>NC_042523.1:11953280-12670780 GCF_900963305.1 Echeneis naucrates | reverse complement strand
AAGTTTTTGGCGGGTGTTATCTTACAGTGGAGCCAGAACAAAGAATCTCACAGTACAGTGTTGCATAACAACAAACTGTCAGTGCTCACGTCTCCTTTCAGAAACAAGTTCTGTCCTGAATTTTCCAGAGCAAGGCAGTAAAACTTATAATCAAATCTCTGCTCAATGTACCTTTGTGGAGAGAGAGAGAGAGATGGTTCACCCTGGTTTGATTTTTTTTTTTTCCCCCCTACCCCTGAGACAGATACAGACAGGTGTGTTGTGTTTTTTTGTTTTTGTTTTTGTTTTGTTTTTTTTTTTTTCCCCTTTTGTCTGAACAGGAGCATATTTCGACCCTCCTGCTCTTCTCCACCCAACAGATAGTTTGCCCACACTGTTTGTAATGCTTTAATTTTTAGAAATTTTTAATAATAATTTGTTAACTTAATTGAAATGTGCTGGTAATCACAAAGATATGTATGGCAAAATTTGTTCCTCTCAAATAAATGCATGTAATGACTAAAGACGTGACTGAATGATGAGATTTCTCAGTTCAGCACTTTGAAATATCTGATTGCTGCATAAATGTATGAGAAAAATATGTTCACATCTGGATTGGTTGGATATTTGGTTACAGCTGATGTTACATAAAATATCATCTGAATTATTTAACCATGTGCCCAGAGGGAAGTGATATTCACGTGAACAGCCAAGTGATAATTCCGTATGATTCCCGTATGATCAGGTACTGAAGAGTATTTTTAATTTTTGTAATCGCAAGAATCATTGGTTTTGATCTGTCAGAAGATGCTCTAGATGATCACATCTACATGATGTGGGCCAACAGTTAACATGCTAATACTTGCTTGTTAACACTAAAAGAACAACTGAGGCTGATGGAAATGTCATTAGTGTAAATGGTGATTGGTCAAGCCAGAATGAAGGAAAAACTGAAAGTTTCTTCTGATTGTGGTGCTAGAGGGTCAGAGTGAGGAACATTGTGAGCCTCATCTGGACGAAGTTTCACGGCATCCCTTTCATACTGTTGAGAGATTCTAGTCTGGTGCTGGTGAGGGAGCAGCTGACGCTGGAAAGCTTCACTGCTCTGTTCATTTTCTGAAGCATCAGTCATTTCTGTGTATCAACAACTCACAACTGATCCCAATTTAAATATAGAGGATCACTCACAGCTCTTTAAACGTCAGAAGTATCGTACAGTGAAACATTTTTGGGACTCTTTCACTTTTATTGTACCAATAAAACAAAGACAAAAACATCACGTCAGTTGAAGAAGTTCAGAGCTGGTCACTGATCATGGAGTGGTCTTAAGCAGGTATTGCTTTCAGTTGAAGTTTTCTCACCATCTTCCCCTCAGCTGGTTTGAGGTGTTGGCGAGGGGTGAGGAGGTTCATGTGTCCTGGGAGGAGGGAGTGTCTGTGGTGGGGGGTCGAGTACAGCGTGGGATATCTGCTCTATGTCTCCTCTGAAGGAATTTCAGGCCGGACTAATCCACGGCTACACAGTAATGCTCCAATAATACAGGCAAGTCAGAAATGATTAAAAAGTGCTTTTCAATGACCCCAGTGAGTCAAATGTCCTCAACATGTGGCAGAGTCCTTGACTTAAGCATCTAAAACGTCTTATGGACCGAATGAGACCACCTCTACTGTGGCAACTGTCAGCATTAAATCTGTGCATCTGATTTCTTTCCTGGATCAGAGTAAATTAATATGAGCCTTTTGGCTGTGTTAGAGATCCATTGTCTTTCCATTCCATTACATGCAATGTGTTCCACCAAAGCTCAAATCTTTTCCTAACCTGAAGTCAGTGCTGTGTTATGGTCTAAAGATAGATGGTGTCATTAAAGATTGTACTGTACAGTCTCCTCGGGCGTCTTTGTTTCACTGGGCAGTGTTAAACCGCCATGAGCAGCTGTCGAGGGTCAGCACTTTAAAGGCATATTGGGTGAATTTCAGTTATTTTTTAAAACGCAAGATGGATTTCCTGTGAGCAGTCCAAGCACTATAATAATTAAATTTTTTTACACAGTATGATAAAACTTTTAAGAAGAATCAATTATTAAAAAAAGGTGAATCTAGAATAATCGTCTTGGTTATCTCAGTTTAGCTTAGCAGGGCCATGTGGTTGCCCTGAAAACTCCATGTTGACCTCAGAACTTCACAGTCCTGGTTGGTAAATTGTTTAAATAAATAAATAGTAAAAAATAATAATATAATGCTGAGAAATGTTACAAGAAACATACCTATCAATGAACAACACTGAGATGAATTAGTCAATCAATCACTTCATTAAAAGTTAATCTACCAATAACTATTTTGACAACTAATCATATTAATTTTCAAGCAAAAGTAAACGAAAACTGTAGAATGTAAAGATTCAATCTTGACCTATCTATCTTCTTCACTTACACACATTTTTATTTGCTTTATTTTACTTAATTTTCTATTTTTCTTTACATGTAACATTTTTTTCTTACAAAATGTATTATCATCCTTAAATAATCTGTATATCTGTAGAATGCATATTAAACTACTTAAAGTACTTTATAGGGGCTGAAGTCAGCATATAGTTAATATAAAAAAAAGAGCTAATGCTTTAGTAGTCATGAAAATATTATACAGCTGGACATAAACCTTGGATTGTTTGAGAAAATGCATACTGTAGCTTGGTGGTTCATTGGAAACTCATTCAGTCATTCAGATATCCATCTTCAAACAGCAGAGTGACGCAGTTATCAGCTAACTGGAGAACATACTGAAACATCAGCAGCTAAACATGTTGGTGTTAATGGAGACCAGAGTAAATAACTCCAAACCTTAGACACTGTGTTTTCAGATAATTCTGCTGCCTTTAAGGAAAATCAATCATAGCAGCTTTGGAGAGATTTTCCGTGATAAAAGAGAAGGCGGTGCTCCTGAAAAGCTGCTTTGTGGTTGCTGAAGGTGGGTGCTGCCTCTGTGGGGGACAGTGGTTAAGTGATGAAATGCTTCCTCGCTGGGCCTTTACTCTGGCTTAGCCGCGCCTCAGGAATGTGCTGGCATGCTGGTGGAACAGTAGGGATTTATCCACGCTGTCAGCCCCTATCTGGCCTGTTGATCCCAAGTCCAGTGGACTGCAACAAACCCCTGCATGCTGGCATACATGAGCAGGGGCAGATGGGACTGGTGCATCATTTGGATGATCATAGCGAGGCAAGGGGGGTGCACCAGCAGCAGGGACTGATGTGGCCAATAAATTCAAAAACAGGCTGAAAACTGTCAAAACTCAGTGGCGGTCACTCTGTCAGGAAGAGCTGAAGAAGCTGAAGAAGCAGGGATACCATGGAAAGATAAAATCATCTGGAGAACTGAGCACTTTTGTCATAGTCCAATACTTTCTACTCTTAAATTTGAATTCATAAGCTGCCCATGGCCAGGGGTATTAAATATGTCAGAACTAGAGGTTATGAGAGGGAGCCAACAAGGCCACCTGGGGACTAAAACCCAGGAAATGTAAGGATTAATGTTAATCAACTGAACTCCAAACCAGGGCAGGCAGGTACGCTCATGGAGCGACAGAGACGTGTTTCTAATTAAAGGAACTGATTTATTAATGAAGGGAATGAGCTGAAAAGCAAACAAAGTGATTCAAAATGCAATAGTTAAAACATCAAATACATATTTCACTATAACAAGTTAAAATGTCAAATCTTTTAACAATAGGCGTGCTATAATATACCATATACTGCAGCATACCAGTGCAGTCACAGCAACCTAAACACACTCACAGCAAATGGTGAAGACAATGTGTGTCCCACAGCAAGCGTTGATGGGACCTCACCCAGGGTGACAGCCTCCCCCAGCGGACTGGCTCACAGCTCCTCTAAATTAAGGAACAGCACTAGAAACAAGATTAAACGATAAAACTAGTTGGCCCAGAAAGCTAATATTTACAAATCAGCAACCTAAAGCTAGTATGTGAGGTAGGAGACCAAACAGCAACAGGAAACAATAAACAACAAATTAGCTTGCTCCCTTATATATAATGAAAGGATCCGTCCTACTTACCACTAAAAGAAATCAGGGCTAGGCACAAGAGGGGAAAACACATCTACAAGCATTCTACCTTTATAAAAAAGTGGGAATTAAATCAGAGACTCATGATTAGGAGATGAATGGAGCTGCGTTCAGGGACTGTGGGGAAAATAGGCCTCACCACATAAAGTCATACGTGATGTGATTGTGATATCATGGTGGTGTTTAATGAGTGTGTGGTGGGTGGTCTGTGTGTACTGAAGGTATTTTCTCCCACCACCGAGAGGACGGTCCCACCGTCCCACCGCCCACATGACTGCGATTATAGTGGAGGGGGGGCGGGGGGGGGCAGAGACAGATGGGGAGCGATGAGGGACAATCCTTCTTCCAGGAGCTGTGGCTGCAGACTGAGGCTCGTCCACTTCTCTGCGGTAAATATACTCTACGCTCAAAGTCCTTCAAAGCTGTTGCGATTGTGCTGCCTGTGCAAAAAGTGTGCGTGTTGCTTCCACTTACTCAATGTAGGAAAAAGTTCTGCATTTAAAATGTTAGTCAACGTACCAAAGTGTTTAGATGAAATTACATTTAAAGCAACTCAAATAAAAGCCGTCACTAGGCAGAGCAGGCCATTCCTGAAATAAGTGTTTATTCAGTGGGATGATAATTCTGCATGTTGTGGTTAAACACATTTTTGAGTTGTACAATCCGAGACAATCCGTTATTTCACTGTGCAAGTTCAAACGACTGCACCATGTGTTTGCTATGAAGACATAAACTTGAACACCCACACATTTTATGAAAGATGTATATTTTTTTACACTTGATTAGGTTTAATGTTGCATATTAATGAATTCTGACCAGAATATGTATATTGTGTATTAAGCAGGACATTTTAACCTTATTGATGCTAGATTGTTAAAAAAAAAAAAATAAAGAAAGAAATTTATTAAACCTTTGGCACATAGGTGACGCTAGCACTGTTTTGGGGGTGCTTCAGCAGTTGGCTAACTAGAGACCAGGGATGAGATGTATGAATCTCTCTCTCTCTCGTAGCCTGCCTCATTGGGTGCTAAAGCTCTGATCCTAGAATCGCCCCTGCTTCGGCACTTCGGTGCTGCAGTATCTTCTTTGTTTGTTTTTACTTTTTTCCATGAGCCTGGCCTTTACATTCTCAGTTGCAGGTATGAGGGTCCTACACTGGTGCATGTTGGGATTTACCATCCTGCTGCTGGTATGTGAGGTCACCATCAGTCAGCTCTGCAAGTCCCTCGTCACCCTGGTGAACGGTTTCCACACACTCTTCCTCCTCATGCACCTGGCTCTTCCTCCTGCTGCCATCATATCACCTCCTCTCTCTCCCCTGGACCCGCCTGCATCCCGCCGTGTTTCCTCATCTTCCCCACTGCCTGCAGTATCATCCATCAAGTTTGTACCTCGCACCCAAGCAGCCACGAATGGCTCATCAGCCACAGACCAACCATCAGCTCCCCAGCCCAACCACCATGCAGCCTCTCCCCATCCTTTCTCCACAAAAAGCTCTTCTGCAGCGCTCCGCTGTGGTGTCTCCTACAGTGACGGCAGGATTCAGGCTGTGGGGACTTTCCTGTCCAGTCTCCTCCTGGCCTCTCTGAGCATCTCTTATTTATTGGAGATCATTAGCTTTTCCTTGGAGCCACATCCAGTACAGCGCCCCCTGCTGCTCGTGGTGGTTGGAGCTGTCAGTTTGTTTCATAAAATACTGGCGCTCTGGCTAAATTGGGATCAGCTGCATGAAGAAGGAGCCAAAACTTGCGGGCAGTCAGAGTCGCAGTCTCACCTTGAAGTGAACCACAAAGGTAACATTAGCAAGTGTTCCCTCAAGCAGAGTTGAATAACATGTTTTATGGACACTGTTCAGTGTTTTAATCAGAAAGTGGTCAACAGTCCCATCCAGCAGCATGTCGACACTTCTCCGTAAAAGGTGTAGAGTTGCTGCTGCCTGAAAAGACCAGCTGAAGGTCACCTGGTGGTCTTTACAAAGCACCTGAGCACTGAACTAGAAAAGGCCCCATGGCAGGTTTTTGTGACACACTTGCCTTTCTCTCAGCGTGCTTCCTCTGCAGGGAATAAAATACAGATTTTAGAAAAAAGTTTTCATTTGCCATTCAGAATTAACACTTGGGGCATTATTATGCTTGAAACAAGATTTTCAAGTGCAGTCTGATCACATCCAACACTCAAACAAGTGGAACTCAAAAGACTAGAATACATTGTTCCTAGTGATGGGAGCTCAACAAAGGAAGAAAAAAGCTGTCCTTTGATAGTTCAGTGGATGCACCACATATGAATCCTTCAAAATCATAGCAGCAGACTTGAGGCTGGTACTTTAATTGGACTGGATATTAAAGTATATTAAATACTTACTGACCAGTGTTCCAACTAAATGAACCAGCTCTTGTGACTCTTAGGTTAGTCGGTGTAACACCACATGCTTGTTACATAACAATAATCTTACTACAGAAGACCCCAATGAGCTGATGGTATTATTCTGACAGATTTTTCTTTGAGGCAGCTTCCCGTTGTGTTTTCAGCTGTAAGGAACATCAAACGACATCTATGTTTGTTTTTCATTCCACTGTTCAATTCCCACAGTCCAGCCTGAGGAGGACTCCAAAGGCCTGGCTCAGCAGGGCCAAGACCAGGATGGCGTGAGCCACCCACACTCTGCAGTGAAGAACTCACTCTTCAACGGGGCACTTGTCCTCTGCAACCTGAGCGCCTCTAGCATCTTCGAGCCTGACTCTGAAACCTCACGCCAACAGCCAGAAGTTTCCCTGCATGCAGAACCTCTGCGGGGCAGCCAGGATTCTGAAGTTATGAGTGATAGTGCAGATCTTAAGGCCATCACAGAGGTGTCGAAGGAAACTAGAAGCGTTGGACATCTTGGTAAGAGACACACTTTGGCCTGTTTCCAAAAAGTGAAATTATCACAAGAACTCTGTTTTGATTTCTGTTTTGTTTTGTTTTTTTTTTCTTTTCTGATCGCTCTCAATTCATCTGTAAAATAAACCACTTCGACTTCCCATTTCAGACAATCAAAATGCATTCAAAACCACTCCAGGCCACAATGAGAGTCCTGCACCAGCCGGCCTCCTGTTGTTTGTCTTTGTCATTCAGGGCCTTTGCTCTGCTCTTCTGGCTCTGATCAACAGCCTGGTGATGCTGGTGCTCGGCCCACGATGCAGGAACAGCCCAGGAGCCTGCAGCCTCCTGGTTTATCTGGATCCCAGTCTGTCCCTGCTGGCTGTGATTGTTCTGATCACCATAGCAGCTCCAGTGGTCAGGCTCTGTGTGTCTATGTCATTGTGTTTAATTTATGTAGCTGAAACTCTTACCAAGACAAATTTCAACCCAATAATTACAAGAAACCCAGAAATGATTCGCTTTAGGAGAGAAATGTGTCAGAAAGTGCCAATTAAACACTTCAAGTATACAATTATGTATGAGGGAAGAAGGTAAAAGGTTTAGACAATCATTTGGTGAATAACATTGTGTTAAATTTCACTACAAGTATATTTGTTACTGAATACCAATTTAATTATTGCAGTGTTTATTATTATTATTGAGGTCAAGAACAGTAAAGTAACACAATGAGAATGAAAAAAAAAAGATACTGGATCATTAATTGAGTTATAATGTTTTAAATGTGTTGCTGTGTAGACTGGGAAGAGTGAACCTTTAAAGCCATTGCTCCAAATTTGTTTCCAGGAATATGTTGTGTTAGCATGATTAAATTACTGCACTGAAAAATAAAGATTTCCATTGTTCGCTCCCGTTTCATGTAATTATATTGGAGCTACATTGAATGGGCATATCGACTATGTGTACTAGTTCATTGTTATTATACAGAATAGCACTGAGTACTTACTCACTACTAGTACGTGCACTGCCTCTGCATCACTGACACGTCTGCCCTCCAGGTCTACAGGTACGGGCTGCTGTTGCTACAGGCCACACCACCACACATCTGTGTGTCTGATCTCGGTCAGAGGATTGCCAGTGTTCCTGGCGTGCAGGATGTTCATGACCTCCACGTCTGGCAGTTAACAGAATCATTCACGGTGGCTTCTGTCCATCTTTTCTGCCATGATGGCTTTCCTGCACACAGGTGAACTCCAGATTTCATTTATTAGTATATGAACTGCATTTATATAACAGGTGTCGCCCCCTTTGTTTCATAAAATGTATCTGTTCCTGGGATTGTCTTTGCTGTTCATCCTGAACTATCTACAGTTCGTTGCCTGTCAGTGTTGCTTTTACAGCGTGTTGCTCCACACCAAATTTATGCATCAGCTATAAACAAAACATCTCTGTTCATTGAATGATTTTCTTTCAGCTCAGTTTCAGGCCTTCCAACAAGTCGCCATTTCAATCTGCCATTTCTTTACCAGCTAGATGCTCAATTTGTCCATTTGTAAGTAGTGAATAGATGAGCGTGAACAAGCTGCACACCAAAAACCAAAACAACTAGCTGATGCTGTTTTCAATTTTGAGGATTTTTGTTGTGATGTATGGCGCAGTATTGCTGCCGTGCCTTTATTTTATAATGTTTCAATTTTTTCTTGTCATTGCTGGATACCAAAACATTACAACAATAACTCAATGCAGTGTTATTCCACAAACAGAGCCAAACTCAAAACAAATAAAACTATATATTTTGTTAATGCAGAATCATGTCCTATACATCCAGGTGTGGCGATCTGTTGTTGGGGGTCACTAATGTGCTGCAGAGTGCAGGAGTGAGCTGCTGCACCATTCAGCCAGAGTTTGCCTCGAGCTTTGGCTGCTCAGCAGGCAGTGGGGTCGACGCCTGCCCTGTTATCCACAGGGAAGACCCTTCCCAGCCCACCAACACGGCCTGCAGACTGTGCTGTGGGAGGAAGTGCGCTCAGAGCATGTGCTGCTCCCTCCTGGAAGAGGACACAATAAATCTGCCAGCACCACCTCCTGGGGAAACAAAGGAAGAGCCTCAGACACTGGTCATCGAGAACACCTTCCTCCAAGTGTCGGTTTAACCAAAGAGGCAAAGAAGACAAAAATAATGCATAAACACTATTAGGAAGACATTAACAAGGTGCTACACCAAAGATTTTTTTCTAATGTCAAGTGAAATTCTGTAAAAGTAGGTCTAGTACTGCATCATTTGTATTTAGAATGTTTGTATTGTTTCTCATAGATGTGTAAAATATAGTTATGGATAATACACAAGAGACTCTGTCTCTGAGACTCTGAGTGTTGTTGTTTTTTTTTATTGTCACAGCAGCAAAAGAGAATACAAAACATTTGTGTGGCTCACTAATTTAATCCTCTGAAACTAGAAGCTCATTTGCCACTTGGGATTTTTTAATTCAAAACATATAAGATTTTATGATGGGTGACATATTGCCATCAATTCAATTTAAAATAGTATTACTTTTCCAATTTATCAACTAAATCTATTCAACAGAAAACAAAAAACTATTTCAAAATCGGAGAATTTGTTTAGGCGATTTATTTCCATGAAGAAACATCAACTATTACTAAATTCAAGTTCGTGGTGACATTTTAACGCTTGGTGACTGTGATCACATTTCTTACACTTTTTGAAACTCTATATGAACTCTTTTGAAAAATTGCTGCATCTCTACATCAGCAGTAAATTGCTGGTTGGATGGGTGACTAATAATAATATAATGGTGTGAACTTCTGTTCTGTAACTTTTCATAGTTTAAATCCATTTACTGGATAATAATTAACTTCTCCCGATACAACCTCGCTGGTTGTAAATACAATGACTATTCAACATGAACAGTAGCTGTTACAGTTAAACAGGATACAGGCTGTATTAGAGGGATCAGTTCCACCTTCACCTTCCTGTCTTCATATGTGACTTCAGATCTGTATTTATCTGTAATCCTGAACATATTTGTTTCCTGCGATGACAACGTCTGGTTCCACCTTTCTTTTATTTCCACACAGCCAATCACACAACGTCTACTTTGCATAAAACGGCACACACTCCACTAATCCTAACCCGTTTTTGTGTTTTGTCGACCTAAATATATCATGGAAGTCTCCAATAAGTGCACGAAATGTGTGCAAACGAGCGTTTAGAAATGTATACAAACTCAGAGCCGTCATGTTTGGTGAGACCCTGACCCAGGAGCCTGTCGGTGGATGCAGCCTCATATAGGCCGGGAGGGGGAGACTATAAATGCCCGGATGAGCCTCGGTGGTCCGGGGTGCAGGCTTCAAACCTGTAGCTGCTTAGCGGCAGAGTGGTTCAATTCCACCTTTCGGGCGGCGATTGTTTTAGCAGCAATATGTCAGGATTTATATTATGGAGGTCCTTTTTGTGACAGACAGCTGTCATCTTGTAATAAAGAACATACATAATAATTTCTGATTTAAGACAGTCGAGCTACTCAGAACATCCGAAAATCTGAATAACGAGAGAACTCAGTAAATGTGTCAAGTCTTTGAACGTCAGTGTGAGGTTGGGATGTGTTTTATCCGAGGGAAGTTTATCAGTGCGATGTCACTGAATATTTACATTTTGATGGCCTAATAAAAGAAATAGATACATTAATGGTAAAAGAATATATTAGAAAGCCAAATAGATACTCAACTTTGACCGGCTTCTAAAATGACATCCGGTGTACCCGGAAGTACAAAAAAAAATCACGTTAACTATTCATTGACAATTGTGCCATCCAATCAGCTGTGAGCTCTCCTCCTCCGCCATCCAATCATATCCTTCGGAGTGGGCGGGCCGGTCACTGTTGCTGAGCTCGTGTGTACCGGAGGACTCCTGTCCTTGATGCTGCTGCCCTGATTTTACCGTAACGGTGGATTAAAAACTCTGTTCTGCGGTGCATTTCGCTGTTTCTGTCTTAGTCGGTAAGACAAATGCTGGAACAAATAGTTATTTCTCTATTAGAGCCGTAGAGTTGGTGTCTGGAGCTCTATGGATGTGGTTTGTCTGTTAGCGTCCGGCTAACAAGAAACATGAGAAAAGTGGTTCAGTTTCTGTAAATCGATTATAGCTGTTAATTTAACTATCAAATAGTCAAATAATCTGACTTTCACCAGTTTAGGTCAGCCAGAAACCTGCTGACTAACCAGGCATAGTATGCTAGCTTAGTATGACATTGTTTCCAGTGGCTTTTAGTCCAGACCAGGTGTAATGTGGAAAGTGCAGATGTTGATTTCATTAATGCTTCATCTTCTTCTGTCTTCCAGGTGTGACTTTGATCATTTCATCATGCCTTATTTCAAATACTCTCCCAAAATCTGGGAAGCCCTGAAACTGAAGCAGGGCATCTATGCTCGGCTCCCCAAGCACTACCTGAAGTCCCTGGAGCCAAAAGAGCCCACCCCTGTCCACTGGAGACCTCTGGGCGTCCAGTACCGGGCCAACCCAAAGACCGGACACAAGGAACGGGTTCAGGATGTCCCAATTCCCATTTACTACCCCCCGCATTCCCAGGACGGCCTGTGGGGAGGAGAGGGCTGGATACAAGGCTACAGATACGCCAATAATGACAAAGTGAGACTTCACGCCTTTCTTTGTCAAACATTATGGTCCACCTAAGGATGTTTGGTTTGGACTGTTAGTCATATAAAACACGACATTATGGATGTAGAACACTGCCTGCTATTTTCTGTCAGTATATTGAATCATTTATTGAAATCATATGAAAAATAAATATGAAATGTCCATATCAAACATAAAGGCTTGCACAGACATTATACTATTCCACTGAAGTGAATTCACAGAATCAACCCTTCCCTGTAGCTGTCCAATCGTATGAGGAAGACCTGGAAACCACAACTGTTCAAAAGAGAGCTGTACAGTGAAATCCTCGACCACAAGTTCACCATCCCCGTCACAGCGCGCACTTTGGACCTCATTGATGCTAACTATGGCT
Source organism: Echeneis naucrates (assembly GCF_900963305.1). Classification (NCBI taxonomy): domain Eukaryota; kingdom Metazoa; phylum Chordata; class Actinopteri; order Carangiformes; family Echeneidae; genus Echeneis; species Echeneis naucrates. Next base: position 12,658,818 of record NC_042523.1, on the reverse strand, counting down.
TCGACTTTTACATTCTCAAAGTAAGAGTACACTACCTCTTCCTAAGAAAGTGGCAGTGTGTTAAAGAGCTTAATATATGACTTTTATATGTGCCACTCCTATTAGACATCAAAGGAAGACCTGAACTCCAAGCTGGGAATGAACCTCAAGAGGGCCATGTTGCTTCGACTGGCACGCAAAGACACAGATCTTTACCCCAATGACCCCGCCAAGAGAGAGAAGGTCTACAGCAAATACAAGGTAGCTACACGTTTTTGTCCACTGTTTGATTCTGAATGTGTAAATGGGTTTTAGGCACAACAGTCTAAACCTTGGCATTGTGTGGGTGATGAAGAAAAGAATGACCAATGAACTGTTTGTGTGTTTCTGCCTGAGCAGCAGTTTGAGATCCCAGAAGAGGAGGCAGAGTGGGTTGGTCTGAGCCTGGAGGAGGCAGTGGAGAAACAGAGGCAGCTGGAGCACAAGGTAACAAGAGTCTTTCAGATGCTTCAAAAAGTCATGACAGGCACTATTGCCTTGTGTTTTGTGATCAGAATGTCATGTACAAATGTGTTTGATACTCTGTTTTTGGGGTGTGGTCATCTAGGAGCCTGAGCCTCTGTTTAAGGCCTGTGTTGACAAACTGGTGGAGGAACTGCAAATCCAAAAACTTTCAGATCCACACATCACAGAGAAGGAGTCACAACCACAAACCAAATAAGTGGAACAGATACAGATATGCAGACTGAAAAATTAAGTAAGTTGAACTGACAAGCTTCTGCAGATGTGAAGGAGGGACTTGGAGTCCCTGGAGTTTCTGCTTCTGAAATACCTGAAGAAGATCCAACTGTTTCCATTTTTCTTTCCATCGAGGAGTGACACAAAGGACAAGGTCATGTTTGATTAATGCTTATTTATTTGGGTCTAAGACCCAATGCAGGAGACTTTTAGAAATTTAAGGGAAAAGTCTCCATCTGTATAAATACCCCCTGAGCAACTGAGATTTAAGACCCTGGTATGGGAGATCTGAAAAATAAAAAAAGTTCCTGTTTTCTTAGACATGTTGCTGTTTGTCTCTTCTTGAGTAGTTATATAGTCCCAGAAATTATTTATATACATATATAAAACTCAATGAAGTGTAACCAAAAATACTTTTGGATAGGGCCCCTTGCTAGACTGGCTACTTGTCCTGCCCCAATATCAGCTGTCCCACACCAGCACGTTCATGTAAGACGTAGCTGATGGGTAGATGGATGAATGAAACTCGCAGTGTTCCTCCAGTCTTCATGCTATGCTAAACTAAACAATTTCATTTTCTTTACTCTCAAGGACGTGATGTGTTGACAGTTCTGTAAATGGGTACATTATTGGAGCAATAACACCAAATATTCTGTCCATACACAGAGAGCATAGTGAACAAATAACAATCTTCAGCAAAGTCAATATTCAGTAAAAATCTTAAACATGCAACACAAAGTGATAAAAGACAACTATGACATTGTTACCTTATTGAAATGCTACAGAAATGTTCATGTTCTGCTTTGATGTAAACATAGACAAAAATAACATAATACCAAACAATACACAATTATGAAATTCAGGACAGGAGCTACTGTAAAATGACTTATTTTCCTCTGATATAAAACTTTCAAAGCTTTTACCATTCGTTTCCATCTTCATGAGGTTGTGGAATCAGAGCCTTTCATTTCAGAGTTTGACCACCAGATGGAAGTAAAGTGCTTTTAACAGAAACTGAACTCAAACTGAAATTTTAAAGAGCAGTCAACAATCTGGCTCTTCATTAAAATCAAGTTACAACTAACAAACATCAGAAATTAAGCTGGTTTATTTGAAGCTACATGTTAACCTTCAAACAGGAGTTAAGTGTCTTATACTATCATCCTCCAAGTTGGGGTGTTTATCTCGAAGGCATTTCTCTGGTTGAGATCATTGGTGGGTCTGCCGTCAAAACAGTGTTGTAATGAACCAATGCCTTATATGATTCTTGAGGTTATGAACAGGAGGATGAAAGGACAAAAATAAGGTTGTGAAAAGAGCCGTTTCTTACCTGGTTTCGCTTTCAACAGCTCCGGCCTTAACTGTGTCACTTGTATTGGTGTTTTTGTCACTTTGTGGTTGCAACATGCTATTATGGTAGGATGGGGAGTCCCTGCTGGGGACTCCCGTGGGTGTTGTAACCAAGGCAACTGCAAAAAAGAAAAGAAAAGATATTGGCACCTGTAAACAAAAAGATTCGCCCCATATATAGATAGAGCTGCAGTCTGGAATTACCCTGTTATATGTTGCACATGATTGAAGTCCATTTTTCCATAAACAAAATGAAGTGAATGCGTCAGGTGTTAAAACCATGTTTGGTCCCTTTTTTTTGTCCTATTTTGGCAGACAGATCAGAGGAGGACATTCATTGGCTCACTCTCACCCCATTCAGACAAATACGGCTTGCTCATGTGTAGCTTTGTCCGTTAAGCTTAAAATCAAACCACAAACCTCAATTTAACAATCACAAAATGAAATTCTTTTCCTGTTTGTCTTTAGTCATGTAGATTTTTGAACGTAGCTCTTTACCAATATAAATTCCAGTCTGCTTTTGGCCAAATATTGTTCTTGTTTATAAACTATTGTTTTATTTTTGCTCAGCGTGGCTGGGATTGGCTCCAGCACCCCCCAGGGCCGGCACACGGATGAGCGGTAGGAGATGAATGAATGAATAATTAACTGTCAGGTGAACCAAACTTTGACTCACTAGTTCCTGTGGAAACCCTTTACATAAACAAGTTTTATGAAAAAAAGAGTACAGATTGAAATGTTTAAATGTTAGACTGATAAAAATTATTCTGGCACTGATATTTCTATTTTATAGAAGATGAAACCTACTGACTTTTTTTCTCCATCCCAACATCATTTGATTGGCTTGTCCTGAAACTTACAATCATGTTTCCCTCAGTGATCATGTCTAATAATTGACTTGGCTTTTCCTCTGGCATTATCATCAGGTAAACATATCAGCCCATCTTCTACTTTTATTTTGACCAATTTATCCCAGTATCAATTTTCTCTATTGTTTAGAGCAAATGTTAGTTTTGAACATGCAAAACTGCCCGTGGAAAACAAAACAACTGTGCTCCAACACGTTGGCCACGAGCACAGCTGTTTCCAACTGTCTAAAAAAAAAAAAAAACCCATAGGTGGCTCATTTGCTTATTGTAACAAAAAAACCAACTTAATGTCAGTTTCTCAATGTAGTTTTAGAGATGTCAACATTTCTCTTGGAAACAGGAGATATGCACTTGTAAGGCTAGTAGCAGGAGTGACATCATCTTTTTAAAAAATCGAGTGACATCATCTATGTGTCAAAACTAGAGGTTAATTCCCCTTTCATTACATATGCCTGTGTTCCATATTCAATTTGCATTTGAACACCACAACTAATCCTGTGTGTGGAGATTTCCCCACAGTGTGAACAAACCAACAGACACATCATGAATCTCAAAACTGAGAGTTTGAATATAATTATGTTGTGTAATTATGATGAGAAAAAATAGCACAGTATTATAGTAATGGCTTAATCTATGACTGTACAGTCGCAGAATTGAGGATGTTTTTTATGATCTGGTTCCACCTTCTTCACTGTGTGGTTTTGCTGCTGCGCTCTGTTTTAGATCATTGTAATTTAAATGTCTTTGGAGTATTTCAGTTGCTCAAAGATAAGAATTTGGAAAATATCTCTTTCACATTTCATAGCATAAACAAAGTAATTTGCAAATTAAAATGTATTTCTTTTGCAGGTCCATAGAAAGTTGCTTTCCCAGTTGACTTGTCTGTCTCGGTTGCCGCAGTGTTTGATGGACAGTCTGGAGGTGATGTCCCAGTCCAAAGTAGAGTGAGTACACATCACACACCATTTCAATGAGTTGTTGCCTAGATTTCGATGAGAAGATACCGCTCACTCTTTTGACTGGAAAATATATGAAGCTAATGTCTGCAGCTGGTTATCCCAGCTTAGCATCTGGGATGTTATAGACCAGGTATATGGGTTTTGGACAGAGTTAGGCTATCAGCCAGCTCAATTTCTTTCAGCAGGATAATGAGTCCATTTCAGCCTTGCACATCCAAAATTTGTTGAAAATGGACACTTGATAAAGCTTTATGAATCAACCACCTCCATCCATAGAGAATAGTTCAAATTGATAGTGCGGACTTGTCCACACAAGTCTTGGCAGCAGGGTATGATTTTTCAGGAAGTAATGTGTGTCTGTGCATGTGGGTGTGTGCATTAGCTCAGAGGCCTTGGAAGTGAGCCCAGTGTGGACTTTCCCAGGGAGTGTAATCCATTTGTGTTCAGGTCAAGTCCACAGTGACGGACAGAAAAGGGAACACCTGGTGTGTCAAACCAGTTCCCAACAGGAGCACATCACCAGGTATACGGATGGAAAATCGAGAACAATGAAAATGTGATTAGTCATCTATCACTATTATTACGTCATTTCTACTATTGTTTAATAGTTAAATAGCTGTGATAAAAGCATTAGAGCTCAATCAGTGTGAATTAGCTGAAATTTGGGATTTCAGTCATTTTGTCATGCTAAGATGCCACATCATAGTGTGTGGCCTATACAATTAATTTTCATTTCTAAAACTGTAATGCTACAGCCACAATACATTCCTGGATTCAAAAAGCTGAATAAGTTGAAGTACAAGTTTTAGGTTTAAAATATATTTTAAGTACCAAAACTAGTACTTTTTGAGTAAAATGGTCATATACTTCTGTTGGGTGGCTTTATTTATCTTACATTTTTTACATTATTGAGCTGAATCTGGACAGCCAAAGTTAACTGTAACCAAAGTTATCAAATAAATACAGAAGTATTTTCCCATAATTAGTTATACTTTTAGAATGACACTTAGATGAGTAAAATACAACTTCCTTTTATAACATTTCCCAAAGTCTTATTTCTCTTTTGTGACTTTTGACAAATCAACACTAAAGCAGTTTCAGAGGAAGTAATTACGAAATAATAAAAATAACACACTGGTATTTTATTTTTTCATTTGAAATATTTACACTTCAGGAAATAGGGTGGTATGGGAAATGTGCTAAGACGGGGGCGGAAATTTGAAACAGCAATACAGTGAAACTGTGGAACAAAAGGAAATGACATGGACAGCATGCCAGAAAAGAGGAGGGTTGGTTTCTATTGCATTTATGTTGATTATATTAAAGATTTTTGACTGGTTTGACAACAACAAGAGAGAAACGACAACTAGGATTATTGAAAAGATCAGAAGCTGCTGTGGTAAACGTACAACAAGATAAAAAGAGAAGTTTAGGACTTCTTCTTTTTAAGCTCCATTTAAACTGTGACATTCATCTTCTGACCTTGATGCTGAAAATGAATGCTAGCAGCATTTTTTGGAAAAATGTTAAGGAATGTTAACCTGCTCCAGATTACTAAAGCCTTGACCAGCGAGGCTTTCAAATAACAATAGAGATTAGGGAGCAGACTAGTGGAACACATTGACTTAACAAAAACATTAGTGAATACAAGCAGCTGAAGTAAAGGAAATGTTTTTGCTTCATCTTGTAATCAGGAGAATACAAGCTTTTCTGGTTCTATGTCTCAAGATCCAGACACATTAAAACAAATGTCAACATTATTAGTGAGGTTTGGACTATAGCACCCTCATAGTGGCTCTTCTTTCTTCACCTGAACTGCATTAGTCAGGCTGTCATGTGGCTCTGACTGCAGAGTCTGAAAGTCATTGACCAGCATGTTGAACTGATGGTCGCTGAACTGAGAAAAGTCCTGGCTGTGGCTGTAAGCGCCAAAGTTGTTGATGTTGACATCCATGTTGGCAAATGTGGAGGGGCCATCAGTCTTCTCCTCAATGTCATAGGTCATGTCAAAGTTGGTCTCGTTAATCGCATCCAAGATCGCGGGCATTTCTAGCAGCTGATTTAAGAGGGCCATTTCTTCCTCATTGTTTATGTTTGTGTCCGGTAGTGCGTTGAAACACGCTGGCTGCGGGAACTGGAAGGACTGCGCTGCTGCAAGAGGAGACACAAAGATGTTACAGAGAAAATAAACCGTGAGAACAAATACTGCAAAAATAATGAGGATCATAATATTGGTGCAGGATTGTGGTGCCATTAAATTGCATTGCTTTAGTTGAATAAACACCTTTCTAAAGCAATTAAAAAAAAAAAAATTGAACATAAATGCAGATGGAGGATTGCATTAGTTTCAGCAAGCTGTATTTGATAAACTAACACTGTGTGTGAACATACCACTGTACAGTTAAATTCATTGCTTGCTGTTTGTGCTTTGCTTCTGCTTGGATATTCATTGTCTTACAAATGCATAGATTTGACATATTTGCAATATATATGCATTTGAAATTATTGCAATAAGCCTTATTCATATATCAATCTTTATGATTTAGTTATAATTGAATTCAAAACCAATTTTCTTTCCCTAACTATGGTGTATTTAAAAAAAAATATATATATATATATATATATATTTTTTTTTATTATTGGTTGTTTTACTGCTCATAACAATATTCGTGAGAGGACTTTTTTTTTTTAACTGTTCCTACTTGGACTTGCTATTATAGGCAAAGCACTGGTCTAATAACGTGAACAATGGGGCTCTGGTCCATTTAGTTTTCTGAAAGATTTTCTGCCAGATTGGCTGTAGTTCAGTACGAGACTGGTCCAGATGCCTGATTGCCTTATCTATTATTGTTTGGCAGTGTGAGCAGTTCTTCTGCCTGATTTCACTCTTTGTTTCTGTCAAAAGAGCAGTTTTAAACTGTAGTGAGTTTGTTTTAATATAACTTGAGTAGAACTGTGGCCATAACTGACTTTAGGCTATGTATTGACAGTCTGCATTTTCCAGCCATCGGCCCTTCTAGATTGTTCTCTTTTCTTTTTCTCTCTTTTCATTGTACAGTTGCAGAAGGACAGTTATTATGTGTAATGTCCGGTAAGGCAATACATATGATTAGTGGCAACTAGGGTGTGAAAATTCTGAAACTGAGATCAAAACCACAATCGAAACTCTACATAAATATTATCAGTTACTGCATTTCCTACTATGAGCAACTGTCTGTTTAGCTGGCTTATAAAGAAAAGAAAGAAAAAGAAGAAATGAAGAACGGTCCATACTTTACCTGTCTGACAGGGTTTTTCTCTGAAGCTGATGCCTGACTTTATTCTACATTTCCGCTTCACCTCATATGGATCTGAAATAAAAATGGTTCAGAAATAGTAAAAAAAAAAATTATATATATAGAAATAAATAAATAAAATTATAATAATCTCCTTTTATTACGTTTTAGCTGACACTGCTATGCAGACTAATGACAGGAGGACAGTGTCCTACACTCCTGACTGACCTGGGTTGTATGGCAGGTAGGTGAAGGTAACAGGCTCGCTCTCCATCTGGTCTGAGATACGCCGCAGGACGACGCTTACATCAACCTCCTCCGTGATGTTCTGGTCCTGGTAGGGCGGAGTCTTAAACACAATTGCAATCTGTCGGTGCACATCTGTCTGGGCGAACTCCCCGTTGGCCTTCCATGACCCACGACTGAATCTGATCTCGATGTCATCTGTGGATCAGCGACAGGTACAGAAACATGTTAATCATGGTAAATAAGGAAAGTAGCTAAGAAATATCTCTAGAACTGTCACTAAGATTATCAGATATTTTGGTTGTTAGTCTTCGAATACTTTTGAGACAATATGACTTTTTTCTGAAACACTAATGATCACAAAGTTGTGTTATTTCACAATTATCTTAAATATCCGTCTAGCCCTAATTTTACTTCCCAACTTTTAAAATGTTTTCTACAAAGGTGAACAGAGCAACTGAAATTCATTGTCTACAAAAAAACTAATGAATGACTAAATAATGTTTTGTTTACACAGTAAAAGATGCTGCATCACTGAACATTAATGACCCAGAATTTTCCCAACATTTCCACATCTGCAGAGTAAAAACACATCTTTATAAATGAGTTGTCGCTCCAGTACTAGGTAGCTCATACTGTACTGTTCCTAAGAGTTCGATCTGTTGCTGCTTCATCATTCAAAAGATTGAACAGCTGATCAATAAGAAGGTGGTTCTTCATCAGCTGACTCTATGATACTAAATAGGATCTCTGCTATGGAAACTAAGTTCATTTCCTTCAACAAACATATATAAAATGCACGTTTGCAGTTTCTGCTCATTAATTGTTCCTTCCCTTCTTAAACTGAACAGCTGTTCTGAAAATTTCTGTTTGAACATTTTCAGTTTGACAAGAAATCGAGTGAAAGAGGCAGTTTCAATAATTGTCATTCAATCATAATTGCATTACAGAAATACAATTTTTTAAAAACACTTTGAACAGACACAAAAACAACACAGACTGAAAGTTTGCATCTTACCCTTCTGCACTTTGTCACACAACATGTATATCTCTGTCTTGCCGGTGCAGGGACCTTTGTACAGATTCAGGCAGGTGATCTTCAGCTGTGATGTGGTTGTGGCCTCTGTGAAAGATAAAAAAAAAAAAAATGCAGAAAAGTGTATGAGAATCTGATCTTCCATTTTTGTTCAGCAAAGGTTGGTGTGAGTCGTACTCTTGTCGTAGATGGTGCTGGACACCACTGGGCTGAGACTGTCCTTCCTGCCGTCCTCCCACTCCAGCTCACACTGGAAACAAAGACGCACTGCATTCATGTCCAGGTCTTCGATGCCCTTTGAGCGACCAGCTGAAGGATGAAAAGAAAAAAAAACAAACAAACAAACAAAAAATGATCTGAGGAATCACACTGAAGAAACTGTAACTTTATAAATAAAGAGGCATAGACAGGTGAGGTGGTGTGTCAGCATCCCACTCACTTTGGAATGGGTCAATATTCAGGCTTCTTCTCTTCTGAAGTGACAAGTCCAGCTCTTTCCTCCTCACACACTGGATACCGAGGTTGGCGAAACTGCACATTAAAACAGATGATGTAACAAAATATTTTTTGTCAGGACATTTTGTCTGAGCCACTATGGAAGAAAGAACTGGATTTAGGGCAACTGCAAAAGCTAAAACTCTATGATGACTTAAGAGTCTCATGTTGAAACTTGAATGAGTGATAAATGAGAGATGCACCTGTGACGGCAGTTATTGTGAGGGTTTAAAGTCACCACACAGATTCCTAAACCATTTGGGCAGTCTTTACCCACAAGGCAGTGGGGGTGAGGCCGGTGTGGGGGGTCTTTGGTCACCAAGGAAACAGTGACTTTAACCCTCTTTATGTGGTCAATAGGACCCTGGATCTGAGTGAGAGAAAAACACACAATTAAAAATCTACATTTGAGAATTACAGGGCAGTGCTGTGGTTTATTTATTTTGCTTTGTCAATAACTAATCTGGTCCATATTGAACACCTAGACAAAGAATACAGAAACAGCAGAAAAAAAGATGAAAGGCATCAAATTCAGAAAAATAGCAGACCTCTAACGCATTAAATAAAACATGTAGCTGCATGAACAGTGAAACACTTTCCAGTCCAGAGTTGGGCTGCATCTGGCATTCATTTTCAGTCTCTATTAATTGCTTTCTCTGTGAGATGTGAAAAAGGCCATCACAGTTTCCCAGAGACAGAACAGGAAAAAAATCTAAAGAGACAGAAATGCAGCAAATCTTCACATTTTTGTTTAAACGTTAAGCTAATTGTTCTGGAGAATATTTGTTAGTAAAGTAACGCATTGAGAAAATAGTCACAACATAATTCCCTGCATCCCTCAACTGAAATGATCAAACATCAGTGATCAATAAATCAAACCCTGCCTCTTAATTTAAATGGAAGGAGTATGTACATTTAAGATAACCCAAATGCAGAAAAACGTAGATCTTTTTCTTTAATCCCCAACATGTTTGTGACTGAATTAAGGCGTTTGTATAGAGGGGCAGATGACAGTGTGGGTGTGTTTGTTAGTGTACATGCAGGGTATAAACTGCCTGTCCCCAACCACACTTGAGATGGGATTTGTGGGGACTTTCTAATTGACTTCCAACAACCCACATCCCTCCGACTCCACCCATAGACAACGTCTGTACGAGGGGGGGGGGGGGGGGGGTGCAACACATCACATCAAACAGTATAAACTGTGGCTCAGACTGCTGGGTCTGCTGGTAAACCCCCTTTATGGTCAGAAATGAAAATCTAATTTAACATGATGATTAGTGTACCTCTATTGCAGGCTGAGTCTTGTTGGTGTCTGTGCTGGACACGCCCAGGATGCTTCCAGCCGAGCGTCCTTCACATTCATACCGAAACCTCATGCTTCTGTCCTTGGGCTCCTCCACCACCACCAGTCTGGGCTTCTCTAGAACCCGCTCCAGCATGGTGGTGTCACCCCTGCTCTGTGAGGAAACACCACCAGAGCTCCTCGAGGTGAGTAGACTCAAGCCCTGACCAGAGTTAGAGGAGGAGGGGGCAGTTCGGGAAGGATGAGCCGATGCCATGTCATTGGAATCGCTCAGCTGCTGCTGAGGCTGAGGGAAGCTCCGAGTGGGCTGAGAAAAAAACAAGGAACACAATATTGTTACCAACATTACTTCACCTTGTCTCACTGAGGTCGGAAAGTTGTTTCGCAACAAACCCTTGACCAAGATGGCAACATAAGGGGAGATGTGAAGAAAGCAATATAAAAATATACCAATAAACACCAATAAGAGGGGAATCATTAACCAAAGAAATACAGTATCAGATTCATCAGTTTGATTTTGAGGCAAGTCGACTGGCTTAATGGTAATGTTAACCTCAAATGTTGATTAATGATTTGATGAATTTCCAAGAAAAAAAGGCTATTTCTTTCAGTATCAGGAGTTGGGTGTCCGTTGGATTTTTGGTGAAATCTAACATTTAATATTTCTCTTTGTTCAGAAGAAAGAAGACATAACTGATAACCACAGGAGAGGAAAAAAGAAAGTTGAAAATTCGGCTTCATTACTTTCCTTGTGGCTCTCTAAGGGGAAAATACCTGCATGTGATACTTTAATGAGTACATATATTTAGAGCATTTTCACATTTTTGTATTGGTACTTTAAACTTTGTAAAACCTTTGAGAACTTCTTTTTTATAAAGTTTCAATATCCAATCAGAAACAAACAAATCAGTCACAGAAATGTTCGTAAAGTATATGTGACAGTCGGATGTCTGTCTTCGATTATAGCAGATGAAGCTTTTCACAGTCAAACACAGCAAAATTCAGTCCCTGCATGCTTTACTTCATACATGTGCTTTGGATCAGTGCAGAGACTTAACCATGTGCTCTTTAATTCCTCCTGTTATATTTTCATGTCTTATTTTTTCCATTACACGGCAGGCCATCTAGCCTTTCTACTCCCATCCTGCCTTGGTGTTTCATAAGCATCTCTATGTGCTGCTTCCCTCTCTACAATCATCCCTATCATCTGTCACCAGTTTGTGTGTGGTTAAAACTAAATGAAAGCTTACAAGCCAAAGTCTTTAGTATCTAGCATTCATTAAAAAAAAAAAAAAAAAAAAAAAAAAGGGTGCGTTATCAAACCTGCTTGGAACAAAAAGTGAAGAATTTTCCTTTCAGACGTGCAGCGGTTAACTCAGGCCGAGGGCTCATTAAAGTGTTGCTGCAGAGATCTGCACCAGACCTCTGCATGAGATCATCTTTCAAAATATCCCGTCGAATCACAGATGTCTGCCGTTGAGTTAGTGTGCAAATCTGTTAAAACCTGTTCAACCTTAACACGCTGAAGCTAAACAAAAGCCTAGTAGACCGAGTCAGTGAACAGGAAGCAGGAAGCCAGCTTGGTCTGATGTAGGTCGACCAATCCAAGAAGTGGTGAAGAATGCAGCTTTAACCCTCCAGCAGGTTTGGCTGGTAAACACAGAGGAGCAAACTGAAAGTAGGAGTCAAATTACAATTCCTATGTGTAGTCTAACTCCTCCCTCGCACTCAGCCGCCACCTCCAGAAAAGCCTTCTGGGGAGGTGCTCACCTCCCATTGACCGCAAAGACTCAATACTTGAATAAAAATCCAAATGTGGCAATTGCACATGTAGATGCTTTGTTAGCAAAGAGTTAAAGCTGTTCTCTGGTGCCACCTTCCTGCAACTTGTCTGCGCAGGCTCCGTCACCACAGTCTTATCAGATTACAGCTCTTCTCTGTGTTGTCTGTAAACCACGTGTCTAATTGGAAGAGCCTGACCTGCCTGGCTGCCTCACTGCTGCACCAAAAAAACTACAACAGACCCAGCCATCTGCAGCCCGCACATGTACAACTCATGTAGAGCCGTTTATTCCACTGACAAAACTAATGAGAGAGACAGACAGAAATCGCAGCAGGAGCTTCGTCTGCTGATGAACATGAAGGCTGTACATTGAGTGTATCACATTGATATGTGAACATTGGTACAGATCAACAACTGGATTCCCTCAGCAGCAAAGATGTGTATATGCGGTCCATCATCATTATGGAAAATGTGTTGACAAATGCTGTTTCCAGGTTCTTGGGGACCAAGGTAACATCCTCAACACGTATGTCTACCCACTCAATCAACAGCCCATCATAAACCTACAGCATATAAGAGTGATGTTGTCCAGATTTATTGCTGAGTTTAGAGTTAACAATGGTGATCAAAGTCAGCTCTGCAAGCACAGAGAGAAATGATCATGAAATATTTATGTTGACCTTGAATTCAGCCCTACAGACAACTTCTACAGAAGGATTTTTATGGACTAACAGTAGGATGTACGCATATTTCCAGATGAAAAAATAAAATAAAATAAAATCACTGCTCCCACAGGCTGTAATAAACTGTGTGTTCTGTTTGGCTCAGCCATCTACTCACCTACTCTCAGACAAGATAGAAACCAGAAGAAGCCACACACAAAACAACACTGACAACACTGGAACTAATACACAGCATTTTAAGAGTCTACCCAAGGATGGTTTAGAGCCCACTCACCGGGTGTCCAGTGCCCCTTGCCACGAGCACCGGCTTTGAGGTCTGGGGGGGGCTCGGTCGGTGGCTGTGTTGCCGCTCAGAGAGGAGTTCAGCAGGAGGGGGACGAGGTCTGGGGGGTACAACTGACTGCTCACTGTCTTTTCTGATTATTTCATCGATGAGATCTATTAAAGAAAAACATATTTTTAACAATCAAACAGTCTCTCAGAACAAAAAGTAGCCCTGACACTATGTTAATTGACAATATATGAGATCAATGTTGTTCAAATTCAGGACTCTTAATAAAGTGAAATACAGATTTCATGTAGCCCAAGGACAGTTTAATTTACAGAAAACAAGCTAAGATCAACTACTATTACAGGCTCATAATTTTTTAATAAATTTCATGCTAAGAAATCTTAGGTTTGGTTTAATGAATAAGGAATAATGAGTTGTAGTTAGTTCAGTCATTAATGTTCAATGAATTATTGACTTAAGCAACTGCCCAACTTAAATGATAGTGAATATTTATAAATTATTTGTCACTGTGAAAAGTGTTCACTGCTAACACATATGGATTTTTATATTTTAGGGAATTAGAGTTTCTTGTGTTAGCTTGGTTCTTAGAGGTAACTGGAAGTGTAACCACTGATTGTAATTTATCTGTACTTTTACTATCCAAAGTTGGCCAGTAACAGGATGGCACATCTTGTTGCCATGGTTATGGCTAGTTACATTTGCCTTGCTCTGGTTCAGACCTGTGGTTGAATTGCCTGACACTTGGAAAACAAACAAACTTGAGTTTCCTGCAGCCATGTTGTTTTTTGTTGTTTTTTTTCCCATTAAAACATGCAGCACACTAATCAATATTTTTCTGATAGTCAATGAAGCATTTCGGAGAACTTCGGGGAAGAATGTGAAAATGTGGCACTTTTTCTGATCTCTTGGTTTTGAACTGCAAGCACAGCAAACTGCATGTTATACATAATGTTCAGAATTTTTCTTAAAAGTTATCTTGTCTCGTGTTTGGTTGATTTAAATATTTGTTTTGCATCATCTCGATGATTGTGTGCAATATCAAAGAAGGAAATAAAGAAGCAGAAATACTAACAATGTTTCACTTCTCCTTCAACACAAGGTCATCTCAGGTCGCATCTCTCTCTCACACACACACACACACACACACACACACAATCTTTAACACACATGTCACATGGGAAAACATGGAGGACACACTCACCGAAGTCCAGCGGCCCTGCGGGGAGACAGACAGAGTGAGTGAGGACAGGGAAGGACAGCAGACTGTAGATGTAGAGCACACAGAGCAGCAGCACCGTGATGGGTGTTGGCTGCTCTGACAAATCACATGTCTGACGGTGATGTCAGCTCTCACTCTCGCAAACACACCGTCCGACAAACACGCACAAAGACCAACACTTGATTCATCCGTACCCGGGGTGGGCTGGAGATGGCTGACGACGTCCATGTCTGTCCGAGCATGTAAGTCCGGGATCCGCCGTCTTTTTTTGAGGCGCTTCCAGGCTGGATGTGTGTCGGTGTCTGGGAGTCTCTTCTCTTCCCGGTCTGTTGGCTTTTCCTCTCAGAGCACTCAGATAAAGTGTCCTCAGGGGAGACGGCAGCTCTGAGTGTTTGTGTCAGAGTGAGGAGCTGCAGCTCCGAGCGGAAGACGAATCTAATAAAGTCTGAAGAGGACTTTGCATTAGTTTTTGTGTTAGTGCAGCAACGTCGTCTCTGATTGGCTGATCCGTGTGTGTGGAAATCCCCTCAACGTCACGGTGCCTCTCCGACGGGAACCCCCCCCAATCCAAACCCCACCATCGGTGGCCATGTAAGTCTTCGCTCATTTGAATAATCAGTACTTCATTTCAAAAGAGCACGGATGAATGATGTGTTTCCATTCGGGGTTCACAGCTCGGTGTTTTTCTCACCGAGCTTCGTCCGTGCCAACCATTCCGATCCCTTTCTCTTCAAATAAAAAAATGAAAAGGAACTTGTGACTGCGCTGTGTGCGGGTCATTGATCCTGGTTGCATCATACTGTCATCCTCAAGGAGGAGCAGGAAACAAGTGCGAATGCTTGTTGACAGCCCACTTTAAAAAGTGGCCCTTTCTGAGCTTATGCGATTCAATGGTGACACCTACTGCTCACATTGACCCATTAGAGGAAATGGAAAACGAAAGCTGACGGTTTAGCAGAAGCAATGACTCATCATGAGCCACAAAACACTAAATAATCACCCTGGCTGCAGAGATGTAGGACATCTGACTTCTGCTGGACAGTCCCAAGCTGCACTTTCTACTCTGTCAAAAGTAGACGTAAACATCAGTATGTGGCCAAAGTCAGGCCAACCTCCCCAACAACCAGACAATCCTCAGAGAGAATGGCAGGACAGGCCCCTGGATTCTGTGCTGAAGCAAACAAAAAACAGTCACAGAACCAAAAAGATTCAAAATAAAACAAAAACTCAAAATGTGACCACAAAGAAACAATACTAAAGACTACAAAGTGAGTAAAGTGGCACGCCATTTGTAGTTATTGCTTGTTTCCATCTGTGTCCTGTACCCGTGTAGGTTCAGTTTGACCCGGCCAACCAGTTTCTTCACCTGCAGTGTGCCATCTCAGAAATGCATCAATTGGGTCATCTTTAAAGCAAAACCACTAAAGCCAAGATGTGTTTTTTGTTCTGTTAGTTTAACACCACTTGACCTCATGTCACAACGCAGAAGCTGATGAGCAGACTAAGGTCGCCCTTTAAAATGTATCAAAATCCGACTAGCTCAGTTTAGTTGTTTTTCTAAATAAAAAAAATAAAAAAAACAAATATCTGTTTTTACTTTCTTTGTTTTGAGTATTTTAACTTCTGTCATCTTTATTTTTTGTAAATCTATTTTGGAACTTTGAAGGCATTGAGCATTTCTCGCAATTGTCTACACAAAAAAACGATTCATCAGGGAAAATATGAAACTATGCATTAACAGAGCTTCAGTCTGAAAACTCACACCATCAGGCTGAAAACATACAAAGGCCTAACCACATAATAATGTGCATACACCTTAAGCACACAATGTACATTTCCTGGAACATCAATAAAATTTGTGTGAAAAAAATAAAATATTTCATGCAAAATGAATGTTCTTGAACCCAGTGTTGCAAATTGTAAGATCAAAAAAAGCTTTGCATAGACACTTTAAATCACACTTAAATTTTACTATAAACATGAATGCTCAAAATTTAATATGTACCAACATGGAACCCTCTCGTTTTAGAATTTACGGCACCTACACTCAGAACAGGAGACTCTGTAAATCCACCAGTATAGATGACTGTCTCCACTGTGCAAGTCGAGGGAGTGTTGGGGGGGGAGAAAAAAGAAAAACAGACATCCAGCCATGTAGGGACAAGAAAATTTAAGTTTTGAAAATTAGGCATTTCTAGACAGTTTTGACATCTGTATAATTAACATGACAAGCTGAGACTTTATACAGTTGGGGGACTTACAAAAGAATGCATCAGTGACTGAAAAAAAAGTTATTAATTACTACTATCTTTATATTAATACCAACAAGGCTTTCATTTTTTAGGTTCGTTTAGAATATTAATCATTTGCTTAAAATAGAGGGTAGTAGTCACTGTCTTGTGGGTGTGTCTTCTCAGGTTCTCCAGTCACCACCATCTTCATCCTCTAATGTGGCTCAGGATCTTTCCAGTTTCCGCCAGCAGTACTCACCATTTTCCCAGCAACCCGAAACATGGCGCTCACATGGAATGAAAAGAAAAATTCACATGGAATCTACACAAAGAACAAAAGCAGCACTTGGCCTCTTTCTTCCATGTATAAAAAAAAAGATATAGTATAACTGCAACCCGTTCCCCTCCCAACGTCCAGGACACTGTTACCCTCTGAAAAATCATACAGAATACAGTACATCACGTTTTGTTTTACTTCACTTGAACCGCAAAACGAGAGGGCAAGGATGGGCAGGAAACAGAAATAAGAATTTACCAAGTCTACACTGAATATGATTCTCTGCGATTCCACACAGAAATCAGAGGGAACAGTTAAACTGCATTTTTTTGTAGCGGCGTCCATTACAGCTAAACGACAACTCCTCTCCTGCCTAATTTCCACAAGTCCTCTTCGCCCCAGCGGTGAAGGCCAGGGAGGCAGATAAGGGCATGGTCTTTTTTTTTTTTTTTCTTTTTAATCATTCTTTTTCTCTCCCACTGGCTTGTCTGTGATGGCGCCGGCCGTGGCGGGAGCAGCTTCTGCTGTGTTTTTCTGATCGTGGTCAAGTCCACTGGTGCCAAACTCGTTAACCCTGTTGGGATCTACCCGATAGATCCAGCGCTGGTAAAGGTAGATAAAGAACACCACATCTATGGGAGAAGAAATGCACATTAGTCAGAAACACATGATTAACAATTGAAGCCACTGAAGCTATCAAGCAGCAGCCGTTAAATGTAAACTACCTCTTATCTAACTGTGCATTGCTACCAGTGGATCAATGTCCTAATGAAAAAAGAGAAACGCAGAAAAACCAAATGTGGAGCCAAGCAGACCATAGGATATCATGAGCTTACCAACTAATTATTCCTCTTTTAGTTTATATATGACACAAATGTCAGTTTCCACCATATGATCAAGAGACAGATGGTGCACACTGCACTGAAAACATAATGTAACCGAGTAAAGAAAAAGCATATGGATCAGATAACAAATCTGTCACTATTTTACCAATTCATTTATTCTTATATTTCATTTAACTAAACGGTCTGGAACAAGTTATCTGCCAATATCAAAAGGCAAAGGGGAAAATATTTGAGATCTAGTGAGTTTCACCACATGCTGACTGACATGACGGACAGAGGGCAGCCTTTCCTTGAAACCAAAAACAAATCACGCTGTATGAATTGCTCACTATTTTACCCACCAACATAATGAACAATGAGTTGAATTGGAAGCCACCTCCCACAAAACACTTTATGACACAGTACAAACTCAAATAGCTTCTCCTGAATGTAGGCAGAGGAAGGTGATAAAGAATCTTTAACTTCCCCTGATTGTGGTACATTATTGGGAAAATAATAAATATCAGAGTATTGATCACAGAGGACATACCATCTCTGAGGCACCCTATCCTGTACATCATGGGCATCTTGATGACAAAGGCAAACAGGTCATCAATAAAGGTATTGAGAGCCTTGTAGGTGAGCATCCTCCATGGGAGGTGGGCCACAGACTTCATTTTGTAGTTGATGAATAGCTGTGGCGTCATTGTAATGAAGCCTAAAGCACAAACAACAGAAAACAAAAGATGGACAGAAGACAAAAGAAGCTGGTTAGTTAGAAACACTTGTACAGAAGAGGCAGAAAACTATACTGTTGGCAGCATGACTGAGAGTGCCCTTATGAAGTCTATTAATACATGGCACATTGGCTGAAGCATTTGGGAATTAGGTACGTAACCATGATGCAAGTATAAAAACATGAGCTGCATGTGCATTCACAATGATAATAATCTGCTGTATATATTACCAAAAAAAAAAAGAAAAAGATTTACATAAATAATAACTAAACCTCCTGGACATAATGTGTCAGAAGATATAACCAAAAACACAGAATGAGAATAAAATTGTTATAAATAAACAAAAATAAGAGTAGAAAAGGTTATTTTGAATTTTAACTAATCCTGTATAAAATGGAAAATAAACATGGTGCTTTATCTAAATGTATCTGTTAAAATCAGTTTTAAAATAATTCATATATTGAAAACTAATTAAGTTACTCAAGGAATAAATACTGATAGCCCTCAAAAGTTCTTGGAAATAATGTTTAATGTCAGTTTAAACTTCTACTGGACAAAAATAGACATTTTAATTTATAGGTTAATTACATGAAATATTAGCACTCTGGGAATTTTGTCAGCACCCCTTAGATCATTTCATGTATATTAGCTAATCAATGGGCAGTTACATTGTACAGACATTAATCATAAAAATTGCTACTTAAAGATAAACGCCCTTCCTCTTCCTTGAGTTCCTCTTTTTCCTCCCCATTTTTATTTTATCATTGAAATAAAGCATTAAGCTTGGTCTCGATTTAATATGAACAAAGGAAAAAAGATAATACTCCAATCTAAATTATGTCATAACTACACAAGGTTTGTTATTGTTTGTTATTTTACTGTTTCTCCCCTTTTCTGCATTTTATTGGTTTAACTTGCTTCATTGGGATTATACGTGCCAAGATATGTTTTGTTATGTTATTTATTGACTCTGGTATGTCTTTTGCATTGCATACGGTGCATTAAATCATTCTCATATGCCATATGTGTAAAGTTTCAACAGCAGCCACGTGTGTGTATGTATGTGTATATAAATATGTTAAACTTACCAAAGGTTAACAAGAAGCCATAAAGCATACTGAGTACCCATGAGTACCAGCCTTTGTGCTCTACATACAATAAACTGTAGACCGCATAGCAGCCAAAAAGTGGGTAGAGGAGCCACGACAAGTACTTGAAGGCCATCTGTTCTCGGGACAAGAGACAAGTTATCACTCATTTCATTTTTAAATCAAAAGATTAATAATACATTGCCTTGTCACATTCAGTGGTTTGTTCCAATCAGACAATCTTAAGATATATTATTAATCTGAACACAGATGATCAGAAGTGATTGTATGAGCGATGATATATAATTTTTTGCCAACTGAGATAAAATATATTTTTTTGTGTATTTTTGAATAAGTTTATTCTTCTTTGTAGTGCTGAGTTCAACTTACATCGTCATAGATTTTGGTAGAAGACTCCACGTATGTTGACTTGTCTGTGAATACCAATCTTGGGATTACCCCTGCGATCTTGTTCTCTCTGTCCAACTAGTAAAAGACAAAAAAAAAAAAAAAAAAAGGATTAATGGAATGTAGTAATAAAGGCATAACAGAAAGAAGACATGTTTAATATGGAGAGAAAGGAAAGTTGGAAAAAACATGTGACTCAAAGACCATGACTCAATTCAGTGGTTAGCTCCCACTTAATGTTGAAACTGAGCTAATCAGTGAGTGAGTTATGTTGGACAGCGTGTCTTTTTCAAATGACAAACCATTTCATTTTTTGAGGAAATATTTGACAACAATATTTTCCATAAAAAAAAAAAAAACATTGTTCTGACTTACTCTGACATCCATGACCTTGGTGATTTTCCACAGGTCAATAAGTAGGCCGATGAAGACGCTGACCTGTACCACAAAGTTGGTTTCATTGTCCAGTATGTACAACAGCACCACCAGAGATTGAAAAACTCCAAATATGATGGAGCGCACTGACAGACCTTCTAAAGACTGTCTGCTGTTCCAGAACTGGATATCTGAGGAAGAGATGGCGGTAAGTCAAACCTGGATGTACACAGACACACACACACTTATAGACATATCACTTGAGCAGACCAGCTTTTGAGACTTTACCATTCTTGAATGCAAGAAACTCGAAGATGCTGTGCACAATGGAGACTACAATTGTGAGTCCCAGCAGGTATGGGTTGGTTTCCAAAAGGGCCACCTGTGAAGACAGGGTTTCATCTCAAGTTACAGCTGAAAGACAACCTCAATTTTTTAATTTGTTAACAGTTTTAGTTTCTGTACTCACTACTACTACTACTACTACTTCTCACTCCTCTGATACAATTAGGGATGCATTCATTTTGGCATATAATTGATTATACTTCTTTTAAACAGTCTATGAAACTGGCTAAATCCTTAATTCAAGCTTTAGGTTCCAAGGTAGCAATGTTATTTCATATCGATATTTGATTTTCAATCAAGATTGTGACACTCCTATTTAGCAGACCAACAGCCAAACCCAATTTTTTTCCCCTTTATTTAATCAGCATCTCATACCTTATTACCATACATTTTTATGCTTATGAAGCTTGACCTTTACCTTGACAGAGTCTTGGTCTTCATCAGACTGTTCATAGGTGTCTTCAGGCAGGAAATTCCATGGTGACCGAGCATTCTGGGCAGCATAGAGCTGCCAGCGCCACAAGGACAATGGGCAGTAGGTGAGGCGCAGTGGAAGCTTGGTCAAGGTCTCATTGATGGGATAGTAATCCCTCTGAAGGTTCCAGTAGTCATTGAAATATACAATGGGGTAGTAGTCGCCACTGACTGCATCAAACTTAACATCTAGTAGTGAATAGGGTAGAAATGTCATGGATGATTGAGCATTAAACTTTAAGAAAATTCAGTTCTTTAGACCTATAAAATATATTTATAGCATTGTGAAGCATCTTCAAAACAGGTCAGCAAGATAAACTTACGTTGGTCTAGAGGAGGGGGAACAGAGCCTTTGACCCAGGCTGTGTGGTCGTCAACCATGTTGATGGTGAGGTTGGGGTGCCAATGAGAGATAATCTCCACTGGACCATGGCTTTCGGCGCGCTGATAACAAACACATATCCATTAAAAATACAAAGTGTAGCACAGCCCGAACAACACTGGGTGTGTATGGTTGATATGTAATATTTTGAGGTTGAAAAACAACATAAACAAATATTTTTTTTTCCACAAATCCATTAGATTTTTTTGATGGAGATGAATGATATGCTGGTCATTTTTATAAATTAAGAAAAATCACCAATTCTTTCCTGTAATAATAGATAACATGGAGATAAGCTAACAGGTACCCCAACACCAATATATTTTCAATTAAATTATATCAGCGGCTTTATCAGTCGAACTGTACTTTGTACAAAATAAAACAAAAATATACAAACCTTAATCATTTCAGGATCTGCTTCTGTCTCTCCCGTTAGCAGATTCTTGGTCTTCAGAAACTTTCTTCGCTTGAATTTATTCAGCACTAACAGAATAAAAAGTACATTTCATTACTTAGAAATAAGGATGAACATACTACTCATACAACTGTTTATGGTTAACGTTTCTAATGTGTGTGTGCTTTGCACATGTGCTTACTCCGTGTTGCATGAACTGTTGCCAGTCTGCGATACTGGCCCTTGCGTTTGGGGTCTGGGTGAAATCCACTTTTAGTGAAGTAGACGTGAATGTAAAGGGAACCATTCTGCTGTACTTTCTGTATGCACACAACACAGAGAGAGAAATTCTGGTGAACCCACATTCATAGCAATTCTTTCAGTAACAACTTGTCTTTGCTGCCTCACACCTGTCCCCTCACATTGTCACTGCAACCACATTCTGTCACACCTCCCACTTCTCTCATATTGCACCTCCCTGCCTTCTTTTGCAAACCCACCTCTGGGATGTCCATCTCCATATCGTGATAGTAGCAGCCATCCCCATTCTCCCCCATGTTCCAGTCTCCATAGACCAAGTCCCTTTGGAACCAGAACAGGGCCTCTGTGTTGTTGAAGTCAGAGAACACCTCCTCCTGGGACACGTATACATACAGGTCCTGCATTGAGAATAGATGGTGTTTATGATATTACTGAGTCAGGGGAAAACAAGCCCACTCTAACATGGAGAGATGCCACTAATTTGATGTCCAATACTAGAAATCAAAGTGTGTAAATCTGTTCAGCACACACACAAGAAAGATTGCAATTTTATGAAGAGAGGCTCAGGCTCATACCATGAGGGTGTCCTTGGGGAAGAGGTTTCTGCTAGGTACTCTAGGTGCCCCGGCTGGTGTGTTGGGGTCAGGCGTGGATGGCCCTCGGCGGAACCAGCTGCTGATTGCCCAAATTATGAAAATTCTGGAGAAATGAGAGAAGATTGAGGAACGAGAGATTTAATGCAAAAGATTTTTTTTGAAAAAAGGTAAATGGACAAATATTGTTTGAATGGGCAGGAAAAAAGTCAAAGAATTTTCTTGTGTGGTCTAAAGAGCAACTAGAGGAGCATGAAACCAAAAGATGAATAATCTGATTAGACCGCATCCATTCAAATAGCATTACAGGGAAGACAATTGCAAACCCCCTTGCACTTTCCCATAGAATTATCTTCCATTCTATACTGGCTTTTACATAATTAAATATACCACAGGGACCATAAGCAGCTCTTCAGCAAATATTGGAATTACCATCCATCAATTATGTGGTGGTTAAGTAATGTAGGGTTTTCTCTCTGTCATTAATCTCACTTGTTGCCTCTGCTTTAGCTTGGTCTCTGACAGACCAATTCGTCGTCGTCCTCCTCTATCAGCTACAGCTATCCTTTCCTGACCTTCTTCTTGCTTGCCAGTTAATTTGATATCTATTCTGTGTAGGTGTAAAGTAATACACTTCCCCAGCACAAATGCTGTTGCAAATTATGGTAAAGAAATTACAAAATTTGGATTTTAAATGATGAACGCAATGTAATATCTTTAATTTTGTAAATGGACCTGCTCTTTGGGTGATTGGTTGGCAAAGTAAAGTGCTTATTTAAGAGGGGTAAAACAACCATAGGCATTTATTCAAATCAGGTTGGCAGATATACTGCATGAGCACTTAAGTTCGACTAAGCACTTCTGGGTACAAAAGGAATATGTAAATCAAAAACAACTTATTTTCAAACTTGAGAAACATACAAAATAAAAATGAAGATGCCTGGAAAACTGAAATCTACAGGTCAAGGAACACACACACACAAACTCTGGCTGCAACTGTTACTTTTTTGTTTTTTCCCTCCAGATTCAAGCTTTTGGGCGGAAATTTGTCAATGTCTAGAGGTACGAGTGGCCAAATGAATATTTGGCTCATCCAACAGATTAATTATTTACTGAAAATCTAACTAAGAAAACACTCAATGTTAAGTAGATCAGTGTAAACGTCCATCCAGTGACAACTAACTTTTCTGCACACCTGTCGCAAAACAGAAAGTCTGTCTTGCATGTTTATGCCACCATTTGCAAAGAAAAAGATGACATCTTATTTAATGACAAAAATGGGCAAATTGGCATTTGGACTGGTAACACAGACTGGAAAGGTCTTGTAAATGTGAGCCAAAAATCAGATAGGGGATTAATGTACTTTTTGTCACACTACTGAGACACATCATTTTATGTATTAAAATTTTTATTATACCCACAATATCACAGTAAACCTCTGGAAGCAGCTTTTTGTCTGCTTCTCAGAGCAAATCTTGCAGATTAAAAGACAAAGAAGAACTCACCTGAAAAGGACTCCTTTAATGACCTGCCATGCATTAGGTGCTTGTTGCTGCTGCTGTTGCTGCTGCTGCTGAGGGTCTTGTGCATTTCCAGCTGTCTGCACAGTCTGGCCATCTGAGGGTGCAGTAGTTCCATTGCTGCTCACCTGAAACCATGAAAATACACAATGAACTACCTAATGACCCTTTTTCCCCCTCCAACAAGCAAAATCTTAGAATGTAATAAAATTCAAATTTAAAAATGAATGAGAAATAAATCCTTTAACTGATTTGCTGATATGACAAATGAAATCTGTGAATACTTTGTTAAATACATTACACATAATGTAAAATCTCTTGATAATATTTGAAATTACTTTTTTCTGTTTGTCAGAAGAAATTTTAGTTATTTGAACTTTTATACTTTGAACAAAACTTATGAAGACGTTGGGGCTTTGGGAAACAGAGGAATCAAAATGTGATTACACTTATAAATCCTTTGACTATATTTTTAATAGCTACTGGTCAAATTCATGTGAGAATCAGGAATCACCAGCATATTAAATGTTCCGTAAAAATCTGTTATGCTTTAATTTGATTTTACCCTTGAGAACCTAAGTGTATCCATGTAAGCCCTCACTCCAACCCCAGCAGTAATGCCACATTCTATTCAAGTGACACAATAGACAAGCACACGCCAAGTCATGAGACTCATTCACTATCTTAACATCTCATCTGGCCCATTGTCACCAACACAAGGGAGACCAATGGTTGGCCTCCAGAAACAAGCAATAGTCTACAGTTTTAAGGATTTCTGTTTGGTGGGTAATTCTCATTTAAAAAGATGACAAGAAGGCTTTGAAAGTTATAGTGAACATGTAAGGTTTGTAACTAGCCATCATCCCTTCACCATAATCTTATTAACATGGTATTTCATTGCCATGAAGTGGCTCAAAACAGAACCTTTCAACCTCATGTCCCATTGCTTTAAAATAGAAGCAATTCTATTATCAGAGACATACATCTCTGTCTCCTGGGGTGGGGGGAAATCAACACAATTACACAGACAGATCACTGATATGCCGAGCAAAACAGACATTATCTCTTGGAGCGTAGGATAATAATTTACAGACTGAATGCAGATTAACAATTAACAACCTATTCAAGGTTTAGAGTAAATATTCACTAAATACTTCTAACCCACGTCTCCTGTTATGTATATTTCACACTGTGACAGTATCTCCTACAGGCAAAAGGAAGCCATTCAATACTAGGCAAATAAATAAGCTCCAAACCTGCGCTACAACAAAAACATTTAAATGTTAACAGTGCAGAGAATCTTTCTACATTACGATGACAAATCATCAAAATTATTTTTAAGTGCAAACATGGCTAACCCCGAGTGTGTCCATGTGATTTGTTGTTCAGTTACGCCTATAGTCCAGACCATTTCAGAGAAACCTTAAAGTATGGCTCTGCTGAGCTCTTTAGTGGTATCTACATTAATACAAGAGACATTTCTCTCAACTGATCAAGCAGTAGTGTTTCTCAAAATCAAATCATTAAAATCATAACTGCTCCTTATAAAAGTAATGGCACATTTATCCTGACAGAGCAATTTTAATACAAAAGAGACACTAGGTACACATTGCAGTCTTGCCCTAGTTTCTGCTGCTTGTGTGTTACCATTACACTTGAATCGTAGAGCTAAACACCATTTTTTCTGGAAGATTAAAAAAATGTTTCGTAACATTCAACCAATGTTCTGAAGGTAGTCCTGAATCTTAAGTGAATAAAGAAAGAAAAAAATATTCCCAGAACAATAAAGATTCGTAGTCTGTTTCAAAACATTTTTTTGTTTTACCTTTATAGTTTAAGAAGCTAGAAATGCATTTAAAACTGTGGCAAATGTTGTTCAACAACCTGCTGGGTTTGTCGAAGATTTTTTTTTTTTATCTTAGCTCTATGCTAAAAGCACTGAGAGTTCAAGTTACTGAGAATACATAAAGTATAAATTGGGGCTGTTAAGTTTATGAATCTAAATGGGGCAAAACTTAAGTTACACATTACCCTGAAACAAATGAAAAACACTGGTGCATTACAAGTATACTCAATTATTTAGCCACAGACAAATTTGAAACTGCATACATGGGAGACCTTAAAATAGTGATGATTCATTTTGACCTGTTAATGTATGGTATACATCTTGAACAAATGTTTCTGAAACATTATAGGAGAAACCTTTTTCAAATCAGAGAGCAATGTCATCGTTGATATATGTCCCTTACACTGGAGTTTTCAAAATCCCAGATTTTAAAGTGAGAGGAACCTGAAGAAACTGAAGAAGTAAAAAAAAAAAAAAAATACATCAAAAAATCAAAACCCGAAGTAGCTCGCAAATCAATTATTAATTATTAATCAGACAAATTACTGGGGATTTACTCATTGAAAATAAATACCAATTATTAGCTCTGACATTTTTTTCTCAATGTTTTTCTTTAGCTAAAGGCTGACTTTAAACTAAGCACATGGGAGATGAGTGATGATTCTCTGTAGCTTTTACGAACCTTTGATAAGTTTGTCACATCGGGACATTATTGTTGGAGTGACGTTTCCTGGCCTCATGGTTTCCAACAACAACTAAACAATTTAAGAGGATTTTCCAGGGTCAGACTAATTTGACTTTAGCCACACCGGCTTCCTCTAACTTGTTCATGTTAACGAGATAAACTGCCTCATAAAGCTTTGCTGTCGGATTGGAGCTGGAGGTAAAGTTGGTTGGAGCCAAACGTTTGTAAGGAGAAAGGTGAGCAGACTGAACACAGATGTTTGCCGGCTGGTGGAGACTGGCCCGGTGAGGTGAAGCCGAGCTGCGGTGCTCCGGTTCAGGCCTTGCGGTGGCTCGCTGACACCCCGTACAGCCGGCTGGCTAACACCAACACACCTGGAGTCAGCTACCTATCAATACTTTGACGGTACCGTGTGTCTCCGAGTGACGATCTCCCGTTAACATCTCCGTACATCTCTCCCGGTAATGGTCGGCTTTTCTCGGCTCGTCGTGTTAAAGACCAACCGGCAGTGACAACGTCACCGGGGCCGCTAACATCTAGCGGTTAACGGCCCCGGACTCCACAAACAAACAAACAAATGAACAAGCACACTTTCCTCCTGGGCCGGGCGGTGGAAGGAAATGTGGGGAGAGGAGTGTCATTCATTTTACCTCGCCGTTGCTCACGGCTGCCTTAGTCGTCTCGGTCCCCTGCGTCGCCATCTTTCCTTGTCTCTTCTATCGCGCCCACGCCACACCACACTGCTGCCTGGGAAGTCACGCGGAGCCTCGCGAGAAGTTGGTTGTAGCGTCATAGTAGTGACGAAAATTATGAGGCAGCCATAAAAGAGACGGGTGGCATTTATGTATTTATTTTCTAAATAATATAGTAAAAACATCTACGCACTTTAACCATAAAAGGGCACGAACGCGTTAAAAAAGACAATGATAATAACAATGAGAATGAACTTAGGAAGATACAAACAGGATCAGTGACATGCGATGTATATATATGATTTGAAATAGTCAACAACTAATCTTGTCTGAAATATCACTCTGTTCCTGATATACGTTAATGTACATGTCATTATGTAGGATGATTTACCAAATGGACAGTCGTCAGTTGTGCAGGGGCCTTGGAGCTGTAGTTGTTCTCCAACACTTCAACAGTCTTACATTGGTACTTTTCAACAATCTTCTCTTCTTCTCGTGATGCCGTCATTATTCACTGACTGCCTGACATTTTAAATTTTCCTGTTCTATTTGACACACTGTAAAAAAAACAAAACAAACAAACACAGAAACAGAACAAAGGGGAAATGAATGCATACATTTGCGAGGCTGCGACCAAATCATTTTGTTATTTCTTAAAAAATGTAATCTTTACTGTATTGCATCCACGCTTTACAAGAGAGGGACCTTTTCACTTTGTTAGTGAGAAAAACATTGGTACGGTTCCCTCAGTGCTGTGAACCAGTTTACCTCCTGTCTGAAAACGGCTAGTGTGGCAGACTCCGTGCGTAGTTAATAAATATTGTAAGCTTCAGCTGATGAAATCGCAAGAAACACTGTGCTTAATCATGTATCTTCCGTTGTGTAACTAACACATGAAAAGTGTCTCAAAAGGGAAACTACAACATGTACTATTCTTTGTTTAAAAATAGCGAGACATCTTATTGAACATTAAATCTCAGACAAGCAGCAAGGATTTTTTTTTTCACTTTGCCTTTGAGGTATGCTGTGGCACAATTCTTACCAACAACTTGCAAAGTTGTTTGCAATAAGCAAAGAAAGTAATATGTAGATAGGTATTTAGGTTTATTCCTTTTCATTCCATATATAATTACATGCTTGCACAACATTTGCAAAGCAATATGCCTTCATTGTTGTAATGTCAAGTCATATTGCTTCCAAATGACAAGACACAAATATGCCTCAGAAGGTTTTGGAATTTTTATTATGCCCGCTTTCTCATTAGAACCTGAATTTAAATGAAAAAGAAAGGGGGATTCAACAAGGGTGGACAGAAATAAAAACATTAGTTCAATTGCCAGAAACTTGACAGAAGTGTCTGTTGTAAATGATAAAAAAAATGACTTTTATAAATGCAATGAAGCAATTAATTGAAATAAAATGCTTCAGACAGTGTAAATGGTTACACATACAAATCAACTCAATTTACTATGCTATGGAACTTGCTAATTATTTTTATTGGCACTTTAGAAATGAACAGGTTTTTACAAAAAATAACAGTAGACACATTTCATCAAAAACCACAATTTACATTGTCCCCGCTTTATAAGTAACAGTTTTCAACCAACAACAGAGAATAATAAATAAGGCATACAATTTGTTAGAAATGAATCAAAAGCTGACTGCTGTGGTGAAAATAATGGGGGGAGTCAGTTAACACAAGAGTGTGTCTGATGTACCGGTTTGTTGTCCAACAGTTCAAACACTGCCCACATGATGATGCACTTGGTCAGGTAGTTAGCACATATGCCACATTAGACTCTGACCCGCAACCCATGCTGTATGTCAATCCCCTCTCTCATCTCCTCTTTCCCTACTTACCGTCATCAGAATAAAAGCCCAAAAAAAGCCCCTCACAAAAAATACTTTCACACTTCCTTGTTTTATGAAATTTTATGCTGACAGCAACCTGGTGTCAATTGTATTTTACCCCCCCCCCCCAAAAAAAAAAAAAAAAAAAAATCAAGTCCATTACAAGCCTTGTAGAGTTACTTCATAATAATATATTCCCCCAGATGACCTAATATTTAAATCATCCTGATTAAAAGCAGTGCAGTTCTAGTTATACCCACTTCAAACAGACAAAAATTCAACGTGTCAGGCTTATACAGAACGTTCTTTAATGAAATAAACTAATAATTGTTTATTATCACTTGAAATCGAACATCAAGTTATTCAATCTTTTGATACAAATTAAACCAAACAGATCAGGTTAAGTTTGCTAAGAAACTTACTTAAAGATTATTCTGCTAATTTTATTGAAATTGAAATGTATTGAAATTTCTAATCTTTACCTTGACATTATTATTTTTCATTGGTTCAAAATAAGTAGGATACATTAAAGTGCAGGAAGATTATATTTTTAACAAGAGGAATTCGGTCAGAAAAATTAAGAGGAAATGCATCTCATATCCACTTGTTAGCCTAAAATTGTGACTGTTTCAAATACCAAATACTAAATGTTTAAGGAATTTTCAGTTGTTTAAGAAGGAAATATACACCCTTGCATACTTTAGAGCTATAGAGCGATGTTTCACTATGGACTATTGACACTATTTTTGGTGAGAATTTATAGATTTCTTTCCACTTCCACTGTGATTTTCTTGTCCATCTGTTGTTGTTGTGGTGATAAGTAGTGGATGGATTGATTTAGACCACTGAAGACAGATTTTCAAAAATGAGTGGATGCCTTATCAGTCAGAGCTCAGACTCAATGTCGTGTTTGAGTCTAGTATCAAAGTATTTCAGGGTCCATTTTTCCTCTCAGCAGAATTATGTCCAATAACGGGACCACTCTATTTACAGTCTTCAATAAATGTTAGGACTACAGTTAACTATAAACAGGTATATACAATCATTGTACACACTGATATAAATGAAACAAGGAGAAAATGGTTGGTATCCAAACTGTCAACAGACTTTAAGATGACTATGAAGCTAGTACATGAGGTGAAGAACTACATATGAAGCTTCATAATGCTGCCTCATGGAATCAGAAATAAATACTGTTCTTTCTCAAACATTTATGTGAGCTACTCCTCTGATTATCCTATTCTATCACCACCTCTGTCAAGGTGCATTGAAGTTACTAAGGCTAAATGCCTTTTGATCCTGCCTTCCTGAGACACACAAATATAAGGCAAACAAAAATTATGTTTGTTACCAAAAAATAACTCAAATCTCCAGGTTGGTGAACAGAAGTTTCAGGGCAGAGAAAATACAAACCACACAGTCCTACATCTCATCTAAACCATAATCCTCCTCGGGGAAGTCTCCCACGATCACATTCAAGGGCTTCACAAATGCACCATATTTGTTCTCACATTGAAAGTATTGCTTCCCTTCAACACTGCAGAGACATAGCAAAAAAGGGGAGACAAGGTTAAAGGGGAAGGAAAAACTAAAGAACAAAACAATGAAAATAACATTACTAACAAAAAATAAAAGTATAGTGCTCTTACGTTCCATCGTGTTTTCCCAGGGGCTCATCGTACTTCACTCCTACCCAAAAGCCTGACTTGAAATCTGTTGTACCTGCAAAAAACATGACAACAGTGCTTATACTTTATTCTCCTATTCTAATTTTTTGTCCTTTCTCAGACAGACCCTGTTCTTTCCCATAGGCCAGGTGTCTTTGTTAGAATTAAAGGTTCACAGGTCAAAGGTCACAATAAGATGCACGAGTTGAAATAAATAACATGTTTATTTAACTGGTCATTACAGGAACATAAGAGCGACAAAGCTTAGGCTTTGCCTCTATGTATTTGAAAGAAAAAAAAGATACTGTTTAATAGTATGCACTTTTTAAACATTCTGCAAAATAAAGATATTTTTAAATGACATCTATCTTACTAATCCCAAGTCAGTAACATTTCACACAAACTGAGACACACAATTTGCCTCTACTACTTTGACTACTAGCAGTGAACTCGGTTATTACCTGAGTGACATCCCCGTGCTGTTTAGGACTTCGCTCATACAGAGCAACTCTTTCAAACATGTCTGGCAATGATGCCTGTCTTGGGTTTAGCGTGTGTGGTGCCCGTCATATGACCACTTTTTTTTTTTTTTCTCTTTACATGGCCACAATTTTCCATGATTTCCAATATTATTTATGTGAGTTCTCCTAACTGATGTCATGAATGTCAATGTTTGCAAACATTGCGATTACAAAATTGCATTTTATCATATTGCAATATTATCGCAAATGCAATTAATCGTTCAGCTTTACTTCAGTTTACAATTTATTTTTATTAGCCACAAATGAGATGGTAAAGTTCGTCCACTGTTCCGTGGTTAACATTGTTGCCTCAGAGCAACAAGGTTAAGGGTTTGATTCCTGTGTCTGAGGGACGTTTGTGTAGTCTGCACATTCTCTCTGTTGCTATGCGAGTTGCCTTCTGGTATTGTGGCTGCCTCCCACAGGTCAAAGACATACACATTTAGGTTAATTGGTGACTCTAAATGGTTTATAACTGTGAATATGAGAGTAAATGTCTCTTAACGTATCGCTATACTAGCCCTGGTATTGACTGGCAACTGGATTAAGTATGTATAACTAAGGGAAACAATGCCCACTTTTGGCTTCTATAAATCAAAAGCAACCTCTGCTCTATTGGATAGTACGTCAGGATTTAAACCAATATTCTGAAAAAAGTAAACCAGCTAATTTTTATCCCAACTTACCAACATACATGACTGTGCCAAGCTTCATGGGCTGCCCAGGAACCTGCACTTTGCACCGGCTTCCAACAGAAATGGCATCTGCAGCAGCCTTCTGTTCCTTCTCCCGAGCAGCAAGCTCTGCTTTCTTCCTGGCCACTTCTTCCTCATTGAAGCGACCAACTCTTTGTTTCTTCATGAATGATCTGGCAGAATCTACGGGAAATAAAGCTAGATTGTACTCAACTAGAATATTTCACAAAGGGCTATAAATGCTGCAGAGGATGATATATGAAACGAAACAAAAAAACTCTGATACAACGTTATCAATGCTGAGCAAAGCAAAGCAAAGCAAATTCACTTAATTGTCTGAGCAAAAATATTTAAAATGTTGTTTATTGTTTAACCCCTCAGTGCTCCAGTCGTCCCATTTAGTTATAAAAGTAAGACTTTTTTTTATTTAAAAAAAGGAATGTAGATATACCAGACTTTACCTGTTTTCTTATCATAGGCTTCATCTGAGATTTCATACTTCTCCACTTTGGAAACATCAGTGAACTCACCCATCTGACCTCCACTTCTATCAATTACCTGAAAAAGACATGAGTTAAAAAAAAAAAAAAAAAAAAAAAAAAAAAAGAAATCACACCAACTGCATTTCAGCAAGCAAAGCAATCAGTTAGAGATTGTTTTTGAAAATGATATTTTTGCACGTATTACTGTTCCATTGTGACAGCAAACCTACGAGAGGCCAAAAGGGGCGCACATGTAACCTATTTACACCAATATAATCACGAATACTGGACTGCAAACTTCAAAAAATTAAATCTTATATACATATATTCATGCTTAAAAAACAGAACTAAATCTGAATACAAGGACCATTTGCAACTTGACAGTGATTTGTCTATTATGACAATGGAACAATGACCAGGACCAGTCTGAAGTGTTTCCACACCACAGCAGCTACATACATTTATTCTGCAGTCATCATCCACAGGATAGGAACCCAGCAAAGCTTCATTATCATCAATTTTCAGCAGAAACTTGTCAGAGACACTGTACAACTCCAAGTCCATGCAGGAGGCAGGCACACCCACAATCATCTCCAACTTTCCCTAAATACAGTAAAAACAAAATAGCACGACATATTACACAAATCAATATTTACAGAGAAAGCCCGTAATAAAGAACGATCTAAAGGTAGTGTATTAAAGATGTTAGTTATGGGAAAACCGAAGATCACTGTGAACGTGTGCATCTTCACAGATATGTAATGTATGACTTGTAGTAAGATGAAGCTCACCTTCAGTTCTGCAACACTTAAGCCTCTATTGAACCTGCGCTTCGTCTCAAAGGAGATGATGGTGCTTGTCAGGCGCACATTTACAGTGGGATTGGTAACTATTGTCACGTCCATTGCCCAGACTATTTGACGTAGCTACTGTTCAAAAGCTAAAAAAGACAAACAAATAACATATCAAATTACACATAATGCCCCCGATAGATATGTGTAATTCTTGATTCAATCTATTTTACGATTTAGAGTGTGATTAACCACAAAAGCAAAAATGGGGCCAACTTCCGAGCAGTAGATGGTTTGAGTAGCTACAGTATGACTTACCCTAAAGATAAATTAAATGAGATGAGCCTTTTTTGATCACACTTGGGGAAATTTGCTCGTCACCATTACCTGTTATGTTCGCCACATTACTCTCTTACCTGCCAGCTGTGATTGTTTAAGTTTCCTTTGTTCATTACTGGCTGTCCTTTTAGAGCTAGCTTGTCTGCATCAACCATAAGCTGCTGTTAGCTTTTTGAGGAGCTAACAGTAGCACAATCACGTTGGAAAGTCTGAGGATCCCCTTGCAAGGTTGCCATAGTTACTTACAATCGTGTGCTGTTGTTTTTTTTTTTTTCCTTCAGTGGTGAACTTAGACTCGTCTCCGTATCCCAATTTAACCGGATGAATCCATTAGTTTCAGTGAAAAAACACATTGACGGTTGTCCAACCAGCTTTGCTGCGTGGTGGGAAAAATTTTACACCGATTCCTGCTACACCCAGCTCTGGAAGGTTCTCCCCGCCCCTGACAGAAACGTCCAATCACAATGAGGCTCAAATGAACTTGGCCAATAGTGGGATGAAACGTAAGAACGGTGCCCGGGAAACGCCCAATAATTGACTGACAGAATTGCGAACCAATCATCGTACCCGAGTGACAGAGTCCGTATCCACACGGTGCCGCTGTCCTCCGGTTCAAACCGGATGGTACCACAGTTTCTTCTCTGCGAAATAATCATGGCGAGATAATAATTTGACACAGCCCCAGTCTCATGTTTGGGAAGAAATACCAGAATATTAATTTTCAATGTGATACTAATTATAAGGGACTACATCATGATTCATAAGGTGAATGTATATTCATAGGCTTCCTCTGGGTTTGCAAAAAAATAAAGAATTTATTTCTACTTTTATATGAATTAGATTGTCACAAGACAATTTCCCGTGATTTCCAATATTATTTATGTGAGTTCTTTTAACTGATGTCATGAATATCAATGTTCATGTGTCCAGCTCAAGGCTATATTCAAGGCAGAATATACCGATATTCTGAGGATTCATCTGTCCGACCCTTCTGCTCTTCACAAATCAGACTCAATAGTTATCAACAAAAATACTATTATAACTTATGAAACATGATATAATAAATCTCATGGATGTGAAATTATATTACTGTTACCCTATAGTTTGTTTGATATTGAATTTTGCTATTAATTTTGAAAAATAGCATTATTTCTTGGTGGATAAAACATGCTTTAAACATGGAAACATCACGAACAAAACTACTCCCTTAACCCTGTGCACAGAAAGAAAGAAGACAAACGGAGCCAACAGCTTGAAATTGAAGATTTACAATCCTATAGTAGCGCATGATGATAGAGGTTTAAAACCCTGTCTGACCTCATTTCATACCCACTCCAAAAATACAAAAATCAAGGGAGTCCCAAATGTAAATTATACCTACATTAATAATTAAGATTTAACTGTGTGCATTTGTATTAAATATATTTGCGTTTGTGGAATATACTTCATACTCACCAAACCAGAGATCTAGCAGGCTGAAAGGAAGACTGGGATGATAAGTCTTCCCTGAGCAAACACAGAAACATACAAAGTTAACACGAAGGAATATTATTATCATTAATAGTCAGATGTTTGAGAGATTTCATATTATTTATTCGTGTTTGTATCCACAAACCGAAAGTGAAAAGTCATGATTATTGAAAGAAATATATCTGGGTCAAATAAATAGTCTATTTTGACATTTAAAAAAAAAGGTGCAAATGTTGAGAGCCGTTGACAAAGAGACTGAGGGCCCCTATGAAGTTGGAAAAGGGGCGTGCCAGGCGGTGGTTGAGGCGCATTCAGGGTCTGCTGGCGGAGAGAATGGGAGCTGAGCGCCGGAGGGGGAGGGAGGAGGAGGAGAGGAGGTGGAACCACGGGTGGAAAAAAAGTTAAAGTAAAAATGGCTTCCTTGTCTTTGGAGTCCACAGAACACTCTGAGAATAGCACAGAGGAGCCGACGGCACCGGAGCCCAAAGAAGAGAAAGATCCGGTCCACGTTTCGGAACAATTACTCCAAAGTTTCCAAAAGTCGGCTCTGAGTTTTTCCACTGACCAAGTCTCATGTCTGTGCGAGGCCCTTCTGCAGGCGGGCAATGTGGATCGCCTGTGGAGATTTCTCTCCACCATACCTCCTTCGTCCGAGCTGCTACGTGGCAACGAGACCCTGCTGAAGGCCCAGGCTCTGGTCGCTTTCCACCGGGAGGAATTTAAGGAGCTGTACGCCATCCTGGAGAGCCACGACTTCCATCCGTCCAACCACGGCTTCCTGCAGGACCTGTACCTGAAAGCCCGCTACAAGGAGGCGGAGAGGTCCCGGGGCCGCAGCCTGGGCGCAGTGGACAAATACCGGCTCAGGAAGAAGTTCCCCCTGCCCAAAACCATCTGGGATGGAGAGGAGACCGTGTACTGCTTCAAGGAGAAGTCCCGAAATGCCCTGAAGGAGTGCTACAAGAGCAACAGGTACCCGACTCCGGACGAGAAGAAGAACCTGGCCAAAGTCACCGGACTGTCCCTCACTCAGGTCAGCAACTGGTTCAAGAACCGCAGGCAGAGGGACAGGACGCCGTCCGGGACCCACTGCAAAAGGCAAGGCAGCAGATACTGGAAACATGCTCACTTGTTGCTTTTA
This sequence comes from Echeneis naucrates, assembly GCF_900963305.1. NCBI lineage: Eukaryota > Metazoa > Chordata > Actinopteri > Carangiformes > Echeneidae > Echeneis > Echeneis naucrates. The sequence continues at coordinate 12,622,499 of NC_042523.1, read as the reverse complement.
TCTGATGTTTTCATAAAATAGGCCAAAATGTGGCCCAAAACTTTTCTTTTCTTCAGAGGCATTATGTGGCTTTGTGCTTTGAGTGAAACATCAGGACTCAGTGAAACTCCTGAATGATAAACAAAGCCTGCAGGCCCACACACAGCAGCATTTAAGCACTAAGTGCACAGTAGAGGTTAAGGTTCCAGCAATCAGCCAAAAGCTTTGCATGGAGTTAGAATATAAACTTTGCAGCTGAATTTTGACAGCAGTGAACCCACTCAGGTCTGAGACCAGGAGCATGTTGCTTTGTTATGAAATGTGAGATCTAGGCGCCCATCACGGGTCAAGTTTCCTTCAAGCCCATTCCACTGCCTAGGGCCTACAGAGAAATCAGCTTACACCAGGGGAGGGGGTGGAGTGGTTAAAAAAATGACACAGGCTGCTATCTCAGTTTTTAATTTCACCCAGCATGGGGGGAGGGGGTTCAAATGCGGGGAGATAAGAAAAAGTAAACCAGACTTATCTAATCAGGACTGAGGTTTTGTGGTAGTCCAGCAGAAACATGACCTGCGTGAACGACCAGGATGCTGAACTTTACAACGCACATTAACTGAGAAGGGGTCCCATAAAAGAGTTTCTAAGAATCTGAAATTGATTTTTTTTTTTTTTTCTTCTTCCAGAGAGAGCTTCACAGTGGCACACTGTGTAGTTTAGTTGGTTTTGTAGATAGGATGGAAAGAGGGAGTGAATGATTAATAACAATGAATTACTGTTATTTTTAACAAATCGCTTCAAGTTAACCACTGAAATATTTAGTCCCCAATGCAGAAGGAGAAGGAGAATTTGAATCAAACCTTCAAAATGTTATCTCGATTTGAGCTAATGGATATGTTTTGAAAATGTAATGGGTCTGTAATTAAAATAAATGACAGACTAAAAATTCAAATATCAGAATATATACATGAATATGTTGCTGCTTGAAATCCTGTCACATGAATGACCAATTACATCATCTTCAAATAACTTGATTAAATATGTATTCATTTATTCACCAGACAATATAATTAACAAATAGACATAGTTGAGTTACTTTACCATCTAATCAAGAACTAAAATCCAATACCCAGATACTGTTTTATTTTCTCCATTTGTCAGACTCTTCTGCTGGCTACTACAATTATCCAAAATCTAATCCTATCTTCTTTCACTACGAAGTGGCATTGTCATTAGTGGGGATGTGATTAAAGCCTTAAATAGATTAGATTTGTGGTTAAAGTGAGCTCAGTGAAAATGTTTCATTTTGTCCCACACTCTAAAGCCACAAACATTTAGATTTATTTGGCCTATTTGCTTATGCTCCCTTTCAGTGAATCTGATGGGAACCACAGCACTGAGGACGAGGCAAGCGCCATGGACGACACCCCCGACAAACCCGAGGAAGCTGCTGGCTCTACAGCTTCCATCATCTCTCTCTCTGCAGTCCCCTGTAGCACAGGAGGCCAGCTCATCCTCAATGGGTCCAGTGGCTTCCTCACGGCCTCTCAGCCTTTACTACTCAATGGGAATTCCTTGATCTCCAGTACTGGTGCTGGTGTTATAATCAACGGGCTGAGCTTGGGTGATTGCCAGACAGTCACACTGAGTCCTGCTGCAGCTCCCTCTCCTTTGATACTGAATGGGGCTCAAGTAATAACCAAATCTAGTATCAGTGTGCAGCAGCAGTCGCAGCAGGCAGTTTCTGTGGCAGATCAGGTATCAGCCATGGAGGCCAAGACAAGCAGTCTTCCAGCAGTTGTTCTTGGCACTAACTCCTCTCCAGTCTCAAATCCCCCATCCATAATCTCCCTTCCTCTGCAAACCAAGACAGACGGGGGCAATGCAATGGATTACATCAGTGTGCCGGAATCAGAGGGCGGCAGCCAGACAGTGTCGTCCTCTTCTTCATCTTTATCCCCGTCTTCGCCTACTCTTTCCTCTCCAAACAACCTCCCCTCACTTGTCTTAACACAAAATACACAGGAGTCCCTCACCCTCCCTGCCTCCATGTCGTCTGCAGGAATGGTTATTTCTGGTTCTGCTGCTCCTCTCACCAGTCAGCAAGGGGAGTATGTTGTCTTTGCCACTTCTGGCTCCCAGTTAAGTTCTCCAAGTTCTGTCGTTTCCTCCGGCAGTGCCACCCCTCAGGTCTTCTCTCTGCCCCAGGTTGTGCCTTCCATCCAGGGAATACCAGTATCCCAGCTGGTCCAGCACTCTTCAGGAGCACAGATCTCCCAGTGCCCTCAGTTGGTCCCAGTATCACCCATCACCTCACCAGCTCCTCAGTTTCAAACCCCCCAGACAGTGAACACAGGCAACAGACTGGTGCAACAGCAGCAGGAGGCTTCTACAACTCTGCCCGAAGGTACAACTATAGTCTCTATCTCACAGCTTAACAACAGTCCACTGCCACAGTGCATTACACACCAACTGGGGGATGAAACCACAAACTCCTCCCCGAGCAAAATCCAGGCTCCGCAGGTAATTTCCATCTCTTCCCCTACACAAGTCGTCCCAGTCCCCCAGGCAAAAGGCACCACACCAACACAGTTAGTCTCGCTCTCCATGCCACAGCTGGTCCCAGTCTCTTCCATTCAAACATCCTCTACAATCTCTTTCCCCCAAGTGGTACCTGCCAGTCCTTCTCTGTCCATCCCATCTGCTGGAGTGCCCTTACAGATCCTGACTTCAGCTCCTGCAGCTGGAGCTGTCGCACAGGCTCCTCTCAGGATAAACCAGCTGAGGCCCATTCAGAGTCTAGTTCCCCCAACCAGCATGGCCCCTGGTGTGCAACTGCTCAACTCTGGGATCATTCAGCTGCCTTCTGCTCCTCCAGGTACACTGAGTTCATTACACACCTTGTACACACAGAGAGAAAAGCTGAAACCTCTAGGCTGATAGAAATTGAGTTTTACATCACATAAGGAAGAAAAGCAGAAAACGCTCACGACTGACGGGTTGGAAATTTTTGGCATATAAAAATACAAATTTTAAAAATCGCTGCTATTTTAAATTTTTGTAGTTCTATTATTTTATCCATGACATTGTAACAAACTGGCAGCTCTCCCCATGTCTTTGTGGCTTTCCTCCGGTACTCCGGTTTCCTCCCACTGTCCAAAAACATGCATGTTTAGGTTAACTAGTGACATTGTCTGTGTGAGTGGTTGTTTGTCTCTGTATGTCGGCCCTGCGATGGACTGGCGACCTGTCCAGGTTGTACCCAGTGTGAGCTGGGATTGGCTCCAGCACCCACCTCTACTTGGAAATGGATAAGTGGTAGAAGATGGATGAATTAATGAATTAAATTGTAAAAAATCTTGGAAAATGTTTCTTTGTAATACAATAGCATCCATAGTAATAGAAACTTGTGCAAATGAGAATATGACGCACAAAATTTTTAAAAATGAATAATAATAATAATAAACAATATACAGACTGCTATTAACACTGGGTAAACTTTTGCTGCCTCTAAGTTTAAGAAGTAGAGTTGGTGATGATGAAGATGCTACATCTCATATAGTTGCCGATTGGGTTTGTTGCAAAATTTTGATTGTCACTTTCTCATTTGTCAATACTGTAGGTAATCTTCTACTTGGTGGAAGCCCCTACCTGAGTGTCCAGCAAGGCAAGCTGGTTCTGACCATCCCAGCAGGAATCCAACTCACCAGTTTGCCCGTGAAAACAGCCTCAGAGGCTTCCACCATCCCTGCTAATGGATTGAGTCCTGTTTTTATGCCCTCCACCCCACCCGTGGTTTCCCAGCCTTGTACCACCTCAGGCCCAGCCCCCAGCGGCCTCACATCATCTCCTATAAACTTCATCAACTCATCACCACCGTACTGTGCTCCAGTAACCGCAGCCACAACCAGTCAGACACCTGCCGTCCCCTCCCCTCATTCACTGGACCATTCAGTCCTCTCCACAGCACCAAACACTCTTACTCCAGAGAGCATGCTCGCCCTCAGTCCTATGTACAGTGGAGTCACACCCAACAACCAGTTGTCTCAGCCAGTGTGGAGCCCTGTACCTCTGTCCACTTCAGCCAGCCTAGCTCTGTTCGATGTCCGTGGGAAGGGGGACTTACCTGTAGACCCGGCTTTGTTAGGCCTCCCTGGAGGAGAGTCGCTGCTTCTTGGAAGCCCTTCTCCAGAGCAGGACGTGGGATCCAACTCACCGCTGGGGAATCCAGAGGAGATGGATGGAGACTCAAAGATTCTCACTCAGCTCCAGTCTGTCCCTGTCGACGATGAACTGGGCTTGTAGTCCACCTGTAGCAGCTCCACATCATGAAAAAAAAAATTATGAAACAAAGTCATTGTTTTTATTGATCGGAAAGATTTTATTCCACTTTGTCAACCCTCATAGACCTATATTTGTTTTACATTATGTTGAGGCTCTAACATGTACAACAATAGTCTCTTAGCAGGGCCTGAACTGGCACTTTTATTAAAAAAAAACCTCTGCAGCTCTGTTTTCCCTGGATGGCCAGGGTGAAATATGGGAAGTTCACCTGCAGGGTAAATATCAGACAATTTCTGCTGCCTGAGACATTTGTGTCTGTGGGTTTTTTTTTTTTTTGTTTGTTTGTTTGTTTGTTTTTTTAGGTAAACTTAATATGTGCCTTATTTGTTATCATCCTGGCAAAAGAACTAAAACAGATTAGTTTGCTTTGTCCAGTTCCAGGTCCCAGTACTAAAAGAAATACTACATACTACGTTACAAGAGGTGTCTTTCAGCTCTTCTCTGCATTATGTGGACTGCAAACCACATTTCAGCTGTTCTTGCTGACAAGAAGTTTGGTTTGGTTTTCATTTTTGTCTGAACATATTGTTCTACCAACACTCCATGAACATGATGAATTTAATGTTCCTCACAGACAAAAGGCAGAGTTGGCTGAGTTTAATGTGAATCAGCTGAAATTATTTTTCTGCCACTATTTTTACATCATAGCACCGAGGACTATACAGTGTTTTATTACTACATGTTACTGTGATCTGGCTTTAAACATGCTTCTATCTTATCAGTAAACTGACTTCTAGTGAGAACATGGCCTCACATCAGTAGAAATATACTGCAGGAAATGAAAGTGGTGGTACTCTATGCAATGCATGTTTAGTACTTTATAGGACACTAAGTGGCACAACAGCTCAGTCAAAAATGCTGTGCACTTGGGAGATAAAAAGTTTTTAAAATCCTTAGCTTTTTAAATGAAGCATGACAGTGTGTTACACTAAAATCTTTGCTGTGATCCCACTGACATTTGTTGTCAAATCCAAACCCTCTGTCCAATGATATTGATAAGTGCCTTATTTTGACGCTTAAAGATCCAATGTTTTTGTAAAAAAACAACTTTTCTGCATCCATTTGATCTCCAGTGAAGCATAATGTGACAGTTTGGGTTGTGCTGTCAGACCCCTGGCTTTTTTTTTGTTTGTTTGTTTGTTTGTTTTGTATATTTTGCACATTTCATCCACATAATGTTTACGTTGCACTGCCATGTTATGACAGTGGTACGACTCATAATTTCTTCTGAAATTTCTTATTATTTCTTTAATGGACTGTAATAATCCCCCCTTCAATTAACAGCCAGAGGCGAATCATAATAATGATATCCTGATGAGGTTTGTTATAAATAGATGGGGTTGCTTTTTCAATTGAAATCTAAAATGCTTGTGATTTTATGAGCTTTCTACTGTCATAACACAGGCAGCTGTCAAATCTTTGGCCAATAATGGTACACAAAAATATATTTCAGTATCGCATCTAGTTACAATAATGGCCTGTGTTTTATTTTTTTTTTATTTTATTTTTTTTCCCTCTGTATGTTTGTGTTGTTCGTCTCTTTTGTACATTTAACCTATTTAAAGCATGTATCAATCAGTTTTTAGTTTTAAATGAAAGAAATTTAACCTGGGAGGAGGGGGTTTATAGAAAAGGATATTAATTTTTCACTTAGACGGTCACATTGTTTGGGGATTTGCAATTCCAAAAGACGACAAGTGTTCAAATGATGAGGTCATTAAAACTAATTTTTAAACAGGTCATCCCCTTTGTGATGAATTTTGAGGTAATATTAAGGCAGGTCCCAGTGCCCTTTGGATAGATAATTAAATGCCTTCGACAAATCAATTTTAGGCTGAATTTTGCTGAATGTTTTAATTAGTTAAGGATAAAGGGAAATGAACTCTTTGTATGTAAAATATATTAATGCGTGTGTTTTTGTTTTGTTTTTTTTCACGAGTCATTTTTTACCAAAGTATCTTCAACATCAAAGCCTGTGAGGGCATATGCACATTTGTAGCCCTGTTTGTTTGTTTGTTTGTTTGTTTGTTTGTTTTTCTTTTACTCTCCTTCCTGACACATAATGTATATGACTCCAGATTTAACCAAAGATCTTGTATTTTGATTGATTTTTTTTTTCTCAAAGGGATTGTTTCTGTTTGTCATTTAAAGTTCTTGTTTTTTTCTCATTTTTTCTATTCAAATGCATTCTATTTTTTTATATTATATGATATTGTAATAAACTACATTTACAAAAGGTTGTGATTTATGAGTGTGCATTTGTCTGTGGATATTTCTCCTAATTTGGCATGAAGTTTTTATTCAAATGCATTTTCTTCCTACACAGTGAAACCATCAGGCACTCTGCCTCTTGTCAGGTGATTGCCAGTGCAACAGCAAAGATCCAAAATGTGTGTAAGGGTGTGCATGCATGTGTTAGTTCAAGAGAGGAAGGGATACATGGGGTGTGGTTATAACCCTAATTATCTCAGATTACGTCTGATTCACTCTGGGCTTGTTGATGAGAAATGAAACAGTTGAGCATGGGTGGACAGTACTTCAGTACGGTTCTTAAGTACAGTTTTTGAGTATCTGTACTTTACTTGAGTATTATTTTTGGGGGATACTTTTACTTTCACTTCACTACATTTGAAGGACAAATATTGTACTTTTTACTCCAATACATTTCAATTGATACTCCCATTACTCGCTACTTTCGTGCGAGTCTAACATTACTGTTAATTGTCTGTAATTGTGTAATTGTAACACACACATCTGTGCGTGTTCCAGGCAAAAATATGGCAATGATGTATAATCCTCATCCTACCTGGATTATTTCTCCATAAAGATCGGATCATCGTATTAGCCGTATTATTACCTGGAACACGCATTAGCTTGTAGCCAGAGTTTGGATGTCTTCTGTGGACATCACTGACTACCAAACTCAGCTGTTTCTGTCAAAGATAACAGTTTTGTGTCGGGTTGTAATACAAGCTAGGCTAATGGACGTTAGCATTAGAGCTGGCCAGTTAGCTTACGTTACAAGCTAGGCTAATGGACGTTAGCATTGGAGCTGGCCAGTTAGCTTACGTTACAAGCTAGGCTAATGGACTTTAGCATTAGAGCTGGCCAGTTAGCTTACATTACAAGCTAACGGCGTTGTTTCTTACCTTGCTCTACGTTTCTCGTCTCTAATGCACCGTCACCACCTTTTTAAAAAGTATTTGTATATGTAATATTTATTTTCTTATTCTCTTTTGTTTTCTTTCTGATCACCGGACTGATGCTGGCTGGACATTTTCCTACCGAACTTCAGACAACAGAAAACAGGATAGCATAGCAAGAGTAACCAAGGGGGGCGGGGCTTAGCGACAAACCATTTGTTACAATTAGGAAGAAAAATGTAACAATCGTTCACTAAAACAGTTGTGTCTCTTTTACTGGTCTAGTCTGTGGACGCGTCCTGTCGCCGGTCTAGCCTCGGTCCGTTCCTGGAGGGGGTGCCGTCACCAGTCTGGTCTGGTTCGGCCTAGGTCCTGGGGGGGGCGCCGTATCTGCATTAGCCCAGTCCATTACTCGTAACCAATGAACTCTGTAGACATGTTCAGGTGCCCACACCGGGAACCGAACCGAGATATTACATTACATCACATCACATACATTTAACATTACATCATGTTTATATCTACAGTACATTACATCATTACATTACATCACATCACCCCAGGGTTACATTACAATTGCATTACATTACATCATACATTCACATCACCCTCCCTAGCCGGGACTCGAACCCCTCCCTCCTTGTTGCGGGGCGGCAGCGGTACCACTGCGCCACTGAGCTGCTCGATTTGCTGCATACATTTGCGCTATTTCACCATTTCACATGTACATTATGTACATCAGTGAGCTGGGATTGGCTCCAGCACCCCACGTGACCCGGAAACGGAAAAACGCTAAAAGATGGATGGACTGTCATTTCATTCGGTATTGCCGGTGTTTTCCATCTATGTAGTCTTGGGTTTTTTATGTAAAGACCAATTTCATCCGAGTTAAAGTGAGAAGTGAATTCAGTAGACTTAAAATCTGCGGCGGCGGCACGAGCTATTTTCTGTTCCATTTACTGCCAAAATGGCGGCGTAAACGAAAGAAGTCACGTGACATCCCGAGATCAATAAATCTGAATGTCTGTGTCCGGTGTTACAATAACTCAGTTATTAAGAACAAATAGCTGGAGCCTAAGAAACATAATTATATGGTACACAGTAAACCTGGTAGTGGAGATTTATTATTATAATCCCGGTAATTTACGCAGTGACACTCGGCATTTTTTGCCAGCATTCCTTGCGGCTTCTTGCTGCTGCAGCTATACTGCTTCTCGCTTAACTTGGTGATTTATACTTCTGATTTTTGCATCATATGGGAAATCAAGGTGGGGGAGGCAGGGCAGATACCACGATCAAGAAGGTGGTTCACCCAGGGCGAGGCTCAGCCATTGCACTCTGATTGTGCTGTCCACTGCGAATTCCCCAAATGTGGGAATCTCGACTATCGGTGGATGTTTTTTCTCAGTACATGTGTTGTTTATTGTGCACACTAACACGTGGTGTGTGTTAGTGTGCACAGACACATGTACACGTGTACATGTGTCAGTATATGTGTTGTTTATTGTGCACACTAACACGTAGTGCGTGTTAGTGCGCACACACTAACAGTTACGTTAGTGTACACGCATGTCAGCGGAGGGGCAAAATTGTTGCCTGTCCGCCAACATGCAACCCCAAATGGGTTGATCTGGCTGGCTGGGCGGGTGTCCCCACCGTCCTCTGCCGGTCCCCAAGGCCCTCGGGCCGGCGGAGGAGGACGGGGTGCCCCCGGCGGACTGCCACCCATCCATATGCCGGTAGCTGCTCCTCAGCTACAAACAGATAAACAGCTGGAGCTCCAGCTTACATCCTCTGTGCCGAGAGATCTGTGACGTTCTCAATGGCGCAGCTGTGGAATGACGCAGGGTATGCCCTTATAAGGATGTGTAGGAGGCTGAAAACGGAACATTCTTTATTGTAAATAAATACATGTAAAATCTGGCCAGTTTACTGGACACAGACACATATGTACCAGCTCTGCACACGGTGCACTCAGCCTCCCACATGTCCCCACCGGGTCGGTAAACGGGGATTTTTTTTTTCTCAGTTCATCTTAAAGTCTTCGGCTGCACCGCCGGTGTCTGCTGCTTCCTTGTTGAGTTTTGGAGATCCGCCCACAGGGCAGCCTCTCGGGGATGACGTCACAGACGCTTACCTGAACAAAGACAACCTGCGGGGGGGGGGGGCACACATACACACAAAAGGATAACCGGACATTATCATCAATTATTAAAAACGCCCCGGACGGGAGTAAAAAGTGGACATTGTAGTTTTGACCCATAAACGAAGAAACACAGTCTGAACAGGTGCCGTTTACTTGGAAGGCAAGAGTAAATAACACTGCGTTGTTGAGTATTAGCCAACCTGTAAAAATACCTAACTCTCACTCTACTCATATCAAGTCCATATCTCTCGCCACAGTGCCACTTTGGGGTACAACACAGCAACAATACAAATGAAGAACACAACAGACATGTCCGGGGAGAAGAGTCCCTTGTGTAGGACGAGAGAAAGCTGATCAAACAGTTATATGTGTCCGGATACTGCAGGTGTGTTAACGATTCGGTTCCCCTTTATGCCGATTTACTGCTGAGTCGTGCTGAGTCGTGCATAGGTGCTAAGTTACCGTGCGTACTTAAAGAAGAAAGGCAAATAGAAACACAGCTGGGTGATGATGCACACCAGGTAACAATACCACCAAGCTGTATGATGTAGAATGAGCCGATCGTTATGGAGAATTAATCCAGGTGGGATGAGGATTATACATCGTAGCCATGTAAATCTGAGCGTGTTCCAGGCAAGAATATGTCCACGATATATAATCCTCATCCTGCCTGGATTATTTCTCCATAACGATCGGCTCATTCAACATTATACATCGTGGCCGTATTATTACCTGCAACACGCATTAGCTTGTAGCCGATACAAGCTAGGCTAATGGACATTAGCATTAGAGCTGGCCAGTTAGCTTACGGCCCTGTTTCTTACCTTGCTCTACGTTTCTCGTCTCTAATGCACCGTCACCACCTTTTTAAAAAGTATTTGTATATGTAATATTTATTTTCTTATTCTCTTTTGTTTTCTTTCTGATCACCGGACTGATGCTGGCTGGACATTTTCCTACCGAACTTCAGACAACAGAAAACAGGATAGCATAGCAAGAGTAACCAAGGGGGGCGGGGCTTAGCGACAAACCATTTGTTACAATTAGGAAGAAAAATGTAACAATCGTTCACTAAAACAGTTGTGTCTCTTTTACTGGTCTAGTCTGTGGACGCGTCCTGTCGCCGGTCTAGCCTCGGTCCGTTCCTGGAGGGGGTGCCGTCACCAGTCTGGTCTGGTTCGGCCTAGGTCCTGGGGGGGGCGCCGTATCTGCATTAGCCCAGTCCATTACTCGTAACCAATGAACTCTGTAGACATGTTCAGGTGCCCACACCGGGAACCGAACCGAGATATTACATTACATCACATCACATCACATACATTTAACATTACATCATGTTTATATCTACAGTACATTACATCATTACATTACATCACATCACCCCAGGGTTACATTACAATTGCATTACATTACATTACATCATACATTCACATCGCCCTCCCTAGCCGGGACTCGAACCCCTCCCTCCTTGTTGCGGGGCGGCAGCGGTACCACTGCGCCACTGAGCTGCTCGATTTGCTGCATACATTTGCGCTATTTCACCATTTCACATGTACATTATGTACATCAGTGAGCTGGGATTGGCTCCAGCACCCCACGTGACCCGGAAACGGAAAAACGCTAAAAGATGGATGGACTGTCATTTCATTCGGTATTGCCGGTGTTTTCCATCTATGTAGTCTTGGGTTTTTTATGTAAAGACCAATTTCATCCGAGTTAAAGTGAGAAGTGAATTCAGTAGACTTAAAATCTGCGGCGGCGGCACGAGCTATTTTCTGTTCCATTTACTGCCAAAATGGCGGCGTAAACGAAAGAAGTCACGTGACATCCCGAGATCAATAAATCTGAATGTCTGTGTCCGGTGTTACAATAACTCAGTTATTAAGAACAAATAGCTGGAGCCTAAGAAACATAATTATATGGTACACAGTAAACCTGGTAGTGGAGATTTATTATTATAATCCCGGTAATTTACGCAGTGACACTCGGCATTTTTTGCCAGCATTCCTTGCGGCTTCTTGCTGCTGCAGCTATACTGCTTCTCGCTTAACTTGGTGATTTATACTTCTGATTTTTGCATCATATGGGAAATCAAGGTGGGGGAGGCAGGGCAGATACCACGATCAAGAAGGTGGTTCACCCAGGGCGAGGCTCAGCCATTGCACTCTGATTGTGCTGTCCACTGCGAATTCCCCAAATGTGGGAATCTCGACTATCGGTGGATGTTTTTTCTCAGTACATGTGTTGTTTATTGTGCACACTAACACGTGGTGTGTGTTAGTGTGCACAGACACATGTACACGTGTACATGTGTCAGTATATGTGTTGTTTATTGTGCACACTAACACGTAGTGCGTGTTAGTGCGCACACACTAACAGTTACGTTAGTGTACACGCATGTCAGCGGAGGGGCAAAATTGTTGCCTGTCCGCCAACATGCAACCCCAAATGGGTTGATCTGGCTGGCTGGGCGGGTGTTCCCACCGTCCTCTGCCGGTCCCCAAGGCCCTCGGGCCGGCGGAGGAGGACGGGGTGCCCCCGGCGGACTGCCACCCATCCATATGCCGGTAGCTGCTCCTCAGCTACAAACAGATAAACAGCTGGAGCTCCAGCTTACATCCTCTGTGCCGAGAGATCTGTGACGTTCTCAATGACGCAGCTGTGGAATGACGCAGGGTATGCCCTTATAAGGATGTGTAGGAGGCTGAAAACGGAACATTCTTTATTGAAAATAAATACATGTAAAATCTGGCCAGTTTACTGGACACAGACACATATGTACCAGCTCTGCACACGGTGCACTCAGCCTCCCACATGTCCCCACTGGGTCGGTAAACGAGGAATTTTTTTTCTCAGTTCATCTTAAAGTCTTCGGCTGCACCGCCGGTGTCTGCTGCTTCCTTGTTGAGTTTTGGAGATCCGCCCACAGGGCAGCCTCTCGGGGATGACGTCACAGACGCTTACCTGAACAAAGACAACCTGGGGGGGGAGGCACACATACATACACATACACACACATACACACAAAAGGATAACCGGACATTACCATCAATTATTAAAAACGCCCCGGAAGGGACGTAAAAAGTGGACATTGTAGTTTTGACCCATAAACGAAGAAACACAGTCTGAACAGGTGCGTTTACTTGGAAGGCAAGAGTAAATATGCAAATGTCTGTGTCCGGTGTTACTTTAACTAAGTTAAGAACAAATAGCCGGAGCCTAAGAAACATAATTATATGGTACGCAGTAAACCTGGTAGTGGAGATTTATTATTATAATCCCGGTAATTTACGCAGTGACACTCGGCATTTTTTGCCAGCATTCCTTGCGGCTTCTTGCTGCTGCAGCTATACTGCTTCTCGCTTAACTTGGTGATTTATACTTCTGATTTTTGCATCATATGGGAAATCAAGGTGGAGGAGGCAGGGCAGATACCACGATCAAGAAGGTGGTTCACCCAGGGCGAGGCTCAGCCATTGCACTCTGATTGTGCTGTCCACTGCGAATTCCCCAAATGTGGGAATCTCGACTATCGGTGGATGTTTTTTCTCAGTACATGTGTTGTTTATTGTGCACACTAACACGTGGTGTGTGTTAGTGTGCACAGACACATGTACACGTGTACATGTGTCAGTATATGTGTTGTTTATTGTGCACACTAACACGTAGTGCGTGTTAGTGCGCACACACTAACAGTTACGTTAGTGTACACGCATGTCAGCGGAGGGGCAAAATTGTTGCCTGTCCGCCAACATGCAACCCCAAATGGGTTGATCTGGCTGGCTGGGCGGGTGTCCCCACCGTCCTCTGCCGGTCCCCAAGGCCCTCGGGCCGGCGGAGGAGGACGGGGTGCCCCCGGCGGACTGCCACCCATCCATATGCCGGTAGCTGCTCCTCAGCTACAAACAGATAAACAGCTGGAGCTCCAGCTTACATCCTCTGTGCCGAGAGATCTGTGACGTTCTCAATGGCGCAGCTGTGGAATGACGCAGGGTATGCCCTTATAAGGATGTGTAGGAGGCTGAAAACGGAACATTCTTTATTGTAAATAAATACATGTAAAATCTGGCCAGTTTACTGGACACAGACACATATGTACCAGCTCTGCACACGGTGCACTCAGCCTCCCACATGTCCCCACCGGGTCGGTAAACGGGGATTTTTTTTTTCTCAGTTCATCTTAAAGTCTTCGGCTGCACCGCCGGTGTCTGCTGCTTCCTTGTTGAGTTTTGGAGATCCGCCCACAGGGCAGCCTCTCGGGGATGACGTCACAGACGCTTACCTGAACAAAGACAACCTGCGGGGGGGGGGGCACACATACACACAAAAGGATAACCGGACATTATCATCAATTATTAAAAACGCCCCGGACGGGAGTAAAAAGTGGACATTGTAGTTTTGACCCATAAACGAAGAAACACAGTCTGAACAGGTGCCGTTTACTTGGAAGGCAAGAGTAAATAACACTGCGTTGTTGAGTATTAGCCAACCTGTAAAATACCTAACTCTCACTCTACTCATATCAAGTCCATATCTCTCGCCACAGTGCCACTTTGGGGTACAACACAGCAACAATACAAATGAAGAACACAACAGACATGTCCGGGGAGAAGAGTCCCTTGTGTAGGACGAGAGAAAGCTGATCAAACAGTTATATGTGTCCGGATACTGCAGGTGTGTTAACGATTCGGTTCCCCTTTATGCCGATTTACTGCTGAGTCGTGCTGAGTCGTGCATAGGTGCTAAGTTACCGTGCGTACTTAAAGAAGAAAGGCAAATAGAAACACAGCTGGGTGATGATGCACACCAGGTAACAATACCACCAAGCTGTATGATGTAGAATGAGCCGATCGTTATGGAGAATTAATCCAGGTGGGATGAGGATTATACATCGTAGCCATGTAAATCTGAGCGTGTTCCAGGCAAGAATATGTCCACGATATATAATCCTCATCCTGCCTGGATTATTTCTCCATAACGATCGGCTCATTCAACATTATACATCGTGGCCGTATTATTACCTGCAACACGCATTAGCTTGTAGCCGATACAAGCTAGGCTAATGGACATTAGCATTAGAGCTGGCCAGTTAGCTTACGGCCCTGTTTCTTACCTTGCTCTACGTTTCTCGTCTCTAATGCACCGTCACCACCTTTTTAAAAAGTATTTGTATATGTAATATTTATTTTCTTATTCTCTTTTGTTTTCTTTCTGATCACCGGACTGATGCTGGCTGGACATTTTCCTACCGAACTTCAGACAACAGAAAACAGGATAGCATAGCAAGAGTAACCAAGGGGGGCGGGGCTTAGCGACAAACCATTTGTTACAATTAGGAAGAAAAATGTAACAATCGTTCACTAAAACAGTTGTGTCTCTTTTACTGGTCTAGTCTGTGGACGCGTCCTGTCGCCGGTCTAGCCTCGGTCCGTTCCTGGAGGGGGTGCCGTCACCAGTCTGGTCTGGTTCGGCCTAGGTCCTGGGGGGGGCGCCGTATCTGCATTAGCCCAGTCCATTACTCGTAACCAATGAACTCTGTAGACATGTTCAGGTGCCCACACCGGGAACCGAACCGAGATATTACATTACATCACATCACATCACATACATTTAACATTACATCATGTTTATATCTACAGTACATTACATCATTACATTACATCACATCACCCCAGGGTTACATTACAATTGCATTACATTACATTACATCATACATTCACATCACCCTCCCTAGCCGGGACTCGAACACCTCCCTCCTTGTTGCGGGGCGGCAGCGGTACCACTGCGCCACTGAGCTGCTCGATTTGCTGCATACATTTGCGCTATTTCACCATTTCACATGTACATTATGTACATCAGTGAGCTGGGATTGGCTCCAGCACCCCACGTGACCCGGAAACGGAAAAACGCTAAAAGATGGATGGACTGTCATTTCATTCGGTATTGCCGGTGTTTTCCATCTATGTAGTCTTGGGTTTTTTATGTAAAGACCAATTTCATCCGAGTTAAAGTGAGAAGTGAATTCAGTAGACTTAAAATCTGCGGCGGCGGCACGAGCTATTTTCTGTTCCATTTACTGCCAAAATGGCGGCGTAAACGAAAGAAGTCACGTGACATCCCGAGATCAATAAATCTGAATGTCTGTGTCCGGTGTTACAATAACTCAGTTATTAAGAACAAATAGCTGGAGCCTAAGAAACATAATTATATGGTACACAGTAAACCTGGTAGTGGAGATTTATTATTATAATCCCGGTAATTTACGCAGTGACACTCGGCATTTTTTGCCAGCATTCCTTGCGGCTTCTTGCTGCTGCAGCTATACTGCTTCTCGCTTAACTTGGTGATTTATACTTCTGATTTTTGCATCATATGGGAAATCAAGGTGGGGGAGGCAGGGCAGATACCACGATCAAGAAGGTGGTTCACCCAGGGCGAGGCTCAGCCATTGCACTCTGATTGTGCTGTCCACTGCGAATTCCCCAAATGTGGGAATCTCGACTATCGGTGGATGTTTTTTCTCAGTACATGTGTTGTTTATTGTGCACACTAACACGTGGTGTGTGTTAGTGTGCACAGACACATGTACACGTGTACATGTGTCAGTATATGTGTTGTTTATTGTGCACACTAACACGTAGTGCGTGTTAGTGCGCACACACTAACAGTTACGTTAGTGTACACGCATGTCAGCGGAGGGGCAAAATTGTTGCCTGTCCGCCAACATGCAACCCCAAATGGGTTGATCTGGCTGGCTGGGCGGGTGTCCCCACCGTCCTCTGCCGGTCCCCAAGGCCCTCGGGCCGGCGGAGGAGGACGGGGTGCCCCCGGCGGACTGCCACCCATCCATATGCCGGTAGCTGCTCCTCAGCTACAAACAGATAAACAGCTGGAGCTCCAGCTTACATCCTCTGTGCCGAGAGATCTGTGACGTTCTCAATGACGCAGCTGTGGAATGACGCAGGGTATGCCCTTATAAGGATGTGTAGGAGGCTGAAAACGGAACATTCTTTATTGAAAATAAATACATGTAAAATCTGGCCAGTTTACTGGACACAGACACATATGTACCAGCTCTGCACACGGTGCACTCAGCCTCCCACATGTCCCCACTGGGTCGGTAAACGAGGAATTTTTTTTCTCAGTTCATCTTAAAGTCTTCGGCTGCACCGCCGGTGTCTGCTGCTTCCTTGTTGAGTTTTGGAGATCCGCCCACAGGGCAGCCTCTCGGGGATGACGTCACAGACGCTTACCTGAACAAAGACAACCTGGGGGGGGAGGCACACATACATACACATACACACACATACACACAAAAGGATAACCGGACATTACCATCAATTATTAAAAACGCCCCGGAAGGGACGTAAAAAGTGGACATTGTAGTTTTGACCCATAAACGAAGAAACACAGTCTGAACAGGTGCGTTTACTTGGAAGGCAAGAGTAAATATGCAAATGTCTGTGTCCGGTGTTACTTTAACTAAGTTAAGAACAAATAGCCGGAGCCTAAGAAACATAATTATATGGTACGCAGTAAACCTGGTAGTGGAGATTTATTATTATAATCCCGGTAATTTACGCAGTGACACTCGGCATTTTTTGCCAGCATTCCTTGCGGCTTCTTGCTGCTGCAGCTATACTGCTTCTCGCTTAACTTGGTGATTTATACTTCTGATTTTTGCATCATATGGGAAATCAAGGTGGAAGAGGCAGGGCAGATACCACGATCAAGAAGGTGGTTCACCCAGGGCGAGGCTCAGCCATTGCACTCTGATTGTGCGGACATCCCCAAATGTGGGAATCTCGACTATCGGTGGATGTTTTTTCTCAGTACATGTGTTGTTTATTGTGCACACTAACACGTGGTGTGTGTTAGTGTGCACAGACACATGTACACGTGTACATGTGTCAGTATATGTGTTGTTTATTGTGCACACTAACACGTAGTGCGTGTTAGTGCGCACACACTAACAGTTACGTTAGTGTACACGCATGTCAGCGGAGGGGCAAAATTGTTGCCTGTCCGCCAACATGCAACCCCAAATGGGTTGATCTGGCTGGCTGGGCGGGTGTCCCCACCGTCCTCTGCCGGTCCCCAAGGCCCTCGGGCCGGCGGAGGAGGACGGGGTGCCCCCGGCGGACTGCCACCCATCCATATGCCGGTAGCTGCTCCTCAGCTACAAACAGATAAACAGCTGTAGCTCCAGCTTACATCCTCTGTGCCGAGAGATCTGTGACGTTCTCAATGGCGCAGCTGTGGAATGACGCAGGGTATGCCCTTATAAGGATGTGTAGGAGGCTGAAAACGGAACATTCTTTATTGTAAATAAATACATGTAAAATCTGGCCAGTTTACTGGACACAGACACATATGTACCAGCTCTGCACACGGTGCACTCAGCCTCCCACATGTCCCCACCGGGTCGGTAAACGGGGATTTTTTTTTTCTCAGTTCATCTTAAAGTCTTCGGCTGCACCGCCGGTGTCTGCTGCTTCCTTGTTGAGTTTTGGAGATCCGCCCACAGGGCAGCCTCTCGGGGATGACGTCACAGACGCTTACCTGAACAAAGACAACCTGCGGGGGGGGGGCACACATACACACAAAAGGATAACCGGACATTATCATCAATTATTAAAAACGCCCCGGACGGGAGTAAAAAGTGGACATTGTAGTTTTGACCCATAAACGAAGAAACACAGTCTGAACAGGTGCCGTTTACTTGGAAGGCAAGAGTAAATAACACTGCGTTGTTGAGTATTAGCCAACCTGTAAAAATACCTAACTCTCACTCTACTCATATCAAGTCCATATCTCTCGCCACAGTGCCACTTTGGGGTACAACACAGCAACAATACAAATGAAGAACACAACAGACATGTCCGGGGAGAAGAGTCCCTTGTGTAGGACGAGAGAAAGCTGATCAAACAGTTATATGTGTCCGGATACTGCAGGTGTGTTAACGATTCGGTTCCCCTTTATGCCGATTTACTGCTGAGTCGTGCTGAGTCGTGCATAGGTGCTAAGTTACCGTGCGTACTTAAAGAAGAAAGGCAAATAGAAACACAGCTGGGTGATGATGCACACCAGGTAACAATACCACCAAGCTGTATGATGTAGAATGAGCCGATCGTTATGGAGAATTAATCCAGGTGGGATGAGGATTATACATCGTAGCCATGTAAATCTGAGCGTGTTCCAGGCAAGAATATGTCCACGATATATAATCCTCATCCTGCCTGGATTATTTCTCCATAACGATCGGCTCATTCAACATTATACATCGTGGCCGTATTATTACCTGCAACACGCATTAGCTTGTAGCCGATACAAGCTAGGCTAATGGACATTAGCATTAGAGCTGGCCAGTTAGCTTACGGCCCTGTTTCTTACCTTGCTCTACGTTTCTCGTCTCTAATGCACCGTCACCACCTTTTTAAAAAGTATTTGTATATGTAATATTTATTTTCTTATTCTCTTTTGTTTTCTTTCTGATCACCGGACTGATGCTGGCTGGACATTTTCCTACCGAACTTCAGACAACAGAAAACAGGATAGCATAGCAAGAGTAACCAAGGGGGGCGGGGCTTAGCGACAAACCATTTGTTACAATTAGGAAGAAAAATGTAACAATCGTTCACTAAAACAGTTGTGTCTCTTTTACTGGTCTAGTCTGTGGACGCGTCCTGTCGCCGGTCTAGCCTCGGTCCGTTCCTGGAGGGGGTGCCGTCACCAGTCTGGTCTGGTTCGGCCTAGGTCCTGGGGGGGGCGCCGTATCTGCATTAGCCCAGTCCATTACTCGTAACCAATGAACTCTATAGACATGTTCAGGTGCCCACACCGGGAACCGAACCGAGATATTACATTACATCACATCACATCACATACATTTAACATTACATCATGTTTATATCTACAGTACATTACATCATTACATTACATCACATCACCCCAGGGTTACATTACAATTGCATTACATTACATCATACATTCACATCACCCTCCCTAGCCGGGACTCGAACCCCTCCCTCCTTGTTGCGGGGCGGCAGCGGTACCACTGCGCCACTGAGCTGCTCGATTTGCTGCATACATTTGCGCTATTTCACCATTTCACATGTACATTATGTACATCAGTGAGCTGGGATTGGCTCCAGCACCCCACGTGACCCGGAAACGGAAAAACGCTAAAAGATGGATGGACTGTCATTTCATTCGGTATTGCCGGTGTTTTCCATCTATGTAGTCTTGGGTTTTTTATGTAAAGACCAATTTCATCCGAGTTAAAGTGAGAAGTGAATTCAGTAGACTTAAAATCTGCGGCGGCGGCACGAGCTATTTTCTGTTCCATTTACTGCCAAAATGGCGGCGTAAACGAAAGAAGTCACGTGACATCCCGAGATCAATAAATCTGAATGTCTGTGTCCGGTGTTACAATAACTCAGTTATTAAGAACAAATAGCTGGAGCCTAAGAAACATAATTATATGGTACACAGTAAACCTGGTAGTGGAGATTTATTATTATAATCCCGGTAATTTACGCAGTGACACTCGGCATTTTTTGCCAGCATTCCTTGCGGCTTCTTGCTGCTGCAGCTATACTGCTTCTCGCTTAACTTGGTGATTTATACTTCTGATTTTTGCATCATATGGGAAATCAAGGTGGGGGAGGCAGGGCAGATACCACGATCAAGAAGGTGGTTCACCCAGGGCGAGGCTCAGCCATTGCACTCTGATTGTGCTGTCCACTGCGAATTCCCCAAATGTGGGAATCTCGACTATCGGTGGATGTTTTTTCTCAGTACATGTGTTGTTTATTGTGCACACTAACACGTGGTGTGTGTTAGTGTGCACAGACACATGTACACGTGTACATGTGTCAGTATATGTGTTGTTTATTGTGCACACTAACACGTAGTGCGTGTTAGTGCGCACACACTAACAGTTACGTTAGTGTACACGCATGTCAGCGGAGGGGCAAAATTGTTGCCTGTCCGCCAACATGCAACCCCAAATGGGTTGATCTGGCTGGCTGGGCGGGTGTCCCCACCGTCCTCTGCCGGTCCCCAAGGCCCTCGGGCCGGCGGAGGAGGACGGGGTGCCCCCGGCGGACTGCCACCCATCCATATGCCGGTAGCTGCTCCTCAGCTACAAACAGATAAACAGCTGGAGCTCCAGCTTACATCCTCTGTGCCGAGAGATCTGTGACGTTCTCAATGACGCAGCTGTGGAATGACGCAGGGTATGCCCTTATAAGGATGTGTAGGAGGCTGAAAACGGAACATTCTTTATTGAAAATAAATACATGTAAAATCTGGCCAGTTTACTGGACACAGACACATATGTACCAGCTCTGCACACGGTGCACTCAGCCTCCCACATGTCCCCACTGGGTCGGTAAACGAGGAATTTTTTTTCTCAGTTCATCTTAAAGTCTTCGGCTGCACCGCCGGTGTCTGCTGCTTCCTTGTTGAGTTTTGGAGATCCGCCCACAGGGCAGCCTCTCGGGGATGACGTCACAGACGCTTACCTGAACAAAGACAACCTGGGGGGGGAGGCACACATACATACACATACACACACATACACACAAAAGGATAACCGGACATTACCATCAATTATTAAAAACGCCCCGGAAGGGACGTAAAAAGTGGACATTGTAGTTTTGACCCATAAACGAAGAAACACAGTCTGAACAGGTGCGTTTACTTGGAAGGCAAGAGTAAATATGCAAATGTCTGTGTCCGGTGTTACTTTAACTCAGTTAAGAACAAATAGCCGGAGCCTAAGAAACATAATTATATGGTACGCAGTAAACCTGGTAGTGGAGATTTATTATTATAATCCCGGTAATTTACGCAGTGACACTCGGCATTTTTTGCCAGCATTCCTTGCGGCTTCTTGCTGCTGCAGCTATACTGCTTCTCGCTTAACTTGGTGATTTATACTTCTGATTTTTGCATCATATGGGAAATCAAGGTGGGGGAGGCAGGGCAGATACCACGATCAAGAAGGTGGTTCACCCAGGGCGAGGCTCAGCCATTGCACTCTGATTGTGCTGTCCACTGCGAATTCCCCAAATGTGGGAATCTCGACTATCGGTGGATGTTTTTTCTCAGTACATGTGTTGTTTATTGTGCACACTAACACGTGGTGTGTGTTAGTGTGCACAGACACATGTACACGTGTACATGTGTCAGTATATGTGTTGTTTATTGTGCACACTAACACGTAGTGCGTGTTAGTGCGCACACACTAACAGTTACGTTAGTGTACACGCATGTCAGCGGAGGGGCAAAATTGTTGCCTGTCCGCCAACATGCAACCCCAAATGGGTTGATCTGGCTGGCTGGGCGGGTGTCCCCACCGTCCTCTGCCGGTCCCCAAGGCCCTCGGGCCGGCGGAGGAGGACGGGGTGCCCCCGGCGGACTGCCACCCATCCATATGCCGGTAGCTGCTCCTCAGCTACAAACAGATAAACAGCTGGAGCTCCAGCTTACATCCTCTGTGCCGAGAGATCTGTGACGTTCTCAATGACGCAGCTGTGGAATGACGCAGGGTATGCCCTTATAAGGATGTGTAGGAGGCTGAAAACGGAACATTCTTTATTGAAAATAAATACATGTAAAATCTGGCCAGTTTACTGGACACAGACACATATGTACCAGCTCTGCACACGGTGCACTCAGCCTCCCACATGTCCCCACCGGGTCGGTAAACGGGGATTTTTTTTTTCTCAGTTCATCTTAAAGTCTTCGGCTGCACCGCCGGTGTCTGCTGCTTCCTTGTTGAGTTTTGGAGATCCGCCCACAGGGCAGCCTCTCGGGGATGACGTCACAGACGCTTACCTGAACAAAGACAACCTGCGGGGGGGGGGCACACATACACACAAAAGGATAACCGGACATTATCATCAATTATTAAAAACGCCCCGGACGGGAGTAAAAAGTGGACATTGTAGTTTTGACCCATAAACGAAGAAACACAGTCTGAACAGGTGCCGTTTACTTGGAAGGCAAGAGTAAATAACACTGCGTTGTTGAGTATTAGCCAACCTGTAAAAATACCTAACTCTCACTCTACTCATATCAAGTCCATATCTCTCGCCACAGTGCCACTTTGGGGTACAACACAGCAACAATACAAATGAAGAACACAACAGACATGTCCGGGGAGAAGAGTCCCTTGTGTAGGACGAGAGAAAGCTGATCAAACAGTTATATGTGTCCGGATACTGCAGGTGTGTTAACGATTCGGTTCCCCTTTATGCCGATTTACTGCTGAGTCGTGCTGAGTCGTGCATAGGTGCTAAGTTACCGTGCGTACTTAAAGAAGAAAGGCAAATAGAAACACAGCTGGGTGATGATGCACACCAGGTAACAATACCACCAAGCTGTATGATGTAGAATGAGCCGATCGTTATGGAGAATTAATCCAGGTGGGATGAGGATTATACATCGTAGCCATGTAAATCTGAGCGTGTTCCAGGCAAGAATATGTCCACAATATATAATCCTCATCCTACCTGGATTATTTCTCCATAACGATCGGCTCATTCAACATTATACATCGTGGCCGTATTATTACCTGCAACACGCATTAGCTTGTAGCCGATACAAGCTAGGCTAATGGACATTAGCATTAGAGCTGGCCAGTTAGCTTACGGCCCTGTTTCTTACCTTGCTCTACGTTTCTCGTCTCTAATGCACCGTCACCACCTTTTTAAAAAGTATTTGTATATGTAATATTTATTTTCTTATTCTCTTTTGTTTTCTTTCTGATCACCGGACTGATGCTGGCTGGACATTTTCCTACCGAACTTCAGACAACAGAAAACAGGATAGCATAGCAACAGTAACCAAGGGGGGCGGGGCTTAGCGACAAACCATTTGTTACAATTAGGAAGAAAAATGTAACAATCGTTCACTAAAACAGTTGTGTCTCTTTTACTGGTCTAGTCTGTGGACGCGTCCTGTCGCCGGTCTAGCCTCGGTCCGTTCCTGGAGGGGGTGCCGTCACCAGTCTGGTCTTCTGTGGACATCACTGACAACAACAAGGTCCAACTCCTCATCACAGAATACAGGTCTGTCTGCCCGCACACACACACACACACACACACACAAAACATTGACAACGAGTAATGTCCCAGTCCTTTTGTGTGTTGTTGTGCCTGAGGCGGTGGAGTACTTCTGCTAAATTTGTAAAGACCAATTTCATCCAGTAATCATCTTGCTGCCTTCTTATTCCCTTCCTGCTCCTTTCTTCTCCTCTTCCTCCTTCTCTTGCCCTGGGGAACGGGAGAGTGTGCTGAAGGCCATGGCTACTGTTGCTTTTCACCAGGGGCACTTCTCTAACCTCTACACTTTGCTGGAGGGCTTCCCCTTCTCCCCACGCAGCTATCCTGTTACAGCAGCTCTAGCTCCAAGCCCACAAATAGAGGCCACAAGACGGAGGCATCCCCCTCTGGGAGCTCAGGGGAAGCATTGTGTGAGACAAAAGTCCCCTCTACCATTCACAGATGGAGAGGTGACAAACTATTGCTTCAAGGTAGACAAAATCTTATATCATCACAGCTTTTTTAGCCTTCTGCTATGCATTTGATCATGCAAGAGAGGCATCTATAAAGATGAACTCTGAAGGAACATGTATTGGGAAAGATACAGACTGAATGTCACTGTTATTGATTTATATTTCATCACATCTCAGTGGGGAATATTTTAACCATTTATCTGACACCCGTTATCAGGGTATAATGAGTTACTTAGCAGATTTTCAAGTTACATCCTTGTCTAACAAAGTTTTTGTACACTCAAACGAAGCTTTACATGAATACAGGGCCATTTTTCTGAATGGGCTGCTTTCTCACTTCGGCATTACGGGTATTTGATGTCTTTTTTCGCTATAATGTACTAAGGACATCACTGTGGTAGGAAGAGCCAAAAGTGAAATGTGAAACATATTGTTTAATGTTACAACAATTCAATCAAACAATCATACCGATTAACAACAAAGACTTTAAAAAGTGCTTTTCTCAGGGGCTTTGAAATACAATATACAGTACAAAAACCCTGAAAAATTATTATAAAGGGAAACAAAAAGGTTGAAACAAAGATGTTGACAGAGCTGAACTCCACATAAAGAGAAGAACCCGTTAAGTGGCACAAGTGACAAAAAATAAATGAAACTCACACCAAACAAACAAAACAGGTTCAAGATTCAGCTTTGACAGACTTCATCCAAACTATTTCTCTTTGTGCTACAATAATGCGAAGATTTAAATTCTTTTATTCACATTCCAGCAGTTTGCTTCTGGAGCGGTACCATTTTAAAATGTATCCCTAATCTGGAGAAGCAGGAACTTGCAGCAGCAGGCAGTGTGACAACCACTGAGGTCAGGACCTGGTAGAAGAACCGCAGACAGAGGCAATGGACCACCCATGATGGTGGGTCAGCGAGGAATCAGCCCATTTCAATGACTCAGTCATCTCCATTGGAACAACTTATTTTAGAGTGCATTTAGCAACTAGACCATAGTTACATGGAAATTGAAGATGGATTAATAATTTTTTATCTTGTTGAACAATTTAATATTGCATAAGATAAAAAAAGCCTTTATTTAGCCTTTATTTAGTGAAAACAAATTGATACAGTAGCTCAATATGCATAGTTAGTAAAAATGTTGATAAATAGAACAGAAGGGGAAGATAAATCAATAAAAAATATATAACCCCTCACTAAGGTACAGAATAAATATATATATATATATATATACACACAAACAATGGGTTTCTGGTACCATCAGGTAGTAAGTTCAGCTAATAAATTAAATTTTGTATTTCTTGGAAATAGAAATTAAGTGCATTAACAGTGTCAGAAAAACACAGACTTGATTAGCCTTTTTGCAGTTGTTCCTGTTGGAGAACTGGTAGGAGGAAGAAGACATAAGAGGTTATTTGACTTGACTGTGAAACAAACAGAAGAGAAGGGGTTTTTCTGTTCATTCTGCCCTGGTAGACTGTTTAGTAACTGTTCCTAGTGAAGTGTTCCTAATACACTGCCAACTGAATCTACAATTGGTATTCTTCTATTCAGTTTTTACACATATTAACAGTAACCTCTGCTGGCCCTGGAGGACCCTCAGGAAAAATATTCCTATTGTATAATAACGACGTTTCACCTTCGGGGAGCTCATGTTCCCATTACCCCCCGAACCCCACTGCTTTCTCACCCATCTCCTCCTCTTCATCATTAGTCTGAAGGCTTTGTCTAAGTTGGCCCCTGGTGTTTCATTTGCCAGTTTGTTTCTTTTTAATTAGTCTATTCCCAATATGTTGTTATGCTCCTTATTGAATTTAAAGTCTGAAAAACAAACATTTTGCAAGTATAGTTTTATTACCCAAATACAGCTCAGCAGACATTGTACCTTGACTTCAACACATTTAGGACATAATACAAGACAGACAATAAACATTAGCATTGTATGGCTGGAATAAGTTTAACATACCAGTTCAC
This sequence comes from Echeneis naucrates, assembly GCF_900963305.1. Lineage (NCBI taxonomy): Eukaryota > Metazoa > Chordata > Actinopteri > Carangiformes > Echeneidae > Echeneis > Echeneis naucrates. The sequence goes on along the minus strand of NC_042523.1, from coordinate 12,596,380 downwards.
AGATATGCTGCAAAGCCCTGTACTCGGTTGCCACACTTTGGAAAGTCTCTCACTCATCCTTTAAATACCATACTACATCACTTTCTTCATTTTGTTAAAAGAAATAGGACTGACTATAAAATCTTCCTCAGGGTTTCAGTATTTTTGACACCCCAAAGCTACATCAAACTTTATTGCAGACTGGTTTTCCACCTTTCATGTGGTGTAAGAGCATATTCATTTGGACAGCTAACTCTAAAATAATTTCATATAGCTAAACAAACAAAAACAGGTTGTAAGGCCTAGAGAGTCTTCACTCAAGTGAAGGTAAAATAGGGAGAATCATTCATGGATATGACCCAGCTGTTGTTCACCATTGGCACTGTATGAACAGTGTATACAGCAGCTCGACTGATGTGGTGAAGTATGTCTTTAAAAAAGACATTAGTGCAACTCAAATCATTCATGGGCTAAATAACGGATAAGGCAAAAATGTTTTTCTCCAGGAGAGAAGCAAATATATCAAATGAAGAGTACTTTCAAAATCACAAACTCAACCACCTGCTTCCCCTAAAATCCTCATGCTGATTGATAGGATACTGAATTAAGACTCTAACCACCCAGACATTTTAAATGAAGGTCTGTGGTGCATTGATTGACTGAAAACAAGACCACCACACAGTAATGGAAAGCAGGGACAAGTCTTTGGTAAAAGTTCAGCTGGTGTCCCAGTTTTGACAGTTCACTGGAGTCTCCTCTTCTGCGCCTGGTCTTATATTTATAACCGGTGAGATAAACAATACAAGTACTCCAGCGCAGGTTAAGAGGGAGAGGCTGTTACATCTGTAAATGTTTGTTCAGAAGCCCAGATATTCTGCCAGAAACACAGCCATGATCTTGGTCAGGTTCTCCACCGTGGGCCGGTGCATGTTCTCCTCTGTGTCATCCAGCGTATGCCAGAACTGTGGGAAGGGAGTGGCAATGACATGCAGCACGGGGACGCCTGTATGGATGGATGGAGAGGAAAGAGGAAGGTGGTGATACTGACTGACAGCACATGTTGCAATGTACACTTATGACTAGGGATGACCGATAATATCTGCCCGATATTAGCATGATTATGTAATATTGGTTTTTCCTCCGATAATGCCAATGCCTGGGTTTCGCCAAACACGCTGGAATCTCTGGTGGGGTCAAGAGACATTTACCGGATGACTTCATCAAACCTCATCTGGAGTCAAAATAACAACAATGTGTTGATAGTTGTGGCCAACAAGCTTGCTTACACGTTGCTACACAAAATTTCCGTGGTCTGGATTTTTTTTTTATGTTTCACCTGAGGATAACAAAAATGCAGTTTTTAATGAGTGCAAGGCACTTGTTAAGCGAGGAGGAGACAAGACTTCGTCCTTCAACACTTCAAATTTAAATCGCTCACATCAGGAAGAACCATGCCGATTTGTGTAATGTAATGCGAAACAACTAGGAAAGGACGCACTGAAAAACAACAACAACAACGCAGATGTTGCTCAAAGAGTTAACAGGGAAAAAAAAAACAAAACAAAACAAAACAAAAAAAAAAGAAAAAACAGGAAATAACAGGAAATACAACATAGAACACCCAAGAGCGAAAGCGATCAGCCAGGAATCGTATACAACGCGACAATGCTGAGATGCTTATTTCCATTCAGAAAAGAATTACAGCAGTCCACACCAGGTGAGTCAGCATCAGTCTTTGAGCCTCATTTGTTGCCCTTAAAAGGTGGACTGTGTTTACTTTTTTCGATTGAGGCTGTTTTTATTTGTGTGCCTTTTTCATTTGAAAATTTTTGTTACTCATATAAATGGCAAAAGGAGAATTTTGTTTACTGCTCTGGAAGGTCTGAACGGAACTGTATGCCTTTCTAGTTTTTATTGCACACCACGTTGATATTGCAGGTGTAGTTTGTTTCTCATGTTTAGCAAGCTGATTGAGCCCAGTTTATATTTTCAGTGACTGTGTTCACAGGACTGAGTCTGTCTATATCTGTGCACATTTGTTTTCACATTACCTCCTTCTTAAAGTGTTGTTTGTACCTTGTAGAAATTAGCAGTTTTCAATATATTAGGCTCTCCTACACTACATGTTAATCTCTTTTACTTTAAAAGCTGCACAAAGGACAGGACTGTTTGAGACAGAATGTTAAAAATTAATATGGCATTTTCCATAACTCAAGTTGAAGTAGTGTTCTTACTTTGTACAGACAATGTTAATTGTGCAATGCCTTTAGTGGGGCATCACGATAAAAGTAGGTAATGTGTTAATTCCACGACAGGAGATATGTGATGTGATCTAAAAATAGTTTTGGGGAAAAACAGCTGCACATCAGTATCGGTTGATATTGGAAATTGGACATTAAGTGTTTGGACCAGAGAGACACCCACCAGGTGTTACTGACCTTTGTGAAGGAAGGGGATATGATCATCCTGGACAGGTCCAAGATATACATCCTTCCTAAAGTACGTCTGCTCTGAAGGGTGAGATGTTAAGAGACCCTGTCGATGGAGTCTCTTCTCTGGGTATGAGGGATGTAGGCACAGTCAGAGCACTCAACATGCAGGGAATATTCTTGACAAGATGGCCGGCACTTACCTGCAGCAATCAGGCGGTCAAACCAACGTGCTGTGTTGTCAAAGTGATTTGCAATCAGTGGATCGGGACCACCAAGCAGGTCCAGCAGCACAAAGAGGTCCTATAAAGAGAGTTCAGAGTCATAAGGTTGTGGTCTGTGTTTGAAATTGGTTTTTCAATATCATGTTTCACTTACATTACAGTAAATGTTGCTGAGATGTAAAAGAAAACCATCATACTTGGAAAGAGTAGTGTCAAGTTACATGGCTACACAAAGCAGAGATGAAACCGCAACTAGATCTTGCCGATTGAACATTGACTGAACTCCATCTATTTAGCTTCAAAAGGGCTGTGTGTTTCTGCTAAATCCAGTCACTTCATACATAAGTTAACACGTGTCTGCATCAGGATATGAAGAACGACCATGGTGGTTGTGTACTTCTGTGCAGAGAGAGCACAGTTTCCTCACCACAGCCTGGAGCACGGTGGTGTGTGGGGAGCCCGCGGGGTGAGGCGTGTTAGCCATCCACTCGGCCAGGTGACGAGAGCCGTACAGCGAGTCTGTGGCCGTCCACTCTTCAAATGACTCCTCACCATCAAAAAAAACAAGCTGGAGAGAAACAGGAAGTTTCTGAAGGGGAAAGAAAGGAAATCTAATTAAAATGCACTTTACAAAAAACAGCAACCAAGGCCAGTCTTATTTTCCGCAGTGTGTCGCAGTGTGCCTTTACAAGTATGTGTGTATTCCTACAGTAACTACATAGTACACTGTCCCTGGAGAGGCACTGCTACATACAGACGACTGCTGCAGTCAGCCTTTTCTCCGCTATACTGCAGCCTCAGAGGCAGAGACTAAATTTGGGGGGGACTAAAACAAAAACCTCTTCAGCCTCTTAGATTTTTTTTATCTGTGCCATTGGATGAAACTAAATAAATAGATGAAAGATATAGTGACACTAAATAAATGATCTAACAAATTAAACTAAATTAAACTAATCCATCAACACATCCCTACCACTACCCGGATCAACACACAGGAAAGGAAACACAACTGAACCCACACCTGCTGTTTGAACGCTCTAAGTTGGGCATCCAGTGATGTGGCAAGCTCAAGAATCATAGCACAGGGCACAGCCGAATCACTGGCCCCCAGAAACACCCTCTCTGGGGCCTGAGGGTGCGGAGGCAGGGCCTTGGAGTCATAGTGGCAGGCCAGGAGCAGCCTCCGAGGAGCTGAGGGGTCCAGAGTGGCAACGATGTTCGTGAAGGTCACCTGGCCCCGAGGGGTGGGGGACTTGAAGGAGTCAAGGTCTACAGACCAGCCAGCAGACAGCGAGGAAAGGGTGGAGGTGATGTGCTAAAGAAGAAGAGAGGTTCGATTAAAATGAGAGAGGGCAAAAGTGAGTGAACATACAAAGAACTGGAAACTATTTCAGCTTTTAACATACCTGCTGTACAGAAAGGCTGCCTTGTGTCCCTGGCAGCCTTTCTATCAGGATGGGCCTCAGGTGAGTTTCCCATAGCCGGGTCCCATCCACCTGAGAGGCCAGACGGCGGATCTGAGCGGGAGAGCACTTACTGGGTTTATGGGACAACTGGAGGAGAGGAGACCGAATAAATAAAGAACAAGCTGATGATGAGAAAAGGAACATCACATGTCAACAGAAAAGAAAGGCTGGAGGGGAGCTAACAGGACAGAAAAATCAAACGTAAAAAAAAAAATCATGCTTTTCGTTGTTAATTTGATATATAATTTTGGACTGTGGAAGGTGTGATGGACAGCCTGTTGTTTTTCAGCATGTCCATGGGATATAGACATTGGACATGGACTTTGGACTAAAGAATGAAGCGGTTCAGGTTCCTATGCACAAAATGCCATCTCTGCCGAAGAGACGTGATCACGAACTGCACTGCAACAGTGACAGGTTGTGTCTGTCAGTTGATAAACTACTTTCATATTCAAGGAGTCTGCACCTGTAGCGCGTGCACGCGCGCACGCACACACACAGTCTGAAACAGAACAAGAATCTCTACTTCTTTGTAAAAAATAAAAAAAAATGGAGAAAGTGAGAATGAACATCACTATCTCAAACAGATGAACTAACTCTAGTCAAAGTTTTAACGTTTGATCTGAGTCCAGCTGTAAGGATGGGGGAATATTAGCGCAGTCTTCTTCTTGGGTATTTTACCTCCACCCGTGGATCTGGTCAGTGCCAGAACTTACCCGGTCTTTGGCCAGATCCGGACTCAGTAACCGGTTCACATGTCCGCTGGTTGTGTCGTTGGACAGGCAGATTCCCAGGACCACCGCCAGGACCAGGACACCGAGGAGACAGAGCAGCAGTACCCGGACCCGGGGCATCCGGACCCGGTCACAGCCGGGGAAGAAACCGCTGCCGTTGGTCTGCTGGAGCGGCTTGTACCGGCGACTGGACCTGGACATGACGGATCCACCTCAGGACTCAGAGACCAGCTGCTGGTTCTCAGCTCCTGGAGGTGACGTGTGGAAACCGGCTGGTGGGGTTTCAGACAGGAAATGAAGAGGAAGCCAAAGCAGGCAGACTCAGCTGCACCTGCCACAACATGAGGATCCAGCCCTGGATCTGATCAGTCCGTCTATGAAGGTCCCTGAGGACATGGCTGTCTTCAGAGCTGCTGTGATCCAGTCAGTCCAGGACAGTCTGGGCAGCTCAGTGTGGTCCGGTAACAGCAGCGATGAGAAAAGCACTGTGGCTCCCCCCTGAAGCTCGGACCTCCAGAACAAGCATGAGTCTCTATACGGGACAGCTTTTAGTCAAATGGCGCAACTTCTCCGTGTGTTTATTATGGCTGGAAAAACAGCCCTGTGGTGCGTTCACGCCACCTGGTGAATTGGAGTACAAACAACAGCCTATTTTGTTGTTTTGATTAGATTTACCTTTTTAACTGAATGAGCTGCTACTGTTCGATGTCTTTCTGTGTCCACATGGCTGTAAACAGGTCAGAGTTGGTGTACATCATATAAGATAAACATAAATGGTCCTTTGGTGGAACATTATGACCATCCTCTGTAGTGTTGAGTGAGTTACTATATTCTTTATTCCTCTTCATGTTAACAGCCCGCTGTTTTGTTAACAAATAACTATTTTATACGTGTTACATCACTTTTGACTGTATTAACTTTATTTTGCACTTTTAGAACAAAAAAGCTGCCATGGTTTATTTCCAACAGGCAGAGCAGACATTGACTTTAATTTATATAGAATTGAATTTAATATATATATATATATATCATGGAGAGAGAGAGAGAGAGAGAGAGAGAGAGAGAGTCTCCAACTTTGGGAAGTGCTTTAAAAACAAACTTTATTCGGCTTGTCCTTGCCCTGTTGTATCTAAAGGGTCATCAAGCATCATTGGTCCAGATCAGTCTTAGTCCTGCAGCTGTTCCGAGCCCTCTCTCCTTTTGAGACTCAACACGGACCAAAGACTGAACTCTGGTGGATTGATTGGTTGTTTCAGATGCAGAATGAAGTCCAGTTTTGCCAACTTACTGGGTGGATCAGATGTATCTCCGCCTCGTATCTTCATACCAAACATCTCGGTTTATGTAACCCTGAATTAAACCTGATTTTAATTTAAGTTGGTGTGGTTTTTTGGGCCGATCTTGTTTCGTTGCCTAAAGTGTCTAAACCGGTTTTTGAGAAGAGGAGAGGTTTGCGTGTTTCATTGAACCTACGGGGAGGGTGAGGTATAAGGAAGATGGTGTCGTCGTCACCAGCATTTTGTTATTGTTACATAAGCATTCCCCAATGATGCCAAAGCATATCTTTATTATGTACGGTATTTTATGGTGGCACAATTATAGTATAATACAATACAGTCATATTGCCAATGATAAAGAAAAACATGTTAAAATGTGTTCATTTTGAACTAATCTTTTGTATGACTCGGGAGTAACAAGTTATCTGATGTGGCTCGTCCTTTTTCCACTCATCCGCGCATGCGCGACACAGGGTCAGATTCGTTCACGAACGGATCTTTCTGTCGCATGTTCTCTTTGTAGGGAGGGCTGATTTGTTCACGACTCATAAAAAATGGTCTTCGGGTCTTTCGTTCATTATTCACGTGGTTACAGCAGTAAGATGGTCAATGTTGTTATTACTGGAGAGGAGAGCTATCTGACGTTAGCTATGTAGCTATGGGATGGATGTTTAATTTGCCTTTCTGTTGGAACTAATTCATACACTACAGGTCTTCAGTGACCAGGCAGGCTAAAGTGAACAGCCATCACAGAATGGGAATTTTTTAATGATAGGCGGAGCGCTCTTCTACCGGCAAAGGAAGTAATCAGTCATTTCCACTTCAGTAGGCTTTGGCTCAAAAGGGTGCTCAATAGTTTAACAAAAGCAAACTTGTGTATTATATGCCAAGTGAAGCAGTCCATGTTGCTTTTCAGTGTTTGAAAGTCGTGCCTTTTCAGTTATTGCTGAAAAGACAGCTACAGCACCACACTGGTTCCGTTGAACGTGATGAACGAAAGACTTGAAAAAAGATTTGGTAAAAAAAAAACAAAACAAAACACTGAAATCTGTTCCTGCTATAAATTTAATCTAAATTGACTCACATGATTAAGACAGCAGGACAACTTAAATTGAAAATCTCTACAGTGTAAAAAAAAAACTCAAAACAGCACTAGTGTGTACAGCAGTGAATAGAACTTACTTACATTTATGAAAAGACCTGAGTCAGTAAAAAGATGAGTTCCATTACAGATATGGCTCCGTGCTGAACGGTGGCCAGGAGATGTCGCCATATTTAACTATCACATGCTTCGGAACACTGAACCACTTCAACACAGTACTTTAATATTGTCTCGGTGGTTCAGAAAGCTTCGGTTTCTCCAACACTAGTTCACATTAAAACTGAGAAGACTGCCTGATATTTACCCGACAGACATCCCGATCCCGCCATATTTGAAACCCGGAAAAGACGCTGGCATCGGAGCATTCCAGGATGATATTAAAATCTCTTCTGATTGGCCCGCTGTTGTTCCGCACCTCCGTTCTTTGGCAGCTGATTGGTCGACCGCCCAGTTGCTCTCCGCCTGCCGCCAGTGACGTTTTCCGTACAAATAGGACGTTAGCGGGAAGTACTGGAGCCTTTCGCGCTAATCTCTGAGAGAGGACGGAGGTCTAGTCCAGCTTCAGACCGGGACATCGGGGACAGGTCACACCTGAAGCTGCTGTTTTTTCGGGAGACAAACATCAGGACACTGCGCCAGGATGCATGTGATCAAGCGAGGTAAGGCGGTAGAGTTGTCCCGATGGAGGCGTCACCTCCGGCCTGTTAGCTTCATGGCTACTTCCGCCACGAGCGCGGGACCACCAGGCTGAGCACCAGGTGCCGAGTCCGGCTTCAGAGAGTCAACCACCGCACTTCATTCGTCGGTGGGACAGCGGTAGTGACCCGCCGTCCGGACTGAGGTGTAATTCTCCTCGAGTCGGTCTGATCGGGTTTCTGTGTTGCTGCGATCAGACAGATGGAGCCTTTGTTAACAGTTGGCGCCAAAAAAGCTGAGCTGTCCAGCAGCTCCTGAACGTCTCAGACCGGACAGGCCCTCTAGAATGAGCCAATTAAAGCTAAATGTTGTTTTAGACTAAAGTAAATAACTTTCAGCTTGGACATTTGGCACGGTTTTTAAATAAACTGAGCATGGGCACTGGTGGTTTTTCTCTCTCAATGGTTAACCTGAATATTTAACTTGATGGTTAAAGAAAAAACCCAAACTGATTTAAAATCTCTCAAAGAACAGTTCAAAAAGTTTCAAAGATGATCTGTGTTTTATTTTATTGAAAACTGAAATATAAATGAAAAAAGTATTGGTGAAGGGCTAGAAATAATTTATATGTAATGTAGCATCAAATGAAAAAAACAAGCAACAAAACTCATCAGACATGATTGATGTGCATTAGTGATTTGTTTTCTTTTTTAGATGGACGCCAAGAGCGCGTCATGTTCGATAAGATCACCTCTCGTATCCAGAAGCTTTGCTATGGGCTGAACTCGGACTTTGTGGACCCAGCCCAGATCACAATGAAGGTGATCCAGGGTTTGTACAGCGGAGTCACCACCGTGGAGCTCGACACGCTGGCCGCAGAGATCGCCGCCACTCTCACAACCAAGCACCCTGACTATGCCATCCTCGCTGCACGGATTGCCGTCTCCAACCTGCACAAAGAGACCAAGAAAGTGTTCAGTGAGGTGATGGAAGACCTGTACAATTACGTTAACCCCCTGAATAGAAAACACTCCCCCATGATCTCCAAGGAGACGCTCGACATAGTTCTCGAGTACAAAGACCGCCTGAACTCGGCCATCATTTACGACAGAGACTTCTCCTACAACTTCTTTGGCTTCAAGACTCTGGAGCGATCGTACCTGTTGAAGATCAATAGTAAAGTGGCAGAGCGCCCGCAGCACATGCTGATGAGAGTTGCTGTTGGCATCCATGGAACAGATATCGATGCAGCCATTGAGACGTACAACCTGCTCTCAGAGAGGTGGTTCACCCACGCCTCGCCGACGCTCTTTAATGCAGGAACCAACAGGCCACAGCTGTCCAGCTGCTTCCTGTTGGCCATGAGGGATGACAGCATTGAAGGCATTTATGACACGCTGAAGCAGTGCGCCCTCATCAGCAAATCGGCCGGAGGAATTGGTGTGGCGGTCAGCTGTATCAGGTCAACGGGGAGCTACATCGCTGGTACCAACGGTAACTCCAATGGGCTGGTTCCTATGCTGAGAGTTTACAACAATACGGCACGTTATGTGGACCAGGGCGGCAACAAGAGACCCGGAGCCTTCGCTATGTACCTGGAGCCCTGGCACTTTGATGTATTTGACTTCCTCGAGCTGAAGAAGAACACGGGAAAGGAAGAGCAAAGAGCCAGGGATCTTTTCTATGGCCTGTGGATCCCTGACTTGTTCATGAAGAGAGTGGAGAGCAATCAGGACTGGTCTCTGATGTGTCCGAACGAGTGCCCTGGGCTGAACGAGTGCTGGGGGGAAGAGTTTGAGAAGCTCTACACCCAGTATGAAAAGGAAGGGAGGGTAAAGCGAGTGGTGAAGGCCCAGCAGCTGTGGTACGCCATCATCGAGTCCCAGACTGAAACCGGGACGCCCTACATGTTGTACAAAGACGCTTGCAACAGGAAGAGCAACCAGCAGAACCTCGGGACTATAAAATGCAGCAACCTGTGCACAGAGATCGTTGAATACACCAGCAACGACGAGGTGGCCGTCTGTAATCTGGCCTCCATCGCACTTAACATGTATGTCACACCTGAGCGGACTTTTGACTTTAAGAAACTGTCATCTGTAACCAAAGTGATCGTCAAAAACCTGAACAAGATCATAGAGATTAACTACTATCCAGTGCCTGAGGCAGAGCGGTCCAACAAGCGCCACAGGCCCATAGGGATTGGGGTCCAGGGATTGGCCGACGCCTTCATCCTGATGCGCTATCCCTTTGAAAGCCCAGAGGCTCAGCTGCTCAACACACAGATCTTTGAGACCATCTATTATGCTGCCCTGGAGGCCAGCTGCGAACTTGCTGCTGAGCTCGGCCCCTACGAGACGTATGAGGGCTCCCCCGTCAGCAAGGGCATCCTTCAGTACGACATGTGGGAGAAGACGCCCACGGATCTGTGGGACTGGAAGCTGCTGAAAGAGAAAATCGCCAAGCACGGTGTGAGGAACAGCCTGCTGCTGGCCCCGATGCCCACAGCATCCACCGCCCAGATCCTGGGCAACAACGAGTCCATCGAGGCCTACACCAGCAACATCTACACCCGCAGGGTTCTGTCCGGAGAGTTTCAGATCGTGAACCCTCACTTGCTCAAAGACCTGACCGAGAGGGGACTGTGGAACGAGGAGATGAAAAACAAGCTGATAGCTCACAATGGATCCATCCAGGTCACTTTGTGTTTCATTCATCACTTTAAGTGATTACACATTAGATTGCTTCAATTTAGACAAAATATGGATCATTGAGTGTTTTCCCACAAAGTAATCAGTTGTCTCCCCCCCCCCCCAAAAAAAAAAAAACAGGACATCAGTGAGATTCCAGATGATCTGAAGCAGCTGTATAAAACAGTGTGGGAAATCTCCCAGAAGACCATACTGAAGATGGCTGCTGACCGCGGCGCCTTCATCGACCAGAGCCAGTCCCTGAACATCCACATCGCTGAGCCCAACTACGGCAAGCTGACCAGTATGCACTTCTACGGGTGGAAACAGGTAAGTGACACCTGCAGGACAAATCATAGCTGCAGAAAAAGAAATGACACTACGGCATCATTTACATTTTCTTCTCACTACAGGGCCTGAAGACAGGTATGTACTACCTGAGGACGAAGCCCGCCGCCAACCCCATCCAGTTCACCCTGAACAAGGAGAAGCTGAAGGAGCAGCAGACAGCCAAGGCGTCTGAGCAGGAGATCAAAGAGCGAAACACTGCAGCCATGGTCTGTTCCCTGGAGAACAGAGACGAGTGCCTCATGTGCGGCTCCTAAACTTTTCCTTTCCACTAATGTCACTGAACCACTTAACCCTCTCAGTTAGAATGTACAGAATAAATTTTATTGAGTGTCAAGTCAACTACAAGGTCATACAAAACCTATTTTATGTTCCGTAAAAATAGCTTTGTAACAAAAAATAAAAAATGTTTTATATGCAAGTTTTGTTTTATTTTTGTGCACTGAGGAAACTGCAAGTAGTGCAGAGCCACAATATGCAAAAAAATCTTGTTAATCAGTGGATAGAAGCTTTGATATAACAGCTCAGACATGTAGAAAACACTTCTGCTTAAGTGTTTTTTTTTTTTTTTTTACAGATTTTTATTTTTTCAAAATTACAATTTGAAGTGAGACATTGGCCTCAGTATAATGTGCATAATCTACACCTGTAAAGCTGCTGTAAGAAAAGCAAATGGTCAGTACAGTTATAGTTCACTATCACTCAACAAGCTTGGGGAAAATCTGACATTTCCAAAGACCATAACCAACAAATGTTCTGAGTCATTTTTTTTTATATTTTTTATAAAATAATGAAAACATAATTTACATGTTTAAATGTACAAGTTATTACAACCCAAAGAAAAAGTTCACTAAAATGTCTGTCCTGTACCTCTGACTCACCCCCGTGCAGAGGAAACAAAAAGGAATCATACAAATCAACTTTGTACACAGATCAGAAACAAAACAATACACAAGTAAAAACACAGTACCCTCTCAGCTTCACTATTGTCTGCAACAGTGGCCAATGTTAAAAAATAAATTATCAAAATATTTAACATCTAGAAACAAACCTAGTTATACAATATTACCATTAACTTTAATAGTGAATTACTGATTTGTTCAACTGGGATCATTGGGTATGCTATAAATAGCTTAAAATTATACATAACATCAACAAAATGTATTTATATTAGATATGTATGTGTGTGTGTATGCATGTATATACACACGCGTATATTAATATATATTTATATATAAAAAGAAACATTGCCCCGAACCAATCTAAAGATCAGGACTTGCAGACACTAAAATCACAGCTACACCACTGAAGCTGCATGAGTGAAGGGTTTCTCACTGGAGGAGCATGGCCCACCATTTCGGATCAACACAGGACCCTTCTGAGGGGAACTTGAACCCCATTAAAGCCTGAACCTGTTCATAACAGACTGGTAAACTTTTTTTTTTCTTCTTTTCTGTACACAACAGCACAAAAGGTCCAAAGAGGTTCAGGTACCAAAGTCACTGGGAGAACAAGAGCCTTGCTGAAGCTGCAGAACGACGGGGGGGGGGGGAACGGAAGCAGGAGTAATAAGTAGGAGTTTGGGTTTTTTTTGTCTTTTATGGGCTGATGAGAAAAATTGTAGTTTTCTGCCAACACTTGTTTCCTGGTGTGTCAGTGGAAGAAAAGTATTTTTGAGATTAGGAGTGGGTGATATAGATGAAAATCCTGAAGCATTTTACATCAAGATATCGATATAGTAAACTTCATGGAAAGTCAACTGGAAAGATAAACATTTGGTTGTTTTGGGATGACAGGTTGACCTAATACACCCAGATATATTAAAGGTATAATTACAATGATATAAACAATGTGTCAAATGTCTGTAAATTTAAATTCTCACAGTAAAATATTTCACCCACCCCTAACTCGTGGTCTAGGGTCATTAACAGCATCTTGAGAAACCTGAGCTGGAAGTTGGAAAGTTGAAAAGGAACAGATCTAGTCAGACCAGAGAGGAACCCTCCTGGTGAGCGAGGAGAAGCTGCTCAACAGGGCAGAGCAGGAGATGAGTTTCGTACAATTAATATACAGCATCACATTACAAAACAGGAAGATTAGAGTCATCATCCTCTGCAGGGATGTGTTGTCTGTTCAGTACCAGCATCCAAAAACACAGAGACACGTTTCTGTATGAAAAATAGATATAGTAGACAAAATCATTAAGCAAGCTCGTAGTAGAAATAGTGTCTTTTGTGTTCATTTGGGTTCATCACAGAACACAAGGATACGTCCTGTTGCACACACAGACGGACAGGTTCTGATGTGACAGAGCTTCAGTGTTGTCCAGTGAGTTTCATGTACAGTAAGATATTTTCTCTAAGCACACGGTACAAGTGGAACAGCTTCATGTTGATCAGTATAAAACTGACAGGAATTGTTAGACTTTTTGGAAGATATCCTTCTTTGCTTCTGCTGAGCGTTAAAGAAGAAGACTGACACCAGTTTTCTGCAGAGTCACCGTGCTTTGGACACAGACGTGATGCACATATTTTCAGATTCAGTGAGACTTTGTGTTTCCAGGTGTCTCTGTCATGAAGAAAAAAAAAGTTCACTATGTTATATTACAGTATAGCAGCGTAGTGTTTAGTATTAAAAAGATGGTTCGGTTGTTAATATATCGGATTAACAAACAGATTTAACAAGAACCACTGATGACAAATGCTGTGCATTTAACTCCAAACTGTATCCACAACATTATTTGCTCCTGAAGCAAAGATGTTTAATGTTTAAATTATTTAACAGCCTGATATTTAAGGCCATGGTGCTATTTTTCAGCACATTTTAGAAAGGGTGAAATTTGCAACTGGCCAAAAAACAAACAAACAAAAAACAAAAACAAAAAACTTCCTTCAGTTCTGATGAATGAATGATTGAAAATTTTGTAGCATCAATCTTTTTATCTAACACTCTCCCAGAAAGCATGTTTAGATACTTTCCAAAATGTCCAATAGTCACTTTAAATAATACAAAACAGGTTATTTAAAAGTACTACACAGAGGAAACGATTGGAGGTGTTAATAATTATCCAGTACACTGAGATCTGAGATGACCGGAGACGCTCGAACGTTAAATTCAAAACAATGCACTAACATTAGAGATATGATACTGGTATCACTGAGTTTCTGACATCGACCATTCACACTGAGCTGATGGCTTATTTCACATCTGTGGGCCAAAGTTCATCCACATAAGAGGAGGAAAGCAAGTTATTTGGCCACATCTTTCATATTACAGTAAACTAATTTGTTCATTTATTCACACAGATGCCCTTTAAGAGACCATCACATTCAGCCGCGCTCTCTCTCTCTCTCACACACACACACACACACCCCAATGGGTAAACACATGTAGCCTTGAGCACAAACCCTGTTGTGCAGTAATGCTTCAGAGTGTTTGCTGTACCACCAGTTAGACGTATTCATACATACATACCTCTTTAGTACAACTGTTACCAAAAATCAGTACAATATAGATAATATTGATACATGAGAATTGTACCACACAGGCATTTATCTACAGTTCCATGTCTGTAGAGCTTCCATCACATCTAGTGCATTCTGGGAGATGCAGTCTATAGAGTCTTCTTTTTTTTTTTTTTTTTGGCTGATTCGCTGCAGGAACAGTATTAGGCCTCTCCAGGTGATGTAGTGTTCTCAAAAACAGTCAGGATCTCCTCTCCTGGTCGCTCCTCCAGCATAGTAGCATAAGCATTTATATGTATATAAGACTTTTTGACTTCAGTTACAAAAATAAACAGGCTCAGAGTATAGAGAGGGAAGGTCTCTGCGTTGTCTGTGCACAGGCTCGCTGAAAGTTGGTGGGAGTGTTGCATCTAAAAAATGTTTTTTTCTTACTCTCTCTGGTTTAAGGCAGTCCAGTGGAAGCTGAATGAAGCCTCCTGAAAGAATACTTCTCTCACGTTACCTGTCCCTCTGGCCTGAATCTCCTCTTCTGCAGCTGTTACTCACTCCCTCTTGGAGTCATGTTCATGTGGTACAGTGTGAGCCTCGTGGTCACTTCCTGGCTTGTTGAGTTTGGTAATAAACACGCTGAACTTGCGCAGCTGCTCGCTAGCGGTCTGACTCTCTTCCTGCAAGCGCTGGTTGTCCTCTCTCAGGTTGGCCATCTCGGCGAGCAGCACGACCTTATCCTGTTTCTCCTGCAAAAAAAAAAGAGATAAGTGTGACTGAAACTTTAATCTCTCCTTGTGTTTAAGGAATATCTCAACATCCAAGGAAAAGCACTCATGTGCTTTACTGCTCAGAGCTAATAGAGCAGGCTAGCTGTTTCTCTCTATTTCCAGTCTTTACACAAAGCTCAAACAAACAACAATAAATATATAGGCCCTAACCCTTAAAGCGTCATACATAGATTAAAATAAAATAAAAGAGATGTTTCTCACTCTTTCCAGATCATTGTTCAGCTGCTTTAACATGACTTCCAGGTGGTAGAGCCGACCCGACAAATCGTTGGGCACTTCGTCCCTGTAAACACATGAGATACATGTGGATGATAAGTGAAGAGCCTGCTGGTTGTGTGTGATTGGTTGAGCCTCCTGATAAAAATCTCTTCATTACCAAGGAAGTTACTGCTCACTGGCAGAGTTAAAGTACCTTCTGGCTGGTACCTCAACTTAAACAACTCTTTACTCTTGTGAGAAAACACTGAGAAGTAAACAGCCTAAGGATTCGCTTGATATCCTGATAGCACAGTGAGTTCCCAGAAGGTTGCAGTAAAGATGAAGTAAACTAATGTCTGGAGAAACAACAAAGTCATGAATATTTAAGGAGTTCTGTTGCTGCACCACTGTACAACCCTTGTTGCTTGTTTAATATGTTTGTCATCGTCCTACCCGCTGAAGGTCGGCGTGGTCCTTGGTGTCTGTGGGGTGTGAAACTGAACTGGACTGATGACTGGTCTTACGTCTGGGGCTCCAACTTGCGGCTCAGTCAGTGAGAAGAGGGAAACTGCTCTTTGTGCTGTAAAAAGAGACATAATAAAAGCATGAAAGCTGTGCTCTCGATCTGTGGCACAGGTGGAGCAGGCTGGTAAGGCCATGGATCATGTGCTGACTTTCATCTGATGTGTCTGTGCTCTGTGTTTGTAGCAGCAGAGAGACCCAGAAAATTAAGATGGCTGGGAAGCAGAGCGGATTATCAGGTGCGGTGAGTAGATGGACCCCCCAATCGCTCTGTCTTTTCCAGCTGTGCTAGGTGGCGCACACACACAGAACCCGGTCCTGTCGTGTCTCAATTCTCACCTTCATAGGCTTTAGCAGCGTTGACCAGGCTGGACCACTCCAGTCCACAGGCTGTGTCTGGAAGAGGCATCAACCCCGGTTCGAGTCTTCGTAGGGGCGGAACTTTGTCTCTAACTTCTGTGAGAGACAGCTCTGATGCAGACAAAGGCACTGTAGGACAGTTGAAGAGACCATTACAATCACAGCAGCAGTGACTGCTAATGACAACTAAGCTGCCCAAGTCTCCACAGAATGAACCATCACAATCAGTAAACTCATGTTGGCAGTGAATATTCAACAGCGCTCTCATAAGCTGACATGTTGCTGTTTTAACGCACCCTTCTTGCTCTGCATGTGGTTGGAGGAGATGGCATGTCTGCGTGTGGGCAGCGTGCAGGTGAACAGTACGTCATTAGGAGCCGTTTGGTTCTCAGAATTGGCGAAGCTGGCGTCTCTGCGCCCACTGCACAGCGACTCGTCTGAAAAGGTGCGCTGCAAAGTTCGTCTGGGAGACTACAGGGAGAAAAGTGAGAGACATAAGAGCTGTGGACACAACAGAAATCTGATTTGATGGTCCTCTAGAGTTGGTGTCTTCCTCACTGGCTCTCTTTGCGGCATGTCTGCCGGGTTGTCCATGATGATCAGCTTCTTTAGGTCGTCTTCAATGGTGCTCTTATATGTCCGCCGTGGGGAGCGGAGGTCCCGCAATGACGCTCTGAGTCGAGGTTGTCCAAACACGTTCTTTGAATTGGTATCCACTTGCCTGGAGAAGCGAGACATAAGGATTAGGAACACAAAGAACAGTATGTATTTACTCAGTCATGTGTTTATGTCAATACTTTAGTAGCTTGTTTTAGGTTTTTCTTTTCCAAAATTAAAAACTCTCATGACTTTTCTATTTGTTATTATTTGATAACGATGATTAAAGATTGTGTACTCTGTGATGAAGGCTGTTGGGGCCGGGATCAAACAGACCCACACTTAGTTAATGAAGCTGTCCAGAGCAGCGCTAAATCAAAGCTGATAACTTTAAGCTCTCAGGCTTGGTCTTACTTTTTGCTGTTGCTGCTTTCAGAGCTGGATGTCGCTGTCATGTTGTCTTCGGTTTGCCAGGCAGTTTGTCTGCTCTTCCCATATAAGGCCTTGGGGGCAGAGCTGGACAGAGGGATGGTGCTTAACTGAGCTGAAGTGGGGGTTGTCGTAGAGGCTCGAACATGCCGTGCTTTCTCTGCTGTTGGGGTCTTGTAACCCTGAGGTGTGTAGGCCCTGTGACGTTGTATGAGAAGCACAAATGTACAAGTGATTAAACGTTGAAAATAATCATCAGTACAGTCAAACAGCCTGTGAGAGTCAGAAAATCAATATCCGTATGCGTGGGTGTGTAGGGTTGGTTAATTCCCAAAATGGGAATTACTGGGAGCAACTATAGTAAATGTATCAACATTTCCATTAACTGTGGACAGTTAGAGATTAAATGTTGAGAGAGAACTAAGAAAAATTCAGAAGGATTAAAGCAGGATTTTGAAGTTACAGAATCATATTTCCCTGAATTGGACAAATACAGGTGTAAAAGTAGAGAAGAGGAAGATTCTCAATGTTGCTATGATGAATTTATTCTGAGGACAGCCTATATTTGTGTGTGCCTTCACATGGGGCAAAAAATAATAGTCATATTATCTGAACAGAAAAAAATAATGTAAAAATATACTCCCTAACTGTTAGGTAGGTTAGGTACTCAGGTGAAAAAAATATTTACAGGGGGTATTTCACTGAAAAAAGGTTGAGAACCACTGCACTCATTTAATTACAAAGAAGATCCATCCAATGATCTTGGACAGGAGGCAACAATACACCTTCAACGGTTCTTTTCTATACTCATGTATATACGCATTTCATTCAGGATTTGTCCTTTTACAGGATCAAATAAATATTTCTGGTTCACAAAATGAATTGACTGCTAGCAATGGATTGTGGCCTTGGTGAAAAACAAAGTGATAAACATGATGGCCAAAGAATACAGGGAAGCATTGGGCATACTCAAAATCTGGATTTAATTTTGAATAAAAATTTTTTAAACAGAGGCTGGTCTGAGTTCTGGTCTCATTGTAGAAGCACGTGCAATCCCTTAATGATTTAGTTCCCTCTTTCCCCTTTTATTGATCAGGTGATGAGGACAGAGTATGCAATTTAAATCGAGGTGGTGGGTTCCATTTACCAACACTATTTAAGTAGCAGATGCTGTATTACTGAGTGTAAATACAGCTGTATTGATATAGGTGAGTAGCAGAAGAGTAATGAAGCACTGCTACTATCATTTGTCAACTAATTCAACTGCCCTGTTACAAAACCAGGAAATAAAATGTCATTAAATCAAAGGACCAATTCTTGTTCACTGCAAAACAAGCTAATTACCAATTAAAGCATCCAAAATATTCCACTGACCTACATCAGCACCCTCTCCTGCAACCAAAACACATCCACCATACAACAGTATTTGCCAAGTGTCAGGTCCAACACATCCCAGGCACAGGCTGCAGCGTCAGAGCTGATGGCTCAGGGTTTAAACACAGCTTGTTTTAATCCAACACAGTGGTTGGAGCCAACGTATGTCTGTGTGTTTAATGGCTGTATGTAATTATGATGTGGGGGTGGCAGTGGCAAGCCCAAAGGCAGAGGAGATCACATCATGACTTGTTTGTTTCATTGGGATTAGGCAGAAATAACCCTATATACACTCTTTAAAGATGAAATTTCATGTATCAGTGTTGCGATATATGATCTGATGGAGGAAGAAGAGAACCTAACAAAACTTAAGTACATCCCTTTTTCCATTTAGCTAAATAGCATTAAATTGAAAGATTCTCTCTCCTCATACATTGAATGCCAGAAGATATGTGGGATAAATCTGCCCCCCCTTTTTTTTTTTTTTTTTTTAAATCAAGATTAATATTAGCTCCATAAAGCACACCATGAAAGATGCCTGTCATCAATAAGTTGGTTTTTTTACCTGGGTTTGAAGGCATCCATCTTATCAGCACTGGAGCTAGGAGGTGGGAATGTCCTTGTCCGGTACCCTTTGTTTTGATTGGCTGCAGCTGGTATGATGGGTGAGGACTCTCGCCTCTTCGCCTCTCCCCCGCCGCTGCCCCTTCCTACAGACAGCTCCTGGATGCCACTGTAGGTTGCTGAGCAGTGCATAGACTTGAGGGACTGGTTGTTGGACATGTTTCCGTGGCGTGTGTTGTTATAATGGGTTGAGGCGTCGATGCCGCTGTCGTTAGACCCTCCCTTGTTCAGGAGGTTGGGATCGGGGTCAGCCGGGTCACTGAGGCAATTCCCACTTCCTCCTCGATCTCCTCCGCCTCCTCCTTCAAACCAGCGCTCTTCGCTGTGGCTGCTGGAGGCGTTGCTGGACAGTGTGTTACTGCTGGAGTGACTGGAGTACTGAGTCTCACCCTGCGGAGGAAACAAAGACAAGAATCAGACTGAGAGGCAACGATGCGGAGGACAAGGTGACGCGGATAAATGAGACAAGGTGATGATGATTCTGACCTTTGAGTGTCTGTTCGGAGAGTCTTTCCCTGGGACATCCTGTCTGGTTACCCTCCGCTGCCCCCCTCCACCACCTGGCCCCCGAGATGCTGGCAGTGGGACATGCCAGAGGGGTTCTAGACAGAAAACGCGCGTGCACGTGCACACACACACACACACACACACACACTTACTTAGGATTAAAGAAAATTAAACAGAACCTCCATGGTTGGCAAAGAGGATTAAATACTTATGGCACATTTAAACACTGACCTCCACCCACCCACCAACACACTCAATCACACTTTGGGTCTCTGTGTTCTGCTGTGCAATACACACACTTTGAAAGACTTTAACTTAAAACCAACAATAAGATGGTTTGTGACCACAGACTATCACTTCCTGGTTGCAACATTTTCTCACACCACTTTATCAACATACAGCTAACAACTATTAAGTTCTCCTCCTGTGAAGCAGCTGTGATAAATGTTTTTGTGATAAATTATCAAATGGCAAGTAAAAGGGGGTGAATGAAGCGATGTGCCTTCAGAGAATAATTTCCTGAAAATGTAGTTCTGTCGGGCTTTACAGAGGCTTTTTAGTGAATTTCAGCTTGACAACAACGTTACTGTTCTGTTTGGGGACCTATTTTTCCACAAAAAAAAAAAAAAAACTAAAAACCCACAGTGTGCTATGTTTAGAGCTGAAAAGCATGCAGATAAACTCAAAAAGTGCAAATAGTTACTGAGCATAGTAGAGACAGAAGCTGGTGGGGACCAAAAACAGAGATAAAGAATAACAAATATTAGACTTAATTTCACCACATGGACAAAAAAAAAAAAAAAAAACCAAGCCCAATGTGTGAATACATCTATTGTTTCAACTTTAAGGGGATGAATAACTGAGAACCTGAAACCTCTTTTTGCTCTGCACCAACTCCTGAGGGAAATATCCAGCTGTTTAGCTGAAAAATACTGAATCAGCTGCAGCAGACAGCCAAAAATGACACTATCAGTAGTCAAAGTGAAACACTGATGCTAAAACACTGCAGAGCTGAGAGAACTGCAAATGTGACACACAAAAAAATGTTGAGTGCAGCTACTTTAAAGCAAAGCAACAAGCTTGTGACTTATTGCTAATAAAGAGATAGATAGATACTTTATCACAAGGGAAACTCAGCAAACAATGGCACATGAAATGAAACATTAAACATATGATCAATGAAACAAAAGAACAGGGTATGGAGTCTTTCTGGAGTTGACCAACCTGTTTTGCAGCGCTCCATTGTGCTGTCCTGGCTAGTGAAGCCTGAAGAAGACTCTCCACTGGAGGTGATGTCCACAGTGAGGTGGGGCTCATAAGGCAGCAGGGGGCGCTGTCCTGTTCCATATCTACATTGATCACAGGGGGAGATGTTAAAAACATTTACTTGATTGTCGTAAATTTTTTAAAATAAAAATATAGGTGATCCAAAAACAGAGAGACTTTCAGTCAAGAAGAGTCAAAAATAAAATTTTGCAGCAAGTCCTAAAATTATACGGTTTGATTTTCAGTTTCTGTTTTGCATCCTGATGGCAGTTGAATAAAACTGGTTCTGCTGGTTGGCTGAGATGCTATCAGCCTCCACACTGTGAGGAAGAGCCACCCACACAACAGATCCTTCCTCTGGGAGACACTGTGTTCATACATGTCTAACTGCAGACCTGATCATGCCACATTGAGACTCCTAAACTGATATAATCTGCCTCAAGTGTACAAAACAGTTGTTAAGAGTAACATTGGACATGTTTAATCAAGATCAAAGAGGTGAGAGCTCAGACAACAGAGGACCACACACACACACCTGTCTGGTGAATGTTTGTAGCGTACAAAAGGGCCTGGTGTGATTCCAGGCGGTCCCATTGTGGAGAGACTGACTAGGCCTGAGGAGGGTGAGGAGAAGCTGGCTGAGGGGTTTCTGTAGGGCACCACTCTGTCACCTCCTGCAGGAGACAGAGTGTAGTGGTTCTCTGGGTAGCTCACTGGCCTGCAGGACACAGAGGGTGATGATGAACCAAGCGAAACACAAACTGCACAAACTGCAAGAAGGTGACGAGTATGAGTCAAGTTGTGACTGCTACCCAAGAAACCATTCGTCTAAATTTAGGGTGAAACCTTGCTCCAAATAAGTGATTTAGTTAGAGGCTGTCAAGATCTGACTGCGGTTATTAACTTGCAGGATGTGCCACACCAGCTGTAAGTTATGTGTGTACTGTGGGTGGCAACTGAGAACAAATAACAGTATCAGTCTATCAGCCCATCCTTTATTAGAGCATCCCAATTATGTTCATACAGCTATAACCTTCTTATCTTTGATTATTGCTCTGTGGACATAGGAGGCTTGACCGCAATAAAGTAAAACAACATGCACTTGGAGTAAGAAATCTGAGTAAATCTGGGTCTAGCATCCCCCTGCGACTCGGAAACAGAAAAGCGGTAGAAGATGGATGGATGGATGTTAATTGTAATTTCCACATGAAATTTGCTGTTTGATACGTTTCAGCTGCCCTGTTATATCTCATAGACTGTTCATCTGTAATATTTAAGACAAATACATTTACAGGTTGCACAAAATACATGCAAAGATACTGAGTCTGAGTCTCACCTCTTGGGATTGAGGTGCTGAGGCTCCCTGTATGGAACCGGCATAAGGGCCTTGTGTGAACGGGGCAGTGGAGGAGGTGGTGGACCCATAGGGGTCCAGCGCTGTGGGTTGGGGGTACTGTGGATCCCTGGAGGAACAGGAGGGCTGTCCCATCGCCAGTTTGGACGAGGGGAAGGTCGGTATCCTGCCGCCAAAGGCTCAGGTTCTGACTTCTGCTCCATGGTTTTCATCTCATACTCCTCTGTGCAACCCCTAAACAGACAGACAGTGAAACATGTCACACAACAATGGAATCAAAAGTGTTTCTTAAATGTCATCACTCCTCCTAAATATATATTAATATTTCATTTTCCCAAGAAAGCCTTCATTCATAGTGTTTGATCCTCAGCTCTGGGTCAGCAAAATACAATAATGGGAGGCAGCAGTTTCCTCTCTGAAGACCTAAAACTGTCGCTGAACCAGACTGTGGACTCTATACTGAGTTCAGCAAGAAAATATGCTCAATACATTTCCTCAGAAACAGTCCACACTATTGCTTTCTCATAATAAACTTTGTGGATGCTCAAACACACAGCAGACACATAACAGAGCTTACTAATGAGCTCCCCTGACACCAATGGAGGGAGTCAGAGGAAAAGAAATGGATTATTGGCACATCAAGACTCTATCCTCCCCACTGTGAGCCTGAGGTCACATGTGAGTGTGTGCTAGCAAAGAGATACCTAATTTCTAAGAGCTTCTGACTCAAGGTTTTAGTATAGGATAATATATGTGCACAGGGGTCACAAATACAATTAATATCTGTGCAGATTTTAAATCATGAGAGGAAAATGTCCCTCATGTGACAGTAATCTGGTATTTAATCTCATCAGCATTATGAAGTCACCCATCTGGAAGGGTTACGGTGAGTCATCTTCATTTATGAGCTCAGGACACAAACACAACACTCAACTAAAGATATGCTTGTTCTCATAGTAGCCCCACATCAGATATCTTCTTCTACTCATCATTATTTAATTCAATAAGCCTGTTAGAGTAGGGCAGGGGGCATCAAATATGCATAGATTATGTATTTAAAATGGGAGAAATGTTCAGAGGAAGATGGACAAAGTGAGACGAAAGAGGAATTCAGTGAGCTTTAAAAAAAAAAAAAAAAAAAAAAAAAAAAGACCGCAAAGACTAAAGTAACTGAACTGAGGACATTGAGCACTGTGTCCCCAAAAATTCACCACATTTCACTTACCATATTTAGTCCTCAGAAATCAAAAATTTCCATGTGTTGACATCTTCAAACATTTCAACCAAAAGTACAATGCAAAGTTTACTTTGATGTGCAACAAGAATCTTCCTCAGAATATTTAAAATTGATGAATGAAAAGGTTAATCAACATTGCGAATAGAGGCAGATTATTTTTCTGTCTACTGATCAATGGAATAACTTCTTAATTGCAGACAGAGGGATGTAAACAGAGCAAGGATACTTGTACACACCTACTCATCACTAAACACAAACACATCAACCAATCTGTCTTTCAAAAATATTGTCAACATTGTCAGATATCAAATGACAGTGCATTTAAGAGCACTATAGATCAACAAAACAACCCCTCTCTATATAGAAACAACAATTAACCTTTGGGAGCACAACACATGGTCAAGACATTTTGATCACTTTAAGAATCAACTCAGTCAGCATCCAGTTATTAATAGTAGTTGTTGCTCTGGCCACACATACACACACTTAGAGTAAGCAAAGTACAAACCTTAGAGCAGACAGAGCCTACTTCTGTTTACATGCAACATTTCTTCCATCAAAATGGCTGAGGTGACACAACTGCAGCTCCCCAAGAGACACACACACACACACACTTTCACATGGTCAAACACACCACTGACATCACAACGCTCTTTACTGCATTAGTCCATCCTGCATGTGCAGAGCCAAATGAGACGAGCGAGGAAAAACACTTCTAACTCCGGCTTCTCTTCCACCCACTTCTCTCATGCGGTGGTGTTGAGACACGTCGTCTTTGCTGAGCTCTCAACTCAATACACTAAACCCTGCCTTTGTCTCTCTCCCACTTTTCCTTTCTTTTCGTTTGCACAGGGCATGCAATTCTAATTAATCACCTCCACTCTTTTATTTATTTATTTTTGGTGGTCTCTTTTTTTTCTCCTCTGCAGATTCCAGACCATAATCTCATGCAATCTGCTTGCCTGGCACACAACGACAAACGAGTCAAAGAGAGAAAGAGACAGAGAGGGAAAGAGTGAAATGCAAGACTAATTATCAGTTTCTGCAATGCCACAGTAATTTGTGTGTGTGTGTGTGTGTGCGTGCGCGCGTGTATCTAAGGATTTAACTTAGTGTAATTAAACTGCCTCCAACATAAAAAAAAAAAAAAAATCTAACCACTATGCGATCACACAGTCAGTTCCAATTGCTGTACTTAGGAGCCCTAGTTCTCAGTCAGACCCACACAGATGCATTGTGGTTATTTCTTCACCCCACTAACAACATATCAGAGTCTCAGAAAGCCTTATTCTGTTTCAGTCAAGGCCTTATATGCAGATGAAAGGTGGGAAAAGGGTGATGGCAGAGGTAAGAAATAAGGAAACATGATGAGTTGATGCAATATGAAGGAGAGAAAGAAACAAAGAATGACAGCTTGTGTTAATTCATGGTAAGCAAATGCTTATTTGTTTTTTGTCTCAGTGCCTCATTTCGCCGGCTTCCTCTTGAACCACACTTCGTTCTTTCTCTTGGTTTGCTTGTTTCCTCTTTTCACGCACTCCCACACAAAATCCTCTCAGAACATTGGAGTCTGGCCACTATCTCACCCATGCTTTGTGTGTTTGAGTGGAGAGCTTCTTGTACTCACTCCAACTCACTCTTGCCTTCCAATGCTGCCTGCTAATGCTGATCTGCCTCTGATACTGTCAGCCAGTCTCAACATCTGCATCTGACTCATTCTTAGTTTGCTTTGAAGAAATATAACATGCTGACTTTGACACACCTGCGAGGTCCCCCCGGCTCATAAGGCGGGATGATGACCACTTTGACTGTGACTGATGTCCTCAGCAGGTCGATCATCTGTTCGTGGGTCAGCGTCACTGCGGCCACCTTGCAAATTTCCACCAGCCGGCTGCCCTGCCTTAATCCTGCCTGCCAGGCAAAGCCATATTCCTCCACCTGAATGTGAAAACCACAACGTTTTCAAACAAGCTACTTATTTCCAGACAGGATTCTTCACAAGTGAGTATGAAATCTGGTGTGGCAGATGGTCATCTACCTCCGCCACTGTGCCGTCCAGGCGAACATGGAAGCCCAGTTGTCCCAGTCCATTTCTTCTCAGAGTCATGTCCACTGTCTCACATCCCACTGTCAATGACTGGCAAAGAGAAGGACAAAAAACTGTTGGCTTTACACAAAAAGTGTCTTATGTCTGTAACAATAATAGCCTTCAGGTAACACAGCCTGAGTTGATTAATGAGCTATGACTATGAGAGGCAGCATCACCTGAAACTGAATTAACCAGATTAGACTCAGAGCTGCATGTTTTTGGTAAGAGAGAGATTGAAATCATTTTTCGGAATTTAGTTTTCTGTTGGACTGACACAAGCTCACTCCAGTGACCATCAAAAAAAAAAAAAAAAGGGACAGAAAATGTTAGTTCTGCTGACAACATTTCCGATTAGTCTAGATCTGTGATTGCAGCTACCCTTTGCTACAACAATTTTTTATGTCATTATTTTTGGCTCACAAAGGGGTTACGTCTTATCTGTCTGAAAAAACTGAAATTTGCTTTGAACTTATTCAGGGACAGAGTATAGGCTATATTATATTTTGTGCAGATATGGACATTTGTTTTGATAACTTTTGTCAATTTGTAGGATTGTTTAGCCTTGTCCTGTGCTAACAGAATCCAAAATTATTATTTTTGGACTTAGGTCTGCCTCATTGGAGCTGGTAAAAGGATATTGGACAAGAAATCACCCCATGACACATTAAATTTAAGTTATTGCAAAATACAAAAAAACAAACAAAAACAAAAACAACCTGCTCATATTTTATTTAAAAAATAAACAAAAAAACAAACATGAATACCATTCAAGTCAGTCAAGTGGTGTCTTAGTCAAGCAATTCTCAAGTTGATAAATTTGTGTTTCAAGTTTGACCTAATATAACATCCACCTCTGACAAAATATTTCTGAAAACGTGGAAAAGCTAAATTTCCCCAAGAAATGAGAAACAATTCCAAGGGGACTGAATACAAAAGAGTTTAAATCTCATATAAAAGAGATCACAGAGACCTAATAGGTCTTTAGGTGGTTCTTTGAATTGGGTAGGGTTAATAGGGTTCAAACCTGAGTCTGGATCTACTCTTAAGCATTCTCTGTGGAGTTTTTGACCACAGACCAATGTTTTTGGAAATAGGTACTCAATTTGTTAGTACTATGTAAACACACAAATATGTATGGTTTTGTATACACGGAGGAAGCAACTAAAAAATGCAAAAGAAAACTTGAAAAATAAAATGTTGCAAAAAAGATATTTTTTATCAAATTTAAGGAGGAAGAAGATGCACTCAACATGTTTGTTAGGCCTCAAGGACACTTTTGGCAACATAACTGTTTGTTTGTAGGAAATATGTTACCAAGTATAACACAACTTTTGTACATCAAATCTGATTGATAGTCATGTTATCTGGCCCAGCAGTCAGTTGAATTGGAACAACCTCTGAACTCTTACCTTTAACCTCTGCACCATTTCCCTGATGTCCTGGGCACAGCCCTCCGGTACTCGCACAGCAATGTGGTCTCCTCTACCATAAAAGATCTTCACTGCCAGACGCTCCGGTGTCCAGCCAATCACGTCTGCACAGAAACAGTTAAACACCACCTCTTTGGTGGAACAGTCTATCAGGACGACGTACTCAGCTGATAGACCCAAGGCACAGGGGAGCTCTGTCCCCCCTCCACTAAAGTCCTGGGCCTGGACCCTCCAGGCAACAGACCCTAAAGCTCCCAGTTCCGCTCCCTCTCTCGCCTTCGACCGCTCACGTTTTTTGGATGCAAGGGAGATGAGGTTGTTAAGTTTTCCGGCTGAGTCGAGTGGTGTGCTGCTGACATAGTTTTCTGCCAAGTCACGTAGGTACTCCTGTCGTGTGCGTGTTGCCATGGTGTGGAATTTCTCTGACTTGTGCGCTGCATTTTCTGCATTAATAACTTTGGCCAAAAGGAAATTACGAAAGGTTTCTGGGTCACGAAAAGTGACACCACTGGGAATGGAGGGGCCAAAGGGAGGCACATCCTTCATCCTAGTTACAGCAACACTGAAAGAAAAGGGGAGAAAGAAAAGATTTACAATGTGACAGTACAATTTTTTGCCATTTGAACATTTGTTTTTTCTGTTCAAATCATTTACCTGTAACATGTGTTTTCAGAGCAGGGGTTGTGGACACGAACAATGACAAACACGTGCTGGAAGTGTGAACGGATGTTCTGAGGTGTGAAAGGCAACGCTCCTGGCTCCTGAAAGATTATGGTGACAATGTCGTTCCCTATATGTCTCTTCCTCAGCAGCTGAAGGGGAGAGGGAGGAGAAGGGAGACAAATTAATAAAATGAGTAAAGATAATAGGCACAGACACCACTAACAATAAATGCAAAGTTGAAGGAAACAAGAGAGTGAGACAATCACTACTAAACACCAAACAACAGCTCTTTATGTAAAGGGGTTTTTGGTGTCGTTTTTTTTTCCTGTGTGGGCTATTTGTGTCTGTGTATGCGCTGGTTCGTAAGCCTATCTGTATTTGTGTAGGAGACATGGTACACAGCCCAGGCTATGTCTGTGGTGCAGTGTTTGCCAATCCTCTCTTCATCTGCAGAGGGAAGTGTGAAAGCACCAATTATGTAATCCAGCCCACTGTTTGGGCACAGATACACAGATTGTCTAGCATGATGTCACAGGAGCATCTTTCTCTAATACTCCAGCTATAATTTGTAATATTCTGATTATTGTTCTTCATGACGCGTGTGCAAATATTATAATTGTTATAAGTGATAAAATTTTTTGCCTTTGCTCCATTTGGGATTTATCATCAAAGTGACAATTTTTATTTTCTATTTTGGCATCAATTCTAAATTCTGCTATGATAAAATCTGAGACATTTTCCTTTTATTTTTTGTGATACAAGATTTATTATCTAGACATGGCTTGCACTCTTTTCCCTCTCCCTTGACTTAAAGAGCCCTCACACAATCTATTTTTACTTCATCCCTCCATTCAGCCACTGCAGGTTCTATTCAACGACAGCTGCTGCCACCTAGGGGTTCATTTAATCATGTAACTGTCTTAGCTGCTGTCATCGCTATACCTCTGGATGGAGTTATTGTGCCATTTAAAAAATAAATTTTATACTTGAACAGTTGATACTGGAAGTAACTGCTCAAACACACATTTATTTTTCTCCATACAAAGATCCTACATTTTTTTGATGCTTACATACTGATGAGAACAAGATGGTATGACTCAAAAAATTTGCACTCTCCAGCTGACAACAACAATTTATGGTATTTTTCATTTTTAAGGAAGAACAAATAACTTCCCCATAGCTTACATTGTTTTACACTGACACAGTACAAAGTGTGCACACAGATTCTGAGCACCCACCAGGCCTGTCTGAGCACATATGTTCACCACTGTGAGCCTCTCACGCAAAGCACTTATGCAAACTATAAAAAAAAAAATACCCACACGCAAAATGTTATCTTACACATAGGTCACTCACAGGCAGCCCACGCTGCAAACACACAGCGCCCAGGAGAGTGTGTAGGAAGGCTGAAGTAAAGAAGAGGGAGGGAAAAAAAAAAGAAAAAGAAAAAAAGACTACTCACTACTGAACCCCACCCTGTTCTGATCCAGTTAAAGATGAGGGAAAAAGAAAAAGCTTGTGAGAAGGAGAGGAGGGAGAAGCCGAGACACTGAGAACACTGAGAACAAGCATAGAAAAAACATATGAGGTTGAATAAAAGAGGAAAGAGACTCTAAATGAATAAGGCAGCACAAGTCACACGTTTCCACCTCATGAATTCTTGCTGTGGTGACCTGTAGCAAACTGTAGACAGACATTGACAGGCTCCTGGTAACTGGACAGCTACAGATTTTTCTTTCTTAGATGTTCATATTTGACCTGCAACACTACACACATGCAGCCCTAGGTAAACCTGTTGTAGCTGTTACCTGTTGTGGGTTGTTCGGCATATATGGCAGCATTGTGGACACGTGGAACATGACTTCGTAGCCCTGATACGTGGTGTAAAGGGAGTGGGTGCCTGTGGAGTCAGCTGGAGAAAGGTAAGAAAAAAATTTGTTTCATCCAAGAAGTTGAAAACTGCAGACACACACAGATCATGAGAACATGCGGACTGTCACTTTGCTTTTACTGGGGTTATGACACATGGTCTGTGTTGTTCCAAACAACTTTATTTCTTATTCATTTCTTTATTTAACATGGACTAGGAGTGCTATTACTATTTGCTCCTCCTATTGGTTCTTTTATTCTTCTTTGGCTCTATACTGTGAGGGGGGAAAGTGACTTGTGAACATGCTTTTACATTTACAGGAGGCTCATAACACTGCTCTTACTCTTTGTGTCGAGCTGGGCAGCGTATTTGGTGAATCCCTTGAGAAGCACCTGTTCCCCCAGCAGATCCAGGAAGCCAGAGAAGGCGGGAGACGCCTCCTCGTTGTTGTACATCTCCTCCTCTGTGCTCTGGCCTGCACGGCAGAGCAGAACACCCACCTTGTGCTTCTGACTTAACTACAAGGCAGAGAAGAAATTACATTAACATTATGAACACAAACACAAAAGACCACATTCAAACACAGCTGAAACACTGTAGTTTGTGCTTCTTTTAAAACTTAATGTCAATTGAATTATAACAGTACCGAACACTATAACCCAACTGCCTTACACACAGTGAATTTCATTTTTTGTATAAACCTGCAAAACACAAAAACAAACAAACAAGTCTACAGCTGGAAAGAACTCTGTATTGCACTTCACCCTTCATTAAATAAAAGGTAAGATAACAGCTGAACTTGAACAGCTTTTATGATTACACACTTATGTTCAAACACCACACCCTGCTACACACAGCTTTCACTGCAGTCAGCCCAACTTTGTACTTTAAACCAACACTAAATCATTTACACCTACAGACATTTTGATACACACTATGTACCCTCTCCCACGTGATCATTTCATAAGTTCATACTCTTTGACTGTTACTTACTGCATTACCAATTACACTTTCCGTATTTATTTCCAAGGACAATTTGAACAGATGTACCGTTACCACTGGGAGCCTGGAAATAAAATGCAAATACAATTGCTCACATGTAACTCACCCCCTGTTCATCCAGTTTAAGGAGCTGCTCTGTGACTTTGGGTGTGCCGAGTGCCAGTCTCAAACAAGACACATTGAGCTCAGGGACAACCTGCTCCAGGACCTCCTTGAGTGGCAGGCCCCTTACAGTGCCGTGTCTCCCGGTTGATGCCACAGTGTCCTCTAAAATGGAGCCTCGCAGGGTCACCAACTGTAAACAGGGACAGATCAAGAGCTCTAATACTGGAAACATCATGAAACTTTATAAATATTTAAAATCACTTAGGAAAGGTCAAGCATTGATTTTCTGCAAACTGCATACTATATCCTGATGATTTAAACCCTATCACAGATGCAATGAAACCAGTTCAGATGAGTGTAATATGTGATTATATATCAGCCAGTTGCTGAGGCGCCAATGCTTATCATACAGTCTGATGGATGTTTGGTGGCGGAAGGATAATGATGTTGGGTTGTTTTTCTGGGGTCGGCCTAAGCCCCTTTGTTCCTCTGAAGGGAAATCTTAATCTATCGGTTTGCAAAGACATTTTGGACTACGCCATACTTTTAATTTGAGTTCAGACAAGACCCTTTGTTGTTCTAGCATGACTCTGTGCCAGTTAAGTCTGGTTGGGTGAGTTTGGTGTTGATGAAGTTGACACAGCCCACACAGAGCCGTGACCTCAACCTCATCGACCACCATCGGGATGAACTAGAACAGACATTGTGAGCCGGGTCCTATCAACCAACATCAATGTCTGACTTCACACATGCCCTTCTGGATTAATGGGCAAAACTGCATAAATAGACACATTGCAAAATCTTGTGGAAATCCTGCTCAGAAGAGTTACAGCTGTTACAAAAGGATGGGCAAACTTTGTATCAACGCTTATGGATTTAGAATAGGATGTCATGAAAGCTCCTTCAGGTGTCATATGTAGATGGATTAATACTTTTGTCCATAAACTGTCAATACTCGAGTGTAATAACATTACAGATATTGAAACATGATCAGTAAGGTATTGAACCTGGACAGGTTCAGCTACAGTGCAATCCCCCTGGAAATATACAATTAAATCATGAGATATAGTTTCACTACTCATAACAGTAGCCTGCTGCCCTAAAGCTAGAGACACACAGACAGACACACACAATGTGAACTCTGTAAAAGATTTTTAGTCTGGCAGTATTGTGAATGAATATATTCTGCTAAGTATTGTGCTGCCACATTGTGCTGCTCTGTGGGGAGAGGAAATTGATCTGCTTCAAAACAGTGAGACTATAATAACCTCAGATACAGATTGAAAGAAGGGGCTTCAGCTTTTCCCACAACTACACACATGGATATGGGGGTTCATTAACAATGCATTGCAGAGGCCAACGAGACCGTTGAAGCCCTGAGTTGGGACTGCTGTAGAGAAAGAGAACCTGCGACATAAAACTGACGTTTTGGAGCCACTGTTTGGACTCTGCCAGCCTCTGTGCAACAGCTGAGTGAGCTTCATGCTGAATATGAGTGTAAGACTGTGTGAAAGAGGGGGAGAGAAAGAGGAAAGTCTCTCCACCTTGCTGTGTCAGCACTTTGGCACAGAACTAAATGACAGACTTGAGGGGTTTGAATATTTGAGACTGGAGTGGGAAAGAATACAGTCTGCAATTAATTTATTTTTTCTGTGTGGGAACAGAAGGCCTGCGTATATTGGCTGAGCTCTGTGTACTTAGATGTCGGAGAGCTTCCATTGTTATACCAGAGTTAAGGTGATGAGGCCAGGCAACCATGTAATCCAGCTAAGAACAACACTGCAACAGGCACACAGAGAAACACCCTTCAATGAAGACTACACAGCCAGTGAGCAGAAGAAAAGTCATCTGTCTAAGTGACTTTGTCAACACCAGACAGATATTTAGAAATAAATTTTAACTATTCATAGAGAGGTGATAATTTTTCAGCTAGCTAAGGACACCTTTACAAATATCCAGTGAGAGAAAAAGCAGGAGTGTGATGCAATTATGCCATAAAAATTTTGGTCAAACAAAAATAATAGTTGAAAGACATCACATGTCTTCTATGAATACGTAAAACTAATTATATTGGGAATGGTTTTTAAACAGTTTTTAAATTAAGGCAACATAAATAAAGTAGCATATGAAATAATGATACAGTTGATACAGTTTGGTGCACTTGAAGAAGAAAACATCTGGTAGTAAATGATTGTAGTTGACCCTTTGACCAAATCTGAGGGAAGTGGTGGAGAATCTGAAGTAATTCTCCTTATTTGTCAGCCCATTATATAATAAATGACATACAAAGTATTTGATCCATCAAAGCTGTAAAGTGGTAAGGTGTGTTCCCTCTGAGGGTAGACCAAATGCTTTGGGCAGAGCAGCTGGTGTTTGGTTTAGCTTTAATGTGTTGAGACTGGGCAGGTGGAATTTTCCACTGGCAATGAGGAGAAAGGGGGAGAGCGGGAGGGAGAGCGAGAGAGGGAGAAGGGCGAGGTCATGATCAGAGCAGGTAGGGACCTAAAGGGAGGGGCTGGATGAAATGAAAGTAGTTAAGAAATTACCCTGAGCCTGTACACTTTGACTCATCACTGTCTCATAGCTCAGAAATCCCAATGACAAACACAAACAGCCTTGTGTGGGTTTCTGTCTACCTCGCTTGTTCTGACGATGAGGCGGTACTGGTACTGGTCTTTTAGGTCTTTGGTGTCTTCCAGTTTCTCCCTTCGGATGCTCACGGCCACAGGACCCAGCTTATCATCTGTGCCAAAGTAGTTTGAGTGTTCTGGTGAAGGACATGAAGAGGTTGGAAACAAGGTTAGAGTTTGTGCTGTGGACAAATGTTAATTCATTTGTGTCTGAACATGTGCTCGTGTTTTGTGTCTATTATACATCACAGCATAAATGACAATGGACATTTTATACAAATTTAACCAAGAAAGCCCAAATGATAAAATCGTAAACATACGGATTACAAGAATAATTGTTAGTTCAAACGCAAGCAAATATTCAGATTT
This sequence comes from Echeneis naucrates, assembly GCF_900963305.1. Taxonomy (NCBI): domain Eukaryota; kingdom Metazoa; phylum Chordata; class Actinopteri; order Carangiformes; family Echeneidae; genus Echeneis; species Echeneis naucrates. The sequence continues at coordinate 12,562,626 of NC_042523.1, read as the reverse complement.
GATAAACTAGAACCAGAAAATGACTTATTGAAGCAGTGAAGCTGGTCATCAACCCAGGTTATGTTAAACTGGGATACATATTTATAAAATATTTATGTTACACAGCCTTTAAACACAAGCAGCTTAAAAACATCCCTATCTTAAATTGCATATATGATTTACTCGTTAAACAGACAAGACACTTTTATCCAAAGCAACTTACACATGTGGAGTATCACTAAAGCTTCAGTACAACAGGAAATAAGCCTATCCAGGCATACAATCATACATTTGGCTGTAATAACAAAACTTTGAAGTTCACAAACCTCAAAGTATTGACAGAGGAGGAGCATTCAGTCAAGGACATGAGTAAGGCAATGATATGTTATCTAGTAATCAATATTCAGTTAATTACAAAATCAATTCAGGTTACACAAAAAACCCAGAGAAAATGATGAGTGTGGCTAAAAATTGGTTAGGGTCGCACACCACAGATCCTGCACATTTTTTTTGGTTGTATGTAAGAGCTTCTTAAAAAGTGGATTAATAATTGGCCTGGACTTTCAAAAAAACAGCCATGAGAAAACTATAAATTATGTGACTTCTGTAAATCCATGAAACTGACTAAATGCAGTGGCATAAATTATTAAACTTTCTTAAAGATTAAAAAAGAAAAGAAAAAAGAAAAAAAAATCCTTTATTTTGATAGTAAGTGACAGAGAGGCAAAGGGCTTGGGCTGGAACTGAACCCAGGATGCCACGATAACATGGCATGTGCGCTAACCACTCATCTGTTTGCTCTCCCAGAAAGCACACACCATTTAATTAGCCAGTGTTAGCATAGAGAAATCCTATTCATCCCCTAAGAGCTCTGACCATACTTCACATGAACCCTGCATGTCATCTTCTAACACCCATAAGCTAAGCTGTGCTAATGCCATCTTCATCAGCCGTGTGGGAGTCAGACATGCAGGGGAGAGTCCGGCTTGACAAGTATTCCTCCTCTATAACCCCACTGACTGGAATCAACTAGGACGACGTGCACAAAAGAGAGTCAGGCCTACTTTGCTTCCATGCTGTATTCTGCGGCGGAAATGCCATCCTTTTGATGAGGCTTTTCTGACGTACACACAGGGTATGTCATAGCACACACCAAAACACACACACACACACACAATCACAGTAGCATTGGTCTGTAAACGAGTCAGCAGATGGACGTATTTTTGGAAGGATAACCTTTATCTGTGTGGCTGCAGGCCTGTCTCTCACACATACACATGCTTGCTTGCACACATGTGCTTCTTACAGCATCTGCCACTAATTAGGGTGCAGCTAGATTATGCTTGCCAACGGGAAGTTTCATCTGCAACGTCTGAAGAGGTGATGCTGACAAGAGATGCCCACATCCACACATGTGGACAGGCCTACATCACAGACACAGGCATATTTTGTCTCTGAAGTTAGGTGTTACTTCTGACACTGAAAACCAGATGTGAAACCAAGTCTCACTGGATGACTTTGTTAAGTGGTATTTGTGATCATGCAGGTGGTATATCATCAGCTCAGAGTTTGCCAACGGTCCAGTGGCTGGGACATGTGTAATAAAAAACTCTGGGAGCGTTGCCAGTTTGGCCGTGCTGGATATTAACAGCCACAGGAGGAGATGTGGGGAATGACACTGGAGAGACTCTGTATGGACGAATTACATGCATGCTGTCTGGCTTGCACGCAAACAGTGACAAGAACTGTAAACTGTATTAAATCAACTGGATTCCTATAGCAAATAATTGTTTGTATTTTACGCATGAAAGGGCAGAATTGGTGACTATTATTTATTTTATCACTTAATCAATCACTTAGTCAAAATCATGCAATAACAATCATTCACCTTGGGAGGTAAAACACACACACAAAAAAACGTATTCACATTATAAACAGACAGAGAGTAAGGAGCAAAGCCTAGCTTGCTATTTTCCAAGTTAGAGTTGTCAAACTATTTGTTATTTAATTCTTTACTTAAACCATGTATTAAAAAATTTTAATGATAGATAAAACAATTATTCAATCTTGATAAGCAGTACTGATAATGAAAGAAATTATTTTCCACAGCTCAGGCTTTATTGATTATAAAAGCTGTTGTATGGTTTCTTGAAAAAATGTGTATGTGACCCAGCATTACCTTTCCCATGGAAGTAGTCTCTGTAGTATCTGGCTCCCAGGTCTACGTGTTCTATACTGTACAGTTTCAGCCTGTCCAGTCTTGTATCCTGCTGTTCAATAGGCATCTCGAGCACTGACACACTGGCATTACTCTTCTTCAGCCATCCCCTGCCTCCTTCGCCTACTCTGTCTCCTCCCCGCTCTGCTGATGAACTGAGGAAGCTAATGTTGCGCTCTCTGTGGCCCCCGGTCTCATTAAGAAAATGGGGGCAGCAGAGGAGCAATGGACTCGAGTTGTGGGCTCCAGGAGGTCCATCCAGAGGGTCCACACTCAAGGTGGGTGTTGTGGAACTAGGATCAAGGCTCAGGCTGAGGTCCTCAATGCTGGAGTAGACGGGGTCGTTCACACTGAGAGCGGAGGACCTGGAGACGGTCAGGGACACCGAAGCAGCTGATGCCCCTGTGGCGGTGTTCCTCCTCTGTGTGACGTAGCCACGCTGAGCTGCAGCCTCGTAGAGGTCAAAAAGGATGCTCTGAGCATCAAAGTGGACAAAGCTCTTGGGGCACACCCACGCTTTGTAAGAGGCATCTGTTGAACCTCGACCTCCATCCTCATTAGTCTCCCCTTTCCCCCCGTCCAGCTCTCCTCTACTGGAGCTCCGAAGTTTCCTGAACAAAGATGACGTGCCCAGTGATGACTCCGTCCCCCCACTTTTCTTCCTCACTCTCTCGACTCCATCCTTTTTCCCTGTCCCTCTGTCATCCCCACCTGTGGGACCTGGTGAGGGAGCAGAGGGGAGAGGTGCGCTTGGTGGCGAGTCTGGAGCAGACAACAGCTCACGAAGGCGTATGGGTGCTGAGCTGCGCTGGTCAGGCCTCTCCTGGTGAAACTGGCTGAGCATGTCAAAGAAGCTCTGCTCAGAAATGCCCTGGATGTCAATGGAGGATGTGCTGCCGTACTCTCTAAATAGGTTCCCCATCCCGCCACCTGCACGAACCTCCACCTTGAAACAGAAAACAGATAGAATTTTCAATCAGCTGTGACATACTGTTGGAAAATATTGTAAATTTAGCTATTTTCACTAGTAGCGGTTGATTTCAAACTAATTTTTGACTTATTTGAAGAGATGCAAAAGCTGCAAATTTGACTTGAGCATGCCAAAAATCCCAATCCACTGTCTGACTGTGGGCTTTTGAAGATGTACATGTTTATGCAAAATCATCTATTAACCATAGATATATGTACATAGATCACATTTTTCTTGATGCACTAAAACAGAGGATGTCTGTTTTGGCAATTCCCCCATAAATATTTGACCCCACCCTACGTCACAGGAAGTACTACATAACTTTTCATGATATATGGTGTTACTTGCTGACATAATGTTTACTTTACCTAGTTTGTTAGTAATAAGTGTAAGTAAATATGCAATGATTGCAACCATGTACAGTACATGCCAAAAGTTTGGACACACCTTCTCATTCAAATGAATAGGAAAGAGTGTCCAAACATTTGGCCTGTACTGCATCATGTTTTGGAAAAGTGACTTCAAAGGAGGATTCAGGGCTCACCTCGTTCTCATCCTGTTCACTGAGTGTCACCTCGCTGTTGGAGCGCTGTCTTAGCGGGGGGAAAACTCTTAGGCTCAAAGGCGAACTTCTTTCACCTCCAAATCCTCCAATTCTGAACTCTACATCCTTCGATCGTCGACGTGGCAACCTGGCAACCCCTCCCCGCACCAAGCCAACATCAGAGGACAAAACTGATGATGAAAGTGAAGTGGAGCAGTCATCTCCATAATGATTGCTGCCAGCTTGCCCGTTTTCAAGTAGTGACTCCCGGGACTGCGCCCGACGTGGAGGCCACTCTGCAATCCGTGCTCGAACACCCATTTTGGGCACAGACATACGTGGTTGGATCGCTGGGTCTGTGGGGTGAGGGGCCGGGTGGCCGTTGGGGGTGTGATGGAATGGAGTGTGCTGGGGCAACCCTCCTCCACCTCCTCCTCCATCCAGAAGGTCCGAGGAGGTGCAAGTGACCCCTCTGTCTCTGTAGCTGTTCATGGCTCCCCAAGAGAGCTCAGGAGTGGGGGGCAGGGGCCTGACATCCCATGTCAGGAGGGGAACTAGAAAATAGGGAGAGGAGGGGCCCCGTACACACTCTTCTGACAGTGCTACGGCCTCCAGCTCCCAAAAACATTGCTTTTTATTGGCAGGGTGAGAGTTCAGTGGTCCATGACGGACCAGTCAGGATGGGTCCTCTTGTACTTTTTGGACTATTTTAAGTCTGAGAAAAGAAAAAAGAAAATGCAATCAGTCCAATAAATCAGCTTAAGATGATTAGTACCAAACATAACCAAAGTAAATTACTTATATAATAATAATTTAACATTTTTAAATTACAGGGCTTAAACAGAGATCTGAATTCAGAAAAGAGCAAGTCATTCAACTTAAAAAAAATGTGAGAGTACAGACACACATACAGAATGAGAGAGAGAGAGAGAACATGAGACATTAAGGTGAAGGGATATGACAGGATTTCTCCCATTGAGGCTAATCTTCAGGAGGCTGACAAGGGATATTATTATCACACAGTGTGCATTCTAGTGTGTGTGCGTATACACACAGATACTCATACACCCTCAGGACATGAAGGCTGTGGCTGTTCTGCTGCAGATTAAAACCACAGAAACACTACTGTGAATGTTATCTGGTTTAAAGTAATACAGAGCTAAACAGAGGGTAATTTAAACACTTCAGAACTGATACACATTTACCACTTATGTCTTGTCTCTTATTTGGAAGAAGCTGATATAGCAAATGTTGATTTGAGTCACCTTGTGACTGCTAGCCCTGTCACACAGACACTGACACGGTATAAACTTCTCTCTAGACAATGATGCAAAACAAAAAACAGATGCAACTTTGTGTAGTTAAAACTCTTTGCGACTGGGAGGTGAACAGGAACTTCATGAAACACAAAAAAGGACAAGCTCACTAATTTACCCAACAGCTGGAGGGGTGGAGGTAGGATAAAACCAGAAATAGTGATTGGATGGAGTCAAGAAAGAGCAAGGGGGAGAGCAGTACCACAACGGCATACTTTAAGGTGACAGCCAGTCAACATCTAGTCTTAAAACCCACTGCCTTTTAAAGATTTATTTATCCAGGAGTCTCTTATGTTTCTTCTGAGGTTCAGTGTAATATCTACATTGCTTTAACATGTTATATGCTTTCAAAGATACAGCAACACTTTCAGACCATTTTGGTTTTAGCACTCCCACTACATTAATGTCTAGTATGCATTTTTTTTGTACAAGCTGTGATTTTGTAGAATGACTAAACTGAATTTTCATTTAGTAATACGATACGGTTCTGACTTCAGTAAGCAATGACAATCTGCTGGCACAGTGGTTTGTACTTTCCTACAATATATGATCATTTCTGATGATACAATTAATTCACTGTTAATCGTATGCAGATAAGTGACAGAAACTAATAAAGAATGATTCATTTAGATATTGCTAACATAGAAACACAAAAGAGGTTGAAAATCTCCTGCAGTCTAAAAAAAAAAAAAAAAAAAAAACCCAACAACTTCCTCTTTGGGTTTAAACATGTATAATGTCTCCCACAGGCCTGAAATCAAATATAAAACATTGAATAACCAACATTACAGCATATGTCAGGTAAAAGAAATATTTAGGACTTTTTAATTCCCTCTAGTCTTTTTTAAGGTACCCCCAATTACACAACCAAAATGCAATGTGGAAAACATGATAATAATAGTAATAATAACAGTGTCTGGGGTGGTTTGGACATTCTGCAGGATGTCTAAGATGTGCCCAATCCAAGCTGCATGTGTACCCAATGCTTCATGTCCTTTCTCCTGAATTTCCTTTTCCATCTCTGTCTAATCGCTTTCTCTATTCAGGCCTCCAAAAATGGATTCAGGTTCCTTTATCATTATAAGTCTCTCTTCAAACTGCCAAGGCCATACACATATGTACATTACATTTTCTCAGAGGGCAAACGTACATCCTCTACACATAAAATATACATTAGACACCTTGTAAAATGTACTTGTTTGGACCAAAGCTGCCAAATATTTCTTTTCCATATCTAACTACTAGGGGTGGGAATCTTTTACTATCTAACGGTTCGATCTTTGGGGCTACGATTAGATTTTCAATTCAAAACGATTTCATTCATAAGGATTTCTGCTTCAATCTATAGGTGTGGAGGACCTTCATGATCTACTCCAGTCTGCTTTGCAAAACAGAATGACAAATGGGGACATTAAAGTGTCTTTTTCACATTGATTAAATTTTAAACATCTAGCCATGCTGAGATGGAATTGTTGCATTACGTTACAAAAATAATAGTCTCTTCATAAAAAATAGTGCAGTTAAACATGGGTTTCTCATTTTGCAACCCTGGCACACTGTGAAGCTCTTGTCAAGCTGGGTCTTCCTGGGCATTCAGTAAATAGGACCCAATAAAATCTGCAACAATAAAAAAAATTTTATTCACTATAAACACAGAATAAACATTTTGTTGGGGGGCGGGGGAGATGGAATAAGAAGGAACATATCTGTTGGGAAAATGCTCCAAAGGGGGTCACTAATAATGCACGCCCCCTACCCATGAATAAATACATAAATAAATAATTGAATGGCACGGTGGTGCCGTGGTTAACGCTGTCGCCCTGCAATAAGGAGGGAATGGTTTGATTCCACGTCGGACTATGTTGGACAACCGGACCAGACCAGACTAGACCAGAGACTAGACCCCTGAAAAGAGTAGAGACTAGACAAGACACCAGATTCCCCCACCCCCCACAAAGACTAGAATGGACCCCTCCAGAGACTAGAGACTAGACGAGATGAGAGACACAGAAAAATTGGAGGGGTGGGGGTTTCGACCGTAATATTTAATTTAACATTGATTGTTGAATCAGCTTCCCTTCCATTCAGAATCAGAGCGAACACTGTATAATGCGTGAGAGAAGTCGTAACATTTCAATTTCTCAGAGAATGAGCCGGAAAAAAGAAGAAAGGGGGAAAAAAAAAGACAAAAACCCACACCAAGTTTAACTGCACTTGAACTCACATTTAACACAGTAAGAGATATGCACTTTCACGATACTGGTGTCAGACATTGGGGTTTAAGTACTGGATGAAGATAGAGTTTCACATTGTACTCTTTCCAGTAAGTTAAACAGCCTGCAAAAAGGATACATTAGGATACATTTTATTTTGAAAGCAGATCTCTTCTTGCTTCTCTGCAGCTGCCAAAAATTTTGTGAATCCTATAAATGCTGACTCTCGTTGTCAAATTTGTCAAAGTCAAATTCGAACAAAGTTTAACTTTTCAATGCGTCAAGGCAGCTCAGTGGTTTGTGTGTTTTATGACACACAACGCCTTTTACAAGCCCTCAGTGAAGTCATTTTTGGCCCCAAGACTGCTTCACTCATACAGGCACATAGGCACCATCAACAAAACTCATTCACAGCAAACAAAATCCCTCTCTAGTCATACAGCCCCAATAATGTATCAAGTCTTTGTTTCTGAAGAACCACAGGAACTTCCAGGCCAAAGAGTCCCGCTCTGATCATGCTCTCTGACAGAGTGTTTTCTCATCCGGAGAGCTGTCCTGTGATCCACTATCAGACTCAAACTCAGATTATCCGGGCCCAGCTGCAGGAGCTGCAGAATGGCTTCATTATGTCTTAGCTATGTAGGTGGCTGATGAGAGAGGCAATGGGGAAAGTGGTTTGCTCTGTAACATTGACCCCCATCTGCATACAGCCTCATCAGTGTGAAACAGACCTAATTTGTGAGTGTAATCCACAGAGTGACAGATAGGGACTGGTAACCTGGGCAGGAATAGCTGCAGTTTGACATGAGAGGTGATCATGTCTCAGGCATCATCCACACAACAAGACTGTTCAACTCTGTAACGCTGTACTAGGCACAGATGAATTTTAAGAAAAAAAAAGCTCCTGATACTTCCGTAAGATGTTGATGTATCTTGCTTTTACTAAAATATTGACAGTATGACCTAATGGTAGCAGGATAGAAAATAAAATTAACTTCAAGAGGTTCTTTTCCCACTTAGGAGGCAAGATAAACAAGATGAGAATATAACAATGGCATTTTGTCAGGTTTTAAGTTGATGCTGTGAAGTTGTTCAAGTTGCTTATTTAGATTTTGTTCATTTGGACTCAGCTGTCATAACTATTGCCATTTTTTTAAATATATATTGCTCCCCCTACTTTCAGCTGTGGTTTTGATGTTCGTCTCTTTAGCTACTACAGTTACTGGCTGTAACTGTAATATCAGGCGGCTGTTTACTGTTGAGCAGAAAACAGCGTTAAAAGGAGAAGGAAAGCCAAAACAGTTGTGAACCAGGCAGGGAAACAATAACCAGACATGAACAAACATAACAGAGGTAGTTACCTGGAGCTACAGATTCAGATAATAATCCACTATAGTTTTATTGCTAGTAGCCACATTGACAAATTTTAACTTGCATTGCTATTATAAAAATCACTAAGTGATCACTAAAATTCATTCTGAGAGTAACATGAATGTCTGAACCAAATTTCACAGCAATCCATCCTTCAGTTGTTGAGCCACAAATGTCTCAAAAGCTCATGATGACATTCAAGAAGTCAAGAGTAAAATGATTGAAAAATCGATGAGAGGAAAGTAATGTACCAGGTATAATGCACAGCTGTTTAAATGTTGCCAGACAGAGGACAAAGGAACCAAAAGCTGTGTAACAAAGTGAAAGGTTTTCAGCGCTGCTAAGACAGAGCAGAGAGCAACTGGCACTGATGCGTCCAAAAGTAAACAACATTTAATCAAATCAACAACAAAATGCTAATATAAACTAGAGAAGAACATGCAAAAAGAAAGATCTAATGCCAGCTTATGCACAAGCTTTAGAGGATGAAACACAAGCATTTAATGACTTTTAATTACTCACATATTGTAATTAGTTAGCTCTGGGAGGTACCCATTCATACACTTTTCCTCTCCTCCTCACCCGCTCCAACTTGGCCTGCATGGTACACGCACCACAAACACACACACACAGAGGCTGGTAATTACACTGGTTAGATGTTGTAATGACAGAGTTAGCACAGGAATGCAGCTTCCAGAGGAATGAGCACTTAACGTGTAGGAGGTGCTGCTGCTGCCTGTGCTCAGATCAGTGAGGAGTGCCACAGAGAGCTTGTCACAAATGTAAAAGGATCAGGGATGAGGAGGGATAGAGCCATATGTGTCTCTGTTAATGTCAAAACAGGACAGAGCAGCAGCAAGATATACCTACACTTACCTAAGTGCATGAAAATATGCAACCCATCTAGATGATAATAAAAATATAAACAAACTATCTTAACAAAGCAAAAACAAACTGCCCATACATAAAATATGAGCAATTGCTACCGTATACTTTTTATCAAGCAAACAATGCCGTAGTATGAGCTACACGATGAGCTTGTTTGAAGAGCAGATGGTGGTACATATGACTGGCAGACGGCAGACAGGAGTAGAGCAGAACACAACACTGTAATACAACACAGTACTGCACTGGCAGACAGATGGGGAACAGCACACCAGGCCTTTATGCCACCATGACCTCTGAAGCGGAGGAAAGACCCAGAGGTGTCATCAGCTACCACTGCTTACATTTAACTCAGTCTCATCAACCTTGGTGAAATAAAAGTCACTGAAGAGCCAATGGAAGTGATGACAAGGTCAAATCCCAGTGTACGGCTGGATTGCGTGTGGTAGCTATAACTGTTGGAAACAACCTACAGCAATTTTGCCGTATTTGCATTCTGCATACACTTCCTGCAGCTCCTGTCCAGCTGGGAAACCAGGACAGTTCAGTGACTGCCCCTGACAAGAGGGCTCGCCCACAGATGGTATCCACATACAGCCCAGCTAGTCAGTCAGAGACATTCACAATTGTGCAACTGTTGATGCCAGGCCAAAATAAAATCAGCTAGAAAATAGCCTCAGGCCATGTAAGACAGTTTTAAAGGTTATGTATTATCAGCAATGCAGAGCCTTGTTCTTACTTAATCACAAAAGAAAATAAACAGTTCATTTGGAGTTAAATCCCACCTCAACACATGAAAGAGAAAACTTCAAGTTTTAAGTTTAAGCTGAATAAAATTGAAAAACAATGCAAAATTAATTTGACCGATGGAGCTGACTGAACAAACAACAATCTCTATATTTCAATGTCTATTTCAATATTTAAAGTAGATTTTATGCAATAGCGAAAATGTCAGTGTTTGTAAAGGAACTGAAAACAGGACAATGAGTACAAGTTCATTTTTATTTTTATTTTGTGCTTTGCAGTGGGGCAGTCAGAAATACTTGGATGACTGCAGGAGACTGTGTTTTCTTGATGTGATTGTAGAGGTAAGTTGCTTTCCCTCTACAAAAACAGATTGGATAAATAAATTTGATGCTGTGCTGGCAAACGTGACATACAGATGTAGGTCTCTGCTTGTGGCTGGGGTTCACTCTAAGAAGGGTCCGTGAGAACAGGGTTTTATTTCCCTCCAGCAGGAAGTTGTCCTCATTAACTCAACACTAACTCATGGCTTTCACCAAGTCAACATCTAATCTTTAAGATGTGTTTAATACCAAATGAAATGCAATTCAAAACTTCCACACTCATTAACTAAAATCTAAAAGGGCATTGTGTTATAACAATAATCACAATAACTCCTAAAAACATAAATCATTCAAATATGTTTATTTAAGATACTATTAAAACTATTGTAATATTAAACATCAGAGGTCTAGAATGCTCTTTGCAAAAAATAATCAAGTAAATTTGAGTTTCATCTACCCTCCCACCAAAAAAACTCTACAGGAAACTTTGAAAACAACACTGACATATCAGGCCATTGGCCTGGAAGGAAACACAGCTCCTTACTCTGGTCTATATTGGGCATGTGATTGTGTTTAAGCTTATCTAGAGGTGACATCCCATTCTCCCAGGCTGGAGCCTTATGAAGCAGCAGCTCTCTCCCTGTCTCCCAGCTTTCCTTTCCACTCAAGTCTCCCCCGACCCCACTGTCATTGCCTCCATTGATTTCCGTCACCATTGTTTTGCTGAATCCTGCTGATGTCGCTAGTGTCATTTCCATCTGCCTGTTTGTCTGTCAGGCTGCTGTCCCGTGACACCAAGACAGTTCCAAACCCATTTAGCACACACACACACACACAGATACACAAGGAGTTGGACATCTACATCTACAGCCATTTCAAAGATCACAAATTGCAGCTCACATCACCATGGAAGAAGAAATAGAATGGGCATCCAGATACTACAGAGCTCTAACAAGACACGTAAAGTTCTCTGGTTGTGTCAAATATTCTGAAACAACACAGTTCATAAATTATCAGATGCTCAGAGTTACTCACTGCTCATGAACATACAAGAGGTACAGATGTGTAATTAGTGGAGTCATGAACTTCAGATGTCTGGTTGGATGATGGCCTTTCTGACCTGCTCAAACAAATAAGGATCTCAGAAAACTAGTTGCTTCGTATAATGCAAAAAAAAAAAAAAAAAAAAAAAAAAAAAAATACACTGAGACAAAAAATAATCTAAGTATGTCAGCGTCTGTGACTATCGATGACTAAAGGCAAAAAGAGCCCTGGCAGGTCAAAGTGCTTCCTGAAGCCAACAAAATAAAGGTAAACTACACAACAACTGGATCTAAGATAAACTAAGTAAAAGTTAACTGGTATTTCTGTTATCTAAATCTGAGAAGATTAGCATAGGTCACACCAGGGGGTTGCGTCAGCATCTTTTTATGGAAACACAGGACATACCAGGTGACCTGCCTTCTCAAGGCAACAAAACTCAGGTGAGACTGTACAAAACAGGAGGGCAAAGAGCTCACCCTTATACTGCAGAAAAATATCCAGGCCAGTTCATTTTTTATCAAGTCTTGCATTTTTTGAAGAACCAAACTCCCAAGTGAAATGTTATTTTTCAAGCTAAAATGTAATCTTTAATCTTTATATTTATATATTATACATATAATATAAAGTAAAATATGTTTGTTACTTAATTAAATTGACTCGACATACTCCTTCCACCAGACAGAGACAAAATTCAAATCCCAACCAAATGCAGTGAGCTCAGACTCTGGCAGACAAGTATAACATCTTGCAGATTTCAGTGCTTAGAATGTTTACAGTAAAAGCATCGAAACAGTCAATAAAAGCAGACAACGCTGACCCAAAACAAATGTTTGGTTTAAAGTCAGCTAAATGTTTAACACCACCAAATCCATACTGCCAAAACACAGATCGCAGTGAACCATCATTAAACTGATGTTACCTTGTTCTGCCTTCAGCCTAAAGCAGTTCTCGTGTGTTTTGATTTCAATGCAAGAAGGGAAGGCTCCAAATTTCACAACGTTTTGTTAAACTGGAGTTTTTTGTTTCATGATATGGTTTCTAACAGGGACACTGAACATACATAATTTTTTAACCTGTGAATATGTGCCACATGTGTGCCATATGTTTTTAACTATATGTATATTTGCAGCAGAGCAGCTGTGATTGGTTCCACAGTCATCACACGTGTGCAAGAGGTGTCTGAACAAAAAAAAAAAAAAAAGCCACAGGTGGTCTACTGATGTACTATAAATACTTAGCTTAAACACAAATGGCGTAAAATACCCCCTTTGCCGTTCCAAAAACCAATCTTTTAATGAGTTCAAATGCATGCGTATTAAAAAAAAACCTAACACAGCTGAAGCTCTACAGGCAGATCCAGTCAAACGCTAACTTGTAGAGTTTCTTTCCATAAACTTCAGCTTCACCTCTTACCTCGTGCCTGTCGGTCTCATCATACAGTACGTTTTCGTGCACAGTTAAGTCGAGCTATGCTTATAGCTCGATAAAACCACGTAATTGGACCGTTTTTGTCCCACTATGCATACACAGGAGTGAAACCGATTTATTTGTTGAAATCATGCCGCCTGCACTACGACAGGTGGTGATATACACTCTTTCGGCTTGTGGGTAATGGGCCACTACCGATTGACCTATGACGTCACAGACCACAGCAGAGGTGGAAAGAAAAAAAGACCAGTGAGCCAGCAAGTTAGCCTCTGTATCCGTGCAAAAATGAGCTTTTGCTGCAGACTTTGCCATGTTCAACACGTTAGCAGTTAGCCAGATTCTTTTGTCTGAACTCCTACATTTACGTTTTAAATGCCATTTGCAAAATTTAAGCACTTGCGCAGATCACCTCCTCCAGCTCCAGTCTGACTGTCTGTATACATGCTGCAGCAAATCGACTTTCAATTGCATTATCTGGGTGCGTTAGTCCGACTATTCTAAATTCGACTTCAGTTGAGCTAACAAGTTAACATGTAGTCCAGTTTTAGTCGGAGTAATGCAATAATTTTTTTAGGTGTCATGTAAACTCAGTGATAGACACATGGAAAGACAGTGGACAAGTGGAGTCAAAGTGAAAGAGAATGCGCGCTCTTATTAGAGGTTGAAGGGTCTGAGAATGAAGGGGGAGGATGGGTGTCTCTTCCAATGCAAGTAGGACATAAAGAGCGCGTGGAGTGGGTCCAGAAGTGGGGGTTGATGGGAATGAGCAGACATAATGTCCTGGGGGAGAGGCCCATTACTCTCTGACGAATACAGCTCTAATCAATATCAATCAATCAGAGTCCACTTATGCTTCAGCGGCAAAAATAACAACACAGCCGGGGGGGGGGGGGGGGGGGGGGGGTTTGTTTGAGTGTCTATTAAGAGCAAAACATAATTTCTTAACAAAGCCAACAGCATCAGCAAAGATTTAAAGGGTCAGGTTTCGCTCTACTGCCCTGAAAATTACATTAAACTGTAAGTGAAAACTTCCCAACCACAGCAGAGTTTGTGACACGGGGCCAGGCCTGAAAGTAATTACGCCGACATGTCTGTATATGCCGACTGTGCACAGACACTCTTCGCAGCCATTATCATACACATTCAAGGAGACATTTCACAATAGTGAGATCACATTGCGAGAGGGCGGCAACATTTGGTCAGATGAGAGAAAATTAATGGGTAATGACATTGGTAATCATATTTACAAACTCTTGCTGTTTCCAAGTTCTCTGCTTTCTCAAAGATTTGATGCCTTAAGATGCAACTAGTATTTGGACTTGCAACAAACAATCAAAAACAATAGACATAGATGTTTAGATATGCATTTCAATTTAACAGGTTTCCACAAAGGCCAGCAGACTTTAGAGTGTCAGATGATTTGGATTAAGTAGTCAGAAACAATGTGTATTTGTCATAAAGGTACAGCAATTTTAGGTGTTATCTTTAGTCTACTGATATGAAATGACAGAACAAGAAAGGTATGAACCTCCTGCAGGGTCCTCTGGCTCTGATGAATCCATGGATCACAGTTGACCTCTCGAAGCCCAAATAGCGGATTCATGAACACCAGGATGAAGAAAAAGGACCTGGTTCCACAAAAACCACATCTAAATATCAATGAACGTTCACGAAGAGTTTGTCTTACTGCTTCATTTAAAGAGTTTTGCCTGGACCTGATTGATGTAAAGTGCCTTTAAATTGATGAGCCCATAGATCAGATGTCGACACGTCTTCTGGATGGCCCACTTGTGAGACTACAACTCTCTTTTATGTCTCAGTTGCATGATATCTATCTAGTCGTGAAATCGCACACCCAGAGCAGTATTGGCTCTCTCCCTCTGTGCATGTGTACATACAGTATGTTTTGAGGGCAGTAGGACCATGAGTTCAGCAGAAATAATTCTATAAACACATGCATTCATCTGCCAGCTCAGTACAGTAGGAGTGCTGCCACCACTGACGGGATAAAGAGACTGTGTGCATCTGCAGGCGTGTCTCTGCCTTCACCATCACTGGTATTATGTTGTGATAAAGATGGGATTACTGTCACATCTCAGCATGAATATTTCAGCGCATTTGCTGTGTCAGTGCTCCATAAGAGCTCAGCTTACTAAAGTTTTTCCTCCTACAGAAAGCTTACATTGTTGCTCCTTTCTCTTCGAATCTGACCATCGAGTAAATGCATGCATGAATTCAAGACGTGACTGATCAAAGAAAGACTTTTCTTCTATATGTGTAAGACATACACTTTCCTTGCACATCAGTGCAATACTATAGACCTGATATCAATATCAGCTGGTATTAGCCTTGAAATTAAACCTGAACCACTTGAAATATCTATTTCTAAAAAAACGTAAACATTAAATACACACTTAGGAATGCCATGAGAACATACATTGGTATGAAGTTAATGTCAAAATCATGCCAAGGTTCTGTAGGTAATAAAAGAACCGTAGCTGTTGTAGTGTGTGGAGATCTGACTTCAAGGAACAGATGAGAGCAGTATAATGCCAGTGTGATGCAAGTGTAGACTGCAAAGGCAACAGACAGTGCAGTGCAGGTGATGCAGCAGGTCTGTATGACCCAGTTTGGACTAGCAAGCACAAGAAAATGTATTTATTGTGTTCAAGTTATGTAAAGAATTGACAGAATAGAAAATAGAATCTGTTGGGGTTGTTTTCTATGTTGAAGATAATCATATGATTGAAACTTTAGTTTGATATAAATCTCTCATTTCTGCAAATAGATTGTGTGCCCACCACCCACCCCCTTTTTACATGTTCTGCTGGAGTCTGCAGCAGAGGGAGGGAACCCCCTGCAGAGAAGGGTGGGCAGCCCCATTCACACTACAACACTGGGGGGTAGGGACTACCTAATTTTCATCCCTTTCACATTGCTGCTCCTCAGCACGCCTCCAGACTTCCCCCATGATTCTCATCACCTCATCTTATTGACTTAAAATAGAGCAATTGGTTTGCTGGCAAAAAGAAAAGCTCTGGTTTGTTTCCTTCTTCACTCAAGTGAACGGCACGTGGCTCTGGCCTGCTGTGATGTTCCTCATTTACATGAAACCATGATGGCCTGTTAGCGTTGCAGAAGGATAAACCACTCAAGAGCAGCAGAAAGAAGTATTCTCAAGTATACTTTAGAGGAAATAAGTGTTGCTCTAATTGATCAGAAGTTGATTGATATGCATTTAGATGTACTTTAAAATGAGAAATGATGACCAACAGATTTCAATGTTTCTGTATGAATTTAAAAAGAGAGCATGCACTGTCTGCAGTATCTGATTCACTTCAAACCTCATGTTTACTGATCTCCATTAGAACTGTTTTGGCTGCATTTCAGGGTTTCTGGAAACCTGTTAATGTCCCTCACTTAGATCTACATTGAAGGGCGAGGAACTTTCCAAAATCTTTTTTAAAAACACATTTTACAAGTAACAATACTGCCTATAGGGGGCTAAAGAAGATATTTAAGACCTTTGTGATTTAAATCTAAGTCTTTTTGTATTCAATAGCTTTAAATATTGTAGATTTTTCTACAATATTCTACTGGTCGACATATGTCATTGTAGGTACAAAACATTGGTTGTTCTAGCATTTATTATCTCCAAGTCTAAGATTTTAAATCATTACAGGATAAAGAAATGATTGTAGTGTGCTCATATTCCTGAACTTTCTGCACACATATAGCAGATAGCAAAGCCACATTCAGACATTTTGAAATGCTCTAAGAGCTGAGTGAAGTCCACTGGCTTTGACTCTGAACAACATAAACATAAAATGAAAATATAGTGATGAAGTCATATGTAATAACCAGACCTCTTTTCACTAAACCCACTTTGAAATGCTGCTGTAGCTGTTTGATTGCTGTTCTGGCACTGGTTACCATAGGAACAGGAAGGTGCACCAATAAGATGTATGATGTAGGCGTTAGGCTGCAAGCGCTCAGGACACAACCTGAGAGTGGAGCTGTAAATAACGAGACACAACAGCACAACAGTGCACCTAACACAGCCATCAGTTGGTCACTTTGTAGACTGATAGTGCTGCCACTCCAGCAGCAACACACAACAGTCAGCCTGAGCTTTACAGCAAGCATAGAGCAACGGCAATCTTCAAGATTTTTAAACGAGATATTTGTTTATTTTACTTTCTGAGTAAAATTCCCACCCAACTGTCGTCAAATCTGTCTCATCTCTCCCTGTTTTTTAATCAGTCTGTCCATTTCCCCTCACTCGGTCTCTGCAGGCGACTCTCAACCATGTGCAATGTGAGCATCAAAGCAAGTATGAATGGGCTCTAAACTCAGAGACATGAAAAAGCTTAGGGCTGTAAAAGTGCACCCATCAGCCAACTTTGAGCATCTGTTACTTGTTTTTCTTTCCATAGCATACTCCAGTCTAGCAAATCCCTTGTATTTTCTATCGATGGTCATCTTAGACACTATCTATTCTGAATTAACCAGCCATATGCCTGGCTGCAAACCCGGCTGTACCGGGAGGCTTTTCTATTACATCTGCAGCGCCTGAACCTAGTGACAGGGTCAGTAAGAAGGATTAGACCAGTTACAGGGTGAATGCTACTGTAGGACTCTAAGTTTATCATTAGTGAGGTGACCACAAAAACCTGATCTGCCCTTCTTTAAGAGGGATTTCATACTTATATAAAACACACACACAAAGAAAAAAAAAACTTAGCTCAGTAATGTTCAGTCTGACAGTGAGTAGTGTCATTTTAAGTGGCAGTCTATTTTTTGTTTGTGTGAGCAATATTGAGTAACCATTAGCTTCAATGTGATGATTTGAGGTTTTTCTGGGAAATAAAAAAAAAAAACCACACAAATATTTTAGTCAGTACAACCTGAAAACATGATGATTTATTTTATCATAAAAATTCTATAAAGATAATCAATAACACATTGTTTTACCCTGAATGAATATACACATAAAGTTGTAAAACTCTCTAACAACATCAGACACCCGCTGTAAATGAGAGTACTTCTTTAAGAGTGTAGGGCTTCATGTTTACTACATATCATATCACCAGTGGAAAACATTTTATGAAAATGAATGAAAACTGAAGTCGTCAAAGACATTTTCCCCTCACAGAGCCATTTCCTTGGCTCATTAAAGTATTTAACCTGGCGTCAGATGGTTGGCAGCACACATCTACAATTACCATTTAGATTTTGTCAGCTAGCTGCTACCTGTTACAGACACTGAGTCCAGGCCCACATTTTGTCTGTCAAGTAAATGACATGCCTGTACAGTGAGATGTTGCAGGTCGACACAGGACCATCTGAAATGAACTAACTGAAGCCAGAGGCACACTCAAATGTTACACGTGTTTCTATGTTGTAAATTAGATTAATTCATTCAAGAGTTAAACAATCACATTGTTTTCAGACCCTGGACCAATGTTGACAATTTTCTCACAAATATATGATTGTTGGAAGCCCCTGATAACAACTTAGAAATCAAATATAATAAAAATATTCAACTGATAGCACAATGCCAGGGCATGTGGAGGAGAAACATTAAAGAAGTCAAGTTATGTCCAATCCACGCTGCTTTTGGTGTTGGCTGTGTGTGCAGCAGCAGCAGCAGCAGACCCTAGGGGTGACTTACATGGTCCCAGCTGTTGCAGCTCCCACAGAGACATCTCAGGAGAGCACAGCGGGCAATGGCTGCTCCTCACTGAACAATCCAGGGGTGTGCACAGAGACCAGTGAGGAAAACACTTGCTTGTTTACACATAGAGAGGTAGGGCTTCATTTTTAAAACATCATGTAAGATTACATGGATTATTTGTGTGTTTTACCAATCTGCTTTTTTTTTTTTTTTTTTAAATCACTTTACTTGAGATGCATATTTACTGTGTATCGGTTGAACACCAGAGTAGTCAAAATAAAAGATTTTATCTCACTATTGTTTCTCATAACATGCATCAGGAAAATCAAAGCCATCTAAATATCTAGTGTTCTCAACAGCCATACTGGATCTACTACCAGTAACAGAAATAAATGTGCAGTGCAGAACTGATCATTTAAAATGTATAATGTACAACACTCCTTTTAAATGGAAAGGTGTAGAAGTTAATATATTTGTAATCTATGATGGATGATTTACATTACATTTAACACACCTGAAATATAAGCATTTTATTCTGTAAAGATAAAAATAGCTAAAGATTTCAGTGATTATATTATGTGATCTATAAAGAGTTAAGACGTCAGAAGGACCCAAAAAAAAAACAAAAAAAAAACAACAACAACCAAAAAAAAAAAACAAAAAACAAAAAACAAAAAAAACCCACAATGAAGTCTATTCATCTGCCAACTGGACAATTACCCTTGGCTGGAAACAGTACATTATTGGTGTAATTAATCATCAATCATGCATTTTATTGAAGCAGCTGAGCAAGCATACCTGCCATTGCTCTATATTAGTGACTCATGCTTTTATAATTAGAAATAACAATAGAGTCTGTTTGCTTACCTGTGGAGAATATGACACCTCTGATGGCAGATGGATAGTGCAATTTAAGTACAATAAATACATCATAACTTGGTCAATGTGCTTGACACAATAGTAATTAGCTGACATTTCCCCTTTGTGCTCAACAAATGCAGCTTGGCAGAACAGAAACTGTCTATGATATGGAAGAAGCCAGATTACCAATTTTTGCTCCAGTTTTCAAACACTCAGCTCTACGTAAAAGGAGAGGACAGCAAAGACAATGTTCTCAAATTAGCCCAAAATATGCTGTCCATTTCTAAAGCTGTAAACTGACATTTGATTGCACTCTGAGGTTAACTGAAGTGCTTTTGAGAGAAATCAGCCCACTGATTGTTATTAAGAGTTTAGTAATCACAGCCCAATTATCATAATCTCACACAAATCCTATGAAGGTGCACGCACAAAAATGAAAAGCTTACTTAGAGTAGTAGAGGATCTGCTTAGGACACAATCATTTTATTGCCTGCAGTTAACAATTCACAATATCCTTCCAAGCTGAAGGCAGACATGTTTGCAGCTGCTTTTCCACCAGGTTCAGATTCCAATGGGTATATTTAGATTTATTCTCAGCATTTTTTTCCCCTCACATTTAAGAACTGGCACATTACTGTTGTAATGTGTTACAACCTTTGGTTAACTAATTTGATTCAACATAAATGAAGGTTTATTTTGTTAGATGATCATGAAAGCAAACCATATCATTTCAGTCCATGATGCACTCTCTCTTGTATTTATTAGACAACAACGTCTTCACACATCAGTGGGGAGAGGAGCGTGTCAAGGTATTAGTGTGTGTGAGCTGTGAGTTATTTCAAGGTTCTTCCTGTAACCTAATCAGTGCAGTGACAGACTAATGAGGGTAAATGATGATGAGGCTTCAGGAAGGGAAGGCCTCCAACAGTGAGCTGAGAAGATGTGTCAAACAGCTGGGGGGAATCAGGGATTTCTTCCGGAAGCTTTAGTTCTTTACGACTTTACCACTTTTATGGAGACACTATATCAGGCAGTGAAAAGCTGGTTTCATGATCTATAATATCCACTGGGAGCTGTTGGGCTATAGAAAATATCTTTAAGTCATGTACAGTGATCGTGATCATGGGATAAGGGAATTCCCTTCTTCAAAGTGGGGTTAGAGGTCAGGGTTAAAGACTTGGTCTTGGGCCCTTGAAGTGCACACAATCCACCCTGCAGCTCTTTGCTACATCATTGAAATATACAGAGTGCTCCTACAGTTCACTGGCAAGAACAGATGTAAGCTCTCGTTCGATGGCTTTGAGCAAGCCCCCCCCCAGCCCCCAGCCCCCAGCCCCCAGCCCCCAATCAGACTCCCAGCTGAGCAGCAGACTTAAGAGTCCATCTCACTACTTCCAGTGACCGGATCAGTGGGGGTCAAGCAAGGGGTAAACTTCAATCACAAAATTCCTCAAGCACATTCCTTCATGCACCTCACTGAAAACGGATTATTTAATCAGTGCAGTCATAGAAATGAGCCAAAAAGGGTATTTAAGGCTCAGAACAGAAACTGGCAACATTTAAGATTTACTAAAGAAACAGAAAAGAAAAAAGACCACTGCAAAACAGCAAGACTTGAAACTTTATCACACTGAGGAGGCTCTGCTGGTCTGGACATTTATTTGATCGAATGAAAATTGCCACTATTTTAATAGTCAATTAATAATTTTTGTTTCAAGCATATTAAGCATATAAATAACATGGTGTTAACATGTTACATCTCAAATATACAAATTTGATGCTTGTCTTAGTCACAAATGATGATAAGAGCATATGAGCATTTACGTTTTCTATTGTTCACACAAAACAGACAACTTAGTGTGTGGGAATTTATCAAGCACAAACAGTCATTTTACAATTAATCGCAAATAAAAGCCACATCAATTAATAATGAAAACAACCAGTTTTAGTTCTATCAACATGAATTATCATTGCACAATTTTCTGGTCACGATGACACAGAAATTCTGCTAAACCATAGACCAGATCATAATGTCATCACAGCTGTAACAACCTTTTTCTTCCTGATGAAGGACATGACAGTACCCTGAGCGACATTTTCATCAGTTGTGTTTTTGACTCAGCTGATGAATGAGAAGTGACACTGCTGCCCTCTTTACTGCAAACCTGTCTGCATGAACTATCAGCACACAAGTGTGTATGTGGTGGGGTTACAGTGTAGTCAAAGAGGGCCCCTGACACAAACCCAGCGAGTCGCTCTCTCCCTCCCTCTCTTTTCTTACCAGGCCTCTCACTGTTTTTACCGCTGAATGGTGCTATTGAAAGAAGAGGCAGTTGGGACCTTATTCTGTGAGCTCCCAAAGGAAAAAATGAGCTCTCATAGACAAATCTGACTACCACAGATCGTTTTTCCCTGAGCCATTGTCTCTCCAGAATGAAGGACTTTCCCAGATTGGCTGAAAAAAAAAAAAAAAAAAAAAAGTCACCGCACTTGAAAATCAAGATACCAGTGATTTACGATAATCTCAGGCTGTAAGACTAGAACCACATTGGCCCCAACCCAACATTTATTATAGTTGTATGGATTTGATAAGCTCAGCAGGTGGAGAGAGTGCGTAGCAGGGCGTAGCAGTGGTCAAAGGTAGAGACAATGGTGCCCAGCGGTCCTCTCTGATGACAGTGAAATGATGGACTCCTTTGGGGTTTTCTATGCAGGAGAGTATGCACTGTAACTGGATTTATACCACAGTCAGTGGTTAGGTTGACACAATTTGTGGGAAAGACTTGGTATACTGTGGGTGTAATACTGTAAGGTTAAATTCATCTCAGAACAAGTAAAAGGGTTTAACCACTGATAAATTTAGAGGCTATTCTTTGTAGTTTGCACACAGAAAGCATGCCTCCAAAGGAGTGAGTCTCCTCTACAGAGGCCTTCCATTTTTACACAAGTTTTTGTACACACCTCCATTCTCATCTGTACTATCATAACAGAGGATGTTCAACCTGATTGCCAAATAATGTCATAAAAGAGCCTAACAAAGATCTGGACATAACCTAGTGAACACAGGTGTGTAGGCTTAAGGCTCTTTAGCACTTGTATAACCCTGCCACCATAGCTCCTCAGGGCATGTAATTTTGGTTGCCTGCAGAATTGATTATGCCAACAACAGATCTTAACATGGTCCGTCATTATTGTTAATGTTAAGGCCAAAAGACACTTCTGGGTGTGCACATATGCGAAATGGGACTGTAAATGATATTCACACTGGATGAAACAAAAAGTTTGTATCTTGATTAATCAAATACTTTTTTGATTAGTAAAAAAAGTAATGTAAAAAGCCTGTTGAGATTTCACACATAAACAGAAAATTTCAAGTGTCTAATTGTCAATTCAGTTTCGTTGACAGCCGAGTAATCAATGGATCAACTGTGTTTGAAATGAGTTTTCTTGTCCATCTCTGTCTGTCTCCGTACGTTTGCCCTGCGTTGGACTGGGTGTACCCCACACAAACGAATAAGCAGTAGAAGATAAATAAATAAATGAATATACTGTACTGGTGTTAAAAGATGAAATACCCCAAAATATATAATATTAATATATGTATGGTATGGTTAACTTTTACCTCTATATTATGTTTTAATAAGATTTAAGTCATGAACATATTTGAAAACGTGTTCATGGTCACTTGTTTATTCCACTGAGAGTTGTAATATTATCCATGAGAGTTATTAGTTTTGACTGGTACCATATAGACAAAAGGATGAACTGACAGGGAGTAGAGGCGGCTGAAGTACAAATACATGAAAACAACTTGATCTGATGAACAGCAAAAACATGCAGTACAATAAACAGGTTGAGAGAAGTCAATTCTAAACGTAATTTTGTCTTCACCCAAACTCTCTGTGGTTACATGTGAGGTGATGGCACCAACCTCCACCACAGGGACTCTGGAGAGAAGCAGCAAGCTGAGAGCTTCTGGAGGAAATCAGAAACATTTCTACCACTCCCTTGTTCCTCCTTTTCCTCCCTCTCCTCTTGAGTTTGGCCAAAGTCTAGTTCCTCCTGGTAAAGTACTAAGCTTCAAACTCTTTTCAATAGTCGTCACATTTGCAGAGTCATAGACTATGAGACTGTGACATCTCAGTGTCTGGCTGATAATTAATCCACAGATCAGAATTGTTTCAATATAAACTTATATGAAACAAAGACAGTATTGCCAATAATTTTCTCCAAAGAGTTCAAAATGAGTTCCAAAAATTAACCAAAACCTATTTATAATAGCCTGAGTCATGTCTCTTTTCTCTGGTGCCGTGGTCAGGTGGGTGAAATATTTCTGGGATCAGTTTTCTTTTTGCCAAAGAAAGACATTCAGAAGGTGGTGGAATATCTGGGGGAGGAATGCATGGGGGAACCCCAAAAATATGATCCTCTTTGTTTTCACAGCCAGTGAATTTTGAACAACTGACTGAGACTTCCCACAGTCTAACTTGGTGAGCCAAACACACAACCCTAACCCTTAAAACTGTTGTGTACCAACAATGGAGAAATACTAAAGCTTCTATTAAGGATATATGCTATACAACCACTGCTTCTGCTTTCTTTTTTCTTTTAATGCTTTTAATACATTTTCCACAGCAGGTGAAATGAAACATGACCAATCAGAAGTATTTGGGGGCTTTGGTTAGTTGTGTTTAGTATGTTCTGGTGCCTTTGGAAAATTTCTTTAAGTATTAAAGTCCAGACCACGTATACTTGGAGAACACACTGAGGCTACTGTGGCTATAGAGATACCAAAAGGAGACCACGGGAACTCTTATTGGTCCCCTTTCCCTTTTCATCTTTTATAAGGCCATACTGAATATTAATATATAATGGATATATGTCCTTGTGGGTACAGTTTCCCCTCTTGGCAGTGACAGAGCCATGAGTGAGTAAATGGTCAGAACACCGACTTCAAAAGACTTCACAAAGGTGATCTCACTACAGTTTTCATCATTCAAAGATAAATCAGTTTTGGGTTTGTTTTTTGTTGTTTTGTTTTGTTTTGTTTTTTTTTCCTTTTCCATGTAGCCATCTGCGTGTCTCTGTGCTTGCCCATTTCTTTTGTGAAGCATTTTCATGTAAACACATTCAAACAATCCAAACCCACAAGCCCCTAACAAAGTCACTGGTTGCTGGAACTCCTGGCAAAACAGGAAATACAACTCCACTGCTGCAGCATGCATGACCCGAGAAGAATGACTTTGAACAAACCAGGCAATCGAGTTTCACTATGGCATGAGTCACTGCACACCTCCATGAAAAAAAAAAAAGAAACAACAGTAATACCAACTGCATGTTGATTTAAACACACGCAATGAACCCCTGACTAAATGCAACTGAAAACTGTAGAAGAGCTTTAACGTCTTTTTCTCCTAGCAAAAATTACTTTGGGAAGCAGTACAAATCAACAGAGAAATAAGACTTTTAGCCGGGAAATGTTTGGTGACTGAGGGTGTGTGGCTACTTCAAAGCCTCTTTTGGAGATCTTGTTCATGAATTGAGTTGTCTCTTTATGCACAGGATGTACATTTTGCAGAAACATACATACATTTTACCCTCAGCCCACACCTTTCTGGTCTTTGGTGTCTATGTCCACCTCTCCTTTCCTTTATTTCTTTCTCCAGTTTTTCTTGGCAGCCTCCACGTCCTCTGTTTTTTCCTAAAATTTATTTTATGTCATCCTGGTCACTGTTGCCACCTGTGTATTACTGCTTTCTCTCTTTCTCCCTGCCAGATGGACATAGCAAAGGGAGGGAGGGAGAGAGTGGCAAACAGCAGAGTGTCCAGTTCTCTCTGGGTGGCTTGTGTCCAAGCTGTTTGCTGACAGGGTGTCACAACAGCAGCTCACAATGCAAACGTTAAGCTAAAGCAACACACACACGCGCATACACACACACTGTAGATTTGAGCATCAAATCAGGCCTCTCCTGGAGCCTCCCTCTAACCACTTAGTGCTATGGTTTTGCTCTGATGCTTTTTATAAGCAGACCTGGAAACATGGGGAACAGGTGTTGCACATACTCACTGGCAGTTTTCAAAGGTTTAATGCTGTCTGTATCTCTGTATCTGCCTGTACCACAGGGTTTAGGTTAGCTAACTGTTCAGGATTACAGCAGTGATTGAGGTCTGATGCTTTTACACTCTTGTTCCACCACTGCAGAGTAGCATGAGGGTACTATGTGAAAATAAGTGGAAATAAAAATGAAATCCTCTGTTTAATAAAACAATAATCCACACACTTATACATCATTCAACTGATTTTAGTCAGTTTGACCTCAGTCAAGAATTGCGTTTCTTCACTCCTTTCTGTTTCAGCAGCAGAAACAGGACAACAGTCATTACATTCAAAAATGAGAAAAAAAAAAAAACATTCATGCTGTAGAGGACTTAATCTCTTTACTTTTCTGTACTACTGTCTTAGTTATAATACATAATTTGCCTGAATTTATCAACTGCAGATTATTTCTAAAATGTTAGTTCCTATCCAGTTTATGTTTTCTTGTTTTTTTCACCTTGTTGTTAGGTTAAGTGAAGCCAGAAGACACGAAATATCCTGGGTATATTGAACCTTTTTTGTAGTGCCGTCCTCAGATCTCCTTCACTCTAAGAAATATGTGAGACCATTTTAGTTTGTTCTCCTGCCAGTGGCTAGATACTTAGAGAGGCAAATATTGACCGAGGGCTGGCTTGGGCACTGCTTCTGTGCTACAGCACATCAACTTGAACTTTACCTTAAAATGTTCAAGTATATGTCAGTGTTTCCTCTAGGATTTTTGTCAGCAGTGGCGGCATCTACAAATGACACTTTAGCTGGCTAGCAATACTTTGCGAATGCTTATTTAGCTTGTAAAATCTATTATGAGTTATCTTAAGCTAATAAGTTTATTTTTTCTCTGGTAAGTCGCTGCCCTATTTTCCCGACTTGATGTCACTTTCAAGGCTGTGTTCTCGCAAGTAATCAATGTCATATGAACTCCAATAGGACCCCCCCGCCATTACACTCATCACCAGGCTGTGCTGTGAAGGTGGAGAAATGCGGCAGTGGTGTATTTGCGACAATAAAAATAAATAAATAAATACATAAAGACATTTGCCTAAATGAACGCAGAGGAAACACTGCATGTACTAGAGTTACTCAATCCATTTGGTTAAAGAATTTAATAAATTAATTAATAAAGTATATTTGAGGGTTAATTTGGTATTTACTCATTTCATAAAAAAAGGGTTTATTGTTGTCAGACGGCAAAGGTCAACTCAGTGATTCAGACAGTGACTAGTTTGAACTATCTTGTAATTTCTGATAAACTGCCAGTTGCTTCGCTCTAAATGGACTCATAGTGTAGCTGTATCAAATAATGTTGCACATTGTTTCACGACTTAACTTAGCAAAGCTGTGTTTTGAAACTTTTCTTTGAAAGTGAATTACAGTTAGAGCCTTGAAAGAAAACATCAATACTACAAAAGATGGAAATACCAGAAATAACAGCTTTTTTGCTTAGCTTAGCATGAAAGCTGAAAGCAGGGGAATTGAGTAGCCCGACAAGATCACAAACAATTCTGAAAGGCACTCGATAACACACTTGCATGTTCTCCCCCGTGCCTGCATGGGTTTCCTCCCACCGTCCAAACAACCGACATTATGTTTGGGTTAATTGGTGACTCGTAGAACTGAGTACAAGTGTGAGTGGTTGTTTGTCTCCGTGTGTTGGCCCTGTGATGGACTGGCGACCTGTCCAAGGTGTACACCCCCCTCGCACAGTTTGAGCTGGGATAGGCTCCAGCACCCCCCACAACCCAGAAACGGATAAGTGGTTGAAGATGAATGAAAGAATGACAGAGTGATATTGACCTTTTAAACCCAGCAATGAACATGAACACATAATTTTATTTAGCAAATAATTGAGCTAAAATGCATATCTCACTACCAATCTGCTTCAGGTACATTGAGAGCTGTAAAACCATTTCAATATGTATTCAGTCAGGCATGGTCTTATCTACAGAACATAGGTACCAGTTGATCGAGGTTTGGAGGGAGTAGTCGCCACGGTGTCACTTGGAGTCTGGAAGGTTAAAAGTCTTTCTACTCGGTCCCTCCCTCCAAAACTGAGCCATCTGTTTAACCAACCACACCGTGCCAGGCAGGCCCTGCCCTGGAGCCTCAGAGCAGGCCTGCTTTTTCACAGATGTAGAGGGTTAGTTTTGGATATCATCTGCATTCCCCTTTTCAAACTGCCTTCCTTGAGTAAACAAGTAACCTGGCATATATGAACCAGTTGGATAATGTACTATTGTCCTGTAGAGCCAGGACATCCACGTCATAAGATGTGATTAGATCAATCATCAATTCCTCTGTGTTTATGGGTTTAAAAAAAAAAGAAAAAAAAAAAAAAAAAAAAAAAGGCATTTATGTTGAAATAAAAGTAATTATTTCTGGCCTGTATTAACACAAGCAGCAGTTAGAGCAGAGGGTAAAAATGTAATATAGATGTAAAGCAACAGTGTTCTCATATTAATTCCAAAAACAATATAGTTTTGGGGCCACAAAAATCTTTTATGAGATGGCACCAAGTCTTCACGGCTGTCCAAACCGATCACAGCATCTGTGCCGTGTTGAACTACATACCACTGTACTGTGGGCTGCATTTAAAGTAGAGCTCTGTGTTGTTAAGCAGCATAGAATTGCCAGTAAAACTAGCATACAAAAGCAGCAAGATTTCTTTTAGATCACATCACTCATCATGTCTCATCATTGTGCCCCTCTCCCTTCTCACCATCCAACTGATACTCTGTATAAAAAGCCCAATTTGTTCACCCTCTCCACCAAGTGCTCCCTCTACAGACTCTTCACACAGCTCTCCTATTCAGTACTAGAATCAGCTTTTGTTAATTATAAATCTCACCCTGTCCTTTTCCCTTAACTGACACAACAGAGCTGCAGTACCCACACCAAACACTTGTAATGAGGAAAGTGAAAGAGGTATTTTTTGCAGGGGGGGGCGCATTTCACCTGAAGGAGCAGCTTGGATAGAAAGAGAGGAACAGAGAGGCAGGAGTTTGCTTTGGGGAAAAAGAGATTAAATAAGAAGTGGGTAACAGCTGAGGAAGCGAGGCTGACCCCAATTCTACCAAGATTCCTCTGCGCTCTAAGGAGGAGAAGGGGAGTAGAGACATAAACCTTCAATGACAAGGCTGCTGTTCCTACAACACACCCTTCCTACTGAATCAGCCCTCACTTCCTGTTCTTGCTCTTGCCATCTCCTCCTACACATCTGCTCCTCACTTCCTTCATACATATTTCTTTGTCAAAAGAGGAATCAAATCTTGTGTGGAAATCTGCTATGTTGAGAATGCACAATCTGTGTATGATGCCATTCAAACCTCAAGAATATTCAGCCACACTAAAATCTCTGTGCACAATTTGACTTCATTAATTATGTGGTCTGCATTTTACAGTGGAACTCATCCATGCATGTGAAAATGAGGAGAGAAGCCTCCACTTAAAGAATTCAAGGAACGTGGAGTTGGGAGCTTGTTTTATTAAGTAGCGGAGTGCAGTATTTTGTGGAGAAAACAGGCATGTGATGCTGGCAGTATGCTGGCTGGGAGAGGATGAACTTGCTGGAGCTTAAACTGGACTGCAGTCAGCCCCCTGGGTCAGAAGCCAGCCCTGCACAGACCAGTCTGCAGGGGGGCAAAAAACATGCTTGCCTGGCTGTGAGCGCTGGAAGAGCCAAGCGGGAGACTCACTTCAAACTACAGCAGGGCTACTTCATTGGTGTGTTTATGACCAAGAAACTGCCTGACGACACACAAACAGCTCTCACAAACTCCATCTGCACTAATGGGTGTCCACTTGTAAGACTTGTAACACTCATAATAAAAATATCATGCTGATAGGAATAATCACAATTTATGTCGAGGGCAGAAAGCACAGACAAGATTTCTAAGCATGAAGGCAAGAGAGCAGCCTCAAGCAACAAACTATCAGCTCACTTTGGGAAGAGGATTAAAAGCACTAAGCTCACCGTTTTGGCAAGAGACCCTGAGATGGTGTAGTAAGTGGGTTAAAGCACACCCCCAGTCCCATAATCACCCGGCCTTGTCCTCTTCCCTCCCTCTCCTTTCGTCTGCCAACACCAGCTGAGGGGAGATTTCAAGTCCCACTGAAAACTTGGGAGATGCCATGTTTGAGGGAGTTGAGATTAAAAAAAAAAAAAGAAGTGCATGAAAATGTGAACAGGCCACTTCTTTGGGACATGGCCATGCATCAGAATCACATGCTGGACAACAGCTGAAACGTCTGGGGATAATATGCATCTTCCTTTTACAAGGGTCTGCTGCTCTTCCTTTCACACCCACTGCAATGAATGTTGAACACAACCAACCCCACCCCC
Organism: Echeneis naucrates; assembly: GCF_900963305.1. Taxonomy (NCBI): domain Eukaryota; kingdom Metazoa; phylum Chordata; class Actinopteri; order Carangiformes; family Echeneidae; genus Echeneis; species Echeneis naucrates. Next base: position 12,532,617 of record NC_042523.1, on the reverse strand, counting down.
ACCTTCCCTGTATCCTTTTGGGAGTGCATATTATTAACATACATTTTTAACATATATTATTACATATATTACAACACACACACACACACATATACATATTATAATATATGTATGCTGATTGACTAATATTTATAAGCTAAAAAAAAGGAACTGTGTCCCTTGTCGACACTTGTAGGTGCGCAAACGAAGATATATCCCCCCCACCACTTTTCACACAGTATCACCAGCCAGAGACTGGGGTAACATGAGTCTATGGTGAAACTGTAGTGCTGTAGCACTCTAACACAGTGCCAGGCCCCAGAGAGACGAGGCACTGTTTGCCTGGAGGACTTTGACTAGTGCAAACATAGTACAGTTGGTGTATTGAAACTGACCTCAAACACAGAACTGCAGAAAATACTGCGCACACTGTGAGAAAAAGGAAAGTCAGAATGCAGCCAGGGAGCAAGGGAATTAAACCAGAGCAAATAACACCAGAAGTAAATCTCAAAAGGTAACTGCATACTCTGTTTGTTGAACACAATAAAACTGGGTCCCTCACCACACTCTTTGCCCTTTATTCTGTCACTTATGGCAGTTTGAAAACTCAAAAATGTGCTAGGTATTTCTTGCTGAACACTTCATAAAATTTAATGCTATGTTTTATTTCATATTTCCTGAAACAGTTTGGCATTTGAGGCAACACCAACCTCTAGTCATTGGATAAGGGAGCAAATACAGTTTTACCACTTAATGAAGCTCAGATTTACTCTGGAAGCCATTCACAAATCATGTTGAGAAACCTGAGTTAGATATCAAACGCCACATGTGGTCTTATGTGGATGTGAAAGTTGCATTTAATATTACTGATAAAAATATTAATTCAGTCTAAAAGTGCTGTGAAATTACATTATTGTTTTTCTACTTTGCATTTGTCCACTGAATTCATTCATTATTTAATTCTTAATGGTGGCAGAATTTTGTTGTTTCCATTTGTTCCCATTTAAGTGGTATCAATGACATTTTAGGATATTTATTGTCATATTTAAGATGGAAACCAGGTGTCAAATAAATGCAGGTACATGTAAATGAGGCAGGTGGTGCGCACAGGTGGACAAGGTTTGTTTCAAGTGCAATGGATTATAGGAGTAAGGTGTGGTTCCTTTTAACTCACAGTGGCATTGTGTTTGGTGAATGTGTGTGTCCTCGACTAACTCAAATGAAACACCCATTATGGAAAGTTTAATGGAGACACAGTAACTGACACAGTAACTTCTGTCAATGCCTTCCCTTCAGAAACCAGAGGTCAGCCTCAACTCATATTTTAAAAATCCCCTTCCCCCAAATCAGCATATGGTTTCAATATGCTGTGATAATTTATGTATGCTTGTTGGTTTTCAGGTTGCAGTATCAATCACACAGGGGAGGTCAGGGGAGTTTCACACTCTGACAGAGATCGCAGTCCTTAAAAACTATCTCAGGCATCTGGACCAACAGCAGCAGCTCTGAAGTGGAATTTGGCCAGTAATGGCAGCCAAGTGGAAGGTGTGTCTGCTCTATACAGACTCAAGTGAATGTCCTACGGAGGGAACGTACTACTGGACCACCAACATAACTTTATTCCACAAACTAGCAGAGGCTACCTGAGCAGAGATGGTGTAGAGGCCTTTGTGACTGTCACATCCCTCATTCTTCACCCTGCGACCTATAGTCATTACTGCCCCAGCATAAACTAGCGCAGGGCGCTGTCACAACAAACTAAAATCCACTCAGACGTCCTCTTGCGTTCTCCCTCTGTTTTGTTTAAAGCATGGTGTGAGTCCAGGGTGTGGTTCCACAGCCGTGCATGCACACCCACATTGAGCTGTACATGAGCTCACAAAAGCATACACTAGGTTACTTGTTTTGAAGGGGCAGACAGCTGTGGTGTTGAGTGAAAACATTCAACTAATGGCTTTAGAGAAAAAAAAGGGAGAAGGATGAAGTGACAGGAAAGGTAATCTTAGGCAATAATTAGGCATTTAGGGGAACTATGCAATTTTTATAGAGCTCAATACCTCTTCATGTTTCTGGATAAATTATGAAACTAGAGCAGAGAGCAGATTAGGCTTAGAATGAAAACTGCAAGTCCTATTCAATGAAGTCAGCGAGCCAGGTAAAGAAATAGTTTGGTATCAAAATCTGTCTTAAAAACACAACCCTGTTACGATTAATCTTCTGTATGAATTAGACACATTGAAGCCTAAACTGGCCAGCATATTTTGCTGCCTTTGGACAAACCTTTACACTAAGCTATCAAACTATTGCATTCAGGTATATCTTTTGCTTTGTAGAAAAGAAAAAAATATTAAATACATAGTTCTCAAAATGTGGAACTATTCTTCATAAATTGTGAGGAAAGGGAAAAAATCCCCATAGCCTCGAGGCTCCCTGTGGGGCTGCCAACATTCCTGTCAAATTCAGATGTGGGAACACTGGAAAAAATACAGCCCTCTGTAGACAATTGTGCAAGAGAGTGTGTACATGCACATCAAGGGGAGGGAAAATAAAATGACCATCTCCATTAGTTGCATGACAGAAATGTTCTTAATGGGTGTAGCCATGTGTGTGTTGAGGTGTTTGGGCTGAAAGCAGCGCCTGAGTTCATGTCTGAGAGAAGGAAGATAGCAGAGAGGTTGCCTAAGTGCATGGCTGAGACAGAGGAGGAAGGCGTTGTGTGTTTTTGATCGCCTTTGGGCAACAAAGTGGGTCAAGCGATTTACAACTGGGTGGGTGTGGGGAGTGATAACCGTGAACTTCAGTGCACACACAGACACACAGACACCTGGTATCTGCAGCATATAGACAAAACCTCAAATGTTTTCTGTATTTCTTTTTTCCCCCCAACTTGTTTATGTTGCACATCTTAATTATCATTATCACAACAAGAGATGTGCCCCACCAAGTAACTATCTCTAGAGACAACCACACAACACACTGTGCATTTCCTCTGCAGACTCAAACAATAATCCTTCACTCCCTCTCTGAGGCTCTCACCTCTCTCTATGGGGAATTGTACTACATTCACAAACTTTATCGCCACTCAGTGCCACTATGACACTCAGATTCAGACAAGTATCTAATCAGAGCTGGCAGTAGATGTCATGGGGAAGAGAGAAAGAAAGAGGTAGGACAATCAGGTGGGTGAAAGAGGAGAAGGAGCACATGGGCTGACTTTCTTCTCCTAACAGAACTCCATTTAGCCTCTCCCTCCCGCCTGTCAGGCCATTACTCTCTCTCTCTAAGTTATCAGCTCATCCGTCTCCTCTCCCACGATGATAACAGCCTTTACTGTTGTGTCATGCAACACCCAAATTTCTGTCACTTCCTTCTCCCCTCCACTGCTCTCTGGCCTCCTCCTATGAGACTGTCACTACTCCACACACTGAGCCATAGAACACTCTCAGATGAAGAGAAAACCCACAGAAGTTGGCAAAGAAAACAGATATGGCAGTTTTTTTCTTTATTACCGTCTTAGACTAAAAATAACTATGCCAATACCAAAAATAACTATAAATAACTAATGCTTGTGATGTCTTTGAAATTAAATAAATGATTATATTTACCATAAAATATAAGATAAAGCAGTCTGCTACCACTTAAAACAGTGCCATGCAAAATCTGAAAAGAAATGCAGAGACTGGAACTACTTCAACCTGAAGACTGAACAGTCAAAGAGCTAAATATTACAACGCCATGTGTTTCAAACGGTGGCATCAATGCTGCTAATTACAATACTACTGATTTAACCTGGCAATGAAACAGCACCTTAAGGCATATCAAATCTTATATAAAGTATCAGCTCAGACGTCTTCGCTTGGGCTCATGAAAAATAAAAGCTCTAGAAAATGGGGGTATTGTGTATATTTATGTTAAGTACAGGGTGAACATAAGGTTTTACTGAGAAGGTGGGTGGTTTATACTAACCATATTTTACATGCAGAGCAACATTAAGGTCATGTTGTGACAGACATCCACACTGAGTAGGATAACACAGTCCCTTTATTTATTTCTATAAGGTCAAAGCACTGAAAAAGCAGGGTGCCATATAGCAAAGCTGTCATCTAGTAAAAAAAGATCGAATTCATCTCTGCCATCAAGTACACTGCATCAGTTTTTCCGATATGTCTGAGTGAACTTTAATGGTGGAGGGTTTGAGCCTATTTGTAAAGGTTTGTCTCCAATGAAAGATATAGTGAAAGTCACAGCGCTAATTTGGCAAAGCAGTTGTTTTTTCCTCCACAGTCCATCCAGTCTGCAGTGTTTTAGCATCTAATAACCTTCAAACTTATATATCTATACCCCCTAGGTCATATTTCATCTTTTCAGCATTACCTGAAACAATACACCAACCACACATTTTCCAATTTGAACCCTTACTAAGAGGCAGAGCTTGGTTATCTCATGACAGTCTTTATTAGGACTAATGACTACATAGAATCATTTTGACATATAGCATCATAGTAAAAACTCACACAAACAAAAATATACAGTGATTTGGATCCTTGATTAGACCAAAACCAAAAAGATGTTTACTGAACATTTCTAAGAAATCCCCTTATGTCTCTGTTATAGAGTAGGCCTAACATATCTGCACTGCCCTGCCTCATTGACAAAATAAACACATTAGCATACCAGAGGCTCTTTGTGCAGAGTGGACCAAGTGAACTTGTCTGGAAATAGCCAGCTAAATGGCCTCCATCACAGTATCAAATCTGATTTAGAAACGAGGAGAGAAAAATGCACATTTTGATACAGTACCATAAAAAAATGGGTTTAGGAGGCATCCAAGGAATGACCACATGTTATTCTCAATTAGCATTAAAACAATGGCTCCACAGTCAGCACTTATACGGGTCCCAAGATCTGAACTGTGAAGAGGCAGAGGGAGGGACAGACCATTTGAATGTATGCATGCTTCTATCCACACATACCACAAAAAGAAGGAATTCAAAGAAACACAGGCTTTTGAAATAGTTTTGTGAAACAATATGACATTGGGAGCGAGAGAGAGAAAATTAACTAAAAACATCTTTAAAAATCATCCATTCACACACACTCACAAAAAACACTCACACAACAATGAAAGTGTGTGCTGGTTGTGTGTCAGGGTTTTAAAAAGGATATGCAGGCCATTAAAATGAAAACATTCTGAGAGACAGCGTAAGGAGGAAACATGCAAATCCATCTATATGTTTCCCTATGGTGTTTGGTGTTACACCCTTTTCTCCAACTAGTTTTTCCCAGTGTGGAGTTAGTGACTATGTGGCGACTCTCCAGAAAAGTAGGATGAGCTAATCTTAAACTATGCCAACAAAAAATGGGAAAAGAAAAGATGCGCGTTGGAGAAAAACCAATACATTTTTCTCAGATTAGAAAGAATTTTTTACTCATGTCCTGTGGATTGGTCATTCATCTCTGTGACTGATCCCTGCAATGTAAGGCCATGTCTCCCCCTGACACCAAGGCCTGATTCATCGCAACACTCATCCCCAGCGAACCTGCGTCCTCGTCAGTGCTCACTCACTTCCTGTCCAAAAGCTTGACCTCGAACAGACAACACAGAGGAAACTGATACACATCTACTGTGATGAAGAACTGACTCACTGTGCAGACATAATGGGCTTGATCATAACAACCTTTTATTGGTCGAGTGAGTTGGGATACTGATATAAAGGCTTTTTAAGTTCACATTCATGTTGAAAATTTTTGAGAACTGATGTCAATAACCCTGTTATTGCCTCAGCAGACAATTTTTGCCAACGCTGAAAAGAATTGCTGATTATTGGTCATTGTTTTGACAAGTTTTAAAGTAATCGCCTGAATCACATTCAGAACATCAAAACTACCAAATATACACTGGTTAAATAGGTTTTGTGCTGTTGTTTGGACAAAATAGGGACTATTAAGACATCAAGATATTATACTTGTGACCTTGTTTTTTGGTCATTATACTCACAGCTTGTGACCATAGGTGAGGGTGGAAACATGGATGGACCAGTTAATTGAAAGCTTTGCCTTGTGGCTCAACTCCCTCTTCACCACAACGGATCGGTTCAGCACCCGTCTGTCCATTTCCTGCTTCAATTTTCAATTAAAGCATGAAGAAATGGCACTCTAACCATTTAATCCATCACCCTCGTGATGCTGTGTGATGATTTAGCATGAATGAAAATTAATAAAACTTAGGAGCTGAAATATGGCCTGAAGATATCCAAAACAAAAACCGCTGGTATTACTATTATTTTGGCATATACTGTGATTGGGATATGCAGTGATTTCAGTTGGAATTGCATTCTTGCTTTTTACTGACAACAAATTACATTTTGATTTGGTGTTTTTGTTTGGAAAAAAAACCCAAAACAAAACAAAAATGTAAATTATTATTAGTATTATTCTATGTTGCAACTCTGAAAATATTGGAATAGGGACTGCAAATAAGTTAAAGACTTAAAGACAAGTTTGTGATGGCCAAGCTCATATGTGAGGTGCAAATATTTCACTGACCTCCTTAATGAATTAAAACAGATGGAGAGAGAATCAGTTGCTTCTTAATCCCGTCATGCAGGATTTCCTCTTTCCAGAACATCTCTACTATGACAGAGCTCTTTGTGGAAACACAAAGAAACATATACCAACTGTCAGCACTGTATGTGAGACCTAACTTATGGACAGATATGAAGCAGATGTAACAACACACTCCACCCCTTAAAGAATCCAACAAACTGCAGTTTTACCACAGGAAAAATGAAGGAAGAAGAATAAAGATATTACAGTGAAAGGTGTCAGCTTCCCCTTTCCCCATTCATTAAAACTCATGTTAATAGATGTGTATCCGAATGCTTTGGAAGTTTCTAGAACAAAGCCTGCTCCCAAGAGATCAAATGCACGATTTGAGCTTCTATTATCAACAGTATTTTAGCACAGCCCTGGAACACCATTTAACATAAGTCCCTTCTGAGAGAGGAATATAGGCTAGAGAGAAACATTACAAAAGGGGGGAGAGTAATAGATAAGAACTGTTAATTTTATGGAAATGTGCGTGCTCAGTATTGTTCAGGGACATAGCAGGCCCATAGCCAGCTATCTCTGCAACTCCTGCCCCTCATGGCCTGGGATTCAGTGTGAGATCTTGGAAATAATCCAGACAGATCTGCCTAGTGTACACTCATGTCTGTAAAAATCTTCAAGGTCTCATCTACTTAAGAAAAAAGCAAATACTTGAGTTTAAATTCACCCTTTGATGGGTTTAAGTGGATCCATTTGCTTATCTGTGGAGTGGTCTCCAGTTTGAGCTTCTGGGTGGACAGCCATATACAACCTCTGTAAATCACTCTTTATGTACAGCACCTTCTCAGTGCGTCTAAATACTTTGTAGCACGTGTATATATCTCCTATAAACCTGTCAAATGCTTAGAGTTAAGTCAAATAGTCCTGTTTAAGACTTTATATTTCACCCTCTCCCTCTGCTACCATCGTTGACCAGGGGGAGGATGTAGGCAAACCTGTGGTGAAAAAGACCTCCTCAACATCTGTGTTTATCCTCGAGCTAAAACCAACAGGCTATATTTACCCCAGGCAAACATACCCTGCACAGAGTATAGAGAAAAACGATGCAGCTCGGATGTAGCTGCTGCAATGCCTGAGAGTCCCATTCTGTCCAATATCCAAACTGAGAAGGCCCTGACAAACCTCTGAAAAGAAAACATAGTGCCGCACAACTGGTGGGAATAAAAGCACATTTTTTCTGATTTACATGACCACAATTCTGATTCATCCTCTTTCCCGATAAGAAGACGCAGCTTGGTAAACAACACCTTGAGGGAGTTTGACCTCTGAAGGAGTGAGCAGAAAAAATTAGTGGAGGCAGGCATGATAGATCAACTGCCTACCTTGCAAATGGTTTATAGCTGCTCAGAAGGCCATAAAGTAGAGCTTCATTTACGAAAACACGTGTGCTCTTCTGTGTAAATCTATGACCTCTTGACACTGTCATTCCTGCTGACTTATGGATAAGACCCTCAAGGAGGGCAAATATATCAAAGACAGTGGGGCACCAGGAGGCTGCAGTACAGTTGATGGTCTAATGTCATTGCATTTTAAGCTGCACACCTGCACTCTGCCCAATACACATGATGATGCGCATTTATAGCACTTTCACAGGTAAAGCTTTGTTTAGTCATTTTAAGGGCTACACAACTATCCACAGCTTTATGAGCACACAATAGTGACATAACTGCATTCTATTACATAATTATCAAATAAGATTTAATTTCCAGTTCTCTCTGCATGCACACTGGCTCTCGCCCACGCCATGAGCTACCAGTTCCTGTTTTCCTCTCCTGACTGTCTCGATAGATAAGTCTGATTTTGTCTTAACATTGACAGTATTCATTTATGTAAATATTCTAATTTGTGCAGGGTGGTATTTGCTCTTGTGGCCATCTCCAGGGTGACAGTAGAAGGCAGTTTTTAAATCAAACTGTTATAGATCAAAGTCTTCCAGATAAAATCAACATTTAACTAATTTAGCTATCAAAAAACAAAAAAAAAAAAAAAAACACAAAACATTTTATTAAAGTATCTTATCGTTCTAATCACATTCAACCATTGTAAGGAGGACATAAGGCCAGGTGTAATGATGTGTGGTGACCCATTCAGATGAAACACTCACATGGGTTTAAGCCGTCTTACAGTGTTGATTTATAGGGAGTATAAACCAACAGCATGAAGTAATAATTAACAAAGAGAGAGTAGTCCTACTCTACTCTTCTAATACTTCAATAAGAAATTAAGATCTGTACATTCTGGCAGAAGAGTCATTTAACAGTTGGTGAATTCTACGAACTCAACTCTGGGAGGGTACCATACACACACACACAACATCACTTTGTTACTTGACACAGACCAGATGGCATCTTTAGCCAAGGGCAGCAGTCTCCAACATTTTTTGCACCACAGAATAGTTTCATGTAAAGCAATATTTTCATGGACCAACAAAGAAATAAATAAATATAAAGTGTAAAAATCCAAAATACAACTCATCATAAAGCTGAATGTATGAAGGGCGATCAAAGCATTGATACAGCATAAGTCCCTATGTGCCAAAGCAGTTTGGAAAGCTTCATTGCCTCATTTGTTGGCCTGTCGCCACATATTATGGATAGCGGGCTCAGTGCATGAGAATCACCTGAAGCGATAAATTTGTATTTCAAGTCGGACTCCTGGTATTGTCCTTTAAATGCAGCTTTCTTTTTCTTGGAAGTTGTAGGCTCTTCTTTTTCTGTCTCCTCCCCATTCCAAAGAAAATGGTTTTTTTTTCTCCTAATTTTTACTATAACTTCTGGGCTTAATTTTTGACCTACCATATCATGTGACCGGGACAAGCGTCTGGTCATGTGTCCAGAGGCACAGACAGACGGCCTGTGGCCCAATGGTTGGGCGCCATTGGCCTAAGGTATCATCTTCCTTCTCTGTGTCCTGTCACACCAAATGATGTGCCTGCATGTGTGTGATTGTTCACACAGTTGTTCATTTATATTAAGCTTTATTTAACTGAAACGCCTCCAAGGATTAAACAGAAACCTGGCAAGAGACTGTTCTTAAATTACAGTAGGACGACTGCCAAAATGTCGTGGTTGGGGGAGGAGAAATCCGACCAGACTGATGCCAAAAAAACATCTTCCCTAAAAAATCATAAGCGATACTGTTGGAAAAACCCAACAGATGACCATGACTACATGCTGGTGTGTAATTCTCTTAAAATCTTTTTCAAGAACAAAAAGGTGCATAGAAAAATCACCAGCTAATTAGGTGATGAGCCACCTCCACAAAGATAATACATGGTGATTGAAGGAAATGTTTACATGTGAATTAATTCAGGTGGCGCGTATTCATCTCTCTTTGAAGACAGGATCCTTTGTTCCTGTGGCTGTCTACACTAAAACTACAAAACAAGTAGCAGAAAAGTGAGATGCTCCTCAAGATACCAGACTGTAAGCAATCATTATCTGGTACTCGGTGGAACCAACAACAACGTGATGCAAGTCCTACGTTATGAAATTTGTATAGATATAAAGATATGACAACATTGTACATACACCATCACCTTGACAACAATTTCCAAAATTGTGTACCATTGACAGTAAAACATAGTGTAGACAAAAGTAAGGTATGAACCATATAAACCCAAGTACTATTCTCATATTACAGTATTACCGAAAACACAATATGGCCAAGTGCAGTATCCAAATCAAATTAAACCCGAATGACAGGGGAAACCTCAATAACAAACAGAATAAAACAGAACAAACTGAATATGACTGCCAAAATAACCACACAATACTCAAGTTAAACACATTAAATTACATTCATTTTCCATCATCACAACTATTACAGTTTGAGATTCTTGTAGCATGACAACAGCACTGCTACATAACTGCAGGTTTTCTTTGTCGCTCAGACGTTGCATGTGTTTAGAAAGAATCCAAAAATTGCTTGAAGGGATGAACTGGTGCATTGAAAGCCGTACAATAAACAACATACTGATTGTTTTGCAGTAATTATTTATGGAATGTATGTTTTGGCAAAGATGAAGAATACAGGAGAGGAGCATATAAAGTAAGTGAGTTTATGAAATACAACTGTTTTGCTTTTCATGCAAATTATCCAAACTGCCATGTAAGTGTTGAACTTTGTTTAAGACACTGATACTCTGCAGCCCAGCCTGTGTACAATATGGAGAATCACGTCATTATGTCTTAGCATAAATTTCACCATTCAGAACTGTACAGACACAAATTGATTCTGATTTTCTCTCAAACTGAAAATGAAGTGCTGGACTTCCCCACTGTAAAGCAATCAGTGGGAAATACTATGCAGAGTGCTATTAGAGGGTTGGACAGATTACTGAATGAGCCAATGGGAACATGCCAGGGGCCCAAATAGTCAGTGTCCCTGGATTAGAGCTCAGGGAACAAGTAGGGAAGTCAGTGAAGTTACAACAGAGCTACTCAAAACAGCGACAATTGGTTTCAAAATATGACTGCCAAAATAACCACAAAGAAACACATAATGACCAGAGACACACTAAACTGCCACAAACAAGAAAGAAAACAACTAAGGTGAGAACAAAGAACAAGATGCAGTCAAGAAGTCAAACAACCACAAGGTATTCTGCACCACTATAGAAAAAAAAATAACAAGAAGCACATACATAACATATTCCAGCTATCTTGGCATCTTCTCCACCTGCACCCAGATGAACCATGGTGGATACCGAAGGGATACCAAACAGAGGCCCATCTGAAACTCTTATGTTGACCATAGCACTTTTTAGTTGTCACAATAAATGTGACATAATGTAACATAAACGCTACAGGATATAGCGAGTGGTGATCACTTGGCTGTTTAGAAAAAAGCATCTCGTACAACGACGGCGCAGTAGTGGCAATTCTCTCTGACCAGTAGACTGCAGTGTAGCGGGATATATCCACAGTTTTTGCGCTATGGGAAACAAAAAAAAATATTGCTATCAGAATTAAGTTGAGCTAATCCCATGCAGGCTATTGCTCTTGTGCAGAAGTACAGCGGGGCTTTAACACGTCTGTGCCCAGGTGCTCATTGTCTCATACGTCCATAGTTATGGACATGTAACCAGTGGAATAATCAATTTAATTCACTTTATCGTTCTCAGATTTTTCCTCGGTATAATATTCTATTAGTTCCAGATGGGAGACAACCAGAGTAAATGATCCCTAGAATATGTGCAGCGATGCATTGGTCCGGTGCTCATGCACGACAGATCCATCATCCTGTTCCTCGACGTGTCATTTCCTGAGAGCTGGGGAATACAGCAGCAACACGGGGGATTTCTATGAAAGAGAGACGACACACCGAGGCATCATCACCTCTCCATTCAGCAGGCAGACACTCACATACATTGACACACACACACACACACACACACACACACACAAAGTATACCCACTATGCGCTTGCAAATCCTGCGCACTGCAAACGCGTTATTTGACAGCTCAACTGAGTCTACATGACCAAACACGCAGGAGCACAATCAAACCTCCTTTTCACCACCACAATTAAAACATGTTGCACAGCCTACAACGGCGAACCGGTGCTATTTACAATCACCGCAAAGCTCGTAGCAAAAAATAAATAAACAAAACGTGTAACACATCTCCCATGCAGTTCATTCTAAAACAAATGTTCAGAAAAGGCAACTTCCGATTGCAGCACAACTACTCCAAATTCAAATCTCGTCCAGGCTAACTGGCTGGCTAGCTGTGCTCCCAAACAAAGCTCCCATTGTCTGGAACTTGTAGTTTTAGCGTTTTCTCTTGGCCCTCACAACTGTGATTAACTCAGGTACGAAAAAACTACAAATCCGAAGTCTGCGGAGAACGACACGCATGCGCATCTGCACCCCGAACGAGGAGAAAGGTTGTAGAATATTTTGTGGCTAATAAATTTTTGCGGTTGTAACTCTGCCTTTCTGAATGACTGGAGGTCGAGGTGAACACCAAGCCGCTGTGAGCGGCTCCGGGGCCGGCTGGGGCTCCCGGCTGAGCCGTAGTAAAGCGGCTGCTCTCCCCATTCAGTGAAGTTGGTCGTCTTGGTGTTTGCTCGCTAACGTTTAGTTCACTCGTCACTTTTCAGCGCTTTTGAATCGCCCGCACTTCAAACCAAAGCTGTCCGCGGAAAGGTGAAAGCACACACAGCTTACCTAAAGGCGCTCCGCTGCTTCCTGCCGGCTCTTACTCCGTTAAAATATTTCTCCAGACATTTGTGGGAACCCTCGCTGACCGACGGCCGACTGCCTGTTCGCCGAGCGAGCAACAATATTCAACCGAACACGGCGGAGCTGCGCCCGTTCTCACTGCGCGTGCGCGACTCCCCATTGGTGCAACCTGCAAATAGTAAGGCACAGGGGGCAGCACAGGCCCAGCGCTCTGAGCACACTCCACACTGGATTACACACTTACATAAACAATCAATACAATTCTAATAAAATCCTACAAACAATACCCCTTTATAGCGATTATCGTGTCCACTTGAGCCTCTGTAAAGCGGTTTTGATTCAAATGTATGGTCATTTTGAAGGATGCTGTTTCCTTGTTCGCGTTGAGCTGTTTTTCGTCATACAAAAATTGTGTAACCTACCCTCATACACACAATTGTTTAGACTACCCTCACTGGTAATAATAAAAGCGCAACCTATCAACTTTGCAGAAGCATTCAACAGACTCTGTTACACATCCTGCAGATTACATCAAGAGATGTAAAATCAGACATGAGGAAAAAGAGTGTTAGAAACTAACTTCAGAGTAAATACTATGTATATTTACTCTATTAAGTTTAGTTAGCTTTGCATTACCTGAATTTCCACTTTCTGTGTATTAATACTCCAAATGATGTATTGATAATTGCAATTGTAACTCACTCCCAGGATAATTAAAATCTTTGAAGAATTTTTTTCATGAATAATCCAAAGTAAAGAGTTATCAAAAAAAGATAATCTTTTCTTTTTTGTTTGTTTCGTCAGGAGGTATGCTGGAATCTATTTCCCTCCAATATGTAATACAATGTAAGTACAAAGAATAAGAAAATGAAAATTATCAGGTAAGGCACAAATGCAAATTTGTACAGTACTTGACTATATGTAATAGTAGAGGGAACTGTATTTTAATGAATGTAATATAAAAGAAACACTAAACGTGATATAAATATAAACATATTTGAAATAGCAACACAGAAACATATTGTGTATTCATCATAGAGGATAATGGAATTAGGATTTTATGGATTCTTACAAATTAGTCAATAGCACAACCTTGTGGTTATGAAGCACAAACTGTGATGCCAGCTGGTATTTCACAAAATACCTAAAAAAAAAAAAACAAACTGGTCATTTAAAAACTGTTATGTAATAAATTCAAAAGTTGTATCAATAATAATAACGAGTCAGTCACACACACAGGCTATATATTCAGATATTAAGTTTCTCAGTTGTGTTGGCATTTATATCACAGTTTTACTGAGCAATACCGTATTACTTCCATAAACATGTATGGTTTAACTGTTTGAGATGAATAAAAATTATGAATACAATTATCTGTTTATTATGCAGATCTCTGTCAAAACGACATAAGGTAACAAGTCCACTGCATTTTGTGAACAGATCTTGCTGCCTGTTGTGTGCTTATTCTTGAATAGTGAACTGTTTGGTGTTGCTTATGCATGTTTATTAGCCTCCACCCTTTCAGAGACTGGTTCCTAAACCGAGCTGAAGTGCTGGTTGACGAACATAAGGGCAAAATGCTGGGCTCCATTTAATACATCAGACAAAAACCTATAAACTGCAGCAGTACATGAAGTTAAAATCCAAGTAAAGAGCATCACCCGCTGTGTGAAAAACTGAAGTTACTAATTATTAATACATACCCACTCCTCATTCATAAAAATATAGTTCTTTCATTTTAAAGTAACTTACACAAAATATAAGTCTTAAGTATCCTGGGTTGTCCTGTGCCTGAGGAGAATTCAATGTGTATTTAAAAATTGGGCTACTCCTACATAAAATTGGGAATAAAATGAGGGGCACTTTTTATTTGATTGAATTATTGATTAAATGTCATAAGTGGCAAATTAAAATATGAAATGCAGGGATTGTGTTATTCTGTTTAATTGGAACTCCCCTCATCAAGAGCTATTGCCTTTACAATAACTTGGGACAAATCCTCTCTGTGTAGAAAATGCCATGCCTCATGCTAATGCCTTGCAACTCAGTGTCTTTACCGCAGATAATTAATCATCTTTCATGAACAAAATACCAAGTCCACTTCCTCTTACTACTCCTTTGCTCTGTCTGCGTATATTATTATAGGCAGAGATTATTTTGATTTCTGAATGTCATTTCTTGCTGAAAGCATAAATGAATAGAAGAGGATGAAAAATAGATGTAAAGTTGTTAAAAATGTGATCTTAATAGGCAAAATTTCAGCAAACCATTAATTAAGACATTGAGTTTCACTCTTAGACACCAGGGGTCAGTACAATTCAAAAATTCATTAGTGTGTCACTATGGCTCTAAATAACCATATGATTGTATTGAATGCAATCTCATTCTTGCACAGTATTATTCTTTAGATAAAATAACAGTAGTTCCCTGTGTTTTTCTTCTTTTAATTCAAAACTTAACAATACAACTTCTGATTTCCATTGTAACTGTGTTGTATAATTTGCACCACCCCTTTGAATGCAACTGAAAAACAAGAAGATCCAAGGACAAACAGCTTACCAACAAAACTAACAACACAAAGATTTCTTTGTGTTTTTAGTTGTTAGTGTTGTTGTAACAAAACAATATTTAAAAAATAAAATGTCCTCAAATGGTTTTGATTGTGCCTGATCGACACAACACGCTTGGCCTATATCAAAGATTGCATCATTATACAAAAACTAAAACAACATTTTTCAGTCTGTGCTCAGGTTGCATGAAACCCTCAACTGTGTCATGTAATGTAATTTTGATCTCCTTTTATGGCAGTTTGTTCATTTAACATAAAATACTATTTGCTCTTCTTTTTAAAAAGGACTGTTCAGGTTGTTGACTTCTCCCTGGCTTTTAGTCACTGACGAGGAAAACTTAAGCTAAATGTGTCAGTGAGAATATAAAGTATATATGGACAAAAAAAAATCACTTTACACAAATATACATTTGTCCAAACACATTTTGTAGTGAAGTGCCAAACTCTTCATACTGTTTTGTATGAATCAATGGTGGAAGAAACACTCCTGAATATACAGTACAGGCCAAAGGTTTGGACACACCTTCTCATTCGAATGAATAGGAAAGTGTGTCCAAACTTTTGGCCTGTACTGTATCTTTAGTGAAGGCAGTAGCTTTCTACACCAAAGTAAAAATCATCCTGATGAGGAAAAAAATGTGATTTGGTTTGACACAGTGAGTGAGTGAACTGTGTCTTTGCTACAAATAAATACCCTGCTTTAAACGTTTTTGCTTAAAAAATACACAAGTATGAAAGTATTAGTGTACAAAATTTCATAGCAGTATAGATTAAATAATGGAATTAATGATGTGATAATGTGTACATTACTTTAATGTTGCTCCATTCTTGCATACAACATTGTAGTATATACATTTCCCTCTCTGGATAATTTAAGTCTAATCTAAATTGCACATATTAGCAAAGTTTTTTGAAAAATGTAGCAGAGCAGGTGTAATAAGTAAAATCTAGGTAGCAGCACTTAGATGAAGTAGCCTGAAAGGAACTGACCTCAAATAACTGTATTTGGTGACCTTTAACGAGCCTTTTCCTTAATGTTGTTAATTATTTAGCTGCCAGAGCGATGTAGGTCAGCAGGAGAGCCATTGTAGACTACAATACCCACAGTGCATCAGCAGAGCCTCTCATTCCAACAGGCTGTGGCGTCCTTGTCTCCGCCCTGCTTTCTCAGCTGATGCCCAGATCTGCGCACATGTGTCAGGTCTAAGTGCGTGAAGCTCCTGCGTGCCACAGCCATCCGCCTGCCTTGTACGTTTGCGAAACAAGTGGACGTATGGAAACAGCACTCCGGTGTATTTGGATGCAAAATCAGCCCACAGACTGACAGCTCCGTACTCAAAATGTCACGCCTTTGAGGATGAAAAGCCTGGCTGAGTACGACGGACCTCCGCACCGCCGGCTGAGCAGCGAATACTCGGACTCCCGGGAACCTTTCAGTGTGTCGCCAAATTGGGTTACTACAACCACCCGCCCATGATGATGTCGGTCGATAATGCTACATGCTGCTCAGTGTCCCGGTTAGGATACTGGAATCGTTAAATGTTTACGTAGGTTATTAAAATAAAACTGGCTGGGCTCTTTGTGCCGAGAGACACAGGCTGGGATTAGATAGCCAAAGCATTATTTGCGCATAAGAATAAACACTATTATTGTTTATTATTATTATTATTGTTGTTGTTAAGATAACTGTCGATCTGTTGTTAAAAGCAACATGGAGCCGGAGTGGATCTCTTCATTGCATTATTTTCCCTCGTCCACTCGGGTCAGTGGATGCCTACTGAAATGCAGCAATCCCTCCATGCAAACCTCCGTTGACAACGTTTTCCATTTTATTGCCACCGTGTGATTGTCGCCGTCTTCCCTGAGGAAGTCGTGGACATTTAAAAAAAAAACTCTCACCTTCGAGACGAGGCAATTGATCGATGGTCTGAACGCACCGCGCCTGCCCAGGAAGCAGCAGGATAATGCAAAATGCTGGCATCCCTTTACTGACACCGGAGCGCAAGAGTTTCTGTTCCAGCCGAGGACCCGTCTCCATCACAAATGTAGCCCAGCGGAGGCGACTTAACCAGGCCGCTGCACAGACACAGAGGCGGGTTTGTTGTGTTCGGACTGGGCTGGATGCTGAACATGGTGCCACTTTGCGGCTCTGTATTGAATACCTGCCGCCCGTTTCTCTAATTCCTCAGCTGTCTTAAAATGGACGGGGCGTTTTTGGTGAAGGCTATTCAGATACGCTGAACCGGTTTGTGAGTGGCCATGCATGTAGGGTTTAGTCTGGACTGGCTGGTGGGGATGTAGGGGCGAATACCTGCGGATATTTCCGAAGCCATCAGGAAAAGAAAACAGTCCATGTTCATGGAGATGGCTGGCGGGGGAGGTGCGCCTACACTGGGCTGGATGAGAAATAGTGAGGACCGCTGCTCAGAGGATTTCACCCGGCTCAAACACAGACTGCGGTTTTTATTGGCCCCTTAAATGGTCTGTGGCCAATACTAAAATTTAACTGACAATCAGTTGTGGTTTTATTAACAGCTGCGAGTGTCACCGTAGGTCTGTACTGAAGACACTATCATCAATGGGATGACACAGAGGAGGTCATGTATTTATTAGCTCAGGAGATTCAAAACTGTAATGGCCTCATAGGCCCATGTTTAGCTTTTGCTTAATTTTGCATACAACAATGAAGGAAATTCACAGTAAGCATGTGACCTTTTTATTAACTGTAGGCAACAATTGAGACCTCGATCAGGAATCTGACCGACTGAAGCAATTTTTCAATAGGATTTCATCAGACCTGCTCCTTCATGTCTCATCTGCCAGTTTGTGGCAGCTTGTTAAAAGACAATTGTGGAAACAATCTATTAGATTTCAAGGGTTTGTACCCATGGATTTTCTCTGATCTGAGAGTCATTGTTTGACCTGATGTACATTGTCCCTGAATGAACTTGCCTTTGGGAATACATGTTACTTACACACTGCGTAGCAACAGCACAGCAGCAACTGGTGATAGGATTTGGCACACTTTCAGCAGTGAGATGTGGTGATGGGGGAGAGCAGTTGCAGCTCTCTGATCCTCTGATCCCCTCTCTCCCCTGCTGGTGGTCGAGGACACCTCATCTCGGTCAATGGGCCCTGTATGGATTTTGTGCCTGAGTTGACAGAGGGCAGACTGACAGCGTCACACAGCAGTCAGACTGCCATGAACCCATACGGCAGAACGAGCAGCACAGCAGCCCCCCTGTCTTGCACCAGCTGTGGGGGCTGCTGCTCCCCACCTCCCCCCTGTCTTATCCCTCCTGGGCCTTCTTTCTCTACTGCCTCCTCCTCCTCCTCTTCCTCTGTGCCCCCAAATATGACCCCTCCACCACCGATGTTTCCCGCTCCAGTTGTGCAGGTGGAGAACGGTAGCAGCTGGAACTCCTCAACCATCTCCTCCTGCGGCTCTCCAGACTCTCACCCTGGTCACCGCCGTGGGGCCACCAACCCCAACCCCTACTGGACAGCGGTGTTTGACTATGAGGCCACCGCAGATGAGGAATTAACCCTGCGGCGTGGGGACCTTCTGGAGGTTCTCTCAAAAGACTCCAAAGTGTCTGGGGATGAGGGTTGGTGGACCGGCAAGATTCAGGACAAAGTTGGTATCTTTCCAAGCAACTATGTCACAAGAGGGGATGCTGCCAGCTACCAGCAGTTGACCGCTGGAGGGCTGGTGGCAGGTGGAGTGGGTGAATGCCCCTTAGAGATAGACTTTTCAGAACTGCTCCTGGAAGAGGTGATAGGAGCTGGAGGTTTTGGGAAAGTGTACAAAGGAGGGTGGCGGGGTGAGGAAGTAGCAGTAAAGGCTGCCAGGCAAGACCCAGATGAAGATATCAGCGCCACAGCAGATAGTGTGCGACAGGAGGCCAGGCTCTTCTGGATGCTCACACACCCCAACATAATTGCACTTCGTGGGGTCTGCCTGCGGGAACCCAACTTGTGCCTGGTAATGGAATACGCCAGAGGAGGGGCACTGAACCGGGCCCTGGCCGGAAAGAAGGTTCCCCCAAGGGTTCTGGTTAACTGGGCTGTCCAGATTGCCACTGGGATGGACTACCTGCACAACCAGGCATTTGTACCTATCATCCACAGGGACCTTAAGTCCAGCAATAGTAAGTAACTACAAACAAGTTTTTATTTATATTTACAGCAAATATATAAAGTACACAATTATATGTGATTATTTTTAATTTTAGCTTTTTGAAAGTTGAAACACCTGCTGTAAGGTCAAGGAGCAGACAGATGGTTTCAATAAACCTAAACAAATGTTCTTAAATTTGGAGAAAACACAACAGACACTGAACATGAAAGCCATTTGGCGTTTTGGTCTGAGCTGGGTTGTCCATGTAGCGAAAAATGTATGGTCATCTTTCGGTAATTGTCAACGGATGCAGTATTCTGCCTCTATCACATCATCAAAATGGCCACAGCATCTGTGTTGGACATCCAAGTCCTCTCAGGTAATGCTGAAGGAGCCAGCATGTGATTATGAAGTCAACATCATGTACATCATAGTTTCTAAGGATGAACTTTGAAATGAATGCAACTGACATTTTTCTCATCTTTTGCAACTTGAGCTAAATAGATGGGGTCAAACCCAAGGTACATATGTGAGTGATGCATAGCTTTCATTTTTTCATTTTTCCCACATACAGTCATAATACTGCCTGCTTAGGGAAAGAATCTCTGTTGATTACCCAAAAATCAAACAAATTAATGGAAAAACCAAATATAAATGAATAATATATAGTATTTAAGAGCAGAACAGAGAGCATAGATAAGAATAATAGCTTATACTACTCACAAAAGTATTGATAAATAACTGCAGGCACTGCAGTAAATTTCTGTATTGATTCAGCGCCCCACTCGTGATAGGGACAGGTTTGTGGAGTAAATACTAGATTTGTATATTTGTAGCTACAACTTAATATTAATTTCTAAATGGACATATATGAGAAATCCAATGGGACAAATGAGTGGGCGGTTATAAATGTACCAACATTTTATGGCAGAGCAGAATAATGATAATCAAGTGTGATTGTGTTCTAATGCACAATGCAAGGTTTTAGCAGGACTGAAAGTAGGTGAGAAATAAAAATTGAACGCAGCAGAGAAACCTAAGTTCCAGGGAACTGGTCTCCCTCTGCCATCTTTCCCCTGTCATCTCTCTCTGCGCCTCCTCCTGTCTTTCCTCCTCTTTCCTCCCTTCTTTAAGCAGAGCAGTTCTGCTCTGCAACTCACTGTGCTATTTTTGGTACTTTGTGCTACTTGCTGTTTAAAGACGCAGTTGCAGTTGTTGGTGCATCAAAGACATATTACACAGCAAGCATCTTCAGTGCAAGTGTGTGTGCGCGTGTGCAGGTTTGACTGTGTATGGATCACAAGTGACATGAGTAATGGTAAGGGCAGTGCACAAGTATGGGCGGTGGATGCAGGATGCTGACTAAAGGTCTTTAAACGAGGGAGACAGAAAAGGGGAGTGTAGCTCAAAAACATGTGGGGCTGAGACGTTGAAACACCTCATCCTCAGTCTTACTCTTGAGTCTCCCACTTCTCTCCCATATCTGACTCTCAAAGATGGTCACCCCTGCACCCATGTTTTGACTCTTCCTCCTCGCCATGCAGCTCTAACAGTTATGTTGAAGGATTAGATGCGTATTGGACAGCAAAGCCTTGGCAACAACAACATAACGCTGCCTTTCCGTGGTGACATGGGCTCTGCTTCAGTGTCACTGAGTCACATGCCTGCTAGTCTCTGAGCAAAATGTCAGACCCCAAATTTAGAGTATTGTTTGTGTGAAAATAGCTACTAAGGAAATGCAGGAATGTCTCAGGAAGGGCATGGACCCTATTTTCCATCTGAATGATCACTTTTGCTGAACATGCATGGATGCTAATCGTTAAGTATGTGATTATATGACTCACACTCACAGTGAGGGAGCTGTTTGCATTGGCCTGGCAATATCCAGGAGGGGAAATAGTTGGAAGAAAGTGAGACAGAGACAGAGAGATGATGAGTCAAAAGATTGGGAGAATGGCATGGAGGGATAGATCAGGTTGTGGAGAAAAAATAAGCTTGGGGAGCAGTGAGAGCATCGATATATGAAGCGGGAGAAGACACTGATGGGAAAGAACACGAGAAGGAGAGTGTGGGTGATAAACAGCGGTTCATCTCAGTTTAGGGTTACACCTCAGCTCATTGTCCAGGTGCACTGGTCTCAGGTGTCCTCTTCAAACTGCCGACCATCACTGAGGTTACGGCACAGCTCAGGCCCCCAAGCTTCTCCTCTGTCTTCTCTGCTCAGTAAATAATCTTCAAAATCTGACACTGCATCTGAGTGAGTGTTTGTTTGAAGCTTTGTGAACTTTTCTTACAACACAAGAGTTTTATTTTTGGCGTATTTGGATGCTTAGTTCTAAAATTATCCCACTCCCAGTTGACATTTTTCAAGGTGTATCTATGATCATGTGTATGATTCTGTGTTTGAACCCGCTGAGTGTTGCTGTCAGAGTCACAGTCGTGAGGGAGTTTGTGTAATGGAGATAATCTGATTACCATGTCCTCCTTAGAGTGATGTCACAGCATGTTTGTGGGTTGGCAGGTCATTGCCCCCATGGTCATGCCTTATCAGTCCCTCTGATCCTGGATCAGCCTCTTGTTTCTAGAAGCGTAGGGCAGCAGTCCTCTGCAAGGGCTCCATTGATATGTGGCATCAAAGCTTGTCAAAACGATGGCAAGACTGAAAATGCTTATGATCACGACAAGACAGCTACAGTGCAATAATATAATGAATAAAAGGCAATCTGCATCTGCAATTTCCATAATTGAATCTTTAATGATTATTTTCTTGATGAATCAATGAATTCTATTGTCTTTACAATGGTGGATACTCTCCGATTTGAAAGTGATTGTTTTGCTTGACTAACAGTCCAAAACCCCAAAGTTTAGTCGAAGGAAAATACTTAAATTTGAGGATTTGAGAACTTGGATGAGTAATTCCGTAGAAATGGTTGTGCACTTAATCAAATGATCCAAGTTGACCTTGAGTCGTTATTATTTGGTCAGCATATGTGTTTATTTTTTTCTGCCAGGAACTAAAGCTATGATTCCTTTGTAAGTGAATTAGAGTCACTGACACAATGGAGCTGCAAAATCGCAGTGAGTTGATCACATGCAACAGCCCAACACTGGTTGGCTCATGTGTGTAACTCTGGCCTGCACAGTGGGCATTTAAATAGATGCAGTGCTATCAATATAATTTGTCTTGCCCCTTAAGCATGACTTAGATAAATGTCTCCATCTTAATTTAACTGTTTAAAACAAATAAATGAATATGTAAGTCATAGTTTTATGATCCTCTGTGATGGTTTCTGTGGCGTTTGACAGGAATGCAAAAGTTAGTACGCACAGACAATAAAGACTGAGTGAGAGTGACATTATCTGCTGTAGTAGTGGGAGGTCTGGTATTGAAGACGGCTTGTCAAGTATGTTATTTGTGTTTAATTTACAAAGAAAGAAATGACAAAATGATTCATTCAAACTGCAATTCCTTTGGCATTCTTTTTTTCGTCCTGTCAGTGTGTGAAACTAGTGACCAAGTCATCAACCACAGCATGACAAACAATTGCTGTAATAGCTACTTAACAGATTAGCAAAGTGAGATATGGCATACAGTCTCTGTCATTGAAAAGCTTGTCTGTGTGTGTGGGACTATAAGAGCGAGTCTGTTGAGGAAAGGATTAGAGTGGAGGCCAATGCCGGTAATCCCTCTGAGAGATAGTGGTGTGGTGAGTGGTGGAGGCCGAGACTGTGACTAACTGGATGACTGCGAACTAGCAACTGAAGGAATTGGGTAAAAATAGAGGGTAAGGGACTGCTGGTAGGGATGGGAGCCGGTTGCACCAGTTTTTCTCAGTTCAGGCTTAGCTCAGTCGTAGTGTAAATGTACTAAGTGGAGTTTTCTGCTGCCCTTTAGTTCAACTAGTTGTTACAACATAGAAAGTCACACAAAAGTAATTTTCCACCAAGTCATACTAAGTTATTTGAAGGGCTACATCTGTGTGACCAGAGAAAAACTATTTACTGTAGTGACGTTGTAACATGCAGTGTTACTGTCAGATGCTAACAGCTTTTAGCAGCCTTACTGGGAGGTAGCGCAGGAAGTACAAAGGCCCAATGACAGTGGTAAATATGAGGTGTTTGGGAATAATGTCCCCATTCTATAAAAAAAAAAAACATACAATTTAAATTACAACAAATTCACTGAACCATTACAAAGCTTAATGACTCAATTGATAAAGCGAACATTAGCGTTTTCAGTTGGTAAAACAGGAGACATTTTAAATTGCATTACACAAAAATAACTTAATATAGCTCAATCTACAAAACACAAAGGAGGGGACTGATTTTGTTGTTTTTTTTTTTAAATCCAGGGCAAAACAATTCAGTCAAGTATTTACTGTACCAACTGAAGGTAACAGGCTCATGGACACATTTTTTGACCAACTGTCAGTCAGTGTCTTGTCTGGATTTTGGACAGCAGCAGGGTCAACCTTGGCCATTTTATTGAACAAGGTAAGTTTTCAGAGATGTGTAGAGAGTAGGGGTTTATATTTTTGAGATCCAACTGCATCGGTTTGCGCTAGGCAAATTGGCATTCCCGACGACATATAGCGATTAAAATCGTTTGAAATGGTAAATAATCAATTTTCATCAGTATTTGGTGGTCAGCACTGCCGCGTGCGCAGCTTGATTCCTGGTGTGGGCACCTGAACATGTCTAGGTTAATTGATATAAATGTAGGTGGTAGCTTGGGCAGCATGGTGGTACAGTGGTTAGCACTCAATATGGAGTGCTGGGTTTGATTCCCTGTGTGGGCAGATGGTCAAGAGTGACTGGGCTACATCAAGGAGAAGCAGATAGCAGGAGGAAAAAGGGACCGAATTTCATATCCCGGTTCATTAAATGTAAAAATATATATAATTATTTCACTATTTAATTAATTATTTCATTGTCCTGTTGCAGCACTTCATGAATTTATTTTATCTTTCAAACTCATCCATTGACGTTTGACCCCCCCCCCCCCCCCAACAAATGGTTTGGCCGCCGATCCTTTGCTACTGTTACTGTTGCTATGCTAGGCTGTTTTCTGTTGTCTGAAGTTCGGTAGGAAAATGTCCAGCCAGCATCAGTCCGGTGATCAGAAAGGAAAACAAAAGAGAATAAGAAAATAAAGGGTGAAGAAATGTAGAGCAACGTTAGAAACAGCGCAGTTAGCTTGTAACGTAAGCTAACTGGCCAGCTCTAATGTTAACATCCATTAACCTAGCTTGAATTAAAGCCCGACACAAAACGAAGAGACAGAGAGGAGAGGGCTCCAGCTGCAGACAGAGAGGCAAATTTAGAACAAGTACTCCACCGCTCCAGACATGACAGCACGCATAAGCACCGGGACATTACTTGTTGTTAATGTTTTTTGTTTTTTTTTTGGTGCAGAAAGACAGACCTGTATTCAGCTGTGAGTGATGAGTTGGATCGTGTTTTAAGTGATGTCCGCAGAAGACATCCAAACTCTGGCTACAAGCTAATGCGTGGTCATCTGAAAGAGTGCACGTGTTCCAAGTAATGATACGGCCACGATGTGTAATGTTGAATGAGCCGATCCTTATGGAGAAATAATCCAGGTAGGATGAGGAATATCATTCGTGGCCATATTCTTACCTGGAACACGCACAGAGGTGTGTAAAGTACAATATTTGTCCTTCAAATGTAGTGAAGTGAAAGTAAAAGTATCCCCCAAAAATAATACTCAAGTAAAGTACAGATACTCAAAAAGTGTACTGAAGTAAGTTTACTTTGCTACTGTCTACCCTTGCTGATTGGCTGGTGATGCTAGTTTGGTTGAGAGGAAAAGATGCGTTACTCTCATTTTATTGACAGGCGAACTCAATTGATTGCTCGAACCAGAAAATACCTCGCATCAACAGGTTTGTTTTTTAAATGTTGATCTTTTTTTAATCAGAGTCCAGCGACACTTGAGGTCCGGCATGGTGCCGGAGTACTTTAAGCCGTGTACAACAGGGATCTCTGAAACTTCACCTGCCCTGTCCAGTATCCAGGTATTTATTTCAGAGCCACACTGGTTAAATTTTTGGCTAAAAAGTCACTGAATCAATTTCAAGTGGATTGAATATCGAATTGTTCTAAATGAACCAAGATCATCTTTGAATCGAATTGGCAACCATGAATCGTGATTCGAATCGAATCGTTGTTAAAGTGAATCGTTACACCCCTAGTACAGAGTATGTAGGCCTGTTGGTGTATGGAGGTCAAACAACAGGACATGCTGGCGCTTGGGCATAAAACTCACACTCCTACTATCGCACACACACACACACACACACACACACACACACACACTCTCACAGAAATACTGCAACAGTGCAACAATGACCCCATTCTCATACAGCAGCCCAAGACAGAGCGAGAGCATAGCTCACAATGGCAGGAGTCACTGCAGGGGGGATGGGGGGCAAAGGATGGGAGATAGAAGCAGGGAGGGCTACTGTAGACCATGAATGACAGAGCAGAGAAATGGATGGAAGAAAGGCAGGATGGGTAAAGGAGTGACTGTAGAAAAACCCTTGGAGGCTCAGTTGGGAAAGGGAATAGAGAGATGGATGGGGGAGGAAGGGAGGCATAGAAGCAGGAATCAGGAGAAGTATAAGGACAGCTAATGAGGAGGTCAACCCATCCTTCTTTCTCAACTGGCTACAGATTAAAGCGAACATCCATGGTGGACTGTATACTGCAGTGTTTTACTGTCTGTCTGTACTGAAAGCCGTATTATACGAATACAATCAAATTATATAACAATTGTAACCACTTGAAGAGCAGAATATGCAGACTTTGTGAAAGGGTATGATATAGCCAAGATACAGAAATAATCATAGTTACAACCTGATTTTAAATGATGTAGAGCAGTGTGTTCCAAAATTGTCTTGTACGATACATCAAGAAAACTTTGTTTTTGTGTTTGTTATTGCATTTTTTTTGTTACGTTTCTCCAAACCTCTAGTGCCAAACATCCTTTGTCCCTTTGTGAGTCTCCACTGTTTTTATCTTCAAATATAAAATGCTTAAAACAATGACGTTCTGCTGATCAGTTAGCAAATTCAGTCTTTTGCCTAGCTGGCTGAAATGCCATGTTGTGGGTCATAGGGGAC
Organism: Echeneis naucrates; assembly: GCF_900963305.1. Taxonomy (NCBI): domain Eukaryota; kingdom Metazoa; phylum Chordata; class Actinopteri; order Carangiformes; family Echeneidae; genus Echeneis; species Echeneis naucrates. The sequence continues at coordinate 12,506,008 of NC_042523.1, read as the reverse complement.
ATTAGAGTCCTTGATCAGAAACTAACTCCAATAAACCAGTGTAGAAGAATGTGGATTGTTAGAAGGAACTGTGCTCTCTTCTCTGGCATCATGTGAACTCACCCACACTGCTGACAGATGTTTGAATTGCCTCACTGTCAACAGGGAACTCACTCTGTCTCAGCAAGCACAAGCTTCAGTGACACAGTGGACTCAGCCAGTGACACCAGTCAGTGGCTGCATAATTACTCATGAAGACATGCATGTGGTTGCGCACTCAAACTCACATATCATAATTATTTTCTCCACTGTTCAATAAAAATTTGATTTGAAGCTCATCGCAAGTCAGACCCTGTGTGGACCTGCCAAACACACTGACACACATTTACACATCATCATGTTGTATGTTGTGACATTATGAATGTCACAGTGGAGCTGAATTCACTATTCTGAAATTTTTACTTTTGGAACTTTGAATTTAGTTTCTGGATTAATCTTTAGCTTTGGCAACGTGCAAGGCCACATCCACAAATTGTAATCAGCATAGGGTATATTTATATTTCTACACTGGGCCATTGCTAATTTTATCAAAATATCTGAATACTTTTTTGATGAGTGCACAGAGCACACAATTACATGCAAACATACTGTGCACCAGTGGATCACAGAATTGTTTTACATTTGCATAAAAAGACAGGATAGAACATCTTATGTCTTGTAGTCAGAGGACAGGCAAACAGTATTAAGCGCCACAGGCTGTGTGTTACCTCGACATCATCTCAAATTCAATTCACCTTTAGTCAGATGTGTCTAAAAAGAAATGTCATGAGAGCCAATGTGTTTAAAAAGAGGGCAAGATGTTGAACAGTGAATGGCAGAGAGCAGCACACTGGTGGTTAACATGATGTCTGAATGGGCCTCGTTTCTGTGGTTATTTCAAACTTAGTTCATTGTCCGACAGCAGAAAAATATTTAAATGAGAAGGGCATTTTTGGGAATTCTGTTGTATTAAAATATTGTACATGTTAGCATACAGAGAAGAGAAGCAAACATATGAAGAGATGAAACAGGGTGATATGCGGCTGAAAGCAAATACAGTATATTGATATCAGCTGTTTGATATGATAGGATATGATATGAGTCCGGGTTAGGGTTAGGGTTAGTTCTCAGTTTCAAACTGACTATACACGGTCCAGCCCTATATTGTACTGGGTCTTGACCAGATTTTGATGTTGCAGATAAATATTGACTTTTGGTTTCAGAGGCCAATGTTTTTAATTAAAGATCAGCAGAAAAATGCTCCTGAATGTAAACACACTGGCCCTTTGTACTTGTTGCCACTGCAGTTACAAAAGCACGGCGGGGACAGAGTCCTACATTTCTGTAGACGAAGTGATAAACGTAGTAAAACACACACTTACATCGGCAGCTCCTGGGCTGTATGTCTGGTGGCTTTTGACTCTGCTGTTAGAAGGTCATTATTGTTCGCCAGCAGCCTGGCACGGAGAGTGGGGAGTCAGGCCAAGCAGAGAAGGCGCTGGGTGTCCCTCGAGCCAAAGGTCCTTCACCCACTTACATAGAGGAGTCAAGTAGAGAGCACTTCAGTCAGAAAACAGACAACACACTGCATGTTTGCCATGTATGGCGTTCAGAGTTTGTACAAGAATGCAATGCTTTATTCGTGTTTTTTGTTCACTACTGGAAAATGCATGTGAACAATTTGTTGTGGGGTTGATTACTTGATGACCCAGTAGATAAGATCTATTCCTCAAGAATGTTACCTGAATTAAAATAAATGCACAGGGTACTGGTTTAATCCCTCCCACCTTGTGACATGCCAGTTTTTAGAATTTCACCGCCGTCCATCTTAAAACAAGTGAAAACTGTGAATTCCTAACAAATGATTGGACTTTGACTGGAGGGTTTAACTAAGTTAAAAGTTCATGAACTGTATAAAACTTAAAATGAAATATTTTGCATTTACAGTAGGCTAAAATTTGTGCAATTCAGCAAACTGAAAGAACCACAAAACCTAAAATCTGTCATGAGTCAAAAAAAAAAAAAAATTCCACACTGTAAGGACAACTTTCATACCTCACACACACTCTCTTTCTTTCTCTCTCTCTCTCTCTCTCACACACACATACACACACACACACACACACACACACACATAGAAACACACTCCATGCAAAAAGAACCGATAGAGAGCTGTCTCATCTAATACCTCTGTCTCTTGTGAGAGAGAGGCTGCCTGGTCACACGAATCTGGCAGCAGCGTTTGTGTGGAGACAAAGTGAATGGCTTCAGGGTGAAACTGTGCCACTGTGTGGCTCAGGATTAGAACCCTGATGGCCTGTTGTTGTATGAGTGGAGCCAAGCCGGGGTATCGATGACATGAGAGCATACTCACTACAACCTCCATATCAAAGCACGGGGGAACGGGAAGAAACCCACTGATTGCATCGTTTTTGTTTGTCTGTCTGTGTGAAGTTTTTTTATGTGCTAAGCCTTAAACATCAGTGGTGACTGAAGTGTTGTGATGTGTTTAACATCCCAATAGGAGCTATCGGCAGTAAAACTGGATGGGTTTGATGAAGAGACATCAGTTTGGTTTTCTGGGTCTAAATCTGCTGTATTAAGAATTTTTCATCAGTATTTAAATGAAATAGACTTTTGTCTGTGTTCGAAAGATGTTCTGTGTCTTTCTCTGTGTGGCAGCTCTTACGGGATGAGAGAGGAGGTGTGTGAAACAAAGAAGAAAGATGGTTAGAGCTACTGAGATATCTGATTTGACATCTGGTATGTGCAGCCAGGAAAATTACAAAAGCTCTCCCTCCAGTCATCTCTCTTTACCTCTAGCAGCTGCATTTTTTCATCCACTTATTATTTCCCACTTTCTCACAGTGCTTGGGTCTTTCTCCTTCATCTCATTCTGTTTCTTACCTTTTCTTTACCCCCTTTCTGACTCCCCCCTCTTTAGCTTATTCAACCCAATATTTCATTCTCCTCCTCTGTCCTCATTTCTGCAGCTCTCTTCCCTCTTGTCATTTCTGTCCCTCTCTTGCCTCTTTCCTCCTCTCATCTTTTGTCTCCCCTCCCCCATCCCTCATCCTCAGACCCCCCCACTGCCACCACCTCCCACATTTCATACACACAATATACCTCTCAGTTACTCTCTGTTTTTTTGACTCCCTCCACCCTTGTGCTTTCCCTGGGTCTCTTCTTCCATTTCTTCTCCCCGGTGTGTTGTGATTGTAGCCAGGCTGGCGACAGCTGCAACAGCAGACAGTCAGGCAGTGGGCGCTGGCATTGGGAGGGAGGAAAAGATGGGATGATGATGGGAGGGGAGGGGGGAGCTCAATGCAAAAATTATGAGATTGTAGGGTTGGAGGAGGTTGTTACATTTTTGTTGACAAGGTTTTCACGAAACAGAGAGGACTTGGAGCTTGTGGGATGGACCGCTTACATAATTTCATTGGTATAATGACAATGAAGAATTTTGATTCTGAGCTTCCAGTTGGCCCAGAGTTCATCTGTGCTGGTGCACCGTAGGCTTGCCACCACGTCGGTGACATATGCCATACTATTTGTCTCACAGACATGACAATGCCACAGCAGCACTGAGGTGGTGGAGTAGTACCTCAACAAGCAGCAGCAGGGCTGTTGGTGGGTGGGGCTGCGGAGGCGTTGGAAGATGCTAGGGGGAGGTATCTGTGTTCTCTCTCTGGGGTTTGTTGGATTGTTGGATCTGATTTGGCGACTTAGGGCTGCAGCAATAGCTGTTTCACTCTGCAGGTGACACCTTTTGCTGGATAAGGGAGGAGGAGCAGGAGTAGGAAATCAGACTGATGAGTTTGAAGGGGTGGTGGAGGGAAAGACTTTATGCAGCAATGGAATTGAATGAAATATCTTCTTATTAACATCATTTTAAAGTATAGGTTTTGTTAAATCCAGGTTTATTAAATTTGAATGAATGGACTGAGCAGCTGAGAGTTCATTCAGCTCATTAAATTTTAAAGAAACTAAACTTCCCTGTGCGTAATGTTTGAGCGACTCTTCATAGTTGGTAGGAAATACTGTCTGTCCCATCTCCTTGTAATGTCTGTCTCCAAGACTGCACAGTTACCAACTCATACATTTAATTTCCTCAGTTAATTAACCCCATTTCCTACAGCTGACCTAGTTTTATATTTCAAAACTTGTATATTGATTTTGAGCAAATGATTCAATTGGAGTTCAGTAAATTTAGGATGTAAAACACCAGCTGGAAAATGTAAGAAGATGTATCCAACTAGAAGGCTCTTTATTAAACAGCAACATATCACATAGATAAATACATTTATACAATAACTGGATAACTCCAGTTTTAAACTGCAACATTTTGCTGCTTGGAAGTAAATATACTCCTGTGGTGGTGGAGGGAGCGACACACTTCATAGTGAGCAAATACTGAAGTAATACGCCATTAAATTTGTTTTATGAATAGAGATGCTCTCAGCCCCAACTGAATTTAAAGGTGTTCAGTATTGTTTAGTTGTCTCATAATGCAGCTTGACAGTGTTGCACCATGGGGCTTCACAAAACCTTTTTCCCTAAATCTGTTTGCCTTTTCTGATACCTTTCTGAAAACTGATGATAAAACAGTTAAATTCGTTTCACACTGTGATTGAAGTTGAACATTTTTTTCAAGCCTTTTTTTTAATGTCACACTGATGTTGGGGCACTTTTCACATGAACATCTTCTGGGGGAGGTTTGCAAAATATGCACTGTATTTCCCATATTTAAATGAAATCTCTCTCAGTGACAGTTTTTTACTTGGATCAGGGCTCATGAGGGCTCCTCTTGCCTGAGTTGCCTCTGCATTCCCAGGGTCGTAGTCTTAGTCTGTGAACTCTGCCCTTGTTGTCATGACAAAGGCAAGTGATCTTTAGCCAAAATACCAAAAGTAAAAGATAACTGAGAGAGCTTTATGTGTCCCTTTTGCCGTTCATGGTAAGACTGAAGTACAACTTTGGTACCACACGTTTGCTCACAATTTTATTTGATTGCAAGCCATCATTTAAAAAGGAAACATGTTATTTTTTCTTCAAAAATGTTGACTCCACTAATAAAACTTTTATCTGGATAAGACCTGCTAGTTAAAACGGACACATCTTGACTCAAACTAAAGGTAGAAGAACAGGAGAGGGAAAAATTAAAGTAGGTTCAAGTCCCAACAGGTTGAACCACCTGCAGAGATCCCTGGTCAGCTGATCAGACAGGATAAATATCTCAGCTGACTACTCAGTTGACTGAAGCTCTGGCAGCTGATTGTTCAGTCTAGTTCTGTTGTAGGCATGATTTTAACTTACCACCAATTTGGCATGTAGGTTCAAAACAAAGTGGTTAGTCGGTTTCCTTTTTTTTTTTTTTTTTTTTTTTTATTGTGAAGATTAAACAAAGTAATGATTTTAAGACATAGGATTTAACACGATAATTTGGAGCTACAGTGAGCATTGTATGGTGAGGGAGTGACATGGTTAGCACTGCAACAAAACCCACCGCAGGAGGAGCAGGTTGCAATGTTTGTTTTTTGCTCTGAAAAATATACTGTCACTTTGGTGTTTGACTTCATTCCCCTCTGCTAATATATATATATAATGTGTAACTTTTGCTGACTGCATTGACTAACCAGTCTGGGGGAATCATTACTACGGTTAAAGCCCCAGTTTTTTTTTCTCTATCAGTGTTTAAACTATTAGTGGGAGGTGCGTCTGAACCATCAGTTGGGGACAGGGCCCAAAACTGAACAGAGGGAGTTTAAAGGTTAAATCAACACTGAATCACAACGGGCAGAAAACTGCAGCTGAACTCTACTCTTTAGGCTGGACGCTCGACTCTCTGGCCACACCACAGTCAGCAGACGTGCTTGACCGTTGTTCAATACCAAACTCTGACTGTAGATTCTGGATTTTGCCCCACAATGCCGTGTCCTTCTGATAGCATCCTAAACCGTCAAAGGCAGCACTCGATGTCAAACTGCTAGATGCTCATGGTGTTTTGGTCTATTCAGTGTTTAACTGTTGTTGGTGTGTCTTCACGAGATATCCCAGGAGGCCCTGTGTCTTTTTCTGCATTATCTGTTCAAGTAAAACCTTCGAAGTTTAATAGTGCATTGATAAATTCACAACGTTGGCTGGATTAGCTCCAGCACCGCCTGCGACCCGGAAATGGAAAAGCGGTAGAAAGCGGTAGAAAATGGATGGCTGGTCACCATCCATAGTCACAAATTTTGTCAACTCTGATTATTTTTGAGCCCCGATAGGAGGTTTAAAATTTTATTTCATCTCACACATGTCAGTGTGTGAGACAAATTTACCATGTTTGACACTAATTAGCAAATACATGGCAAACATTATGCCTATAAACCATCAATAGGTTTGTTGTCACTCATGTTACCATGACAGCAACACTTTTCCTTCAGACATACAATATTGAGCTCATGGTTTATCCATCCAAGGGTCACAGCCTCACAGAGCTTGTGCAGCACAGCAATATTTTTTCCTGTGGATTCTTTATCGCCAATAAGAAGTGTGCTGTGGACTTCAATTCTCACAAGCTATCTGATTAAACAGTGACACTTCAAGGTCTGTGATATTTCCCATAATGCATGTTGTAATGGAAGAAGTAGCAACCAAGGAGCTTGTCCTTGCTCTTATGGACTCTATTTTGAGATAACATTTCCACCAGCGCTGGCGGTTCATTGTGTAAAAGCCAAACTACCCTTGAGGACTGTTTTTTTTTCCTTCAGTGTGATGAAATGTGCTGTGATGGTTCCCACACCCTTGTGGGTCTTATTTGTGTATCACTGCGCTGCAGGTTCCTGGGCTGCCAGCTGAACACAAACATGTTGAGCTTTGTGTTTGACATATGGGTGAGATACTGCTGATTGTGAAAAACTTGTGGCAAGATGAGTCATCGTGCGCAGGTGTCATTAAGAAGCAGCATGGAGATGTTCTGGAGGTGTGAAAGTAACGCAATGATGTCATTACATCAACGAGAGAGGCAGAGTGCGACCAGGTGGATTTGCTGTTTCGTTCACAGGCTCAGTTTCTGTAAACAGGCATCCATTGGGTTTCTGTCTTCCTCCCCCTCCTCCCCCCTCTGTCATCACTCTGTCCTTTCTCTTTCCTCTCTGTTTCCACCCTGTGCTCCACCTACAGGCCCAATGTCCTTTTTCCTGGATGGATGTGCTCCATGCACACACAAAACAAACTGGGAAGGGTAGACTGTAAGGAGGACACACCCATCAATGAATGCAAACACATCTTGATCTCCTGTCCTCCCTGAGTCTCTGTCTTTGCCTTTTACTTCTTAGATACAGAGAGAGTTGACCCTGAGGAGACAGCTGTCTCTCAAAGAGACAACAGTATCAGAATAGAAAAGTCGGCTGGAGGATGAGGGTGGCTTATTATCACTGTCAGCAGCCCGCACGTAATCCTCGTCTGGAACCTGGACGTGCAGTCATATAACTAATGTATAGTGGTGGAAAGTTACAGCTAATTGTTAAGGTTATTGATCTTAGAGCTATTTGACAAATGCAAGTTGTGTATGAGGTGATCAGTTTATAAAATATTACACATTTTTTCTAGATTAAATAGCTCAACAACATAAAAAAATATATGGACAACTAATGGTTGATATCAGACTTGATTAATTGGTTGAATATGAACCAGTGGTTTAGAAGTGTGTGGTATCAATATAAAATCTTCATTTGAAAAGTAACTAGTAACTAAAGCTTTACACAGCTATAGGAGTAGAAAGTGCACTGTGGTGGAAACACTCAAGCACATGCAGTTTCTTAGTAACGCCCTGAATGCGGCCTTGTAAATATGAGTTTAACTACATTAGTTAATTATAATAGATTTTAGAATTGTTACATTTAGTGAAGTTCAATTATTTCTTCCTGACTGCACCACTAAACATCTCCACACTGGCCTATCACTGAAACTGGTCTTCTATTGAGTTTGTGGATATAGCAGGGTACAGAGAGGCACACCTTTATCACGTGAAAGGTTTGTGTGTGTGTGTGTGTGTGTGTGTGTGTGTGTGTGTGCGCACGCGCTGCAGTGCATGTGTGTGTAAACAAAGACACTGCTGTGTGTGCAGCCTTTCTCCACCACCCTTTGCATACGCCTGTAGATAAGTGAGTGAGAGAGAGAAAAAGCAACCCCCACCTGGCTCCCAGTGCTTTTGAACTGTGTACACTCTAAATATTTCCATAGCCAGCGATCACACGGAAATGAAGGAGGAAGTCGTACATGGAAGAGAGAGAGAGAGGGGAGGGTGTAGAGAGAAAGATAGAGGAATGAAAGAGGTGACAGTCGAACATGAAGTATACATTGAAATGACTGTATGGAAATGATTTTATCCAGACACACACTCACTCACTGCTGGACCAGACGTGGTAGTTATCCCCTGTAGCAGAAACCTTAGCAGCACACTGGTCTGACCACACTTGTAGTGTAAACATCACTGTGTTAATTAAAACCTCTTCAAATTTAGTTTTTGTATTTGGAGAAAAAAAATGCATTTCATTACACACAATATGATTATGAAGATCAACGGTATGATGCATTTGAATGTAAATGCTTATTTCTACCTTAAATCAGCAGGACTATGTATATGACTAAGCCTATATATTATCAATGCATAGGTTTTATGGTTTGTTTTCAGATTGCAACAGTTGCTTTCACTGTCCATTAACCTGCCAATTATTTACCCTCCACAGTAAGTGAATGTAAAAAGGTGCTCAGATATTCAATTAAATATCAAAGAACAAAGAAAAACTTCAAATATCCACATATGTGGTGTTTGACATTGTAGATTTTGGTACTTAAAAATAAAAAACCTCTAATGTTAAGTCTTGGAGATAACTATAAATCATTTTTAACTGTTGTGTCTAACGTGTCTAACGTGTTGTGTTTACAACCCCTCATGAACTAATGCAATCCTGTCCTGTCTATTCTGTCTCTTCTCCCTTAGTCCTCATCCTGGAGCCGGTGGAGCACGATGATCTGAGTGGGAAAACCCTGAAGATCACAGACTTCGGCCTGGCCAGAGAGTGGCACCAGACCACCAAGATGAGTGCAGCAGGGACCTATGCTTGGATGGCCCCCGAAGTCATCAAGCTCTCCCTTTTCTCCAAGAGCAGCGATGTGTGGAGGTAAAAAAAAAAAGTGGACTTTTCTGTGCAATGTCTTATTTTGTCCAAATGCCAGAAATATTCATGACTAAGAACAGCAGGAATGCCTGTGAGAAGCTGGTTCAAGAGAAAGCTTCTCATATTGTAATATTTTTGCTTGAAAGTGATTGGAACAATTGAAAATAGTGACTCTAATTTGCTAAAAGTAGCAACATAACAGCACAATGTGGTTTAGTATTTCAGTGAAAATTCAGAGATGGTCAGTGTCATCCTGCTGGAGGGGTTAGGGTTTGGGACAGCTGTTGGTGTCTGGAGGGACATAAAAACATAAAGCCTGTCCTCTTCCTCCTCACAGTTTCGGCGTGTTACTCTGGGAACTGCTGACCGGCGAGGTTCCTTACCGGGAGATAGATGCCCTGGCTGTAGCTTACGGTGTTGCAATGAACAAGCTAACACTTCCCATCCCTTCGACCTGCCCTGAACCTTTCGCTCAGCTTCTGGGAGGTAACAGACGATCTCCTTTACATTTAGAGATGATTGCATTCAAGAACACCAAGTCAATCATTTCTATTTTCTATAGACATGAAAACACCTTGAAAAGGCCCTTTGGTTGTTCACATCCACAGACTTCAAGGTGATGGAACCTTGCTCAGTTTTTTGAGGTTACAGTGGATGAATTCAGTATATCTGAGACAAGCATAAAGATTTAAAATGGATGAAAATTCATTAAGTTGCTTTTATTACATCCTTGTCCTACACTTGAGCTCCCCTGGGCTGCAGATAATCCTGGCAGTGCTCTTTTAACAGAGGTAGAGTATTAACCGGCTCCTGTTTCAGTTCAGATAGTCTCTGTTTAAATACACACCTGCTTCACATACAAATTACCTTCATGTGTTTATTCCTAAGACACTTTTTATGTGGTTAAGCCTTTATGTAATATTTAAAGAAAAAAATTAAACGGAGTGAGGAAGCTGTTTTTCAAACTTCAGTCACGTCCTTCTCACTCTTCTTCTAAAGCTCTTTTCCTCTTCATCCCCCCTCTCTCTCTCCATTTCATCTGATCCATGTTCATCCATTAATCTCTCTTTTGTCAAGCCTCACTACTCACTAAACTCTGTTTACTCCTGTCTTCCATCTTCTCTCCCCTCAAACTTCATCTACATAGCTTTATGCTAATTTCTGTCACCTAAGAAATGAACATTACAGGGTTAGAAAAAAGCTGAGATGATAATATTCTCCATCTGCACTGAATTGATAATGATGTTTTTGCCATGAATGGTGTCAGGCTTGTAGACGTAGATGACTGTGGTCTAGTGTTGGACAGGTCACTGGTGTGTTTGTGTCTCAGTAGATTATTGTAGGTGTCCACTGTCAGTCAGAGTTTGGCTCATGATGGCTGCCATATGCTTTCCCATCTTGCTCTCTTCCACTTCCCCATTGCTTTCTCTGCTGCCAGGAAATTAAAAAACTAAAATATCTACAGTAGACTAACAACTCTTGGTTCAGTCTACTGTGTATTATGTTGATGATCTGTCTGCATATTTTGCTAATTATAGTCTTAAAGGTGAATTTAATATATATGAAAATATGTTGATTATGGGATACTTTGCATTTAAGTGGTTGCTGAAACTCAGAGACTTTGTTCTCATCAGACACAGGAGAATCTATTCTTAGGTCCCCAAACCAGACACATTCTTCTCCCTGGCTGTGCCTTAAAATCCTGCCCATGAAAATGAAGAGCCAGACAAACCTTTACCAGTTATTTGCTTGACTTTCCATGAGAGCCCATATTCCTGCAGCACTGCCCACAAGGGCCCCTGAGGGACCCAGTCTCCAAGTTCATGTAGCCTTGAAAAAGCAAAGAATTGCACTATTGTTTCCTGGCCAAAGCAAAATCTACTTTGCCCCCCCCCTTAGCATGAACCTTCCCTGGGAGGCTGAGCAGTCTGATACCCTAATAATTCAGATACACCCTGTCAGTCCTCCTTTGAAAATGGGAATCATCACCTTGGTCTGCCTGCCCATGGGCACTGTCCCAAACCCTCACGTCACACTGAAGAGGCATCTCAGCCAGGACAGCTGGAGGGATGATCGGGGCAGTTCTCATCCGCTTCAGATCCAAATCTCATCCATGTCCTCTTCCTCAAAGGACTTTCTGGTCCAGTTCAGGAGTTGGTGAACTCTCCACCGCTCAGTGATCAGTCAGCAGTACTCCTCCCCTGCTGAAGACAGACGGGGCTGATTTCTTTTCTCAGATGCCAGCTTTTAATCCTGATTAAATAGTTGCAATGCATGAAAATAACTACTGAAACCACCTGTTATCATTATTGAAAATCTAATTTTAGCATCTTTCTCACTTGTCAATTGTCCCTCAGAGTGCTGGAGCCCCAACCCCCGCAGCAGACCCTCATTCACTAGTATCCTGAGACGACTTTTGTCCATCGAGCAGTCGGCCATGTTCCAGATGCCTCTGGAGTCCTTCCACTCCTTACAGGAAGACTGGAGGCTGGAGATCCAGCTGATGTTTGATGAGCTCAGAGCCAAAGAGAAGGTGAGAGGTCTGACAAAACAGACTTCCAAAACTCAGCCTGGCAAAGCATAATTTTTCGGGACAATATGAGGATCCGTAGAGGGCAGATCAGGGGGACTTGAGTAAACTTCACTTTAAAATGTAACATTGTTGCATATGATGGATTTTAAAATATGTTGCTTTATAAATTACATAATTAAACTAGTAACTCTTGCTAAAATTAGTCTCTCAAAGGACTCAAATAAAAGAGTGAATGAATAAATATATCTCATCGGCTACATAAAGCTACTTAGCTACAGCTACTTCTAAAAGAGTCAAAATAGGTTCACAGAAATATAATCAAGCTGAAAGAAGGCAGTAAAATGCTCCATCATATTATTTATACAAACAGATTTCTTTTTTCTTTTGCCTCAGGTGGTTCCGATAGTGTGAATTTACTTGGTAATACATCTGTTGCAAAAAGAGGTGTCAGACGAGGCACCACTGTACTAACAACCTTCCCTCCTCTGGGCAGGAGCTTCGATCTTGGGAAGAGGCGTTGGCTCGGGCAGCCGAGGAACAGAGGGAGCAAGAGGAGCAGCTGAGGAGGAGAGAACAGGAGCTGGCAGAGCGGGAGATTGACATCGTGGAGCGAGAGCTGAACATTATTATCCACCAAATGTACCAAGAAAAACCCAGCGTGAAAAAGAGGAAGGGCCACTTCAAGAAGAGCAGGCTACTGAAGCTGGGCAGAGACAGCAACTGCATCAGTCTGCCCTCTGGTGGGTGAAAACTGTGGTTTGTTTGAATCTGATGAGTCTGGGCTGTATGAATTCTGTATTTACCAAACACATATTAATTCAGCTTACAGAGGATTTTGAATGAAATACTTGTATAGATCTTGGCTGAGGAGACATATTTACTGAAGGATGTGATCCCACATGCCTGATCACACATGCAACAAAGAAACTTTAATGCCAGAGTGACAATGAAGTTACAGAAAATCAAATCAACTTCTCATTTATTCTTGTTTGTTTGTTTGATTATACTGATCTGATAACAATATATGTGACTGTGACTAAAACCTTTCAACATACTGTGGTATATGGGACATTTTCTCCAACCCATGATGATGTAGAAATACATGTTATGGGACACAAAACGTGGTCTAGAGACAAATCAAGGGATCAGGAGACTTATAAATGGGATGGGATGTGTAACAAAGGTGTCCGGCCTGTTGTAGAGGTTGTTATGGTTCACGATGGGCACTTTTAACCATTGTCCGCCAGGTTACCCGTCTGCCTTTATACTGAATTTCACTCTGCTCTGCTCTGTACTTGGCTGTGTGTCCAATATTAGAAAATTGAAAGCCAAAAACAGTAAAATATATTTCCACTCTTTGTATCCTGCAGGCTTTGAACATAAGATCACAGTTCAGGCATCCCCCAGTGTTGACAAAAGGAAGACCCAGGGCAGCGAGAGCACCACCCCACCTGCCAGCCCAGGGGTCATACCCCGACTGAGAGCCATCAGATGTGAGTGCAAATGTCCAAAGTCAGAGAGCAGTTTGTGAGTGTTCGGATTCAGCAACTTTTGCTTTTTCGTGACTTACAAGTTTTCATTTGAAAAGTACTAACAACACTGTACATCAAAAAAATACTCAACGAAAAGTGACTGTTTGCTACTTTGCAATACCTGAAGCTGATCAGGCTTCACTTCCAGATGAGCTTCATTTCCAGGCTCAGCTATCCAAAACAAACCAAAAAGAGTGGTTTTGTTAGAAACCAGATAAATCTCAGAAAAGGGAAATGACACAAACATGGAGAAAATAACTCCACATATCTAATGTCCTCTACTGGGGGCCTTAAGACTCCACAGTCAAAGATATTTATATATTATCTGGATTATACTCTACTCTATCGAAGTGACACCAAGCGATGGCAGCAAGACATGGGGACGCAGCGCTGTGTGTAAAAAGGAGGACCTGACAACCACCAAGAAGAAAGGACGCACCTGGGGACCGAGCTCCACCCACCAGAGAGAGCGGGTTGGTGGGGAAGACAAGTACGTAGATACTGTGGATCCACCAGTATTTTTATTCTATAGATCATGAAAATAACAATTAATAGTGTTCAAAAATTCAGCAGAGAGCTAGAAAAGTAATTGAAATAGATTAATATTAGATAAAAAAAAAAGACAATTTAACTACAGTGACAAAAAATGGATCATTAGGCATATTTTTCTGTTCATATCACAGAGAAACACAACCAGCAAATTTTGTGGAAGATCAGTTTTCTGTTATTACTGACATGAAACCTTAACTGCTTTGTTACTGGAAAAATAATTTTGTGGCCCTTGCTGATAATTAATTTTGTCTATTGTAAACATGGTTTAATGCAGCATTTCTCTGCAGGCTGAAATCACTGGGTGAGGGGTCCAAAGTTTGGTCGTCCAGTGCACCCAATTTAGGAAAATCCCCCAAGCATGCACCCATGACTGCTGGCTTCTCCAGCCTGAATGAAATGGGTAACAATTTTTTTATTTTAAGATGGCTCTGCATCATTAACCCAAACCTCATCTTAACGTTCTTTATTTTCACCGTTTGTTTATTCAACAGAGGAGTGCTGTGAGTTTGAGGAGTCACCGGGGTCGTTGCTGCCCTCAGAGACCAGCAGCAACGGGGCTATGGAGGATTCAGGGTCTCTGTCGGGCAGCCTGGGACCCAACACAATACCTGCAGTTGGGGTGTCCAACATGGCCTCCAGTCAGAGTCCTGGAGGTCTGGGGGCTGGTGTGAGCTACCAGGACTCGCTGCGTCGCTGCAACCAGAGGAAGAAGAGCGATATGTTGCTGCTGGGTTGTGCCTCTCTGCTCGCCTCTGTTGCCCTCGGACAAGACCTGCTGCAGCTGGGAAAATTACAGGTAAGACGAAGTGAGAAAGAACAACGAAGTGTATCAAACAGTAGTAACGTTGGGTCAACATGGTATTTTTCTGTTGAGTTAAAATAAGACAGACAAAAAACAGACGAATGACGATGCAACACCAGAAACCTTTTTCAGATTAGACTTCGGATCCCTAAAAATAGAAACAAACTCATATTACTGCGGTAACTACATCTGTCCTCTAATCCCACGACTTTAAAAAAAAAATAAATAAAATAAATCACACAACACTATGTTGCTATCACACAACGGTCGAACAAAGTGGTTGAAGCATTGCTACACTCCAAAATCAGCATGATTAGCTCAAAATATGTGAGTTCAACTTCAAATTTATTTCTGGTAGTAGTAGTTATTGTAGCAGTGAAGAACAACGACAGTTTTAAGTTTTGTCTTTATCACGACTTGTCTTGTGCTAAAGTTCACACGCTTATCAGCAAACACTCAACATTTTCTGATAGTCTGGATAGCTTCCAAATAGTACCTCTAACGTGAGACTTAATGCAAAAAATGTTTTCATCGTACACGTATTGGGTATTCTTTATTTTGTTTGCCTGTCCACAAACAAAATATCTCTGACAAGATAATTAGTCTTAGCTTGTGGTATGTAGTTGTACTGATCAGCCCTGTTTAGAGCAACAGCTTCCTCTTGCAGACAGCCACTTATACTGAGTGTGAACAACATGAATCTGCCAGGAGTCGAGATGGTAGTATTTAATAGAGTTTTCTTTCATCTGATTAGGTTTCTTAAAATCAGATTTGCTGCTGATCAGTGGACTCCCCTCATGCTCACAGTTAGCACTTTGATAGCTAAATACTTCCAACAGGATAATTCATCATGTCCCGCAGCATGGGAAGTAAATTTGACTCAAAGCACACCCACCGTCTGTAGATCACAAACAAACAATCGACACCAGAATGACTTAGAATGGGACGTTTGCTGCAAAATGATCAGCAGTAAATATGTGATAGTGCTGAGTCACCACAGACAGAGGTGGATGGTGTCCAACGCCATGTTCAAGTGAGCAAAGGTCTTACCAAAGTGGACTCAGTGACAATCAGTGAAAGTCATGAAATTGATTTAAACATTTCCTGTAGGTACTTTTAACAGGATGTGGAAGTCTTAGAAACAGAGGAAACTCCCAATAAACTAACTTGATCACTGAATATCTTATCAATGGCTTAATTATCACACTTTATTGGTTTGGAGAATTTTGTAAACTCATAGTTGGTTTTAATTTTGCTAAAAGCTGTTCAAATTAGTGTTAGTTGTCTAACTATGGAGTGTCACTAGTGTAACTAGTTAGTTGTGACTTTAATTTAAACAAAACTTTGCTCAAGCTTTATTATAAATCTAATTCTATATGTATTGATTGAATGTCTTGCTTAAAACTATTCACATCAAATGAAAAAGTATTTATAAATTGTCCTGGTCATTCTGAAAGAAAACTTCAGTCCCCCCACGTATGAAGCACCAGTCAGACAGTATCTGACTGAAGTTTCCACCGTGTTTTTTCAGATTTTTATCTAAACCGGTGATATTTTCTCACAGTAAGTCAATGGCTCAGGGTGCCCTCTGCATGTTGATGTGACCTGATATTGTGGACAGGTTCTGCAGGATGAGCAGGACCTCCGAGAGGAGCAGCGTAAGAAGAAGGAGGGACTCTTTCAGCGGACAGGACGTTTCCGTCGCAGCACCTCTCCCCCGAGCAGAAACCTCTCCCTCTCCCTCTCCAGACATCACGAATCCACGATCCCCTGCATGGACCCCTCTCCCTCTGTAACACTCCTCTCCTTGTCTTCACTGTCTGATTGCAACTCCACAAAGTCCCTCCTCCCTTCTGACCCAGACGAGTACCCCTTGACCCCAATGATGGGGGTAAAAACACCGGCGGCGCCTCCAGCTCCTGCCCTCAACCCACTTTTAGATTTGCGAGCGGAGAGTTTCAAGAAAGAACCCAACCAGTCGCTGACACCCACCCATGTGTCTGCAGCCATGGCCCTGAACAGGGGACACAGACGCACCCCTTCAGACGGGGCAATACGACCCCGAGCCCAGACCATGGGACACCACAGGACACCATCGGATGGGAGCATGCCCATGCCTCCTCCACTGGGAGCACCACACCTTACTACAAACAAAGGTAGAGGCACAAATAACTCACAACAATTTCTTTAGGGTGTTAAAGGAACATACAGCCTTTTTGACCTGTGAGGTAATCCAAGAGCCTAAATTACTAAATACACACCTGAACTGAGAGGAATATTTCTGAGCAAGCTTGCTTGAACACGAACATGAACACATTAATAGGAACTTTAAAAAAAAATCTCTCATAAAACATTTAAGCGTGGACGTAGTTATCAGTTTATAGGAATACAGCATTACAATAATTATTTCATATTTCATGATGTTGTGATGATACGACTACAGCAACCAAGATAACTCAGCTCAGAGTCATCAGTCATGACAAGACCACTCATTTAGTGCTGCAGCTGGTTGAGAGCTAGATTTGAAATTTATTTCATCCAAGCCGAAGAGGCTGTCTGAATCTGATCCACATAACAGATCAGTCAGCGATCAGAAAAAAGTGAATTCAGAAAATACCAAACTACCTGGAAAACTCACTGCAGCCCAGTTCCTGCCTTTGTTGTCTTCACAGATCTGCAGTCAAATCAAATCAAATCAGATTTTTTTTTATTGCGCCAAATCATAACAAAGTTCCATGAAGGCACTTTACATATAGAGCAGGTCTAGACCAAAATTATTTAAAGAGACCCAACAGATCCCCTGATTAGCAAGCACTTGCTGACAGTGGCAAGGAAAAACTTCCTCGGCCAGAGCCAGGCTCAGGGTGGCGGCCATCTGCCTCGACCGATTGGGTTGAGAGAGGGAGAGAGAAAGAGAGAGAGAGAGAGAGAGAGAGAGAGAGAGGGGCACAGGGGGAGGCAGTGGTTTACCAGTGGCTATTAAAGTAATCATGATTACTGTGGAGAGATAAATCATGGACATCAGATTGGAAGGTGTGTGGAACGTGTCTCCTTAAAATAACTTTGTTTGATTAACAGCCTAAAGCCTGCAGATGTTAAATTTACTGTCATATATGGCAAAGATTCCTCCCACCGTCCAATAATGCATGTCTATGCTAACTGGTGATTCTACATTGACCGTAGGTGTGAATGTGAGTGTGAGTGGTTGTTCGTCTCTGTTTGTCTTTGTGTGTTGGCCCTGTGATGGGTGTACCCCAAAGAAAAGTATCTAAGTAAGATTTTACTCGTCCTTCTCCCTTTCATTATTCAGGTGCTCCCGAAACATTGGACATCCCCCGCCTCCCGGACCCCGCTACCATTTTTCCAGTTCCTCATCGGCGTAAAGCCCCTGCTCCTCCGATCCCTGACCCTGCCCCTTTCTGCCTCATCAGCCCCCTGGAGAGACCCAAGACGCTGGAGTTTGCCCCCCGGCCGCGGCCCACCCCAGCCAGGATGAGAGCCGACCCCTGGAAGCTGGGCTCAATCTCACGGACCCTGAGTTCATCTCCCGGCAGCAGCTGCGACAGCCCGCTCGGTTCAGGGGACAGCAGCGCCAGCGCTGTGCAACCCAACCTGATGGACATGGACATGGAGGGCCAGAATCTGGACCACACTGTCCCTCTGTGTGGACAGCTGCAGCCTGCCACACTGTGTGGACAACAGTACTCATAATGAAAAACAGCAAGCGAACATTTCCAAAGCAGATTTTTTTGCATTCAGTTTCATTCCAGGACATTTGAGCTTGGGCTGAATTAAGAACGCCTTCTGATGTCTGAGCCAAGCAAAGCGCACTCACTGAAGTTTGCAAAAACTCACTACTCGTCATGATTTTTGGCACTTACGGGAAGCCATTGCTTTCATCTGTCTTTTAGTGTCCTAATAAGAAAACAGCAAGCCTTTCCCTGCACGACAGGCTTAGACGCCTCATGAAAGCCCTGTAGTGTGCTCACCCACCTACTTTAACCCAACACGACTTCTTTCCTTCCTTGGGAATCATCTCTACCTGCTTTTAGTGCTCCATGACTAGATTGCACTTTCTTCAAGACTCACAACCTTCAAAAGCCATTCAAGTACTTAAATGAGCCACTTTTTGACTTTGCTACTGTTTATTTCCATCCATCTGCTTGTTCTTTTGCCTGTCTGTGTAGCCACCCACTTTATGCCTGCATCTTTTTGCTGCCTCCCACTCTCCCAAAAATCTTTCATCGTTCACTATTTCAACAAAACATTGTTGTTTCAGGAGAACTTTCTTTAAGAAAGAGCTGGACTGTTTAAGGTTCCTAACGGCAAGTGTCAGTTTTCTTATTTATATTCTGCCAGTGCGAAAAACACAAACTCTCCCATAAATGCTTCACGTATCATAACTGCATGGAGGTCATCATCCTCTTCCTTTCAACACTGAGACAGGAAAAAGCCTTTTCTCACAGCACTGAGGGACTGGTGATATCTTCAGCCTTGTACAGTAAAAAAAAAACAGAGTTTATTTTCTCAGTGCTTGCACCATCCCTGCCACAGACCTGTTAGCAAAAACGTCTTTCTATTGGTTTGGCAGATCAGGTGTGTTTCTCTAAGTGTGGATGTGTATATATTACTGTACATGTGTGTGGATGAACAACTTGGGTTAATCTTTTGTGTGCTGGTGCTTTTTCAGTGCATGTTGTTTTGTGTGTGAACGGTTGGCAACACTTCTTCAACATACGTCTCGACACATTCTCATCTGTTTGTCTCTTCCATGTCGTTTTGATGAAAACATTCTTCTAGCAGTCAGTAGCCCTCTGTTTTCACACCTCTAAAACACACACACAAAGATACACTGAGCGAAACAAGCTACCTGATTTCAACGTCAACCTCATGTTCACATAGGACCATGTTGAAACTTCATATTCTTCCTCTGACCTGCTGTGTTCAACATCAGTGGCACTTTAGGAGCCATGTTGTGCAACTAGATAGTCTCTCTGTAGACCAGTGGACTCAGCACAAGCTGCTCTCGTCATGGCTGACAAATCAACTTTTAACTCTGGAGTTGTTTTCATACAGTGGACAGTTCGTCTTGGCTGCAGATGGTATTTACTTGACTGTGCAAATTTCTCTAGGTGAGTGTGTGAATGCGACTGAGTGTGTGTGTGTGTGTGTGTGTGTGTGTGTGTGTGAGAGTGTATGTTATTATTTGTGTGGGATTGTGACAATCCCATTGGTAGAAGAGTGAGCCCAATCTCATTCTCCTGATGTGGTTAAGAACACTGAGTATTTATTAAATTTATTGTTATTATTGGGAAGGATTAATTATTATTACATTGCTCTTCCTGGGATATCTGTATATATTTGTTAATATAACAGGAAATACCAAGGAAAACCAAGAAAACAGCTTACTGAAACGTCCGTATTGTCTCCAGTCTCAACTTGTGACATTTCTGGCTTTAGTGAAGAAAAAGTGTGAAATGTGATGAATGAGAGACAAATAAAGGAAAAAAAAAAAAACAACAACCCCAAAACAAAACAAAGAGATATACGTCAGTGTCAGTGCCACAGCTTTGTTGTCATGAGATAATTATCCGATCATGTAATATTGCTGCAATGGTGGAAGAATAAGTCAGATCCTTTACTTATGTTTAAAAGTATTATCAACAAAATATACTGAAATATCAAAGTAAAGCCTGTTATGGTGTGACCTTTTAGAAGGATTGGTTGGAAACCACTGTACTTAAATATCTTCATCACAAGCCAATTCCACTGTAAACACATGCTGAGACATTAAAACATTAATATTAACAAGTTTTTAGGAGGAAGAGTTCATTTTTACTTTTGATAATTGAAGTTAATTAAACTTTTGCACTTTTACTTTAGTAGGATTTAAAAGGGTTAGGGTTAGGGTTAGGGGTTAGAGCACCTTCGACATAATTTGTTGTTGAGTATTTTTACAGTTTTGTATAACTAAAGGATCTGAGTAAGAATGGTTTACTGATGGGCCAAATCGTCACAGGCCGATGGGCCGTGTTCGTTTTGAACAGATAGTCAACATTTCACGTCTTGGGGGGGAATCAATCAAACGACTGTAAAGTGATCCAAAATTGTAACAAAAAGCAACAACTCTAGAGACACAAAATGGTCACAAAGAGAAGAAAAGACTCAGTGTTGTTCTGCTGTTTCTGGTTCATGTTTCTCCCTTTCTTGAGCTCTTTTCCACTCTGTGATCACTTCCTTCACTCCGTAACTGTAAATGAAAGCCCTCATGTGAAGTAACTCAGATGTGACCTTAAATACAGAGTCCCTGCTACAGTTCAGCCCCCTTTGGAAGTGAGTTGCCTGTCAGACAAAGGCTGCTGCAGTAACAGATTAAATCCTCAAGGTGTCACTACTGTGTCCTATGATGTCATATTTCTCCATGTAATGCACTCCCATAGTGGCTCTCTGACACTGCAGTTACCATAAAATGCAGATAAAGGTGCTTTCAAGCATTCAATGCAGCTAACAAAGATTTTCAAGTTAAATTTGTGACATTCGTAAGACCAGACATCTGTGAAACACCAAACAAAATGTGTTATTTTACACAGAGATGGCAACCTTTGAATGTAAACACAAAACCGGCCATATGCATCATATACAGATGATACGAAAACATACACACACGCGCCAAAACACAAACACAGACACACACACCCACATACCAATGCTGTGTCTGTCAGTGTGACCGCCAATCAAACACCCATCTAGCCGCCAGCCAGTTACCTAGCAACCATTCTTCACTTCCATGGTGATGCTATTAAAAGCATCAACAAAGAAAATGGTGAAAAAAAGGGATGATGGGCCTGAGAATGAAGCGAGGAAGAGAGAGAGAGATGTGTTAAAGAGCAAGCAGAAAGGATTTAACAGGCTGAGCGATGCGCAGTTCATCACAGTTCATCTTTCAGATCAGATTTTTCTGTGTTTTCTATCAGTCTGTTTTCCTCCAGAAGAAAAGGCTGCATGTGTTTCAAAAGCCAAATGTGTTTTAGTCAATGAAGGCAGCTTTTGAAATGCATGATTTCCAGGATTCAGAGGGTGACAGTGAATGAGGAGAGTCGAGAGAGGCAGGTGGGAAAAGAAAGCACACATTGTGTGTGTGTGTTTGTATTTTTGAAGTGCATAACACAAGTTAGTAACACAACCAGATTGCCAAGTTGGTATCTCCTCAGAGCTTCAGATTTACACTCTTTGTCCTTCCCTGAATCTTTGTTGCATCATTACATCTCGCCATCGGTTCAAAACCGTCTGTGTTTTAAACATAAAGAATTCCAGCTGAGTGAGACCAATTCACAGACAGAGGTATAAATTGATTTATTTTTCCTTGAAGTCAGTCAGTAATTGGGAGAGAAGCTGCAGGAAACAGAGAGGCGACTGACCTGCAGCAACGGAAGCCAGGACGCTGCGATCACATGACACCCTTTCTAACCAGTCAACCACCAGCACTGCCTGAGGTGTAAAGAATGATGAGCATGGAAGAACTTCAGCTGGAGATAAATGAAAGACTTCATGTGCGTTTCAAAATGATGTGATCATCAATTAAATCCAGATCCTGAAGCAAACTGTATAGAAACTGAATAGGAAATTGTCATTCAAGAGATTTTTGAAAGAAGCTTTATCAGCCAAAAGTTCTTCAGCCTCAGAAAACATTCTTATGATATAATAATTTGTGGCTCCATATCTGCATCTTGTCAGTCATAGGTTATCTCAGTTTGAGCTTGCTGACTACAATTTTATTCCAAAAACAGGGTTACAAATTGATGGCCTTGAAGTAGGAGGGAGTGAGTGGGAGCAGTGAGGGTCCAGTTGGTGAGATGACACAGATTTTGTTTGATCTCAATCACAACATGGCCACTGCAGATTTGGATTTCTATGCAAGTGGTGTTTAGCTTCAAGCAGAGAAGAGGAGTGGACTAGAGGGATCTGGTAACTGTACTTCTGTTATATTTTTCCATTTTCAAATGGATTGTCTCCCCCTGATGCTGCGAAAACCTTCATTAAACTCATTAAACACGTGCTTTAGTGCTCAGAAAGACCTGCAAACAGATAAATGTGTAAAGCCAGCAGAGCATCCATTTAAATTTAAGTTTTGACCACACAATGACAACAGTCCTCTTCATTTAAAACTTTATTCGTAATCTTCATTTACCGATCAATAGTGCATTCCTGGGCTAGCAGTCGAGTAAAACCAGTTTTGGAGACGTGGTGGATGTTTGGATGTGGAAAGGAAAAAAGGCCTCTTGAGAGTGAGGCAAGACAAAAGCGCGGTCATAGCCTTGACGTCCCCATCTTCATATCCATTTTTTAAAATCTCCATCAGCACAGAAAGAAACAGGATGGAGGTCTGTTGCTATGAGGAGCAGCTCTGCGCTCTGGTACCAGTTCCTCAGAGTGCCAGTCCGCTCCTGCGTTACTGGTCATCTCACTGTGCAGAAATAGATGCATGGGGAGGGGTGGAGGGAGTCCAGGGATCAAAGGTCATTCAGAGGAGGCAAAAGGGGGCTGGGGGCGAGGTTCAAAGGGGACTGCACGTACTCTGAGCTGATCTGGATCTTGATAAAAAGGGACGTCAACAGAAATACCAACAAATACAGACACAGTCACAAAGCAGCCCCGTGGAGGAGCGGTAGTAAATTTCTCTTTTCTATCTCTTGCTTTTCTTTTTCATTGATAAAGTAATTCAGTAAAGCTTTTTACAACCATAAAATTTTCAATTTTTCTTCTTTTCTTTTTTTTGTACATTTGTATCATATAGTCACAAAAACTACTTTGACATTTGACAAACATTTACCTTAAATGACATCAAAGTAAAAAGAGCAAAAATAACACAGCCAACAATTTTACATTTCCATCTCTTTTTTGTTGTGCTTCTTGTTGTTTGTTTTCAAAGCTAAACTGATGTAGAGATCGGGTGTCTCTATCTCTTTTTCCACAGACAGCATATCATCATCAGATTATGATCACAATTACAGACATGGCGTCAGCTCTGCCATTAATCAAAAACCAACCAGCCAGACATGAACCTGTTTTATGTGCTGCTAGTTATCCCGAGAAGTTCATAGTACATGTTGAGCTAGAATAACTTACTACAGCAAGACAAAAACAAGATGGCAGACTGGTGCTATGGAGAGAGGACCACAGGAGGAGACTATCCTCGGGGGGCCCGGTGGTGAGTAGATTTAGCCTGGGTGGCCATGGAGACCGAGCCTGCAGGTGCTATTCCTCACCGCTGTTTGTTGATTTGTTTCCTTTGGGAAACCAGAGAGAGACAGAAAGAGACTACAGAGGCACATCAAGAGTGAGGAGGCTTGTTCTGCGTTTGATGATTTAGTCCTAAGCAATCATGGAGCAGGGTGACAATGACAAAAATCAGGTTTGGGTGTCACTTTAATCAGGATACAACTGCTGGTGCTTTACACCAGAGAAATTCTTATCAATAATGGTAAAAAAAAAAAAAGGATCAAATATATTTAAATCTGATTAACTAAGTCAAAATTAAGATAACCTACAGTAAAAGAAAAAGAGACTGTAAAATATATTTTTTTCAGTTTTTCTACGGATAAAAGCAAATAATTAGTGTGACTTTGGTCTGCAGACAGAGCCAGGCTAGCCTTTCCCCACTGTCGCTAAGCTAAAATAAGTTACACTAACCTGATGTCTACAGCTTCATATTTACAGTATAGACATGAAAACTGTATTGGATGTTTATTCTAACTCTCTGAAAGCGAATATCTTTCCCCGCATACCAGATTTTCCACGGAATAATGTAAAATATATGAGAACTCTTCTGACAGGGACCATATGGCTATGTGGACATCCCTGTTTGTTAACATTTGCGCTAGACTGAAGTAGATTGTGAAATTTTGGCAGCGTGGACAGAAATATTTCTGTCACTCTTGTCCTGTCTCTTGTCAGGTGTAAATAATGGTGTTAAGTGACGTAACGCTGTGCAGTTACATCTGTGCTTCTGCTGTGGCCAACTTGCTGTCTGAAGTCACTCTCTATTTACTAAACTGTATAGAGTATGATATTTCCTATCCAGCATCTGAAATCTGAACAGGATTTTTATCAGTAATACATTGTGTGCCCCAAAGTCACTCCCCACTGTCGATAATAATGGGAGTATTTAATGAACGAGTCCCTTGGGTTGTTACCAAAATATCAAAATTCTGTCCCAATTTTGGGAGAAGAATAATCAGTGAAGTTGTGACACTCACGTTTAGGAACCTCTGTTTAATGCAACACTGTGCTCTAGAAATAAGTTGGATGTAAATCCAATGCCATCCTACAGCTTTGGGATGAACTGAGTCACTGAGGCCTAGGCCTTTATCAGCCAACATCACTGTTAACTTTGGGGGTGAATGACACCAAATCCCTGCAGCCCGTTCCCAGTATGTTGGGAAAAGTTGGGGAAATGAAATGTTTGCAGATCATATACAGTGTAGGTGTAACATTCATTCATTCGTTTCTGTGTCTCTGAGGATGACCTACTTCTCCCTCCACTGGAGCCTCTCTTTATCATGCTGGTCTCTCCAATACATAGTGCCATCTCTCCAGAGTCCCGCTGACACACTTAGGTCCCTATTTGCTTCATAGCAGGTCACTGGCAGAAATTGGAGAGGGGAAACTTTCACAGCATTCGTTCATTCATTCATCTTCAACCACTTATTTGTTTCCGGATCTCTCTTTAAATTCCTGAATGAGCTGTCATCTCTCACCTTAGCTGATCCTAATTTATTAAAGAATCTCTCCTTTCCAAATACATGTGACACCTAATCTATGGCTGTGGTCACAGTCTGTTGCGGCCTTCCATCTTTATAAAGGGCAGGAAATGAGCAAACAGTTTACTGGTAGCATACCATGACAGAAAGCAACCGAACAGATGTAATCCCTATCCACATCTGAAATAACTCTCTGGAACCAAATGTTACATGCAGGAGGTGGGCTTGCACACGGGAACAAAGAAACTGGGTTTCATGTCATCAGAGAAACAGGAAATTCAGGTCATGCTTTCACAAATTGTCAATCCAACCTTCTGCAGAACAGGGGCAAAGATACTATAAAACTGTTTTTGCATTATCATTATCAGCTTCACACCATGAGAGAAGCAGTGGCAACTTTATGTTTTTTTGGACAGCTAGTCATGGATATCACAAACCGTGCCATCAGTTGTGTTTGCTGCTAATATTGTGTGTTACAGCATCTGTCCTCACAGTTGTGTGTCGGGCTCACCTTTGCAAACACATATTTTATCGATCAACCACCCAAACTGTAAGAGGAAGAAATGTCAAATGGCTCACTCTTGTTGAAGTGCGCTGAAGCTGAGTGCTCGGACTGTCAGGACATTATTGTGTGATTATTTTCCCTGCACTAACGTTGCCCACAGTCTCTTGTTGATGTCTGGGGAGCTTCAGCATTAGCAATAAAAAGGTTGGACCTCGGTTTAGAAACTTCAAAGTGTTTTGCTGTGAACCTTTAGTGGATCTCCATCTAGCCAACGACGGTTGATGGGGTGCCGATCCCATTGGCTATTTTCCGTTTTGACATCATTGACAGGGAAACCAGAGGGGGAGGTGTTGGTAGAGAAGGAGAAAGGGAGGGAGAGGCTTTGACAGTCTCAAAAACATCAGTGAAACAGGACGAATGAGGGGCTTCAGACACCAGGTTCAAGACACGCTAGTTTCCACAGTATTTCGCCTGACTGATCTACTACTGAGTGTGATAATCATCCAAAGCAAATCAAAAAACCCCAATAATGGATTACAAACACTTGAATTAGCCCTTGAATTGAAAGAAATGAAAAAAAAAAAAAAAAAAAAAAAAAAAACAGTCCAGAAGCTGAGAATCAAGGCGAAGAAGAGAGACAGATGAACCATAGAGCCAGGCATTTCTCTGTTTGATGAGACGTTTAGTCTATCCCATAGTCTGGGTCAACCTTGTTGGGGCAGGATGTACAATCAGATTGGGCCATAGACTTGATACCCCCCCACACGGACTCCTGCTGATGCTCTGAACTGCCTCTGCATACACTCCTGCCCTCCTCTCAGCGTGGTCAAAATACCTAACCCTGAAATTCTCCTCCAGATTTTGAAATGAGACGGAGGGCGAAAGCCGTGAGAAAAAGAGAGAGCAAAGACCTGGAACAAAATGCATTTCATGTTTTGTAAATGTATACTAAATCACAGAAATGTCTATTATTCATATGTATGTTTTTGAAGCTCCTTTTGCAGTCCAACACAATGACTGTTTCATAAGTATAATACAGCATTTTCCTTGTTTTTTGATATATATATATTTTTTTGATGTTTCCTCAGCTGTCTGTGTCTGGGGGGAGAGGTTTGGGCTGGGGGTGGGTGGGGGCACAGCACCTGAGGGAGAAACTAGGAGAAGAGGAGAGCGGAGTGGGTTGAAGGTGGCAGACAGCTCCTGATTTGTCCCCAGTTTTGACCATCGCGGGCAGGTGGTTGGGTCTTCCTCTTCTGTCTGTGGGCTGTGCTACTATCTGAAGTCGATAGAGGAGGCGGAGAGAGGGAGGGTCAATCAGGTTGCGGGGTCAAAGGTCTGAAGGGTCAGGAGGGTCAAAAGGTCGAGGGCTAGCCCTGGGTCTCTTTGCCACTCTCTCGTTCCCGTTGTCCACTCTTGCTCATCTTCATCTCTGTCAGCTGGATGTACCGCAGCACGTTGGTGTCTGTGATGGGTGAAATTCACAGTTTGTCAATTAAAGTTCTGTCATTTCACATTGCAGTTGTTCTTCTACAAAAAAAGGAAGACTCAAAGACATTAGTTATGACACACAGCATTTAAAATAGTAGAGTTGCCTGAAAGTAAAAATGTCATTTTCTGATGGCCATTTCAGAAAAATATCTGAACGCACATACTCTTTGATATTAGAAACTTGCAATATGCTTTTTATTCAAACAGCAAAGTTTGTTGACTTTTTAGATCAGCATTTGCCTCACTGTGTCAGAAACAGCAACTCAAGCAGCATTTTAACAGATTTACGTTTACTGTGACATCTCTGTTTGAATATCACCTCAATTAGGAATATCATTCAAGAGCAGACTTTGAAGGTACCATTAAGCCGTTATAATGAAATGGAGGAAACCACCAGCAAAGGTGAGGAGAAAAAATGAAACTGGCTCACAAGCAAATGTAAATAATTATCCACCACTGAACATAAACAGTGTAAAGGCACAGGATGCTGTTGAAGGCTTTCACAACAACACAGGAGAAACATTTTGACCAAATTTTCTCCCCGCCCACTCAGAAAATTTGGGCAATTTTTCTTGGGGCTAATTTTGTTGTTGTTTCACTGACAAGCAAAAGGTCTCAGGAGCAAAAGAAATTAATTAAGATGCAAAAAAATATCATCTTGTCAGAAAACCTGTCAGCAACCGATTAGCTCATTGTGATAACCTGCTGTTAAGGTTAGCATTACTTAATCTATAGTGCAGATATATTTTCATTTGGCATACAAGGTGTGCAACTTAATGTTCTTTATTTTCCATTGACCTTATCCATATTCATAGAGTTCTTAAATGCTAGTACTCAAAACTCGAAAACTGGATTCAAAGTACTCAAATTCACAGCAGCTAGGTGCTGAGCTAAAGGGCTCTAAATTAATCATATAACAATAATAGGAGCCTCTGACATTTGATGTGTGAAAAAAGAAATGCTGTCACCTGTGGGTTCACGGTTCTTGGCGTCACGTAGGTAACGTAGGGCACATTCGTAGTCACCCAGGTGATAGAAGGCGATGCCAGCGCGGTACATGGCCTTGAAGTGGTCTCTCTGGTGGCTCAGCACCTTCAGGCAGTACTCCTTCACTCTCTCATAGTTTACCAACTCGGACTGCAACAGACATGCTGCAAGAAGGAGAAGGAAGAAATTAGCAGTTTAAAAGTAGATGTAAAATTTTTCCCCCTAATAATGGCAGTAATGAAAAATAAGGCATCTGCCTGATTTGTCTGAGCAAGCACTTCATATGAGTTCAAGTGACAAGTCTGTCCCATGAGTGAAACACAAATATTGGGTGTTTTGCTGACGCCTGTGTCTTTTAAAAGTGCCGTGGTGAAATTTAGCCTCCACAGTTCTTTCTCAGGATGGCAGTGAGCTGACTATAAATAGCCAACGCTAACGTCCAAGAGAGCAGAGAAGACAAAAGAAAGTTGTGCCAGCAGGAAAATCTCTACATGCTGCTGTTGAGCTCAACATGTAAAATGGAAGAATGGGGAAAAAGATGGACTGAACACTGTGAGGACGCCTAATTCTGACTTTCCTGACTTAGCAGATGTGTTGTTAGCAGTGGGAGCAGCAGAGGAGGATGGAAGGAGGGTCAGCATGAAGAGCGAAGGTCAGATGACACAGAGGAGCTTTGGGATAAGATGTGAATGGTGAGACCAAGTAAGCTGTCTGAAAGTGCAACATGCAGGACTTCAGAATACGTATTTCACTGTGGTCATCAGTCCTATATATGTGACCTGCAGCAGCACTTCCTTGAAACGATTCTCAGCAGCTCTGAGATCAGTTATGGCCGGAATAACTGCATTAGTAAAGACACCACAGCTTTTAAAAGCCTGCTTATGGCTCTGATATCTGATTCCTCTGGTGATCACAGCCACTTAGGCTTTTATTTCCCTTCTTTCTTTTTCCTTCCCTCCTTCACCCCTCACCAATGTCTCAATCTATCAGATGAGATATGTAAAATATTTTCCCTTTCAGTCAACTCTCCTTCAGCACTCCCACCCTTCTCTTCCCCTCCCTCATCTGACTTATTTTTATCCCCACCCCTCCTCTGAGTTTGCCCTTGACACACAGACAGCTCTGTGAATATCATGAGTCAGGGACAGTTAGCTGGGAGGAAGGGTGAGTCAGGAGTGAGACAGGGAGGGGAGAGGGGGGAGGAGGAGGAGGGGAGTATGTATGGGTGGCTGGAGGTGAAGTAAAGGACAACAGGTGAGACCTATGGGAGACTAAGAGGGAGGGAAAGGACCGAGTGCGTTAATAATGGAACTCCTCTATGTCCGACCATCCTCAGAGGAACACAACAGAGGGTTCCATCAAACGAGCAGGACTGATGGGGCTGTGTCAGACACACACACACACACTCAAGTTCAAAACACTAAATAATTAAAGAATGGCCCAATTCAATAAAAGTCAGTGTACTTTGTATTTAGTGGTTGAGTTATATGTGTCAGGAGGACACACTGAATTTGTTGTGCGTATTGTGTGTGTGTGAGTGAAAACAATGCTTTCAGACACAACTATAGACGGGAGCGTGAGCGTGAGCGTCATAGTATGATGAAAACACAAATATTTTATCGGTTTAATTGCGATTTACTCAAACTCAGGCCCTATTTTTTTTTAAGTGAGCTGATTTTTGGGACTGACCTCAACAGTTCAGCCAAGTTACTTCCAACATTTTGTTTAGATGGATGTTATTGGATCATTTTTTTTTTTTATAATTTACATATTATAGATTCATTTTAGCACTTGTTCAAGTCCTGTATGAAATTCAGTCCTATTGGACTTTGCTGTTACGTGAGGACAACGCTGCTTTTGTTTAACCGACAGTTAAATTGACAGAAATTATTCTTATTATAATATATATATTATAATTATTCTACGTTTTCCTGTTTATTGAACTGTTTAGTTTGTTTTGTCTTCATAATGTGAAGTTATGTCATGTTTGCCAAGGAGACACTGTGTAAGATGTAGATTAACTGATTCATCATCATTATCATCATCACACAGCCTGATTTCCTTCATGACTCAGCATGGAGCAGGAACGTTGAGGCTGTTTCTCGTCTTCAGTCATTATAAGTCTGCTGAGGCCAGTAAAGTGGGAATCACCTCACATGCCCTCTACCTGTCCTGCACGTCTCGCTGCAGTTTCCACTCCTCTCTTTGTTTTTACTGCCAGCTGCAACATGACTGATCTCATCCCTTCACACGCCCATCCATTATCGGCCTCCAGCAGTGGAGGCGAGCCCAGCTTTCAGACAGCTTTCAGAGGATTCAGTTACACTCCATAATGGCCTAATGGCTGACGTACCTACAGAGTTCACAGAGGCTCGCACATCGACATACGCAATACAGAAGACACACACACACTCACAGCGCATACGGCTGAAACACAGTTACCCAGGTCACGGACTGTGGTGCAAACACACATGGTAACGAAGGTGACTGCACACAAACCAGTGGGTGTAAATAAGTGTTGTTGACACAACCACACACAGAAGCTCTAAACCAGGATCACATCCCAGTGACTTTAGGTGAACTGCTTGATGCCCATGATGATTAAAAGGAGATGTGACTGTATAACACACTCGCAGGAGCAGCGCGGCTGGCCACACCCTGCTGGCCCATTAGGCAGATGGACGGAGAGCCAGAGGGAATGGAGAGTGTGGTGAGATGCATTAAGGGTGTTATAATTATGAGATCACTAAAGAAAGGCTGAACACAAAAAGACAGACACACCATGAAAAAGACAGAAATATCACTGGAGCCAAAGTATCCCAGTTACCGGACAGGTGTGTGTCAGGGCTGAGTCTCCCATTATAGGAGGGAAGGCTGGAGTCAGTGTGAAAAATGTTTGACTCAGAAGAACAGCAAAATAATAATAATAATAATAATAATAAAAACCAACAACAAACATTCTCTTATTTTTTAAAGACTTTTCTTCAAATCTTTTTTACGATATTTAAGATTTCACCACCTACTTGTGCTCTGTAGCAAGCCTAATTACAAGCCTCGTAAGTCACACCTTCACAGGTCAGACGTTCACATCATTCTGCAGCTTTAGATCTACAGGATATCCAGGACCAACATGCAGAGGACGCAGTGCAGACTGTACAGCTGCGGGTGTGCAGGACAGTATAGTACAGCTGGTTTTCACAGAGAAAGGTGCACTCAGAGATGTGTAATTAATGTCTGAATTTTTATTAAGCACGACGGAGATCTGTAATGAAGTGCTTTCGTGGCCTCATCTAGGGCTGCAAAACTGAAATATAATTGAAATCCAAATGCATTATTCAAATCTCAGGAGCTCATGGAAAAATGGCAGGAGCGGCTGTTTTTTGGGTAAAGGTAAAATGTTTTGCATTGTTGGTGCTCTGGAGACGTTTGGCCTACCGATCATCTTCTGTAGACAGATGGGAAGATCCTATTTTGGTATTTTGGAGTATTTTTAATTTTATTCTGTGAAATGCAAAGGGCGTCATCATAATTGAAATTAAATCACGATCGCAATATAAATTTATGATTCTGCTGCAGTCAAACTATGCTCATTGTTTGTTTTAAGCACAATCATTTTAAAACCTCGTTGGCACATCACAGAAAATGTTGTCGCCCAGTGATGTAGACAGACATTTGCCACCAGTGAGAGGTTACAAGCAGGCAAAATGTTAAATAAAACAGAAAATTTCTCTGCAAATGTTTTGATAGTTTTAATTATCAATTTATTATTATTATTGTTATTATTAAATTCCCTTTAAGAGGGACTTCATGTGATGTCAGCGCAATAAACTGAAATGTCATACGATGCAGCAACAATGCTGGCTTTGTCACAGGAATACTTAGTTATTTTTCTATCTGTCAGATTTAAAAGGAGCAAGAATTTGGCAAAAGGCAGGAAATCTGAAAAAAATTTAATAGAAAACTATATTTCAGAAGCCCCAAGAAAAGCCAACAGGTGCAAAGGCAGCTGTCATGTGTCTGTGTGTGTGTTTTTCCGCTGCTTGAATCTCGATTGAAAGGTGTGGTGAGTGGGAGAGGTTAACACATGCTGAAGAACCCCACTGATACGCCTGAAGCTTCATGTCTGAAAAAAGAAGAAGAAAAAAAAACCCAAACAGTAACAAAACAGAGATTGTGCATTGAGACTCCCTTTCATTTAGCAGACAGAGCGTCAAGGCCTGTGAGGAACAGAAGAAAGCAAGCAAGAAAAAAAAAAAATAAATGTTGAAACTAGACAAGAGAGATGCAGGCGAGGAAAGACGGAGTGAGAGAGACATCCCTAACAAAACACAATCCAGTAACAGCTGAGGGGAAATCATTTCAGCATGAGACGTGTAGAGGGCAAGAGGAGAGATGAAGACAAACAAAGCAAAAATAAGGGGGAAGATGCTTTTTGGGGTCATTTATCACTTTTTCTACTTCTGTATAATCTGTTTAGAACTATGAATCCTCTTATTTCTTTGTGTTGCCTCATCTCACCCCCCCCAGCTCTCTCTGTCACACCAGGGTGCCACGACACAGTCTGGCTGATTTAAAGCCACTTGTAGCTGTGGTGATCAGTCTCCTGTCTACAACCTCATTATTAGTTCAGCAGGAAGATAATGACAGAGACAGAGAGCCATCACTCACAGAGACACACACACTTTTTGTCTCGATAACGGCATCCATCTTTGACCTTCATCCTTCATTTCCATTTCTGTCTCTCTGGCTCCCGTTTCTCGAAGCACAGACCACCATGCTCTCCTCTCACATGGTCCTCTCCCCGACCTTTACAAGGTCATACAGGTCCATCATGAAAGTTCCTCATATGTAGATTTTAGAGCAAAATGTGATTAGAATAGCTCCACCTAAAGCATTTTTTTTTTTTTTTGCAAATGCCTTTCGTTGTTATTGAGTGGGAGCACATTTCCTCACTCGCTGTATCTGAAGGCCTGTCTGTACTGAGATGACACAGCATCGACTCCGACTTCAGCCGGCACCTGCATTATCACCCTCCCTTTCAGCCCTTTTGTTCTCCTCCTTCACCCTTTCTTCTGGTCGCTTCATGCCTGACAAGCTTTCATATCAAACCCTGATCTGACAGCTGTTGTAGTGGATGTGACTTTCTGAGAATTACTTGTCATGCTGTTAACATGCTCTTAACAGTTTTCTAACTTTGTTGTTATCTATACACATGCATAAATAGAGTGGGTTTTTTTTTTTTTTCTAGGTTGTATTTTGTTGGCCTCCATCATTCTCGTCCTCTTGTGGTACTGAGATTTACTTCAGTAAAATCTGATTCACATCTGTTCTTTTTCAAATAGCTGTCACATCCATGCTGCTCCAGATGATGATGATTTAAACTTAAATCAGCCAGCATGCAACATAAAGAACATAAAATAAGCTCTTTTTCCTCAGAGGAAACATACATAAAGATCCATGGGATTTTTTATTACACAGATGACAAAAAGTCATTTTGTCATCAAACAGCATTGGACTTAAAACAAATGGAGCAGATGATCTCTGATTGTGTGTCACAGAAGAGTGATGCTGCTCCATATGGTGTAAAAAGCCCTCATAATTACTCAGTCTTATTGCTCATGTTTGACTGTGAACATCTCAGAGGCCTCCTCAGGCCCCTCGGGGGTAGCTGGGAATAAAGAGCACTGAGACCAGCCTCACAAATGACTCAGTGAATATTTTCAATGAGTGATTGTACTGAAGAGCACAGAGTGAGAGCGTATGTTGTGATTATGGTAAAGGCTGAAGAAGTGTATGTCTGTGTGACAGGCAATTGAAGAGATCACTCCATCGTCTGACAACTTTTTCAATTTCTTGGGATTCAATGTGAAGCTAGATCTGATAAACATGTGGTTACAGCTGGCAGCTTCCCTTAGCTTATGCCCTGAGCCAGAAAAATAACTTTAACTCCAACAACTCCCACTATACTGTCACTTCAAAACATCGATCTGTTGGAAAAATTGTAACTAAGACAGGACTGCTGACACTAACATGAATAAAATCCAATATTAACACAAATACAACAGATTCAACTAATTTAAAGAGAATGGTTTTGTGTAATATGTGAACTATGCAATGCCAAGTGTCAATAATCTGTAACAGAGCCACTGTAGCTAATTTAGGAGGTTTTGCAGTCATATGCAGGCCTGAAAACAGACTTGGTCTGTCTAAGATCAACCTACTTGCACATCGGATCTTCATCAGATTTGGTTTAATTGATACAGAAACCAAAGAGCCATAATGATCATTTCTCTTTATTAATGAGCCATAAAATGGCTGCTGCTGTAAGACTTTATAATGAGCTCAGATCACAGGTTGTTGGAAGTTAGTGCCCTCATCTAAATCTCTGACAGAAAGTGAATGAACATACTTCCCAGATGTCAACCAGTGCCTCTTATTTTTTATGCATTATTATTTCTGAGCTCGTAGCACTTGGAAACTGCTGGTACATCAATTACGTTTGTATGTTTTACCCCATCAGGAGAGAACTATACCCACTCCCATCATTGTTGGCTGTAAGATCTAACCAAAGGAACCAAACCAACCAAAGAGCATGTTGACGTTTTCCACTTTCACCTCACATCCCCGTCCACAAACCCCCAACGCATGAATCACAGCGCTCCTGTCGGTGCCTGTCTTCTGCCTTACTCAATCAATGTCCAGCATCCAACATTGTGCTGCTCTCCGAAAATAGTCGCTGAGTCAGGATTAATGCCCATCTACTAAAATATTTATATCAGTGAGGAAGCTATCTTCTCTATGACTTCACCAAAGATGAAATCATTTAATGCTCGCCATGGCACTTTGCAGCTCCCAGAACTTTGGCTGAGTAATTTCCTTACGTCTGGAACATAAGCCTGGGATACTCAGGATGGGTCTTTGTGCGGTTTCTTCGGGAGACTAAGGGAAATGAAGAGCATTTGATAAAGTAATAATTTTATTTAACCCATTCAAACCGGTATATTTACTTTATATACTTAAATGTCCAAAGGCCAAATGAGGATCTCAGACTATCCACATGACTTTTATGTTCTGAGTAAAAGCAGACATTCACGCAGCAGATAAGTGCAGTTTAATAAAGCATAAAAGAGACTTCTATCAAGGTTATATGTTTAGCTGAGCCCCTGACAGGGATATAATTTTATTGTGGCCCTTAGCTAGGCCATTATCTGATTGGTGATGTCAGCTGAAGAAACTGAGCAGGCTCGTGCCTTTAGCTCAGCAGACCTTTGGCTACTGTTTCCCGCTGCTGTCAAATATATCGCCTCTAAACTCAAACCATGCATCAAGTCAGATATTGTCAAGTAAAAATAGGGCTGTGGCTGCTAATATCAAAGCACTTCTGTCTTTTTGTCTGGACAATCTGCCTTGATAAATGTGCTCTGTGCATTATGGCAGTAACAAGATAGATGAGAGAGCGTTTGGACAGGTCAGTGGAGAAAAGAGCCAAATGGTTTGGCTCAGAATTTCATGGAGTCAGCCTTAATCTGCGAGGTAGTAAAGCTTTCACACCAAGTACCTGAAGTAAATGAATGTCTGAAGCATGTGCTTTGATAATTTATAAAAATGGTATGGGCATGCGTTGACAGCCAGTTGTGTTTGGCGGTTTTCTGAACACACAGGGGCAGCATAAACAAGCTGTGAACAACGCTGACATACCATCAGTTTTTCAGTTGATGTGGTGAACTTGTTAGAAAATAGTTGTTTATTTATACATCTGACAGATATGAGGTAACATTAGTTCATTTGGAGCCGCGCTTCTGGCAACTCAGTAAGTCTTTAAGTCCAATCTCTATTTTTCTCTGGAGCTGTTAATTGCTCCACTATGTTCACTATGACTGTCTGTGTGGTGGACAGGAGGAATTGAACTCGGCTTAGGAGAAGGGCGGGACTGAAACCAAACAATTACTTTTTTTTTTTTTTTAACCAAAACAGCCAGCCTGTTTACAGTCACTTTTTTCTATATATGTAAAAAATCGGAGTAGAAAACTAATAATTCCGAAAGAAAAGTCAAAATACTGTCAAAAAAATCATCTTATTGATGTTATGAAATTCATTTAAACAGAATATAAGGAAACAGACTTAGGATAGTAACATACATCAAGCTTGTGACTTTTTACTGAAGAGATAAATTGTGTCCGCTCCTAGTTAATCCATGAAATAAACATAAATGTCCACAGTAATTCCCCCACGGTTCTCAATCAGGCTGTGGATTCTGCAATTCTGTTGAATATAAATACACACAATTATTCATTTCATCTGTTGTTAATACAGAATTATCCACAACAGCAGTTTAACTGCAAATGTTGCATCAGATAGATAGATAGATACTTTATTCATCCCCACAGGGAAATTCTATGATAACTCAGTAAATTGGTTTCAGTTTAGATTTTTTTCTTTTGAGTGAAACAGTACTACAGTAGTGGGAATCAAATTTGGCACATCTACTGGGCTGAGGAGCACCCCGAAGCTGGATCAGCAAAACAGACTCCACACAACCTTTACACTTTCCTGCTGTCACAAACAGAGTGTAACAAGGACAAATTTTCAATGTCAACCCCTGGCAGCACATGAAATGAAGCATTGGGTGTCAGGTCGGAGCAAGGGGAGGCTCAGATAGGGACCAACATGGCTTTTTATCTGTGACAGATAAATATAAACAGGCAATTGGTTT
The DNA here is from genome assembly GCF_900963305.1 of Echeneis naucrates. NCBI lineage: Eukaryota > Metazoa > Chordata > Actinopteri > Carangiformes > Echeneidae > Echeneis > Echeneis naucrates. The sequence goes on along the minus strand of NC_042523.1, from coordinate 12,468,951 downwards.
ACTCTGCTCAGTCCGCTGGAGCATAGGGTGTTAGATATGCACAGACAGCTTCAGTAAATTCTCATTACCGATGGTTTACAGACGACCCATATTTGGCATTTCTCTATCTTCCTCTTGCACTTGCTCCCTCTATCTCTCTCTGAGGGTGTCACTGAAGGGCATCTGTTTCAGTTTTTTCTCAGCTGATGCCATGACTTTCAACTGTGGACTAAAAAAAGCTTTGACAGCCACTTTCAGCTAGTCCTTCCATGTAAAAGGATATACGATTTCAAAATCAAACGCATATATTATGCAGATCAAATGCAAAGAGCACAAAAAGCATTATTATAGATCTTTGAGGTGTCAGTAGCTTGTTATAATTAGAACTTTGTTATCTTACATTTGACACATCTGAGACACTGACCCTGGATGAATAAGATGACAAATGTTTGCTGTCCGCATCTGCTGGACAAAACTCCTGGATGAATTACCCTGGAATCTCATAAACGTTCAATCTGCACTTTAAATCTTCATGGCAATCGTCCAACTTTTCATATGATAAAGTTACATTTCTTCTCCCTGCCATAATCCAAAGTCAGGAAAATTTTGAGTAATCATGACTGTCACGTGATGCGACCGCACGAGTGTGAGCATGAATGGTTGCTGTATGTGGATGTCTCAATATGGTGGCCCTGTGATAGACTGGCATCCGGTCGAGGATGGACCTCGCCCATACCCGGTGTCAGCTGGGATTGGCTCCAGGCCCCCACAACCCGGACTAATGAGTGTTATAAATAATGGATGGATGGATTCAGGATGCCACCAGAAAAACTGTAGTAACTTTAGTGATCACCTGAAAGCAGTGCTGTTTTTTTTGGACTGCTACTGGGTCCATCAACCTAAGATAACAAAATAACTTCTAAGACCTGCTCCATTTTGTAGCTGAACTAGACCAGCTTTTTTCTGAATTGAGTGATGCTTCTAGTTCAAAAGTAAAAGTGCATTTCATGTGTTTGAAATGCACAGCAGATCCACAAATGAGTGCATCAGGGTTTGTTCAGTCAAATTGATAAATCCACACCAGATTTAGGGCAGCCTTGTCAATACAATATCAGATTCAGCAGCGCACAGATGTGGAATAAATACCAACACATTGCAAAACAAAACATATTGCAATGACTATAAATTCCGACTTTGCACTTGTTTTATGAGCCAGAGTGATTTAATTTTGTATGTTATGGTGTCATTAATCCTGAGTGTTTAGAGCTGTCTTAGAGTTTTATTCACGTCTCACTTGTGCACCATATGAAATGACATATGGAATCATGTTGTTTTTATTTCTTTTTTCTTTGGTATTTTGCACTGATGCCTTTCTTTGCCTTTGTTGATGAATGGATTGATCTTGTTTCATTTTCATTTCTCCTTATGCTGAAGCCTCCTTCTAATCCAGTAACTATTCCTGCTAAATTCTTGGACTACCTTTAGGCCAAAATATGAGTTTATTAGCAACAGCAAAACTAATGAAATTCACATTCGCTATTTTGCTACTGTTCTTTATTTTTTATACTAAGTAGCAATTGTTAGCATGGTAACACAATAAACGAGTTAACATCTTAAACACTGTCCTTGTTTAGTGTCAGCACTGTTACTGTGAGCTCGTTCTAGCATACTCACATTGGCATTTCCGTCAAAGCTCAGCTGCTGCTGAGTTTATCCATTATCATTTTAGCGCTGGTGTAGTTGTGCTCTTGTGTTGGCTATGTTTTTGTGGGTTTGTGCTGTTTTGTGTTCTCTTATTAGTTTAATTTAATGGAACTGGTTTGATTTGAAAACATATTAAAATAAAAATAAAAATAAAAGTTTAGCTCTTATTATTTTCTCTGTTTCTATATCCACCTAAGTAAGCCTGAATCTTATTTACTCTTTTGACGGGAGTCATCTGGGCCTGTCAGTGTTCTGATATAAATCACTCTGGTCTGGAACAGATTTCTTAGTGTTGTGATCTCCACATTGAGATAGTAAAATACAAATGCAGCTTTGAAAATCTTTCCTTCACTACTTAGAGTTGACAGAGGCAATGTTTTCTCCTCTCATTCCCTTCTTGTCCTCCTCTCCATTTGTAGCTCCATTTCTTTGTCCTATAATCCCCTCATACTTAAGAGTTCTGTCCAGTTTCTCCGGCTTCCTTTGTCAGACTCCCTCCCCCATTTTAGCCTCTGCATCTTCTCTATGGGCTCACCCCCTCCCCCATATCTTTCTTTGGCTCTCAGCTGTGAGGTAATTCAGGGGGTATGTGTGTTTATGAAGGACAGTACAGTGAGAGTGGTACAGTAAAGGGAGTGCCAGTCGTATTCCTGACAGCTATACCACGCCATCTGCAGCTCTGGCACACAACGTTCCCACGGCTCTGCTCTGGCCACCCCTCCGATGGCAGACGCACATACACAGAGGGGAGCAAAAACACCAAGCAAACCTCCCCCCATCTCCCCCATCTCACCATCATGTGGCATCTCTTTCTCTTCCATCCTCCTACAGGCACACTGCACAGTGCAATTCTTCTCTACAAAGCATTTCTCCCAGCTGCTGAAACAGCCCTGCTTTCTCCTCATCTAAACCCATCAATCTTGGATTCTTCTCCTCGTCACTTCTGCTTTTATCTCATGCTCTCCACCACATCCCCTGGTGATGGAGCTGGAAGGTGATGAAAGAGAGGAGTTTTCTGTTCTTCTCTGGTTTTGTAAGCAGACATTGAATATTCACATGTGATTGGTTAGAGCGGACTGGTGAAATTTCTCCGTCTGTGGTGTTACACATCGCTGACATGGCCCAGTATCAATCTGAAGCAAGATTGGTCTTGGAGGCTGTGATGTGAGGAGGTGGTGCAATAGCACTATGAATTATGACCGTACTACGACAGGGAAAGAGCTTCTATTCTTGGTCCAGCAATAACAGCTGTGAGTGTCGTCAACAGGCTCATTAAAGGCTCATTTAAGGCCTGTAATTGCATGTCATGGTTCAAATGTTCACGGAAGGTCTCAATCAGATCAATATGGGACAGAAAAGGATGTACATTATCTGACCATTCAAAGAAATGTTCAGGGCAGAATCTAAATATTTTTTAAAACCCTAACCCTAACCCTAACCAGGTTTCGGGAAAATCATGCTTCCTACGTATGTTAGGAACAAAATTGCCTTTTTTTATGTATTATTAAGGCATTGTATTAACAAACCGATCATTTACTATACATTAGCTGAAAGGGCAGTTTAACTGTAACAAACCTTCCATTGTCACTGGACTCTGCAATTCCTCTCAGTGCTTACAAACTGTTTCAGTGTTTTTCAAGTCATTGTGTTGGAATCACTCTCATATGAGAGACAGATTTTGTCCAGTTTGGGGTGGTACAATTGTTCTGTAGTGACCAAAAACTGAGCTCAAATATGTCCAATCGAATGACAGTGTTGCTGTAAATGGGCAACTGTTTGATAATATATTAAACATATTAATCTTTTTGCGTCACCTAAACAAGAAAAATCATTATCATAGCTGATAAAATCAACATTTTTTAGAATGGCAAATTAGCAGGACTTAAATTTACATTATTACCTTCTTAGACGAAAAGGCAAATGTTTGTCTGAACATTCATGTTGGCCTTTTCATCATTTAGTCATCTGTTGCCTATTGTCGCCATTACATTGTAAATCCTTTCAACTAAACTGTAAAAGAACAATAAAAACTGCCGTTACAGAGTCTGACACTCACAACTTGTTTTGTTTTGTTCCGTCTAAACAGACAATGACTTTAGACTCTTAATGACATGAAACAACACGATCGCGATCAATGACATTTTTACCTGATTTCCCAGAAAAATTTAATCATCAGCTCATTATGTTCATCTCATCTCATCTTCATCTGGTTATCCGGGGCCGGGTCGTGGACGGTTCACTGTCGTACCAGCTAATAAAAATTGTCAGGAATCCACTGTTTCTCGGATTCTGAGTAAAAGACTTACATTACATTCATCCTGCCTCCTGCCATTTGTATTCTGCGATTGAGTCCTTCTGAGTAATCTGACAAAAAATGGTTAAGGGATGAGTTTATCAGTCACCTTGCGCTTGTATCCTACTAATTGAAGCTCGTGGCCATTGCTGACATATTTAACTGTCCTTATGAGCATGAAATTATAATTGAATGCAGAGTTTACTGAAGATAAACAGTTAAGGAAACCAGAGACACTGTAACAGCTTGACATACATGAAAGGGAAATTATCTTTTTGCCGGTTGGTCTGTAACTGTCAGTCTTATTAAGGTCATATTATCAAAAACATTTCTGCCTCTGCATGTAAATTTAAAAGACTATTATGTAAAATTATGTAAAACATACCATTATCTTTTCAATCTTTGAACATTTATTTCTTAAATGGGAGAGTGGGTAAAAATTGCTGGATCATCATGGTGAGCAAAGCAACTGTGAGCTGCAGATTTAAATAAAAAGGTGGATGGTGTTACGAAACAAACACTCATCCTCCCTCCTGCTGCTTTGTTCCCAAGGCTGTGACTTATGACTCATTCAAAGATCGAGCCAGTCAGGAGGAACAAAAGGAGATTTGAGGCAGAGATCAAAGTTAATGAAAAGTCAGACTGATTGCTCTCACCACAGGATCATAGCACACTGCTCCCTGTTTTATTCTTTTCACACGCCCTGACATGCATTTGAATGGAGTTAAACTTACTGCACTTCCACATACAAGCCGGTCGAAATGTAGGGACTTAAGAAGCTGTTGTCCCGGTTGAAGAAAGTGCTTCTTCATGATCAATATCAGGGAAAAGAGCAAAGAATCTGCAGTCACATCTGACTGTGTTCGTGATGGTGGGTGGCTGAGGCGTGCTGGCAGGCAGTCTGCCTCTGGCCAACATGTTGCAACACTGTGAACTGCAACACACTCATTGGTGGTGTAACACATTTACATACAACCCTGTAGGGACAGAGAGACTCAGGATTTCTCTGTAATAAGGCCAGAAACAAGATATTTATCATCCACTGTCTTTGAGTTTGACACAACCAGGTGATGTTTGCTTTCTTTCTGTGCAGCTCTAATCTAGATGCCATATTTTTTCTCAAATTAAAACCTCCTAATCTTGTTTTTCTGTCTCTGTGTGCTCAACTGGTAGCAGCTACTCTGCACTCATTGAGAAACTTCTCATCAGCAGCTAAGAACAGAAGAAGAAGTTTTAAAAATGCTTTATAATAATTGTATTAAATAAAATTTATAGTCAATGTAAGTGAGTCATATTTTTCTCTTACTCTGATTGATTTATGTGGAGCTAACTGCTGTGTAGTTTCATCGAAGGTAGCAACTAACAACAATTTTCTGAAAGAGCCAATAAAATTTACAGTTAACCCTCATACAGGAGATACAGCATCCAATTCTCCCATCTGAGAAGCTAGAAGTCAGAAAAGTGCAATAAGTGCACACTGTGTGTCCGGAAACATGAACGCACCCTCCACATCACTCACTCATGACCGATGTCCATTGCTGCCTGTTGCTCTCCTCCTATACGTCAGGACCACGGACAACCGGCCAATCAAATTGCAGCTCCTCACTCATAACCATGGTGACCATCCTCCACGTAGCGGAGCTCTGGGTAATTATATACTTGAAGAACCTGCAGCCCGATTACTACACAACCAAAGAACAGCAGCTTAATGTCAGCCAGTGAAATTTACTCAACTCAAATGAGGGCTGACACTGGGATGGGGCCACTGAGTTTTTTTAATAAAAAGAGACCACAGTAACATATTCAAGATTATGCTTTGAATAAAGCATGACCATGACCATGCATTTTACATTTTCTGACAGGCTTAATCTGAAAACGCGGTATCATTTTGTAAAAAAAAAGAAAAAAGATCTCATCTCAGTTAGGTCACCTGGTTAAATATACAGTTGTTTAGAGGTATAGCAGCTAGTAAAAAGTTCAAAATCACAAGGCAAAATATAAGAGCCACAACCTAGCGCGGGAGGCAGCACAGCCCAGTAATATTATTTAGTGTTGTGACTGAGGAAAATGCTTTCATTTGCATGACATAGTAAAGTCTTATCCATCCCATAGAACCATCAGATCAAATGCTTCTGATCAATCCAGATTTATTCTGCATGACGACCTCAAAAACAGAGCCAGACTAATGAAGAACCACCTTCAGCAGCACAAGGTACAAAGAGTCCAGCAACAGATGGTCTGACCCCCCCAGAGCCCAGATCTCCAGTCTGGGGCTACATGAAGAGAGAGTAAACACTGCGACAGCTCAAAACCACAAGCTCTCCAAGACCCTTTGAAAAAACTACCAGCTAAGTAACTTTGGGGGGGTTCTGAAACCAAACACTGGTTTCATTGGCCTTTTTATATTAACACATTTTGTTTAGTCTATTCTGAAATATCAATGGTTTTGGTAAACTATTTTATTATTGTTTGGCACAAGAACAGTGAACTAATGAGTGTTTAGTTGTAAATTCTGGTGCCTTAGTGAATGAAAAAGCTGTCTGTATTTGTCTTTATCACGTCTATATTTTTCTTCCCGTCCCCATGAAAAGAGCAAAAACAACAACAAATTTATGCTACTAAAAGCTTTTGCCACTGCAGCCACATCCTGATACCGTCCACGCTCCATTGCTGTACTAAAATTATTTTAAACCCATTACAGTTTCTCTGTCTGACAAATTCTTTCATTACCATAAATATTGGCAGTAGTGGAGATTATTTAAGTTACTCCCACAGACACTGTCCTGCAGCACCGGAGTATTATGGAAACAGGGCTTAGTACGTCTCAACAAATGCAGAGTTTCTCCCATTCGAATCATTTATATTTTAGTGACTGAGCCAATGATGAATGATTGTTCCCTCCTCATTAGTCTTTCCACATACTGTAAGATGAGCAAGGATTTTCACATCATTTGCACCCAACTTTTTTTCTAGGCTGTTCACCGTAGCTATACGGAATCTATTAAAGCAGTCAGATTTATCAGATTCATTTAAAATGCTGAGTTGTTACAATCTTTGTCTTAGTCTTGTTTCATCCCTCTGTCCCAATTTTCAGTCATCACGGGATCCAGTAAATATTTTAATGATACCTGATTCACACATGGAAATAACTGAATCACAGGCTATATCAGAGTAAAGCATATGTATTACTGTTGTCCATGAAAACAGTCATTGCTGGGAAAGTCAGGTTGGTGTGAGCCCTCTTTGTGTGAGTGTGTGAATGTGCACACGCAGCAGTGAAGCAGCAGTCAGGGGGTTATGAGCAGTATTAATACAACAACAGGGAAAAGGCCCAATCATGGTTGCCATGGTAAATATGGCCCCCTGTCGCGTGCAAGCAGTCCCTCCCTCTCTGCTCCACACCCCTTCCTGGCTCTCTACTGTTCTTCTCTCTGCTTCTGTCATTTCCAACATATCTACTGATTCCCTCCTTCCTTTTACATCATAAATTTCCCTTTTCTTCCTTATTTCAGTCTCCCTCCTCTCTTTTTGCCTTCCCTCCCCCATTTTTCTTTCACGCCACAGTGGCCTCCCTACAGGCTCCAGTCAGCCCCTGAAAACTGAGCAGAACAAGACGACCTTCAATGAATCATGGCAGGCAGAGTGGACAGCAAGGGGATGCAACATCACTACAGACATTGCGGTGCCACCCCATGACCCAAAACCTCTACATTTTCACCAATAACAATGTCTTATGAGTGGTGTGATGTAACTACTGTGGTGCCGGTGTGCCCCATTCATCATCATTATGTCCATCTCGATGCCAGCAGTCCTCATGATCTTCATTTGCTGGTCACACTGCATACTGAGCACACACTGGGACCATAATTGAGATTTTACAGCACAGCGAGGATGATTAATTTTTTATCATTCGCCTGCAAGAGCTACAGTAATAATACATCTGATACTATGTAAAATACTGTGATTTCAAGTAACGTTACAAAATGAATCACACATTTCAGCTGATTATATTATTTTGTGATATTATTTAGTGAACAATATCTAGTCAGATAGATTATTTTACTTCAGATGATGCTATATGAGTGAGATTAATGGAAAAGAGGATCTAAGAAACACAGTCACCTTTGTTTGAGTAACATGGCATCATTATATAATATACAACGAAAAAAGTTTAACTTTATCTTCATTGTCATATGAACTAAAGCTATCCCTCACACTACACAATGAAATTCTTCCACCATGTAAAGAAACCACCCAGCAGCAAAAGGCCACTTATTTTTAAAACAGCGGCAATAAAAATGCTTAAAAACAACTACAACGATAAGAGCAACTATAAATGAAGGCTCACAACAATATAAAAGACATTCAGTATATGGCCCTAAAACCACTGCACGATAGAAGAAATTATGATTACAAGTTATTTATCATCTTATCCTTTCAGTCTTCTGATGTCAGAAGTATTTTAAACAGTTCCTACAACCACAATCTTGAAAACAAAATGCCCCACCCTTTTTATTTGCCCTGGGGTAGGACAATTATTCTTCTGACAGTGGTTTGTGCTCACTGTGTTGCCTTAAATTCCATATGCATTCCAGCAAGAGAAATATAAAACGTATGCAATCATCAAGTTGTATGTACACAAAAAAGATATCTGAATATATTATACATTCTCACAAAATGTGATGGATATAAGCATTTTTTTGGCATTTTATAGATCACATAGTTACTTTAGAATATAATCACTAATCAAAATATTAATTTTCTGCAGCTATAGGCGTCCAACATGTAGCCTTACTAATAGTTTAAAAGTGGACTCAACCTTACAAAATCGAGTCACCTTTTTCAGCTGTTTTTCTTACACACACACACACATGTATATATATATATATATCCTGAATATATATGTTTGACTCTTTGACAACAGTGAACTACACATACACTTGAAATAATAATGGCATTTGCGGGGAAAGCTTCAACATGCTGATTAGAAACAATGTGTAAGGTTGTGTAAGCCCCTGAAAATAAGCATGGTAGTGATAAAGATGTGTTGATTAAACTGTGGCATTTTTCTGTAAAGGCTGGCAAATTGCCTAACTGGGCTCTAATTTGGTGCCAGTTAAGGATTTTCGTTAAATCTGCACAATGTAGTATTCATCAGCTGACAGTGTGATCAGCTTGTGCAACCTCATAGTTTGACTCCAGCGCTATTTCAGCTGCCTCTGAACAACAAATCCTGAACCTGCGTTTAAAAAACCCACCTTCAGCACAGCAGCCTGTGTGAACCCAGTGAACTGGAGCAGTGCACGGCAGCAGAGTTGTGTGTTTTTGTGTGTCCGTCCCGGTGCCCCTCACCTGTCAGGCTGTCGTAGCACTCGATCTCGGTGCTCTCCACGGCTCTCCGCTGCTCCTCGGTCAGCTTGGCCGCGGCTTGGTTCAGCAGGTTCACCTCGGAGCCCGTCGTCCCGTCGACAACGTGCACCCCTTTGAGCTGCAGCAGTGCCCGGTGGTACTTGCCTATCGCTTCCCGAAATTTTTTCTCCTTGTAGCAGCGATGACCCTCCGCCTTGAAGTCAATGGCTTTCTGGATCTTCGTCTCCATCTCCATCTCAGCCGAGCCGGCTCGATAGCCGCCGCCGCCTCCTCCGTCTCCTCCGGCGGCCGCTGCCAGGCTCCGGCCGCCGGTTTCCGGATAGCTTTTTAGGCTCTTTATCTGGTGCTGCTTCGCTTCCATGTCTCTCAATGAAAGCAGCTGGAGCGGGCCATGGTGCTCGGACACGAAGGTGCGTTTCGTCGGAGAGGACCGGAGCAGCGTGCTGTGCATAAAGGATGCGGGATGGAGCGGCAGAGACGGCTGGACAGGCGGCGGCGCCGGAGACGACGAGCCCCGAAAAACAGCCAAGAAAACGGCTTCAGGAGCGTCTCCGGTCGGTAGCTTGTGCTTTAAAAGCAGGAGGAGAGCAGCCGTGCCGGCAGGTCGTCGTTATAAAGAGAGATTTACGGCTGCAGCAGCTGGAAGAAACATCATGAATTCGCCGACCATCCGCTTCCAACGGTGGAAAAAAGCGATTCCTCCCGCTGCTCCGCTGGCGGAGGGATGCTCGGGTGGATTTCTATGGTTGCAGCCTCCGAGGCACGCGCAGCTTCAGCACCACAGACAGCTCACACGACAGCCCCTTTCGCAAAGCATTGTGGGAAAAAAAGAGAAGTCGTGAGACGTTGCTGCAGGCCAGATTTTACATGGCAAAAACAAAAACAAACAATAAAATAAAAAAATAAAACATTCTCGACAAATTCCATTAAATACCTGACACGTGACATTTAACGTTCTCGGTTAAATTCTCGGTTAAATTAAATGTGACCTGCAGTGACCACTTGTGTTTACAGTGGCAGACCGTGTATTTCAACATTCCTTCAAGTAAAAGGAAAAGCCCCTACACTTTATAGCCACTTTGTTTGAAATGATGAGCCAATTACGTGTCCGTATCAAAACATTTTAATTAGGTCACTTCCATTGGTTGTAATTAGAGACCGTAAAATATTAGGCTCTATCCAGCTAATTCATATTTTTCTTCAGATGATATCCTCTCTAAAGTATCACATTATGTGTCTGAGTGTCTGATGACTTCAGATGATCAGGGGAAAATGGAGACGAACAACAGGGGTGAGGAAAGGAGGTAATGGGAGAGGCATGGGGGAGGAGGAGGGAGAGCCTGTCAGTTACCCTAACCCCAGTTTGGATGCTATTTCTGATTAATCTGCTGCCCACTGTGGGATTAAGTGTTCACACTATTTACACTGTTACAAGTAAAAGTCCATCGCATTGAAAATACAACATCAATAAAAGAAATAAACAATAACAATAATGGAATATGAAACTGCCTCCAAGTACATAAACCAAAAACAGCATTCATTTATTTTTCATTAAGTAGTGTTAGTAATACAAACTGATTTTTTATAATTATTTTACTATTAGTTGGATTGCAACGAATTATTGGGGTTGTGGACACATTTTTCATTTTCATTTGTGTTTTCATTTTTCAACTGATCAATTTGTTAAACCTTCACAAAAAGGTTTTTGCTCAATGTGGCAATGAAATATAACTCTAAATTCAAATGTATGTAAAACAAATCTTATCAAATAAATTCTAGATTATCAAAACCAATATTCATTTTCCACCTGTTTTTTTATGTCTGTCGTTGAATTTCTCGATGCAAACAAATACAAATATTGAGAAAATAGTATCACGGGATTATGTTTGAGACCTTTTTACGAAATTTTACCTAAAACCACAAATATATGGGTCTGCAATTCCTACCTAAGCAAAATCTGAAATTAACTCAGTTACAATTAGATGACTTGCTGTCTCAGGTTCGTTCAAGAACGGATCTTTCTGCCGCATATTCTCTTTGTAGGAATGGCTGTTTGTTCACGACTCATAAAAAATGGTCTTCGGGTCCTGAGTCTCTCGTTCACTTGTCTCATGGCAGCTGCGCAGGCTGAGTGTAGAAATTAGTGATTCGTTCACGACTCATAACTACGGGTCTTTCGTTCATTATTCACGTGGTTACAGCAGTAAGATGGTCAATGCTGTTATTACTGGAGAGGAGAGCTATCTGATGTTAGCTATGTAGCTATGGGATGGATGTTTAATTTGCCTTTCTGTTGGAACTAATTCATACACTACAGGTCTTCAGTGACCAGGCAGGCTGAAGTGAACAGCCATCATAGAATGGGAATTTTTTAATGATAGGCGGAGCGCTCTTCTACCGGCAAAGGAAGTAATCAGTCATTTCCACTTCAGTAGGCTTTGGCTCAAAAGGGTGCTCAATAGTTTAACAAAAGCAAACTTGTGTATTATATGCCAAGTTAAGCAGTCCATGTTGCTCTTCAGTGTTTGAAAGCTGATTGCTTGATTTAAATATTTATACAAAGACCTAATAGGTAAAAACGAAATGGGAATGAAGACAAACAGAATTACAAATTGATGATGATTATTGATTATGCATCTGAAACCACAGTGAACAGCTATAACAGGTTTAGTAGGCGCAAATTGAACTGAGGACCATTAAGAGCAACCGTAGAAAACAGGACTACAGCCTCTGGATCTGAAAAGTGAATCCATGTAGAAATGCCTTAAACCTGCATAATAGCCAGAATAAAACCGTAACAGATACATCTGTGTGAAAATGGTCTGAGTAAATGTTTCCCTAATAAGTTTATGATCTAACAACAGTTAGGTGGTCGTAAAAGACTGGCGGGCTGATTGTTGATTGACTGGAAGATGGTGGACGAAAAGATCATTGGTCTGATATTGGCAGCAGGCTTGTTACGGTTGGTTCTACAAAGTGTAAACAGATACATTAAACGTAATCCTAACAGTATAAAGGCCAGGGATGCAATTTACCCATCTAGTAAGCACAATTGATAGTCAATCATTTCACCTGCTTTGGTTGAAATGAAGGTGACAAATGCAACGCTGAATCCGTCAGTGATGGCCCAGGGCCTCACGGACCTCTGTGAGACCGACAGTGATACCAGACCTCATGCTGCTGCAGTGGGCCCTGGTTCCTCCAGATGCAGGATAATGCCTGGCCTCATGTGGCATCGGTATGCAGGCAGTTCCTAAAAGACAAAAAGCACTGATGCCTTCACGCTCCCCTGATTTTAATCCAACCAAGCGCCTGTAAACTGAAGAATCGGATCTGTTTGGAAATGGCGGATGTTGCGTTCAGGGGTCTGCTGTTTAAAAGGGAACATAATCGAATTTGTGAATATGTTTGGTCATATTTTGAGTACTGCTTCCAAATACACATAACAATAGAGAGCACCTTGTGCTCTTACGTTTAAAAAACAGGTAAATATTTATGCTTACCATGGTTTATACATAACATGTAAAACATGCAGATAAAGGTTTGTCATCAGCATCCACATCTGTATCTACTGGGCCTGGCTGATTTCCCCTTCCATGACAGGGCTTGTCTTTTTCACTGTTAAAAATCAGATGGTTAGTGTCACACCAGTACAGAAGCTTGTGAGGTATCTGAAGTTTGCATCAGCTTCATGATGAGAATGAGCGTTCAAAAGGTTTATTGACAAATGATCAGCTCAGTGCTCCCTGGATAATAGAAGTATTAACTTGCTGTCATGTCTACTCCTAAAACAATCATTAACTACAGCACTGAGTGGTCAGCTTACACAGCTCACATCAAGAAAAACAAAATGGCCACCTTTAGACCCTTTTACTCTTTTAATTATTTTCCAAACGCATTTTCTCCAAATCCATTTTTTTGTCATGTCTTAAAAAAGCATGACCATTTGTGGTGTGATTTGTTCTCATACTTTACTTCCAAAAAATTCTTAATTGTGATTTAAACATTTTAAAATATTTACAGTGTAACAAAGTTTTGGTGTAGGTCTGAAAGACCAAAACAGTACACAGATGTTAATGACCCATACTGGGTGGGGTGAACTGGAACTACAGTACAGTGGCCCCCTGATGGCATCTCTGAGTTTCTTCACAAATACATGATACAAGAACATCCACATAGAAAAATATGCAACAGAATGGATTCTGTGCTGTGCCAAAATCAACTCTAACAAATCTATACATTGCATTTCAAAATAAACAGTATTCTACCGATTTGGCCTTCAGGTAGGTGGTTTTAGAAAGAGTTCAGTTCTGTGATAGAAAATCTGACTTGGCCATTTGTAGCTCAGATATGTGAACTTGCACTCTATAGAGCAGAGAAGAAGAAGAGAAGGAGGAGGTGCAGTGCCTTATCTCAATTCAAGTGTCAAAGAGGTTGTTCTGTGTAGTCACATGGGGAAATGGCGAAAGTTCAAACGCCTTTCATCAACAAATACATGATGCTGGAGGTAATTCTGAAGTGAAGGTAACAAGAACATAACAAATTCCCCATCACCTCATGGCCCGTCTCTTGTCCAACTATCAATGTGTTTTAAATTCTAAACTTGAATTTCTTATTTGGATATATTTAACTATCAGGCAATATCAACACATTTTTCAACTAATAAAGGCTATTCACTCAAGAGGGGGGTTCTGAACAGGGTAGTTTAGAGAGCAGCATCTTTACATGTGGAGTTTCAGGCTTAACATAAAAAAAAAGAAAAAGAAAAAACAAAAAGCCATCATGATAGCTTGCTTAAAATCATGCTCATGCCTAAGCTCACAAATTTAGTTAAATATACTTTCTAATTAATGACAAATGGCAGGTATAATGGAGACATGATAAATAGTTTTCTGACTACAACATAATAAACAGAGAACTTCGAGTCCTTCAATTAAAAGCTTGAAAAGTAAACAATTTTAATTTTCCAATGGCAACATTTTTTTGTCTAAGAGCAACCTTTAAGCATTAAAATTGTCCACACACTTGGACTGAACAAAAAACACTCCTGTTAATCCTGTATGGGGCCATGATAAATGCAAAAAGGTGGTGTTACAAACTCTATAAAGGAAGTTTAGAAACAGTCTGAATAATTACAGATTTTGCTAGGTTCTTTTATTGCCTAGTCTCTTAAAAACACTGACAGCTTTAACATCCATCCGGGCCCCCAAAGACTCTGCTCCACTGGCCCCAGTGCTGCTGCTAACCTTGGAGCTTGCTACAGTTGGCTTCTCCTGGACTCTGGGCTTGGTGCTGGTCACTCTGTTGTCCTGTGTGTCAGCAGGTGTGGGCAACACCACCGTGTTTGAGTGCGTGGGAGGGAGCTTTCCCAGTCTCTGAAGCACACTGATCTTGGCAGGAGGGAGGCCATTCGGGGAAGAAGATGAGGACGTGGGAGTGTCAGAGGGAGGGAGTTTGAATTTTCCTCCCAGGCGCCGCAGGGTGGTTGGGGCACGTTTTGCGACTGGCTCTTTCTTCTGGAAGGGAGGGGGTTTCTTGAGGACCCCAGCGTACTGTAGGACGGAGCCATCTCCATCACTGTCGTCCTGGTCGTCTACATCCATGTCTCCAGCCAACTTTCCCTCATTTGGCCTGTCCTCCACTTCTTCCCCTTGGTCCAGACGACTGAACACACCAGTTGGCTGCAAAAAAAATTCCATTAAGAGATCAGAAAACAGTGTAACGCACAGTTTGCCATTAACACGGTGTATACCCTGACTGGTCTCACCTTGTTATTGCTTGTAGTTGTATCTGCCTTTGACTCAGCCCCAAGTCTTGCAAATACAGAAGTGCGTTTCAAACCTTTTAAAGGAAAAGAATAATAAATAATGATTCAAGCAACTGTTTTTTGGTGACGTTTCGATAAATCATAAACAAAAGATTATAAGATGAAGAAATATATTAGCTCTTCTCATGCACTTACAAGCAGTGTTTTAAAACAAAGCTGCCGAGTGCTCCAGTTCGCAACAGTTTCTAACTTTAACAGCTTTAACTATGGAAAACTATAGAGAATTTTTTATTTCTTCAAACTTAAGTTGCCATGGAGAAAAAAATCCTACATTTCAGGAATAAATGTGAGCAACCCATGGACGCAATTGACATTTGCGAGCGTTGTAAAACACATACTTATTTACTGCATTTAATGCAATTAATAATTACTAATAAAAGAACATAAACTTTCATTTACATAAACTAACCTGGCACAAAGTAAACATTTTTTTTCCAGGAGTGTCAGTGTTGCACCTCTTTCCAGTAGCAGAGAATTCATGCCACGGAGCAAAAGGTAGCAATCAAAGAGTTTAGGGTTGGGTATAACAGACTTGAGGTGAGACAAAGGGGAAACAAACAAGCGCAGCTTGACAGGGGGAATGATTGTTGTTGCAGTAAGTAATGTTAGTAAGACAAGAGATTTAATTATGACAGAAGTAAAATAAAACAGCGTCTGTGTGTCAGTCTTTGGTCATCTAATTCAGTTTTAGCGCGAGAGATCAATGAAAATGTTAGTACTGATTAGCTGTAGTGACAAGCAGCCTCGTTTGAGCGAGTTGTCAGAGGCGCCACTGGGTAAGGCCTACCTTTCTTGGCCTGCTGGGCCAGGATGCGACGTGTACGAGGTGTGGTGCCTTTGGGCATGTTGATGATGTACTTGCCTTCCATCTCAGCTGTCACTCGCCGGCGTTTCACTGCTGGCAAACCATTCCCCTCATCGGCTGGCTGACTAACAACTGACAAAGTGGTGGATACATTAGGGGCTAAACAGAGGTGAAGACGAGCCAGGTTTCAGAGGGTAAGGAAATAGGGGAGTGATGGCATACAGTGTCTGATGTACCTGCTTTACTGCTCTTGTTTGCTTGCATGTTGGACACTGTGACCGAGAGGCGGTTGTCAGGTCGACGGGCAGGAGTGGCCGGTGGTGAGTCGTGGCTCAGAGCGTTGGCAATCATACGAGTGGCAGCTGAGGAAATAAAAATTTTTAACTCACCTTGTTACCCATACAAGTCTTCATGCGTACATTTGTGTCAGACACAAGGTCAGAGGTCAGTTGGATTTCAAAGAAACTTTTCTGAAGTGCACCAAAATTCCAAGTTTGCATAGAATGTGACAAGGGCCAAAAAACATTTTTTTTTGTTTTTTATTTTTAATCTTCTGATGGGAATATTTCCCCTTTAAAATTTCTTCATGTTCAACAACACAATTTGAGAAAAATCTCACAGAAATTGTAATTTACACAGAAAGATACCAAGTGTTGAATAAACAGAGGCCTGAACGCCTGAATGAAAAACCAGTTAAATATCTGAGCCACTTCATTTTAGTTAGGTGAAAGTGGGACTTTTACTATTCAAGGGATACTGGGGATTAATTGAAAATGTCAAAATTTTAGATGTTTTAAGAACAATATGTATATTCTGGAACATTTTTAGAAGTCCAAACACTAATTTTAACAGTTTCGCTATACGTTATATGATCCTTACGAGTATTGGCGGTTCTTCTGAGCTCAGCTTGAACACTTGTCTGTCCTGAGGAGATGGCTTCTGTGGCCATTTTGCACATGTCCTGGAGATGAAATAAATTTGCAGTTGTTCATTGCACATAAGCAGGTAAAACAATATTGTCATCTGATATTTATTGCTACTTATTCTTTTTGGATCAGGGGTTCATAGTTAAACCTTCAGCCTTCCCTGTAAAATAATTATCACTGCAATCTCAACACTGATTTATTTTTATTTATATTTTTAATACCTAAATTTGATTACATGAAAACATGAAAAGTGCCATCTCACCTGCCTGTACACCTGCTTGGCATGTTTAAGAATGGCAATGATATCACCAATCACTGTAATCCCAAGGTCCATCATGATGTCTTTACTGAGGTCCATCAACATGTTCTTCTGGATTCTGCCGACACAAAAAAACACACACACAAAAAAAAAATAAATAAATAAAAATCAGAAATCAAATGTGAGGGAGATCATAAAGGGCATATGATGGAGGCAAAGTGTCTGTAGGGTTCACCAGAAGAAATGACTTTAATGCCACCTAAACTGCAATTTATCACTTGATTCATAAAAAATTCAGCACTTGATTCAAACAAATTCATTCAAATATTAGACTCAAATGAAAAGTCAGGGAAATATAGTTGAAATTATTGATAACAGTTCATTCAGTATTTAAATTGAATTTAAAGTTTTCAAGTCCAATTTACAAAAGCATTTTATAATTACTATTACTGTCCGCACCAAATAGGAGATTGTGAATACCTTCAAAATTCCTATTTTGAGAAAGCAAAATTCTTTGTTAGGTTTTCATATCAGTGTACTAGAGCAGGCCTGTGAAATAGGGGTTTTCCGTTACCTGTTGTCCACAAAGGAG
Source organism: Echeneis naucrates (assembly GCF_900963305.1). Taxonomy (NCBI): domain Eukaryota; kingdom Metazoa; phylum Chordata; class Actinopteri; order Carangiformes; family Echeneidae; genus Echeneis; species Echeneis naucrates. Next base: position 12,451,196 of record NC_042523.1, on the reverse strand, counting down.
ACTGCATAAGTGACAGCAAGCCCGGCTGGAATCCCTGCATCCTTAAAAAACTGAATCCACTCTGAAGTGGCTTAAGAGAAAAAAAAGGGAGGGAGCACACGTCAATAATAACACAATAAAGAAATTTCAAGAGCAAAGCAGCATGACCGAGTTTCTGATGCAACATAGTAAGAAAAGGAATATATAAGATAGAATGTGGGATTTAAACAAAGAAAGGGCTTTGCCCAAAATGCCAACGTCGGAGAGTTCCCACAGGCAGTTGAAAGGTCCAGGATCAGAACTGAGGGCTGAGCTGCAGCTCTGGATACCCTTAGGTCTTCAGTCACAAACAAAAAAGCCTAAAAAAAAACCCTTTGTTTAAGCCCATCTAAACAGGGGTGGGATTTGTGATACAGCTTTTTGTTTTAACTGGGGTCAATTAGGCATTTTTGAGGCAAGAGGTCACCAGAGCCAGTTTGACAACAACTGGAAAAGCTCCCAAAGCCAGTGAAGTATTTATCAAGGTCTGTTAGCTCAATGGTGGGGAAGACATGGCTTCAAGGAGGCTTTTGGGAATGGGGTCAAGTGTATCTGTGACAGGACAGCTACTGGTCAGAAATTTTGACACACTGCTCTCAGTAAGAAAGTTGTGGTTTAGCCAGAGGAAAGTGAGGAAGGTGGTGATGTAATCACCAGAGGAGGCAGAGGAAGACAAGACAGCAGCATGCTTGTGACCAGCAGAGACCAGTTAGTGCAGAAAATTGATGGCTTGTAGCCACCACCTTTTTCCTAAGGAAAAAATAAGATTTGTGTCTGGTGGAGGATTGAGTAAAGTTTAAAAAGTAAATCACAGTTTCAGTGACTGTGGCACTGGTGATCTCAGTGTGAGATGTACAAAATGCAACAACCTACAATCTCCCCCCTATATTTTATGTTACACATCTATGGAGCAAAATCATTAATCTACTTTCTGATTCACTGATCAGTTAATAATTTACACAGCAATTGTTATCATAGTAAGAGTAAAAAAGAAGCTATAGTGTCGTTGATAGTTCTCAGTCAGTCTGCACTGTAGCGCAGAGTCCTGGCACAAGAATGCAGAAGGAAATGTAAACCTGAGGGGACAGCAGCATGCTGACATCTCACAGATCATGACCATGGCCAGCCGCAGGTTATTTATAACACCAATTATGAAACGTCTTGTAGCTGAAGTATCACACACACAGATGCAGCACAACAGCTGCCAAAACAATGGCTCTGGCCTACATGCTCAGACTCTTACTGATGGGCTCACAGTTACAGCGGGACAACATTTATAAGGTGACAAAATGAGAGCATGAGAGCATGTCCCTCCCAGTGTCAGTGACTAACTCGATGGGTTCAGATGTGGTTTAGTCTCATGGATTTTCAATGTCAGCAACAAAGATAAAATCAGGAAGCCTTAATACTTGAGAGGCAGAAAACAGCATTTTTTACTTGAACTGACAAACGACTTAATTGATCGATTAAATGACTGACCAACTAGTGCTCGATCATGTTTTTGACAGAAAACTAATCGACTAACTCTTACACAGACATTGTTAACTCCCGCATTGATTAGTATAATATTGAACTAATAAGGATCCAAGTTTAATAATCAAGCTAGTAATTTTTAAGATAAAAGGTTTAACACGCTTTAGTGCCAGCTTATCAAATCTGTGACAGTGAAACGAATCGCGGGTTTCAGCCTTAATTTAACACAATAAAACCTCATTAGGTGTTTAACTGTATGAACTGGATGTGAAGCTAAATGAAAAATGTGATATAGACACAGTGCTGAATGGTCCATGTGAGCACAAGAAGGCGAAGCAGCTAATTTAACCAATCCAAATAATGAAGTACTCGGCAACTGAGTAAATAGTTTTCCCTGGACAAATTGTTTTTAGCAGTTCACGGCAGCGATGTGTTCGGACCGTTTGTGTTAGCATCCAGCACTAGCAGTGTCCGAGTCGCAGATACGGCCGTGAATGAAACGGCCCTGTCGGCCACTGGCGGCATCCACCGTGGACTGAACCGACCGTGCACACTCGAGTTAGTGACCCGAATCCACCAAGTGACCAAATCTAACAGAAAAATACATAAATAATTTATATGTGACCAAGTGTTGAGGCCGGCTAACCGGGCCTTTATGCTCTCACCTGTTGTCACGGACGCCATGTTTACAACAGTCGGTAAGATTCTGCTTCCGTGACGCAACTTCCGTCAAACGTCACGAAAAAACAAAAACCAAAAGCCAAACAAATAACAAATAAAAGCTCAGTGTTGTTTACGTTTTGGACACTAGAGAGAGACACAGACCGGGCCCTGCATTAGGACTGAAGCCCAGAGTCTGCCATGTTGACCACTTCATAGCACTGTATGCAGCTTTTGGGTTTGTTCTGTAGATGACTAATTGATTTAAACGGAAAACAGGGGGAGTGTGTAACTATATCATCAGGTTTTTCATTATCAGGTAAATATCCAGAAAAGTATTTGCTTCCTGACGATTATTCCGTTTAAAGGTATATACAGCTACAAATATACAAATGTTTTGTCCAACAAATATAGTACAAAGTCCAGAGATAGTTAATCTTAAATATGGGCTTGGACAATTGAAAAATATTTACATTTGATAAGATTTTCTTTTAAATGTGAATTAATCCATTTTATATTTGAAGTACCTTTATGTAATTGCTAACACCCATACAATAATAGGTCTAGTTGTTTACTTACCTGTCATTCCTCAAGTTTCAACTATCATTCTGTTCACATTACAAGGAGCTATAAATGTCCCATGAGAACTTTATCGGGGCTGTCGGAGGGCTGCAGTGAAGTGACCAAACAGTAAAGAAAAGAAGTGATGGAGACTGAAGTAAAATTAAAAGGTGGGTGGTAAAAGAACATTTATGGCTATGCACCAATAGAAAAACCAAGTCTCTCAAATAACAAATTAAATATCATCTGCAAAGTAATTAATATACTGGTCATTTCAACTCTAGAAAACTGGTTGATTTTTCAGGAAATATTCAAATAACCATGTATTGAGTTCCAAGTTTTTTTGTTTTTTTGGGGTTTTTTTTTTGGAAGGCTTATTAGGTAAATATAGATTATACTTGGGCCCAAAGGGCCTCCAAACCCCACTGACTGTTGCCTGTTGTTATTATTATTATTATTATTATCTAATCAAATGCATTCATTGCCCCTGTGAGTGTTTCGATTTGGAATGATTAACTTTATTTCTAATGATAATTGTCATTATTATAATTTTGTGAATGTAATTTTTTTCTTTGTCATATATTTTATTACATACATTTATTATACTAAACAAAGATATGAAATCTTCCTTGTTTCCATAATATAAATTGTGCTTTTCTCTGTTATAGGCTGTATATTTTTAAGGTATTTGAAAACATCATCATGATCCAGGGCATTTATTATTATTTTTTTTTTTTTTTACAAATTTCTGGACTCAAGGAACACATTTTCTAAACAATGCTAAACAATGTTCAGCTCCTGCCTTCAAGCAACTAAGATTATATCTTTTAAAAGTAAGAATATTTAAAAATGGAGAGGTTGAAGTGTTCAGTGAAAATCAAGGATTTAAAAACAAGGTTTATGCGCCGTAGATTATGTTGTTTATTTATATAATTTCTTCACAAATTGGAAATTAATAGCATTTGCTCAAAGTATCATTATAGGAGACAACTCAGCCAGCTTTTGTAGTCAAGAGACCAGAAAAAAATAACGTTTATAGGACACCAAGAAGGGCCAGAAGCTGAAATATTTACAGAGACAATCTGAAGCAGTAACTGTGAAAGCAACACAGTCCATTTTAAGTCTTACACTTTGGTCCTCTTCAAGAGTAAAAACAAATGAAAATGAGGTTATAAAAACAAGTAAAAAGTACTTAATAGTGAATTGCAGAAAAACAGTAAATTATATTCAACTTTATACGCTGAAAAAATAGACATTTTTCATATCTGAGCACCTTCATGAGCTAGTTATGATTATAAATGGCATGTGCCATTCAACTTTGACACTTTTTTACATTCAGAACAATTGTCGTTAGGCTGTTCACTGCTTGACTGTCACATGCATACGATTGTTTCCAAATGAAATCTTTGCTCCCAGAAAAACAAATATAATGTGTTTATTTTTTTCAAATACTAATGAAACAGATTGATAAAAGGAATGTTTGTAGTAAAAGCAATTACTTTTTGTCAGAGGAATCTTGTTAGTCATTAATAACTAAAAAAAAAAAAAAAGATACATTTTAATACAACTTTTGGAGAGTGACTGAAAGCTAAATGTTAAGGATAACTTTTAGTATTGTAACAAAAAGTGATCATTAAAGCAATACATCATCACACTTGACATATAGTAGCAGTCAGTTTGAGCACTGTGTGATTTGCTACATTATGTTTATCCAAGAGGATAATAAGTATTGCATGTCATACCAGGGAAAATATCAACTCAGATCATATATGGGACTTGTGGGAAAATATAAAATACACAGCAACATTCACCTTATAGAAAAATAGGTAAGCTCTTGTTCACTTAGTGCTGACATAGCCATTGTACAGTACAGGTAGGTGCAGGCAGTTTCTCAGTCTTATAACTGGTAGCTCAATATATCTCCATTTCCTTGTTTGTAACATTTTCCAATTCATTATCTACTCATCTAGATTATAACCTTCTGTGAAAAAAACAATTCAAAGCAATTTCAGATAACTTCGATTAATTCCCAGGCAAAGGGATTAGATGAAATAATTAATCTAATATGTTGTGTTGTGTTCAGGGGCATTTGTGTGGAGTGTAGGTACAGTACAAGGCCCCACTGAGATCTGTTTAGCATATTTAAAGATGTAACAGGCAGTTGGTATTAAACTATGATGAAATCACAGAGTAATTACTGGGCTCTCAGAGCTTTAGCTGCGTGGGAAATTCACTGTTATTGGCTTTTTCCAGAATAAAATGTCTTAATGAGACAAGCAGCCTTTTCCATTTGGCTGGAGCTTCTTGCAACAGCATCGCGTCACCTTCCACCATACAAGGAAAAACTGCCTCATCATTATAGTATAGTATAAGTAGCACCACAAAAATTATATACATGAGAACTATTAAGGATGTTTTATGCTTATTCTCACTCCATCACATTTGCATTTGGAGAAAAATCAAAAGGCATCTCCAACATCTGTATGAACACAGTCCTTACTCAACAAAAAAAAAGAGGTCTTCCCACTTCCTGACCACCAAGAGCCACAATTGAAAAAGCATGAATACTATTAATCTAGCCGTCACATTGAATGGACTTTTTTTTTTTTTTTTTTTTTAAATAAAGCTTCTTATCCAGCAAATATGCTCACAATATTTTTTTTAAATGCAGCTTTTGCTTGAGTACAAGAATGGAAAACCTTTACCATGATAATGTTTATATCAAGTGAAAGTTGTAAGTTATCCTTCAAAACACAAATAACAATTGTTTTGAGTTTATACTGGACAGGAATGCACTGTGGGTATGAAATTCTTAGACTTTTAATGAAACAGTTCATTCATCATGTTGTAGTCTGAATACAACATTTAATGTGTATAGACATTCAATCTTTTCCCCCCTCATTTTTCATCTACTAAATATCAAGTGGCATTAGGTGTCAGTAGCTTTGGGACAGACCTCACAGAGAAAAAACAAATAAACAAAGGTGTTACCACAACCTTCTGTAACATCATCACTTTAAACATACATTTAATGTAACTGGATAGTGCTTTATATTGTTTATAAAACATAAATACACATTTATAGAGGCGGTGACATCGTGCTTCATGTCTAGGGACAGGGCAAGTTCTTTGAATTTCATATAGTTTTTTTGTTCCTTTAGAAAAATATTCATTTTTAAAACTAAACCTTAGTAACATCTTGTTCTTCATTGACAAAAATATCCCATTTAGATTTGCAGACATTCATATTTTACAATCATGGTACATACATACACGTATATATACATGTAACCTGTATATATGTATATGCATAAAGATTTATAATTAATTTTTTTTTTAGTAGTGCACAACATGCCTCTTAAGTTGCCAAATGAAAATTCATTAAAATAATGAAACAATACTTACATTGCAATAGTAATAGTAACAGTTATGAGGAAATCTCCTGATTAAACAAACAAACAAACATAACAAAAGTATATATATAAAAATAAAAATAAATGGCAACAGTACAAGAGAAAGCAGAGGTCATTGCAAAACAGTCAAAGACATATACAAACAAACATTAAAATATATAACAATTCTCACTCAAACATACAGAAAAAACAAATTATACAAATTCACAGGCAAAGAAAGGACGTTCACTCCACAACACCAGCCCACCTGTTCTCCCCTTTTTTGTCTCCAGGTCTTGCTTTGGGCTCGCTCACCACATCAACCTCAATAAAGAAAGAAATAAACAGGCTAGGTGCCTCTGAGTGGACGCACTCACAATAAATGCACCCCCGCCTTGTCTCCACTGAGGGAACAGGGGAGGTACAGAGACCACTGAGCCCAACGCTTAGAGGTTGTTTGATTCACTACAAAAAATGTCTTTCCTCTAAATAAAGGCATCTGTTCACATCTGATTGAATCTGAGTAACACACGGAGCTGGTGCAATGCAACAAATCGTCTGTATCTTCAGTTCAAAATCTTGAGAGTGATGGTGAGAATATGAGCATGTAGGCCCAGGATGATGAGGCTCTGCAGTATGGAGGTTTTATAATGAGGTCACCCTTCCACACAGTTGGCAAGTGCAGCATTGTTTTGTCTTTCTTTTTTCTCTCTCTGTTTTTTTTTTTTTTTTTTTTTGACATTTGGCTCTTAGATTTGGTTCCAAAAACTGATGGCTAGGATGGGAATCATCCTCTGTCCATCACCTCTGTCCAGCTTGAGTCTGGACAGCTTGCTTGCACTTTCTTTTGTCCCTTCATCTTTGTCCTCACTTTTAACACGCCTCACAACATAAGATGTGTCTAATCTTCATTGTGTGAACATCATAAATGGCTCAGCAGAAGACAGTGGCATCCGTCTTGCATTTTGGATTCACCAATTATGCGTTTATGTGCATGTGTAAAAAGTATTTAGCTGCTGTAAGTATCCTCTTTGAGCGATGCGCTCCAAAATAAAGGTTCTTCGTTATGGGGGGGGGGGGGGGGGTAGGGAGGGGTTGCGTCCATGTCCTTGTAAGAGAGGGTGCAAAATGGCAGGTTAGGCTGGCATTCACTCAAGGTCCCAAGGGCTGGAGGGGGTCTTCGGGCTCTCGGAGGTTGAAGACTTCAGAGAAGGAGAAACACAGAGACAGGAGAGAAGAAACAGAGATGGGTAGAGATGGGTCGCATGGCAAGTAGGCAGATGGCAGAAGATTTTTTCAAAAACCAAAGGAAGAAAGCACAGTTCCCAAACTTTCCAAGTCCAAGAAGCAAATGAAGAAGCAGCGGAAAGTCAAGCAGATGAAGAGTTAGAGGTGAGCTCAGCAGTTTGTTTCCCACAAGAAAAGACCCTGAACAAAGTGCCATCTTCGACTTCGTCCCTATTTCAGAGTGGCGCAAATACATTCAGCAAGAGAACGAAAGGAGGAATGGATTGAAAAGGATGACAGCAAGAGCACTGGGAAATGCGCAACCGACAGAGGGAACAATGTGGGGACCTGTTGGAGTGTCATGTGAGTGTATGGTGTCTTACTCTATGTATTGTACATGGTGAAGCTTGAGAGTATTCAGTGTGAATTAACTCAGAGCTAATACGGAACAAAATTGTATTAATTATTTAAGCCCAATGTTGCAATGTTAAACATTTGTATGACTGTTAATTGGAATGCTTTTCAGAGTGTGTAAACTTTAATCCAATCAGATACAAATGATTGTTTTTTTTTGTTTGTTTGTTTGTTTGTTTTGTTTTTTGCTTTGTGTCCATTTGTGAGACTGATTGGCACTGTGCATGTACTTGCCACAGTCTTAACTTCTAGCAGGCATAATTTATGTGTTGAAATATGTTCACGTATGTCAGTTTATCAGTCAGAGTGCCAGCAGCGAAGGCGAGTTCAAGGAATCAGATGACTGCTCGCTACTGCTGTTCCGCTGGTTGGCACTGACCCCGCAGGCTCCCTCTGGGTAGGTGAACACAAATGAAGATGTGTATGAGGTGTTGTAGCTGCCAATGACCGCATCGTCATGGTTACCACCACCACCACCACTGTCGCTGGCCATAAGGCACGGCCCGCCAGATGTCGACTCACTTGAGCCATAGAAAGAACTAGAAAACTCTACCTCCTGCATTATCCCTTGCTGAGGCTGCTGCTGGACTTGCTGCTGCTGAACCGGAGGCTGGGACTGTGTGGAGGCTGGATGAGCAGTGTAGGCAGGGGGCAGATAGAAAGAGTCTTCTTTCACAGCCAAGCCCACAATGGAGACAGGAGGTTGTAAGGTCTGGGGTGCTAGCTGGGATGGGACAGGAGGGAGCTGCGCTGAGCTCTGCTGAGGCTGATCCTGATATGGGATCTTACAGTTTGGCTGGTGGGCCACCAGGACAAACTCCAGACGCTCCTTCTCTTTCTGCAGCTCCGAGATCTCAGCCTCCAGCTCTGCCTTCTCCTCCTCTAGTATATCGGTCTCCTGTGAAAAGGTACAAAGAATGAAAGAAATAGGGGAAGGGGGAAGGTCGAAGGTGAGTAAAATGGGTAGAGGAGGGAAAGGGAATATGCATCAGAAGGAGAAAGGACAGTGGTATCAGAAACATAAAATTCCTACTTCAGTGTTTGTGAGAATGGATGTGTCCAACCCAGTAGAAATGCCATCCTCAACAGCAGCTGTATATCATAACTGGTTTATTTTAGTGCTTGTTTATTTAGCAGTAAATGCTCTGGGTAAAATACATAATCTACATTAGTCTCCACACATTTGTCATCACACTCATTGATCATTGCTCATTTTTGAAACTATAAGGTCAAGCTCACCGACTGCAGTCTGTCTGTGAGCTCTCGTCTGCGGTTTCTGCATTTGGCAGCAGCCAGCTTGTTTCTCTCACGGCGAACACGCCTCTTCTCCTCCTCCTCAGGTGTTAGCTAAGATAAAGTGGAAGAAAAATTAAATTGGTTAGACTTAAGATATAGTGTATTATTTGTTTGCTTATTCCTGAAAATGTAACTATATTGTGTAAGTGGCAGTGTAGAAACATTAAAAAGGGCAGCGCGACCACTCCAGTTGTTGCCTTTTACTCTTAAGATTAAAAGTTAAGTTAAGTTAAAACATAAAAATGTAAAAATGTTCCCCTTGCTGGTAGGCTAAGACAACTAAGGGAAAATTATCCTGACTGACATTAACTATGCCAATAATAGATCACATTTGCCAGATTTAAAATGTTTTATTTTTTTTGGTGGAGACCTCCTCCAGTGTAACCCTACACATAAACCTTTCTTTCTCTCCCCTGTTTCCCTGTTTAACAGGCTTTATGAGAGCAGCCAACAGATAAGGAGGTGGTTGTGCCCTTTTTTGTTTACCGATACACCTTTTTAAAACTATATAACATACAAAAGTCAACAAACAAACCGTCCAAGCACACACACTTACTAACACACCAACATCTCCATCGTCACTCACAGACTCTTCTCTTGTACGGCGGCTGCGGGTTCTGGACTGGCGGATAGGGCCCGGAGCTGGGCCTGGAGTATCTGAACTTGGAGGAGTAAAGCCAGACCTTGAAGAATAACTGGGTCCTGGCATATCATATGGGTCAACCAGTGAGACTGGCTGGGTCATAGTTGTGGTGCCAGTAGACCCACTCTGTCCAGAAGCCTGGGAAGAGATGAGGGTTGGCTGCACCATCCACTGCAGGTCCTGACTGGTGGTGATGGCAGTGACGGTGGGCACAAATGAGCCAGGCATCTCCCCTCCAACACTCGTCCCTAGCCCGCTGCCCACAATGCTCAAGCCAGCTCCCGCTGACACACACTCCTGTGTATGAACAATTAGAGTTGATCACACCCCATAACTACTGTAAGTCAGCAAACAAATTTAGACGAGGAGGGAGATAAAGACATTGAGAAACAAGGTTGCACCTGCATTATTTCAAATGCACTGTATAACAATTCAAACCATGATTAATAATCTAAATGGTGAAATATGTTCATTTCTGGTAAGGCTATGCAGCATGACAGAATAATGCTTTAATAATATAATACTTTTTTAAATGTTTGAACAAAATTGGGAAATTTTAACTCAATTACCAAAATGGATCAGGAATGAAAATGTAATTATAAATGGTGACATTTTACCTCAAATTCCCTTATTAAGCACTATACAAACATTGAATGCTTTGCTCAACAGCAATTACCATGATTATACATTTAGCATGACTGCAGCTAATGTGATTTATAATGCCATCGAGGCTTTTACTTAAATCGGTCTTTAATAGCTTATAAGTCTTCAGTACAACGCTGCAGCAAGAGAAATGCGATTTAGTATAGTGTGGATACACGGCCAACATTCAGTCTTTTTCTGTACTTCCTTAGATTTGCATGTGCCACTTGGTTAAGCTTGTAGTTTAAGACTAAAAACGTATATCAATAACCCAACCTGCCGCTCGTCTTTTTGTTTATTTTTGGGGAGTGAAAGTCGAAAGTCTCCTCTCATTAATATATATAGAAAAGCGTGTCCAGAGACTGGGACAGGCAGCTCAAGGTACTGCAGCGTCAACCAATAGGATCTCTCGTTTAGCGTCTCCCCCCTCCCCCTTCCTCCTCCCCCGTCACACCCCCGGTGTTCCCCTTGGCAACGCGACGTAGCACTCCAAAATAGAACAAGCATTTACGTCACGGCGAGGCCTGTCAGAGGAGAACGGACAGCGTGGAAGGAGGGGCGGGGCTCCGACGCTTACGTTGGAGAGTTCCAGACTGTCATCCGTTCTGCGGCGTGCTGAAAACCGAGCAAGTTGTCAGAGAGCCGCTACCGGCTTCTGTCCACTACCGCCACTGCCATCATACACGGGTCATTTCATACCGCATCCTCCGTCTGCTTGGTTAAACTATTTATATCAGTCCAACATTAGCAGCTTCGCACACGCTGTTTCCATGAATAACATAGCCAGCGTCCGATCCAAATAATAAAACGTCTGGGTCATATACATGGTACTATTTTATAAATGACTTATGGTTTATTTTAATATGATTGTAGCCATTTTCATCCACAAATCGGACTATTGCTATTAATTTAACAAAACTGTAAAAGTAGGCTATGTTGTTTTTCAGTGAATATTTGTAGATGAGCTATCACAAACAAAATCGTATCCTGTTACTAGTGTATCAAATTGAACTAAGAAAAATCACAAATATCTTTAATATAAGGACCGTACCACAGCATGCAGGGAACTTTGCAGAACCATAAATCAAGCTTGGAGCAGAAATAAAGAAGCAGCAGTGGCACTCCCTTTATGAACATATATTATAAACATATGAAACACACAAACACACACACTTATATATCTTCCCTGATAAAAGCTCCCTAATAGTCCGCTGACAGTATCGTACCTGCGGAGCACTGGTGGTCGGCGGGCTCCCGAAGGAGTCCACGGAGGAAAGGCACTGGGATTCTATGGATGGAGAAGAGCTTCCACGGGATCCACTGTCGGGGTCGCCGGGGAACCCTTGGTACATCTCCCCCCAGGGACCGAGAGAGAATGAAACACCTGCAGTTACCGGAGAGAGCGCAGTGTCACCTGCAACGGCAGGGCAGTGACACACAAGTGGATTACTAAAGGAGACGATCTGTAGGGAGAGAGTGACTGACGTTACAGACAAAAACTAACGATTTCTTTTGATCGTGGGTGAAAGTTAGACAATCACAACCAACAGCGTTTGCATAGACCGATTGTAGTAAACTCCAGAGCACAGTGTTCGTGAAAGCAACACCAAGGAGGCGCATCTCATATTACACAGACTGAAGAACAGCGGTAGACAGATGTTACCTACAGACTCACCCTGAAGCGGCATTTTAAAGAAAAACTTTCTCTCGAGCACGGAAGACTGTGTGTCCACATGAGACCACTTACCGTTGCGGATCTTCTTGTTATTCCCAACCGAGATGCTTTTGGTGTCTTTCCAAAAAAGTTGCATGAAGAAGCTTAATCCAGTTCCCCGCGTTCAGGGGGACGTTTCCCAGATCAATCTCGTAAGAAGTCCCCTCGTTCAGTTTTAAATCCTCGGAGTGCCCTCCTCTGTCCACGCGTCAAAAACTCGATTATAGATCCATGAAGTCCGTCCAGGGTATGCCGGAGGACGATAGCTGGTATTACGGTGCACAGTAGCCGATCTTGTCTTATGAATGAATCCATCGTCCTCGATTACACACAAAGCATTTCTAGTCCCGCCTTGGTGTTCCGCTGATGACGTACATGCCCATATTTGTGCTGTGCTGTTGTGTTTGGTCTCCTTGGTGACGTTGAGGGAATCCCTCTCCCACTGAAATGGACCAGAAGCTCACCTCGCAGACGGATAATAATAGATTTTTTTCAATACAATCACAAGAACGAGATATTTCTCACCGTCTGAAAATTTCTGAAAGGAAATTTAACGAAACCTGTGAGTGATAAATATGGAAAATATCTATTTAGGACATAAGCGTATATTTGGATTGGAACATTGGGTAATGGTTACGTCAAAAGAAGACATTATAATATTCCTATAATATCTAATGTCTCCCATATGTAGTTAAGTATCGGCGAGCATTGTTGCTCACATCTTAGAATTAATCAGCGGCACATATGAATTTAACATGATTAGCCGACTACACTATGGCCAGTGTACCCACATACAAAAATGATCACGAATATATTCCGGAAAACATCAAAGAACATACAATGGCTTATTTATGCAACACTATGATTTATATCGCTTCAAGACGGAATCCCGTCAGGCGTGCAAGGGAAATCCTGCTGAAAAGTTTCTCAGGACACGCCCTCGGGACTCCTCTGAGCGCCAGAGCTCAAGGAAAGCCTCCTTTTCATGCGTGTGAACATTTCCTAAACCTGAAGTCTGGCACAGTACCAAATGTAATTTAATGGAGGTTGGAAAAATACCTTCAAACATTATCCAATACATCCAGACACCAGTAGTTCAGTTAGATTGTTAGATTTGGCCGCATATCCGTGGACTGTCACTGAGCACACAGAGCAGGAGCAGCAGCAGCCCCAGTCAGCACAAAAAAGGAACATAAATTGGTAATCAGAAGTAAACAGAAGCGTAATTATGTTTCTGACATGGACAGTGGGCAGCAGTGACGGAAATCAGTGCCTGCGATCGCAAACATCAGCGAGCAGAAAGTGAATCATTAGTGTAGCCTACTTGCGGACAGCAGTGTGGCAGGTGGGAGGTAGGCTTGGGGGGTTGCAAATCGGGTGGCAAATTATGAATGAAAATCCAAGATACAATACCAACGATTTGTACTGGTGATATCAAACAATACTGCTGTGTAAGGGCTACGACTACAGCTGATGCGTGAAAAGGCGTGAGCAATAAAGGGAAGAACTGGGGATAACAAGTTATTAGTCAGCGCTACATCAACGTCAGAGGCGAGGATCGATGGAGGACGCTGTGTCCCATCCGGGCTGCCGTTGCTGGTGCTGTACCGCCGAACCGGGATGACTAAGTCTGTCGACACAAGTTGTTCATGATGGGGACTGTTGAGGTGAATGGCCGTTAATGAATGTAAACAGCCTACATTCAGGAGGTAATAACTAGAATAAGCGATAACAGCAGGAGATGAAGGAAATTACGAAGACAACAACTGACTAAGACTAAAAGCCGCCAAGCCTATAAACATAATAACAGGTGACAGAGTATGGCAGGTTTTCCTCCTTAAGGCTGTTCAAAATATCACAAATGGCCAGTAGCTTCACGCTAAGAGTAGGTATTTAGGTTAAAGCCGGCCACAGGCACCATGTGCTATCCACGGGTCTAATGCGTGAGTGCGTGTGTGTGTGTGTGTGTGTGTGTGGCGTTCTGTCGCTATGGATACGCCGCTGCTCTGACGCAAGGACGTATAAATTTGTCTTTTTTGTTTTGCTGCCTAGCAACCGGTTTCTGTGGTAACCGATTCTGAGTGACAGACAGCAGCAGCACACAATATGGCTTCCGGATTCTTTTTGTGCAGAAGACTACGGTACAGAGATAGTTTCTGTTTCAGCGGAGTTTGCTCGTCAGCAGCGGTTTCTGCTTATCGTATAACGTCTGCAGGCCACACGGAAACCTAAATTAACGTTGCTGACGATAATAAACTCGTCATGTTGTCCAGTGTCTTAGCCGTAGTCGGCAAAATGCAAATATGTACACGCTTCAATACGCACAGCATACAAACGTATACATCCGGTGTCAAAACATTGTGTTGGTAAAATGTAGCGGGACAAATATTCATGTAATATATCAGCCCGTGAAAACGAGTGGGCAAATGTCTATTGGACCTATCTAATATCTTGAATTAAGGGCGGAATCAATCTTTTTCATTAATAAAAAATCTTCTGTTGGATTAAATTCGCTTAAATTAGCTGTTGAGTTGCTTTCATCCATAAAACTAATCCGCGCAGTATTACTACTGCTCTCATTGGTAGTTTATGTACCAATCAATGCGATTCATCAATATGCAGATTATTTGAGTCGACTAATGACTGTGTAGGCTAGCAATCGTCAGAAATGTGCCGTGCTTCCCACATTTCATGGTAACTTTGACAAATGTCTGATTTTGTCAAGCAACAGCCCAAAACCCCAAATTACTCACACTACAGTGATGTAAAGGAGAAAGCAGCAATTTTCATCTTGCTGTTTAATTTTATGTCAATCATCTAATATTTGCAGCTTGCTGTGACTATTGCAACATCATTTTATGGCTTCACTTAATCAGTTTCAGCTGTTTTCTAAATCACTCAGCTAGTCATGGCTACATTTCCAGACCGGAGCACACCATGCAGTTAAAATAAGATTGTAATGCTGTGTCTAGACAGTTTCTTTTTTTTCTTGAGAGTTTATTTGTTTACAACTCGCAGCGGTCTAGACTCCAGCCACGTCAGCCAAAAAATAGACAAAGTGTTGTCTAATGCCCCCAATGTGCTTTGTTTTGCTTCTCTCTGTCTCTTAGCATATTTTCGGGAAGCCACTAACTTGCACTGTGCTCATGTGGCCAACCCCTGTTTCCTTTTGGAAGGCGGGCCATGTTTGCCTGTTCTTCCTGCCCAAAATATTTGTTACTAAGCAACGACTAGGCCTGTCCCACTTCAGGGTGGTTTTGTTTACACCCCTTCTGGCTCCATATCCCAACAACATTGCATAACTCTTACAGGCTTTCCCCACCTCACCAAAAGAAATATGATCAGTCTGCTTTCTCCAGCCAACCAAAATGCCTCATACCCTCAAACTATAGTTTGTCTCCCAGACACTCAACGGCTTTCCTTGATCTTTTGTCTGGTGTGTTCGCTCAGTTTATGCACCTAGTCTAAGTAACAAAACTGAAACTAAGATTATTTATGAAAAACGTTTGCTTTGGCTTGAATTGACACTCCCTTAAAAAAGCCTGAAATGTATTGTTACATGATCTGCTACATGATCCCTTGTTAATGACACATCTATTCACAACTAAATCCAGTAATATCGTTTTGGCAAAGTTGAATCCCTTCCTGTACACCCATGTATACATTTACATTTGTTAATGTTTAAGTTGAGATTGAACCCTAAACATTTGAAATGTGATCTTTTGGTCTTGAGAGTTTTCTGCCTCAGTTTTTTAAACTTACAGAAAATATTAAAAGATTTGTAATTGTTATTGTACCCCATATCAAGTTAAGATTGAAGATTTAGGGATATGTAGATTAGAAGGACATTGCCTGTCTAATTTGAACAAAGTTATTCTTCAGTTTGATCTGATTTAGTTTAGTTAGAACTATGTCATGTACAGAATATGACAGTTTTGTGTTGTTGCTGTTGTTGTTTCGAGCTGTTTTGTGTTGTACCCTGATCGTAGCTTGCATATTAGTTCCTGTAAAATGATTGTATGGACATAAAAGTACATTCCCTATTTGGATTCACTGCCTCTTATTCTATTATCAACAAATGTAAACAAACAAACAAACAAACAAAACAAAAAAAAAAACAAAAAAACAACAGACATACAGAGTCGTATAATAAGTATACAAGTTTCTGTCTTTCACCATGGGCAGCTTTCAGCTATTTCAGTTGACTGTCTTATGGCTGTCTTTGGCAACTGACACAGAATAGGAGGGGAGTTTCTGGTGCCCATATGGTCATACTGAAACAATGAACAGTAACTAAGTTAGTAATATAACCCAGAGAACAAGAGTTTTCAGATAAAGAAATAATTGTGTCATCAATGGCATCATCTTGTCCCAAAGGATGAGCACAGACAACATAAGATTGTCAGCATTTTAGTTATTTAACTCACTCACTCTCACTGTTATCACAATTCAAAGAGGAATTCAAAAAGAGCACAAACTTTAAACAAAAATTATGACACTAGATGCTATGACTCATTAGTTAGACCACTTGATCATGACTTAGAGTTGCAAGATTAATTCATTTATTAATTTCCTATACTGCTTATCTGTCAGGGTGGGTTAAAGCATAAGTACATAAATGAAAAAAAAAAAACTGTCTGAGAATGAGATTTCATTCTCAGCCTCAGTGCAATACAACAGTTCTGGTAGCCAGTTCTCCCACAGACTCCAAAGATCTCTCAGTGGACAATCAAACAAAACCCATGTTGACTGAAGAAGAAATTTCCCATGACCCTTTTAGTGTCTTTGACTATGATGAGCAGCCTACATTGTTTACACTTGTGACTTTTTAGTTGTTTTTTTTTTTTTTTTTTGTTGCTGGCTTCAGCACACAGTTTTGCTGCACCTCACTTGTGCCCTGTTTATGTTAAGTACTTGTGTTTATATGGCGTAATCCCTCTGGTTCTCCACTTAAATAACCAGCTTGTGTGTTTAGAAGAACCCACATAGCAGACACGCACAGAAATAATTTACAGTGATCCATGCAGAAGGTGAAACATTCATTGTGTGTACGTCAAAGCCTCCGTTTTGGGCTGTTCTGAGAACAAAAATGTTTTCACGTCATCTTATTTCAGCAGGCACAGAGGCATCAGGCCTCTTATATGTAGGATTTGGCAAGCTGTGGCTTGGCTGACCTGCTCTGACAAAGCTCTTGACAGCACTTCATGATGAAGCAAATATTAAAAAGATGCTTGAAAGCTTTGTGTAACCAAGAAGCAATTGTACAATATCAGAAAATTCAGATAATATTTGACTTTTTGTGTCATCCTAAACCCACTTGTGTACAACTACATGTGGGA
The DNA here is from genome assembly GCF_900963305.1 of Echeneis naucrates. Lineage (NCBI taxonomy): Eukaryota > Metazoa > Chordata > Actinopteri > Carangiformes > Echeneidae > Echeneis > Echeneis naucrates. The sequence goes on along the minus strand of NC_042523.1, from coordinate 12,433,817 downwards.
TAATGTTATTATAGCATTTGTGTTATAATATGCGGCAAGTGAGATCAGTACATTATCTGTATATTGCCTATGCTTCAAAATAACCATCTCCACAGTTGTTGAAAACATCAGAATGGGTTTTTTTGTGTTTGTTTGTTTGTTTCTTTTTTGATTTTACTGCTATAAACGTCAGCATTGAGGTGCAGAAAGCAGAGTGGATGGCTCTATTGTATCATGCAATGCATGGGAGTCGGATGCCTAAAGTTAAATGCAATCAGTGGGTTTCAGTATTCCACAGCTCTCTGTGACTCAGACACAAGCAGCGCGTCAATCCTAGCCTACTTCCAACAAGCTTGCTGCCAGTCAGAGAGGCAAAGTGCCAGAAAGAGGGAGGGACAAGACCAAGAGGGTGAGAGAGAAAGAGGATGAGATCAGAGGTGGAAAGTTACTCAGCACATTTAATAAGGCACCGTAGTTGAACAGTGTTTTTTCCTCTTCTACTTCTTCGACCACATTTATGTCCATGAGCATAGTCTAAATAACAGAGGCGCATTATACAGTTGAATCAGCATCTCAGTTTTACTTTATCAGTGCTAGCTTTCAGGAGGTCTAAGGCAAACATGTAAAACCCAATCTACGAATTATGTGAGTTGATAAAGTGCAGATGTTGTTAATGGCTCTGTTATATTCAAGTGTCATGGTGCAACAGTGAGCCAGCATGTGCAACACCACGATGCTGAAACAGATGCAGCCAAATGGAATTCGGCCATCATTAGTTTTTTTTTTCTCTTACTTAACCTTGAAGTTTTCTGAATTTGAGATGTAGAGATACCTTGCCTGAAAAACAGCTATTACATGCAAACTATTTAACTATGTAATTTTAATGACTGTATCTCTGACTTAAAGAGCCAACCAGGAGACTTGGCTTTTAAAGTTATACATATTTTATTTGAAACAAAACAATAGCAGTGAGCTTCAAGTGCAGACTGTCAGCCTAAATATGATGTGTGCAGAAACTACCTCATTTGAGACTCCAAGAGTAAAATTTAGTTTAGTGATGAGGGAAGTATTTAGATCTTTTATTCTAAAACAAGTGAACTATAAAACGATCATTTACAAGTAAAAATCACGCACTGACTGTGTAGAAGTATGTTAGAATTACTGAAAATAATGCCCTAGCGCTCGGGTGAACTGCGAATGTCAGGGATTAATATCACAATGTCCAAATGGATATGCAATCTTTCAATGACAACATTTTTTCATGTTAGCTCTTAATATTCAAAAGAATTAATTCTCCCACAGAAAAATTAAAGTAAATAAAGTAAAGCAGAGGTGTGAAGTAGCGTAACATGCTAATGCTAATGAAATACTGATAATGCGCTCTGCTACTTTTTACTCCTGGACATATGAGACATTTCTTTTATGTTCTGCCTTGAGGCAATATGTCCAAGATTAAACAGTAAGATTAAAGTATATACTGCTTGGATTCAGGAGTTTTAGCATCCAAAAATATGTAAAAAAGAATTTTAGTTTTAACATGCCACAAAGGAAAAAGAGCCCCAGTTCACCTCATCTTAATGTATGCAAAAACCTGAACATCTTCTGAGTCCAAATTTCTGTATTGAACTGTTTGTACTGAGCTGGAGTACACTGGACAGATGATCTTATAACATGCAGTGTCAAGTTGCAGAACTGCCATGATTTGAGTATTTTTTTTACAGATGCAAATCCTTCTTTCATTTGAATGAGCAGCATGGATGTCAACTCTTCCCCACCCCCAACCCACCCACCACTCACACACACATACACACTTTAGATCTGTTTATTCATTTCCATCCAGAAAGCTTTGTTTCAACCTTTTCTCTTTTTTCCTCTGTTCACAGTCCCCCTCCCCACTTCTTCTCCTTACATAAGGACTGCGCCATTTTTTCAAGGAACCGTAAGAGGTAGGAATAAAAGGGAGTGAGTGGGTGAGGAAGAGGGAATGGCAGCGGGTGAGAGCCAATGAGGAGAGAGAGAAAATGCATGGGGGTAGAAAAGAGGACTGTGTGTACACTGCACACGTCAGGAGGACACAAACCTGCATGTGTCCCCGTCATCCCCCTCACCTCGCTGGCCTTGTCTGCCCACACACAAGTCCTTCACTCTTCACACTCTATTTTGCGCTTGTTCTCCTCACCGCTCCTCTCCCACTTCCTGCCCCCAAAAACTCTGCCATTTCTCCTTCATTACCCCCAGGACTGCATCTGCTTCTCACTCACTGAGTCCTTTGTTGGAAATCTTTGGTATCACCCTCCTTCCAACAAACTGTTCCATCTCCTCCATCTATCACATGTTGATCCATTCATCGAGATCAGACAGTATTACTACAGTGCAGTTGTTTGGAAGCAGTACCACTTGGAAAATCTAAGTTTTACACACAACACCTAAAGATTTGTTCAATAACATCAGTCATACTCGTCTGAAAGAATAGCTGTGGTAGTCAGTGGTATTCTTCCACTGCTGAAATGTTTCAGGTGAAAAGAATTCCACTCTAAATGAGTAATCCGACTTTGTTTCAAACCGAAGCAAGCCTCAGACTAACTTTTTAAGTATTTGTTGCCTATTTTCATGTAAACTGCGCAAATGGATATAAGATGCTGGAAACCACATTTGCGTACATGAGTCCATGAGTCTACAAACAAGCTGAGCACAGTGATGACTTGCTATTCAAGTCATGGGTACAATTAGAAACAGGTTTTTCGCTGTGGCACGAACGGCTGATGGCAGCAGTTTAGAGTTTAGATCTGAACATTCTGCTCCTCACACATGTGGCTGGTATTCAGCAGCTTGTTCTCAAATTTTCATGAATTATTAGTATAAAAATTCACTGATACTGAGCAATATATTTATAGATGTTATTGTACAGCCCTATAATTAGTTAACCTTTTCCACCACTAGTCACTCATTAATGAGTCTTTCATAGGAGTCTAGCTGAGGATCCTCTGAATCCAAATTGAATTTGGAAAACCATCACAAACCATTCCTAACCTAATCACACACTCAACTCACTGGTGTCATTTTCATGAACCCAGTCTGAGAGGGCTTCCTATGTGTGTGCATCACTGAGCTGAAAGTTGGCATTAGGTGTTAAATCTTGGCCACTTGTACGTACAAAATCAGCAACAACATTCAAATAAGCTGTATCCAAACAAATGATTGAGTTTAATAATAAATAAATAAATAAATTGGACTGTTGACAGCAGTCAGGTTCTGTCCATAGAGGCACGCTGTCAAATTCTGACCTTGCCATGTGCGTGCCTCAGCAGAAATTCATCCATCAGATCTTTCAGACCCAACTAAGTTTTCCTAGGTCACATTGAGCTTTTCCATAGTGTTTTGTACAATCATTCAGTCAGGATTCTGAATACAGGACTCCCTGCCGTTTTATGTAATTATATAGTCACGTTCACGTGTGACATCAGAATGGAGGCAAAAGTAATCTCAGTACCTTTGACTATGGTACGACTGACGGTGCTTGAGATTAGTTTTTTCTTTTTTTTTTTGGTGGGGCGGGGGCAGGACAAAAAGTGAAAGGTTGTGGTTTAAGAGTTACATTTCAATGAAATGTTACATCACTGTAATGCATCATTCGGTGGCAGTGAAAGACCTCATCACAAGCATCTTTTACAATCTGCCATTTAAAAAATAAATGAGGATGAGGATCAGAGAGGAGAGTGACAGGGAGAGGTGGTGCATGTTGATGCAAATGCTTCCCCTTGCGTCTCAAATGATCAGCCATCAGGCTTCACTACTTGTAAATAAACACACAACGAATACACCCTACATCCCTTGCCAACACACACTCACATCTCTAAATAGCCCAGCTCTGACGGCAGAGATAGTACTGCTCATCAAATTTATGCATGAGTGAGCCCAGGCTAAATTTGCAGCCAAGGAGCCAACTTACGCAATCCTCCCTGGTCTCCCTCCTGTCTATACAATGGCTTCAAATCTCACATCACAGTTCTCCCCAGATCCCTCCCCCACAGCATGCACTAAAACTTTGACACTATTCCTGTACCAGCCCCCACCACCGTGGCACAAAAATACCAGCACAAGAACAGACACTAAGCCTGTCAGAGCATACTCACATCCCACTGGACAAGTGAATGCGATTGCAGGGGGGGCATGATGAAGAGGACCAGGTGGAAGGAGCTGCTGTTGAGGGAAGAGAATAAACAGAGAAAAAAAGAGAAAATAAAGACAGTGACTTATGAAAGGGACAATTTACAGTCATATCCTGACAGATCAGCCACGAACTGTTCTCTTTCCCTTTTATCTGAGGCTGTCTGGATTTTCTTGTTCTGTATTGAATTTTTTTTTTTAAAGTTCAGTGTTAGGATTGCTTCAGTTTTATCCAGTAAATTTCTTGACAGAACAAAGAGCCAGTGTGATCTCAGGTAAGGCATCATTATTGCCCCACATTTTAATATCAAATGTTTAAACCACAGCATGAACTCATGGGCTCAGTAGGTGCCCAATAATGGGTTTATCCCACCCTGGCACATACCTAATTGTATTAAACTCACAAAATCAAAAATTATTTCATAAATCATTATTTTCCGAAATATCTTATTGATTTTTTTTGTGTGTGTTTAAAATATCAGGAAATAGTGACAAGAGCCCATCATTATTCCCTGAAGCTACATTTCTTTTAGTTTTGTTTGGCCATTACTTAATCAATCGTTTGATCTTTAGAGACAGTTTTTTTTTTTCCCCTAAAAAAAATAAATAGATAAAAAATGAAATTGCCATTTCCAGCTGGGGTCAGTAAGGGCCAAAGAACAAAATGCCCCTGAGGAGGTTAATCTGACCAGGCCTGCATGGCTTTATTCAGGCACAGAGGCATCTGAGCAGAGCAGAGATACAGAAAGATTAAATACAACATGTTCGAAAATAAAAATGAAAGAGTTGACCAGGTAGATGTGAAGGACAGGCCAGACACAGAGGGGAACTATTAGTATCACTCCTCCCTGTCGCTTCTCCATCACAATGTAGATGGAGGGTTGCGGAGGGCAACCTGTGTGTACTCACCTGAGGATGAACAGGAAGTAGTGTGTGTGCAAAGGTGCTATTAATAGATGCATGTGCAGAAAGGACATTTGCTCGCTGTGTGTGTGTGTGTGTGTGTGTGTGTGTGTGTGTGTGTGTGTGTGAGCAACCAGCTTCTAACAGGAGGAGGAGGCTGCAGATTTTGAGACTCAGACAGTTACTAGAGAGAACTGGGGGGGGTGATGGATAGAGGGAGTGAGGGAACGTAGTGGAGGAGGGGGTGAGTGTGTGTTGACGCTGTACGTGGCGTCAGTGCGATAAGAATAGAGATTGTGCGTGTAGCACTGCTGAGACATCACCCTCACACCCTCAGTGGGGCAGGCAGTACTAACTTTGTGTGTGCATGTCAGTGAGCGCACAGTGCTCAGATATTACCCAGGCTATGCTCATGTGTATGTGGATGAGCAACATTTTAGGGCCGCACTCATTTTTATACGTTACATATATATTATGTATGTTATATTCACATTTTTAGTGACAGACTTTCTTTAATCGTGTAACAATTTCTAGACATTTATACTTTGGGAAACAGACAATAATGTGGGCTTTATCTAGGTTTTTAAAACTGTTTTGGTTTTTACTGAGCAATGCTTTGAAAAGACAAAATGAATGTAGACAAAAAGTCACATCTGCAAAGACAGTGAAATGATAGCGTTGCACACACTGAACTTAGACTGATGATGAGCCATTGGGTCCTTCCGACATTAGAGCAAGAACCACAGACAAGTAGACAAATGGCTACAAACGATGAGTCTGTTATGACTTTGTACATCTTTATTGTCATTTTTTGTCTCTTTCTGGTCAATTATTATCATTTTACTTTTGTAGCTCAGTCACGTGGGACTCTGCTTCACATATGGTAGTAACATCCAGAAAGAATATATTCATATTCATTCAGTGTCATGATGATTAATAACAGTCACCTTATTGTGTGAGATGGAAGAAGATTAAAACAATAGCACAGGTTTTTTTTTTTTTTTAAGATGTGGTAATTGATCAGCTCAGCTGGACATGTGTGGAGATCGTCTTCATGAAGTATCGTCACACTGTCAGAAACTGAAGCAGCCACTATGGACAAACCACAGAGAGCAAAGGAAGAATTATCAGGAAGTCAAAAACCTTTCAGGTCAAAGAAATTATGAACACATAATAGAATCATTTTTATCAGATACTCACAGAGTTGATTCCTCTGTCTTTTACCTCTTGACTGGTCTCTGAGTCATACAGAGCTGAGCAGAACATACAAGGAAATAAGAATCTCTTTCCAAAGGTTAGCCGTAACTTTGCACTAAGTTCAGTTTTCGTCTTCAAAACAGAAATCGTGGCATGTACTGTTATTTGATTTAATGCTAAATAAAATAAAAGCCCAGTACAGTGTTGAAAGAAGTATTCAGATCCCTCACTTCCCTACAATAGTGTAAAGTTTAAGATTTTTTTGTCATCTTTATTTTTTTTTTTTAAATATTGGTTTTGCCTGTATGTATAATAAACTAATATAAATTATGAAATTCTAATAATTGATCAGATCAGATCTTATTGCTGGTCTTTTTTTAATGACGTGTTTGGTGACGTGTAACAAATTGGAACAGGCAATTATATGATCATCTGGATCAGTATGCGTGTGTGCGTGTGTGTTTGTGTTACCAAAAAGCTTGCGCAGCCGAGTGAAACATGACACAAAGCCATGGAAGGGCATGTGAAGCTCTCCAGATGCAAATCTCTCAGACAGCAGCTGAATTACCTTTCCATCACACTGCATTCCTGAGAAGCACAGAAATAAATGAGGGTGTAAAACCAAACAGATACAAATATTTATATGTGTGTGTATGTGTGTGCATACCAAGAGCTTCCAGTGCTGTGCTGAGCTCAAAGGGACTCATTGTCCCCGAGGAGTCCACATCAAACTGGAAAAAGATGGACTGACAAGGGAAGCAGCTTTAAAATAAGTAACTCTAGTCATTGTGTTATTGTTCCAAAGTCTCATTACTCATTTTTCTTTTTCCAACACACACACACGCACACACACCCACTGTATACCTGCAGATGGCGCAGACAGGACAGCAGGGTGTCTGTCTGCTGACGGCTGAGATGACAGTGCCCTTTGGTCTACCAGCAGAGTTAAGGACATCTCAACAGGACAGAGGACAGACAGATGAAGTTATGAGAAGGAAGCGTGAAAGGGAACAGCGGGTCAATTTGATGACTCAATCACTGGACCAGCGCTCAAAGTAGCAAAGGCCTCAGTCACGTTTTTTAACAGCAGCAGATGAAATATTGACTCATGAAAAACCGTCATTTCTCGTCAGACTCGGTGAAACAGATGGGCATCACATCCAAGATAAAATAAAGATTGTACTGAACGAGGAAAAAGTTGGTGTGGGAGGACAAAAGGATACATCTTCTACAAAGATGAGCTGTCTGCATGTCTCCAGAGGTAGATGGTAATCTTTGTCCAGAGCTATTAATAAGAGCCTAAGCTGTTAAACTAATTAAACTATATAAATAAACAAAAGTTATTTCTACTCATTAACCAAACTCAATGGATTTTGTTAGACTGCAGCTGCCAGCCTTACTCCAGACTGGTGACCTCCAACATTTCACAACTGTGACACCATCTAGTGTCCATTACAAGTATCACAAGAGTGTGTGACTGAAAACATGCAGTAAGAATTTGTTGTCGTAGATGTTGGCACCTGAGTTGAACAGCTTCATCAGCTCCCTGGCATTCAGCCTGTCATCCTGCCAGGAGACAGAGGAAATCAGTTTAGACTGTGGGATACACTTTTGTTAAAAGTGACATGTGGGGCGGCGGGATTTCTCACAGGTCCAGCCTCCTCATCAAAAGCCCTCTGAACTCTCCGCTGATCATCTGGGCAGGGAGGAGCTGCCATTACCTGTTCGGCACAAACAATGCAAAGATTTATATGCATTGGACTTCCTGTTTTTCGGTGACTGGTCGATGCTTTACTGACCACAAAACTTACCGGGAGGAAGCCGGAGGAACAGGTGAAGTTCTGAGTCCTGCAGCAGAAAGACCACAATCATTTTTTGTTTGTTTGTTTGTTTGTAAAATCAGGAGCACCTACTAGGTTTTCCTTCTGACATTTCGAGGTGTAGAAATATAAATAAGCTGGGTTTTTTTTTCTTCTTTTTTTTCTGAAATTACATCCAGCTAAAGACCTTTGTCTTTGTATTTAATCTGTCAAAGCAAACTTTCCTTCTCACCCCAGAGTATTTCGTATTTTGGAGAAAATGCGGACAAAGAAATCTCCAAACTGGTTGGGCCGATAAGTGGATGCCACAATGATGTAGTTACCGGGGTCCAGGTGGAGCTTCCTCCACACGCCCCTAGGAACAAAGGTAATAAGTTTTATTCACGACCGCTTGGCAGCTAAACAAAATTCAATTACCAACTAAATACGCAATATTACATACACAATACATGTATGCTTTAAAGACAATACTATCCAGGTGCCAAATTACCATACCATCAAAAGGAAACAGTGATTGACGTTGATATTTTGTGGAAAAAATGCTAATAAAATTGACTCAGTGAAAAGTTCACTCAGTGCACTCGATTCACTAATGCAACCAACCGGAAGCATAAATTTTATCTGCTTTTGTCACTTTTCTTTTCTCTGTAGCACTCTAGGATTCTTGTATGCCGGTTGTGTGATGGTGTGAAATTTATGTTAAGGCAGAGAGAGTCGGAGCGCACGTATTTCATTGTATTTTTGATACATCAGTTACTTGGTGGTGGCCTTCTTTACCTCTGAGCCTTGTATTTCCCAGAACGACCCACAGGGCGATTTCTCATAAAGAAGTTGCGGTCCAGACACTTACCCTGGAGCTGTGTGAAGAAAGGTAGACAAGATGGAGAGAAAGTTTGGAAACACTTCATAGTACTTCTTCTGATTTATTGAGTAATATTGTTTGGTACTAATAAAATAGTTATTAGTTTCTACTGGTGCTTAAATGCAGGGGCAGTAGAAGAAACACTGTTAATAGGAATTTGTTGTCTCACTAAAGCGGTAAAGAAACCACAACATTATATTACAGGCCACATATCTGGTTCTTACTGTGCACTTTAATCCACTGAATAATAAATACAAGGTTCCTAAGATAACATTAAATGGAAACGGAAAGTTTCTCTGCTGTTATATTCTATATACACCTAATTACACACAAAGATTTTTTTATATAAAAAAAAAAACATATATATATATATATATATGTTTTTTTTTTTCCCACCAAATCTTACTTTATTTTGTCTCTCATTGTATCTTGTAGGTACCCATTATTTACATATACATTTCAAACGATGACATGACACTAGATTCTCACCTCAGGAGGAACCTGCAAAACAGAAGAAAAACAAAGAGACATTTGAGTTTATCCAGAACAAGAATAATGACAGGGAAAGCCCAAATATTAGGAACAGCATCGCTCTCACCTTGTAAACATGGAAAGCCATGTAGAGGAAGTTGACTTTCTCCTTCTTCCTGCGATTTTTCTGTAGCAGCTCCACAAGCACAGTGCACTGTTTGGCTCGCTGCTTTTTTTTCTCTGCTCTCTTCCTCTCCTCTGGAGTTAGCATCACCACCCCATCCTCATCATCGTCATCATCCTCACTCTCATCGCTGTCTTCCTCGTCAGCCAGGTCCTGTTCTTGTAGAATCATCTGGAACTGAGGATTCTTCCAAAATGTCCCTTTGGGGGAGAAAAACAAACAGCAAGGTCACATAAATGATTCAGGTAAAGCTTGACTGCATGTTTGTCCCAACTATAAAGTCAAACATACGGTTATATCTACGGCTACCACCAGCAGAGCTCCCTGGTACCCAGAATCCTTCATGTTCACTGATGACCCAGGCAGATGACAGTCCAGAAGGAGAGGCCGGTGTGTTTCCCTCGTCAATGGTGTCAGGAGTCACGCTGCAGAGCTCCACAATGCCAAAGAAGCGGCTGAAGTCCTCAGAACTGATCCTAATACATGTTAAAGATAAACGTCTTGTTTGTCAGAGGTTAAATGTTGGTGGAACTTAATGGGTTTGATATTCTATTACATACCAGAACTCTCCATCTTCCCTTTTTTTTAGTTTAATCCGCTCTTTCTCTGCTTTGTCAACTTCTTCCCACTCTTTGCCCCTGCAGACATAAAGAGAAAATGAATATGCTTGGTGGAGCTGTAATTTGGAAGCATGTGTGCTGTTCTTTACGAGGACAAACAGGAAGCCTCACTTGTCACTCCAGGGCCCACGATATTCAACGAAGCCCCAGGGGTTCCTCAGCCTCAGCAACAAAATCTCATCAGATGCTTTTCTCACCTGATATGATAGAAAATATTAAAAGAACTCAGAAAGGTTTCTGAAAATAATATACAAGATAGTAAGAAAATTCTGCAAAAAAAAAAAAAAAAATCAAAATTATTTATCATAGTGTATCTATCATAACACTAGATTAAGTTTCTGTGACATTATACTGGATTAAACATGAGATGAAATTAAGTGATAAAGTGAAATGAGATGGCATTGTATGATTTTAGGATGATTCGATAAAATGATAGCTCAATGGCTTCTTTGGAAAAACGAGCCCTTTTATCCACAAATCAATAATAATCTAAAAAGCAGAGATCATGTGGGATCAATAAACAAACAATGACAGTGGTTCATTACCGTCTCAAGTACCTCCCTGTGATACTGACCTTGTCAGTGCCCGTGATGGCGTAAGCATGGCCTTTGACCAGCCCTTCTCCTGTAACTTTACCAATATCATGGTAGCTGCTGGCCTGTGAAGACAAACATGAAAACTCCAGCAGATCTGAATCACCATCATCCTGTCCACTGTGTTCATCGCGGTGTGTTTTTACCTGGATGAAGCAGCTGAGCAGACTGCCTCTGGACAGGGCTGCAGTGAGAGACCGCCACAAGACTCGGGGGGTACAAGACGAGACTTGCATGGAGTATGCGATGCCTCCTGTGAAATCCTCCATCCCCTCTGAAATGTTCCCCCCCCTCAGGCTTTCATAGGAGCCAATTAACCTACAAGTGAGAAGTGATAAGGTTACCTGAGGCACCTGCGCATTTTTAATCATATCAATGTAGCAACACACACAGGCAAAAAAAAAAAAAAAAACCACATAAAAAGAAAAAACTGTGGGTGATCGCAGACATTACAACGCAGAGACATATGCTGGTAGTGGCAACTGACTTGGCATAGGCCTTCTCCACAAGGGCGCTCCAAAACTCATTGCGGGTGTGAGAGTAGCTGAAGAGCAGACGGCCTTCACGTACTGGCAACCTGTCATCCACAACCACCTCCACCCACTCACCATACTGCCAGAACTACACATGGAAGACAGGAAGAGAGCTAATGAATCATCAGGAAACACGATGTCCTCAAAATTCACTTCTTATCACCTGTATCCCTCTGAGGTGATCCAGTCAATGTGTTAGCAGCCTTCTAAGATTAAAAAACCAGGAAATGGACCGTGAATAAGGAGATCAGTTATAGAACAGAAAAAAACAAGACAAAACACCAAACCCAACCAAATGATAAGATGAGCATTTCCTAATTATTAAAATATCTTTACTGTCCATCATATATTTAATTTACAAATCATTTAATACAGCTCTAATAAACTTTTCTCCAACTTGAATTACACTGAACCAAATTTCAGGATCGCGTTACTATATCTACACCGTCTATGTGTCTTTTTCTTGGTGCTACTTTTATATCTCATGTTAATGCATTTATGCCTTACACTTTTGAGCACTTTCACCTGTAAACAGATAATCATACCACTAACTAACGTGAAATCATAAAACCCAGAATGCTCTGATAATTGAAACTTGTGATTCATGAAAGGCCTTCAATCTCTCTGTTCTCTTGTCTGACTATAATACTGCTCCCACAGCCGTTACTGGTCACAACAAGGGGTGTGTACTGTACAAACCGTGTGTTCAAAACAAGGGCCAAGAGCAGGCCTGCACTGGTCTTTCATAGCTGTGTGTGTGTGTGTGTGTGTTTGTCTCTGTGTCCCAAGGGTAGTCACTACCTGCATGTCTGGACTCCTCTCTCATCTCCTGACTAGACACGATAGGTTTCCAGTGCGTCCATGTTGCTTGTTAAGTCATGTCAAATACTGCCTAACAGTCTCTGAAGGTCCATAGCTCCGAGGCTGAATAATTAGGGAGCAAAACCTGAAAACCCCCGAACTTGTCGGATTGCTTTGATTGGGATGTCTGAGAAGGTGAAATGTTCTGGTCTTAGCAAGTCAGATTAGGCTGGTGGATGATGATCTCTCTAGAAATCTAATGAGGTGATAAAGGTTAGGGTTTGACTCTTTATACATTTGCGACCACAGCGATGACTCCAGGATGAGTCAATACCTGTTTCTTTCAGCTGCCTTCGTTAAATGTCAGAGTTGTTGTGAAAAGAAAGTCATACAGTAGGCATTCCACTGAAATGTCCCGGGGAACAAAGCCATATCAAATCTGATCATGAGAAGAAGAAGAAAGAAGCTATAACTTTTCATGAATGTCCTCGGACATTATGAAGCCAACTGAGTTCAAGTGAGTGCTATTATAGAAAGCTTTAAAGAAGTTTTGGGGTTACTTCTCATTATTATTAACACGCAGATTGCACAGAATCATTATGCGTCACAACTGAGTTGTGTATGTGTGCGTCCTTGGCAGAGAGAACGTTTGTACTTTCCCTGCATTTGGTTTACAGGAAACAGACTCTACTAGAGACTCAAACTGTGGTCCAAATGTCTTTTAAGTTCAGGAGATTTGTAACACAGTGAAACAGGCCGGTTTCTAAGTGACAACCAAGATAATAGCTGGTTGCAGACAGTGGTTTAAATTCCTCTATTAGCATAGAACCCCCTGGACATTTTTTTTTTTTATAAGGGGAAGTCAAATAAAGCCACTGTGATCCTGCAGCTTTGGTCTCAGCCTCAGGGACTTTTTTTGGCTCAAATTTGAAGCAGACCACTAAAAAAAATGATCGTTCGTGGTTAAAACATCAACATGAGCGACGTGAATTTGAGCAACATGCCCTGACAGACATGAGAGTGAAGGAACATATGTGACACAGTGAAGTCTGAACAAGGAAAATATTGTTTTGGTGTGTGTGGTTTGCCAATTGTTGTTCAAATCTGTACATACTCTGAAATGGAAGATCCCTGCGTACGGTTTGGTCAGGCTTTGGTTGGGAGGCACCACCTTCAGAAAGAGCTTTGGGTGCATGGTCAGACAGGAGAGGGAGGCCAGCAGCCAGCAGTTGCCTGATAAATGATAAAGAAAAAGAGAAAATGAGACAAAACTCTTCAGTGACCAGCTATGTGTCACAGGGCCACCGTGTCTGAGCTTCCCGTGCAGCATGATTCACTTTTTACCAGGCAGGGTTAGTTAGTAGACACACACAAAGTAAACCATATTCATCTGCAACAGCAAAATGGTTTCATGTTGCCCCTCGAAGTAACTTGTTGGTATCTGAAAAAAGAGTTTACTGTCGGGCAAAAACAGTCAAAAATCAGGAAATAGCATGAGTAGATTTTAGCAGGTCCACCGAGCAGTCACAGTGTGAGGTGCTGCCACCTACTTCTACATTTTAATTAGTAAATGGGAACAAACTGACCTCTGTGCATGTGCGTGGAAAGTGTCAGCTTTCAGTTATGTGGATTTAAATTTTCCAAGATGTTGTGAGCAACCCAAGACAATTCAGCATGAGGTATCCTGGTTTTAGACCTCAGTCTTTCGGGGGGATGTAAAGAAACTCTGGGCAGATTTGGTCTGATGAACTCACCGAGTTGGCCTTGACAGATGTCTGTGGTCCCAGTTGTGCCCTCCACAAACACAGCATTCTCACAGATGTCCTTGGGAAGGAAGCAAGAAAATTGGGCTACAATATGAACACAAGACATTTAATTTTTCTAGCATTTGAAGACCAAATGACCGATCAAGAAAGGAATCATATAGAAAATAAATGAGTTATAATAGTGGGTTTAGCGGATATAGGCTGTAAAGCGTGGTGTTGTTTCCTCTACTGAGCAAGCTGCTCCAAGAGCTGAGTTCCTCAGAACTGGGCCGCACCTGGTTCAATCCCTCCCAGCTAAAAAACTGTTACAGTTTATATGAAGCAGCAATGGAAAACCTTGGAGCTTTGTTACTTTAATGTTTAAAGTGGCCATAAAGTGTAAAACGTGCAATAAACTTCCAGAGTAAAATGTTGGCCCCTGCAGGAATTTGCAAAGTTGTGTGTTTGTTTGGGTTTTTGGTTTTAGGGGAAGCTACGCCTCAATTTCTTCTTAAGAAACAAGCCTCAGCATTGATGCACACCCAGTGACCAGCGGTTACACAGACTCACCTGGGGTCGCTGCCACTTGATCTCCCGTTTGGGATCCGGGTCTTGCTGGGAAGCACCGATGGAGGCCTGCTCAGCTGGGAAGAATGGGTCACAAAACAACTTCCCAGACTTCAGACTCCCCTCCAGGAGCGTCTTGAAATCCTGGCCACTGAACTTGATCGGGTTCTCGATGGAGCCCAGAGGAGCCGCTTTCCTTGCCGCCATGCTGTACGGAAAGCTCCTGAGGTGAAGTGCGCACACCCATTACCTCCAGTGAGCCCCGCATGCAGCGCCTCCCTGACGCTGCCCTGCCCAGAAAGATATGCAGAGCGCCGGGGGCCACGGAGAGTAATGACACGGTGCCAGCAGGCTCTTTGATCCCTCTAAGTTATCATCCATCATCAGTTTCTGCCTGACAGAGCAGAAAGAGGCGAGAGGAAACATGCAATAACAGTCATATATGTGGACAACCGTGAAGCCCACCTCCCATTACTTTTTGTGCCTTATTTACTTGGTTTGTTGATCCAGGCCACTCTATGTAAATGCACGCGCCCCGGCTGGACTGCACTTGACAAAAGAGGGGAATAAAAAACACCTACATTTATAATCTGATTCAGTTAACCAGTTCAGCCTTATGGCCGCTGGGTGGCGGTCTCCTCCACCTAAAGGCCCAGCACAAGCCAAAATCAGCACTTCTCTGGAGCACGTGGGTTTGCTGTAAAGTTCATGGTGCTAAATAATGAGCTGAAGAGATCTCACAAAATACTAATGATGATAAAAATAAAATATCCTGCTTGAACTCCAGATTTATTCAATCAAAACTGAAGTAAATCACACTGAAGAAACGTTCCTGTTTACAAACACTTCTGCAGTGACAGACTCACTCTCATCATTCAGAGGCTGCTTATAATGTGTCAACTGTAACAAAAAAAGGCCTGATTAAGTGGTTTGATATGTACGTTTTCTCTGAAAGATAAAAATGTTTTGGGGAAAATTAAATGGTACATGTGACCAATTATCCCACTTTCAGTTTTGTTTTCCTTGTTGAAATCCCCCTAAACAGCTCTCTTGCTGTTTTAAGATGAGAGAAATGAAAGGCTGATATATATATATATATATATATATATATAGATGTAACTGAAAATACAATAAATGAGCACTCTCTCAGGAACCTCATACTAATGTAGTGCAGAAGCCTCTCGTTGCTTTCTGAGAAGACTTGATGCCATTGTTTTTGCATGATGATGGAAAAATTCCCTTGAGATTTTGCTCCATGTTGACACAATTGCATCACATCATTTCTACAGATTCATGGTGCAAACCTCCTGTTCTACAAAGTCCTTAAGGTGTGGAACTGCATTTAGCTGCGGCAACTGAAGAGGCCACTGAGTTCACTTTCATGTTGAAACCATTTTGAGATGACTTTTGTCTTGTGATCTGGTACATCATCATATTTGAAGTAGCACTTCCATTAGAAGACAGTTAACTGTGACCATAAAGGGATGTACACTACCAAAAGTTTGGACACACTTTTCTTTTGACTGTAAGGGTACTTAGAGAGGCTGTGGCCTACAAACTATGACTTTCTGATATTTTCTGGTACTCAAAAGTTTTTCTTTTTGTTTTTAATTCCAGAAAATACTGCCTAAACAGGTAAGGACCAAAATAGTTACTGACATGAATGCAGTTCTTGGAAGTGGCCTAACTAAACTAATTTATTAACAATTAAAGAATTAATCTAAAAGCCTCTTTATTAAAAATAATTTAATATTTATAACTGCTGAGTGGAAGGCTTGTATTGCCTGTTAATTTCACATCAGGCTCAGTTAAAGGCTTTTAATTGTTCCGGTCAACAATTTATTCTTAATTTTTTAACTCCTAAGTTATTTTATGTTATTAGAAAGGCTTCCTTATCACAGAGTCAGAAAGTGATCCTCTGAGTGTTTAATTTTCCATAAATCAGCTGATTGGAAGAAGAAAGGGGAACTTTAGTACAGTTTTCTGAAAGCAGGGTATTTGGGCTTCCTCTGGTGCAGGACACTTCTGAACTCTGATTTGGACTCGGGACATCCAATTATCCAATCACCCGCCCACAACCCCCCCCATATCTCTTCCCTTTGCACCGTGTCATTCATTACATTAAGGTGATATCTGTCACACTCAGCTCACACTCACTCTCCTCCTGCCTCAGTCATGATCTCCTGCACCCAGTCTCCCCAGCTGAAGCTGCTCTCGGCTCATCAGTCACCCAGTATTTTAACAGCCCAGGTCCTCACACATGCTGCCAGATAGTCATATCAGCATGCACCGCTCTCGGGTACCCTTTTCCGGTGCTGATCTCCTGGTATCGACTCGGCCTGTCCCTGACCACATCTCCTCGTCTCTGCCCTCGTAACCTGACCTGCCTTTTGTCCCTGACCACGTCTCCTCGTCTCTGCCCTGGAAATCTGACCTGCTTTCTGTCCTGACTGTGAGTTCTGCCTGTGTGTCTCCTGGTTCTGGTTGCTCCGGCTCTCCTGGGAGGAACTGCCCGCTACTTCTTTCGAGACTCTGTTCCTGCTGCCACCTCAGCCAGCCTGCCATGTGGCTGAGTGGTATTATCACTCAGAACTGGGTTATCATCTGGGCAGAGACACCTACTGACCTCTGAACACTGAGAAAATGCTTGTGGATTGTTACTCAGTCTCTGCAAGGATTTGAATAAAGAGTCTTTATATCTACGCTCCTGCCGTTGTGCTGCTCTTATGTCCTGTCTCAACCCGTGACAGATATCCATCTTCAATAAAGCGTTGTCCTGTGCTCACTCCAAACTTCTCCAGGAATCTCCAGCCTTCCCTCCATCACATGCCTGACTACACTGAAAATGTGAGACTGACTGGGGCTAAATAAACAAGAAGAATAGCGACATTGATTTTCCTAATGGTCACCATTTAACTCCATTCATAGACTCTCCATTATGTCCATATGGTCTTTCAGGATGGGATTATAGGAAGCCTCAATGACAAAGGTCAGAGGGCTGAGCTGACACTCCCACACCTCCATGACCTGCTCTGATCCCATGACCCTGGCACCAGCAGCCCCCCGGCTCCTCTCACTCTCCCTACTGGTTAACCGGCTTTGTCCTGGCCCATTTTCTGCTGCATCACTCATCAGGCTGAAAGGGTTAAGATTTTTCACATGGAACTATGAACTATGGCGTTTCTAAAACACGCTGAACTGGTTCAGGATAAAACTACCCAGCATGAGATGAATATTTTTGATCACAGAAATAAAACTTCATGTATATTTGTGATATTTGGAAATGATCATTGTAAATCTTGTAGAAACTGATGTTATGGGCTATGACACCACAGGGTGTTGTAATTGTGTTACACTAGACTGGATGTCTGAAGACAAGCTCCTCTGAAAAAGTCAGTCGAAACAAGATATCAAAGCCTGAAAGGCGAGTCATGTACTAATTTTACTGATGTGATGCGGCATACAGTAAGTTAAAACAGAAGTCAGCATGGTAGAGAAAGACTTGTATAACCTAGGCCAGGTGACAGTGGCTATTTGTTCTATGTGGAGACTCTGGTTGAGGCAGTTAGAGGCAGCAGTTCACTTTCCCTCAGGCCTTCAGGGAGCAAACATGAAAGCTAGTTCACCTGTCAGAGAACTGAACTCCACCTTCTAACCTTACTATGCATGCTATTAATGCTGCACCCCTGACCTGACACATTGTGCGTGTATGTGTTGGGTTGGTAGGGGGTGGACAGTGAGGGGCATATGGTTAAATACAGATTTACTGCTGTTTTTACATGTTTCTAGAGACAAACTGAAACAAAACTCAATGACCTAAATATGTGTTTGTGTGTGTGTGTAATTACCAGAGAAAATGAATGTATTTGTGTCAGGTTCACACACAGGATCACCAGGTGCAGCAGAGGTGTAGAGTAATGTGTGTGTGTGTGTGTGTGTGTGTGTGCGCATGAGGGCGTTTATGAAAGACAGAGAGTAACAGACATTTGAGAAACAGTTCCGTGTGTTTGAGTGGGCAGGTGTTGGATTTTTGTCATCACTTCATCAGATCATATCTCTAATTGATGCTACGTTACCATGTGTGAAACACGTTTAAACAGGTTGTATCACGCTGTCTCATTTGACAGTTTATTGTGTTCTATTGTACTACATTGTTAACCATATCATATTGTATCCTATTGCAACATGATGTAACTTATCGAAAAATATTTTATGGTGACACATTGGATTGCATATTATACTGTTTTGGTTGTGTTGAATCATAACACATTGGATTGTATAATGCTGTCAGACATTAACCTCATGAACTACGTCGTGCTTTGTGAGTCATGTACTTCCAGATGAAAAATTTAACTGCACTTTGTGGGATTTTCATGGTAATTTGAAGAATTATGGCCAAGGTGACTGTTACTGAAATGAATATATTTTTTAAGTGTATTAGTGTTGACAATGTGAATTGCATCTGTTCGATTACTGATGCTTGCATATACAATTTTATCAAAATTGTAAGGTTGTACTAATTGTTGATTTGTAAAAAAAAATATATGGTTTCACTCATTTAATAATAATATTAAAAGCAATCCACCCAGCTACGGTATAGCTTTGTTCTTGACACTTTGATTTTATCTTATTAATTGCAATTTAAAGTTAAACTTTAGCAGAAAGTTATCTGTCTGATTGAACTCTTGTGTGGAAAGAAAAGTTGGCTTCATTAAGTATGAATGTAAACTTTTCTGTCAGCCACACCCCATCTCTGCAATTTTTGAAAAAAGAAAAAAAAACAACCTTAGCAGATTTGTGGGATTAAAGTGAGCCAGCAGACCTTCACTCGGGAAAGATCCTTATTTAGGTTAGTTTTGAAATTTATTTTCGCCATCATTATCTGGCAACGATTCCTGCTTGTTTGATGTAACACCCCTGCTGTGAAAAAAGAGAAATCAGTGAACTTCCTCCTCATCTCTTTTTAAATCAAACTGCTTCTATTCTCACCAGTATCGCCAAACCGTGCAGACACTCCTCCCTCACAGTTTGTCCTCAGTGATCAGTGGCATTATATAACCCCCTATAAGAATGGACCCTCCTTGTCTTTCCCTCCTCTCATTATCTGAAGGTGTTGAATGGCCAAAAGAGAGGCACTCGATTGACGGATGGTTGCACGGGACTGCGTAGCCTCTCACCCCTTCCTCCCACACTCTCACTGTTAGAGGTTAGGAGACTGAGGGGAGAGGGAGAGGTGCAGCGAGTGTAATTCCAGGGTTCAAGTTTCACTCTGCGGTCGTTGCGGGAGGAGGGATGGGTGAGAAAAGGTGGGGATTGTGGGAACTGGGTTGGGATTAAAAGCAAAGAGGGAATCCTGCGGTTTGTCTGATTGCTTCCAAATGCATCTTTCTCCTTCTTGTTATCTCTTTCTCAGTCTACCCAGGTGATGATTTAATCCGCCACCTCAAACTATTCTGAGGAGAACAAGGGCGCAGGACAGCGGCTCCAGAGAGGATTGAAGGCTTCACTGTATAACATGAGAAATGTAATTAAATATTCCCAGTTAATTGGCTCTTTACATGATAAAGCCCAGTCTTCTCATACATAAGTGAGAGCCCCTCATGGCCAAAGGCCTGCCCTCTAGGAAGCAATGTACAGCTGATAAATTCCCTTTGTTGTGTGCATTTTCAGAGCTAATCATCTTAACTTTAATCTGTATTTGTGATTGTGCTGCGTCCGCCCAAAAACTGCACTCTATGCCTAGTAAGTCCATGACTACACATGAGGTGGAGCTATCAGATGGCTCTGTCAGCATTTCAGACGGTGGTTTGTCACTAAAACAGGTGGATGATACGAAATATCAGAGCAGCTTGAATACAGTGACAGCGGGTGTGTATTTCCATAAAAAGTAATTTTTTTGTCTTCAGTTCAGATAAAATATTTTGAGCATGCATTTAAGCACATTCCAGTGTTAATTTTGGGAAATAAAAGTTAAGTAGATTATATTTATTAAACTTATTAACTGAAGATTGATATAAAGAATAAGAATCTGTCTTGATATCTAACATAACAGTTTTGTGGACAATTAGGTCAGCGTTGTTTTCACAGGTTTAGGCAGGACCTAAGAGCAGCACAACGGCAGGAGCATAGAGATAAAGAGTCTATTCAAATCCTTGCAGAAAATTAGTAACCCAGTTCTGAGTGATAATATCACTCAGAGTCTCGAAAGAAGTAGCGGGCAGTTCCTCCCAGGAGAGCTGGAGCAACCAGAACCAGGAGACACACAGGCAGAACTCACAGTCAGGACAGAAAGCAGGTCAGATTTCCAGGGCAGAGATGAGGAGACGTGGTCAGGGACGGAAGGCAGGTCAAATTACGAGGGCAAAGATGAAGAGATGTGGTCAGGGACAGGCCGAGTCGATACCAGGAGATCAGCACCGGAAAAGGGTACCAGAGAGTGGTGCATGAGAGTGGTGGTGAACGACTATTCGTGTGTGTGAGGATCCTAGGTGATGAGTGGAGAGCAAAATTCTGCTGGGGAGACCAGCTGCAGGAAATTGTGACTGATGCGATGGTGGGGGGGGGGGGGGGGGGGGGGGGTAGGAGGTGAGCAAGTGTGGGCAGGGCTGGTCAGGATGGCAACAATGGTCAGCCTGGCTATGACGAGCCAAGACCGGAGATCTGTCCTCAAGATCATAGCCCTCTCAGTCAACTAGTCCCTGGAGACTCCTCCCCTGAAAACAAGACCAGACCAGGTACTGAACAGTGTAGGCAGGAACCCCGTCAATAAGGCGAGAATGAGGTAGGACCACCGGTATAAGAGGGCTTTCATAGACTGGCTTGATCTTGGAGACGTTAAAGGTAGCATGGTGCAAGAGAGCTTCAGTCTCACCACTGAATCATTGAAGATCCGTTGGATGGGAAATGGACCGGTGAATCTGGGAACCAGCTTCTTAGACTGTCTCTGGAGAGGTTGGTCCTGTGATGAGCCATAGCCTTTGGCCAACCTGGTATTCAGGAGCTGGAGAACATCGCTGGTTGGCTCAGGCAGTATAGTGCCCCATGGATCATTGGAGAGTGGATGAAACTTCATCCCAGGTTCAACGACAGCGATGGACAAAGGTTTGGGCAGCTGGACAGGAAATCTCTTTCTCTCTTGGGTCAGGAAAAGTGGAGGCTGGAATCGGTAGGCCCACTGGAATGGAGGAATGGAGAGAGGCCTGTGGCAGAACTGGTGAAGGACCAATTGGGCAGTCTCTTTGGATGAGGGCAGCTTGGGCAGGGGCATAAAGTGGGTCATCTTACAGAAGCATTTGACCACTGTGAGGATCAGTGTATTGCCATTGGAAGGAGAAAGGCCAGTAACAAAAATCAAGGGAGATGTGGGACCAGGGTCTATTGGGAGTGACTGGGCAAATCCTGCAGGCTTCTGGCAGGAGGTCTTGTTTTGGTTGCAGATAGAGCAGCCCTTGATGAAGTCACAGGTGTCATTCTTCAAGGTGGGCCACCAGAAACGCTGGAGGAGGAAGTCTCATGTGCACTGGGAAGTGACAGGTATGTTTGGAGAAGTGAGCCCACTCCAAAACTTCTGACCTCAGGCCTTCTGGAACGTAGAGGTGGCTGGGATGGTAGGCGCTGGGCTCCTGCTGATCATCAGTTGTGACACTTACTCTTTCCTCAATGTCTCAGGTTAGCGTGCAATGACACATGAAGGAGGGATAGTAGCCAGCTCCTCAGCAGGACCCTCCCATTTCTGGAACTGACAATACAGGGCGCCTGTGTAGCAAGATCATGGAAAGTAGGAGAGGGTGAAGAGAAATCAGGTGAGGAATAGCGACCAGCCAGCTTGACAGGATTTCAGCCTCTTGCAGAGTGGAGGTACTTGAGATTCTTGTGGTCTGTCCAAACCAAGAACAGCTCCTTGGTGCCTGCCACCACTCCTCCAAGACCAACTTCACTGGCAGCACTTCTCTTTTGCCATGGTCATAATTCCTCTTGGCTGGAAAGGCGCAGGGGTGGAGTTTCTGATCTGCAGCAGACCTTTGGGAGAGGGCAGCTCCGACTGCCACATATGAGGTGTTGCCCTTGACCAAGAACTGGCGGTTGGGATCAGGCACTTGTCAGATGGGGGCAGAGGTGAACTAAGACTAGGGGTCTTAAAGGCCTTGTCGACAGTGAGATTCCAGTGGAAAGGCACCATGGGGCTGGTGAGAGCAGTGAGAGGCGCAGCCGCAGAGCTGTAGTTGCGGCTGAATCTGCGGTAGAAGTTGGCGAATCTCAGGAAACGTCTCAGGTGTTTATGGGACTCAGGAAAGATCAGGAGGTAACAGCTGAAACTTTGGATGGGTCCCTCTGGAAGTTGCCCTTGGCTACAATGTGGCCCTAAAAACAACACAGACGGGACCTGGAACTCGCACTTTTCAGGTCAATGGCGCACTCATACAGCTGATGAGGGGGAAATATTGTGGCTTTGGCGTTGCGGAAGAATTAGCGGTGGTCATGTTATTCTGGGGGTACCTCAGAGCTGTCCAGAGAAAAGCTGGGAGGTGATGAGTGGAGTGGAAAGGAGGCTTGTGTTCGGCAGTGGAGGTGACAGGAAGGAGCACAATCACGGATAGACCCAGTCTCCCAGTTGATGCTGGGGTTGTGTTGATGGAGCCAGGGGTATCCCAGGGTGAGAGGCTGACATGGGGAATTCAGGATGTGGAACTGGATTTGGCTTTTGTTGGAAAGGTAAACATTAAGTGGCTAGCCCCCCAGAGGTTGCAGAGGTTGTTTTGTCTGCAGTGCTCACATTACTCTGGAGAAAGGGAAGCTTGGCCTAACTGCCCAGATGCTCCTGGCAGTCTTGGGTCTGGAGGACCCCATGCCAAAAATTTAGCTTGGCACCTCAGAAAAGTACACTGAGACTGTCGCTCCCACTCTGCAGTCCCTGACAGGTGAGATCTGCCTGCTGGTTGATGATAAAGGCTGGAGGTACGAGGCTGGAGGAAGAACCACAAGGAGCAGTTAATTACAAAGGGGACACAAATCTCAGGGTCACCATCATTAGGTTTAGGGGTTCCAGCCTGTGGCTCAGGGCGTCGTTGGACTGGGGGATAGCCAGAGCAGGTGCTGGAAGAGCTGGTGCGGCCAGAGTAGCCACTGAAGAGATGAGGGCTTTTAGGTGCTGCATCTCTTTAGTTAGTGCACTAAAGCACGTCCACTGTGGGCAGCTGCTTGCTTGGCTTCAGCAGCAGTTGGAGACATAACTGCCTCGTGCTGTTGGAGGACATTTTCAATCTGCTCCAGTACTGTCACGGGCTTAGGCAGGACCTTAGAGCAGCGTAAGAGTAGGAGCGTAGATATAAAGAGTCTTTATTCAAATCCTTGTAGCGACTGAGTAACAATCCACAAGAAATTTCTCAGTGTTCAGAGTTCAGTTATAGTCTCTGCCTGGGTGATAACTCAGTTCTCTGGAGTGACAGAACTTAAGATAAGATAAGATAGTCTTTGTCTTTGAATGGATAGGAATGCAAACATTTACCTAACTAATGCAACTAACAATAGATACATAAATAAAAGCAGCATGTTAGAATTGTACTTGGGTTAGGTAGATTTGACACTTACTTATATTGCACTGGATTGTTTGGGGTTGTGGCTGTTTACCATCCTGACAGCCCAAAGGTAGAAGCTGCTTTTAAGCATGTTTGTCCTGCTTTTGAGGCTCCTTTACCTCTTTCCAGAGGGCAGCAGGCTGAGCAGGTGGTGTCCAGGGTGGTGGTGGTCACTGGTGATTGTCTCTGCTCTGGAGAGGCATCAAGAGCTGGCGATGTCGTCCAGAGAGGGCAGAGAGCAGCCGTTTGGCTTTTCAGCTGACCGGATCCCCCTCTGCATCTTTGTCGTTTCAGCTTCTGTGCATCCAGCATACCAGACAATGATGGAATATGCCAGCACACGCTCAATGGTGGAGTGGTAGAAGGTCACCAGCAGCTTCTCCTCCAGTTTGTTCCTTCTGAGTACTCTTAAGGGGTGGAGTGTCTGCTGGTCACTCAGCCGCAGGCTGGCTGAGGTGGCAGCAGGAACAGAGTCTCGAAAGAAGTAGCGGGCAGTTCCTCCCAGGAGAGCCGGAGCAACCAGAACCAGGAGACACACAGGCAGAACTCACAGTCAGGACAGAAAGCAGGTCAGATTTCCAGGGCAGAGACGAGGAGACGTGGTCAGGGACAGTTGATACCAGGAGATCAGTCTGGGAAAGGGTACCGGAGAGTAGTGCATGACACGACGACTATATGACAGCGTGTGTGAGGATCTGGGCTGTTAAAATACTGGCTGGCTTCAGCTGGGGAGACCAGGTGCAGGAGATCATGACTGAGGCAGGAGGAGAGTGTGAGCTGAGTGTGACAGTTGTTAACTCAGTCACAGTGAAAGACATGAACAGTGTCATTAACAGTAAACACAACATTCGAACTGCGTCAGAATGTTAAATCACATTCTATCTTCATCAATATATCTATTTTTCTGGAGATAAGTGCTTGTCAAAGAGTTCAACTTGTTTTTAAATCTGTTACATTGTCGGTTGTGTGTGTGTGTTTCTATCCTGCTTTTTTTTTTATTGGCCTCTAGCAACATGTGAGTATGTTGATGAACTCCTGGATGAATTGAACTGGAAAATCTCAAATGTCATGGATGCTGCAACACCTATTAAAACTAAAACAGCCTCGAGCAGACAGAAAACACCATGGAGCAACACTACGAGGGTGAAGGACTTGGTAACAGAATGCAGGAGTGTAAGTGAAGAAAAACTAAACATCAAATTCACCATGAACTCCACAAACCAACTCTTGTTTTTCTTGCTCATTTAAAACAGATTTTAATCCTTCATTTGCACTGTGTCCTTTTAATGATTTAAATGCAAATCAATATTGTACGGTGCTCTCTCACATCATGCTATATTTTGGCCTAGTTTTTTTAGAATTTATTTTAATGTTTTTAATGTTAAGACTTTAAGCCCTTTGAGTTCCCCCTGAGAATAACTGGGTACAACTATAAGATCTCAGAGACCAACTGCGTGCCTTATAACCAAATTTATGCATTGGTTTTGACTGTTATTGGTAAAGTCCACATTTTTAGCACCGCTGGTCAGAAAGCACACAGTATCGGCCTCACCCTCCTACTGGCAGACATGATGAACTCACCGTGCTGTGATTGGCTGATCTGTGCGGGGTTTGTGACCAGCTCAGAGAGGTGTGGAGTGCAGGAAGACAAAGGGCACTCAGGGACAAGGAAAAGATCTACTTGCTGCAGGGGCTACTGTGCTGTGTTCTGCTGTGTATCACCTTACTCTGTATAATTGGGTCTATATGAGCACCAAATGTGGCTGACTGTGACGCCCAACAGACCAGCAGGGCAGGGTTTTACCGGAGGGAGAGACGGAGGATTTTACCTGTCACCTGTGCTGTCCTCCCTCCTCTTTTTCTGTCTCTGCGGAGAGAAACGGACAAATTGACTCATCTGAGTGCAAGGGGCTTCTGTCTCTACTTCCTCCTTTTTCTCTATAACACAATGATAATTGGTCAGAGTGGGCGTGTGTGCATCTGGTGCAATAAACCAACCCTCCACCATCCATCCCCACACCCCCTCTTCATCTATCCAGCCCCCACCCTGTTGAAAGCTCATTAAAAGACCTGCTGTTAATGAGCTAGAGGGATCACTGAACTTCATCTTCATTTGTGTTGGGGGGTGGGGGGTAAGGCCAGAGATGCTGGTGTTGAGGTTTTTATGCCCTAAAAATGGAGTCAGCAATTATCTCAACCCCTTGACACTCCCTACCCACCTTGCTCTGCCTCCTAACATGCTCACAAACAATAACCAAACTCCCCCCCCACCCCACCCACCACACCCCCCTATTTAGTCTGTATCCTGAGAAATCCTTGTTGTCTGTGTCCCATCACAGCTCACTACACACGTCCCACAACCGCCTGGATGACTGACACCAACTCAAATACATTTACATACATACATCTACAGCTGGAATAACATTACCATGTTTCGAGACAAAGCTGGTAACTTCCAAAGGATGTAAACAAGGAGTGAGGGTCCCTAATCCAAACACTCAAATTAAAAATTAATAACGCAGCGCTGCCTGTGGTCCTCAGAGAAACGACCCGCACTCACTGAGGCAACATCCTGGTGAGAAAAGACACTTAAAAATAGTTTCTTTGTTATCGGCCCCAGAATAAAAACGCAAACAAAAAAAAAAAACAAAAAACAAACAAGCAAGGAAAAAAAAACCAAACAAAAACAAACTGGGTGGGAGACAAAAAACATGAACTCCGCAGTACTAAATATTTTTCCTCATTTCTTTAATGAGGCTGCGTAAGACATGGTACAAAATGGTGTCAACTTACAAAGACGGCAGAGTGGTACAGCCAGTGTTCAGCGTAAAGGAAACAATGATAGGAAACGTTGAGCACATGTAACAATGACAGGCAGATAATATCATAATAATAACAATTATAAGTAGCGCAACAGTAAGTATGTCACTCTATATACAAAATATTATCCCTGAATGGTTAGCCACTCAACATCATGAGTAACTCACTCACACTAACATAAGAATTTTTTTCCCTGACAAAACTGCAAATGGAAATCAGACACAGTAACCCAAAGCCATCACAGCAGTTATGAAAATGTTGTTGGGACTTAACCTGAATCCTCTGCCCTGTCATTATTAGTCCATGGACATATTTCCTCAGGCTGAACTTGTGGTTAAATCCTCATCGTGAAGACACAATGACCCATCAGAAGCCCGACACAGTGATTATGACCAGCTGAGTCAAGACACACATCACAAGACAGAGGGTTCAAGGCAAAAAAGTTTTGTTTTATGTACACACAAAAGCAGTCCCGCAGCTCACTTACCCAAGTGCTCGCAAAGATAATAAAAAAAAAAAAAACATAAATCAAAACTCTACTATGGTTCCTTTCAACCCTGTACCTCAGCAGCGAGACCGAAAATCACCAACATGCAGCATTCATAAATTAGGAATAACTCAAACACAGGCAACAGCAACAACAAAATAAAAGAAAAAAAACGCAGACTGCAAAACATGCAGAAGATTTAAGCAGGCTTATACTTTACAGATGTAAACAACCAAAGAGGAGCAACCAACACTATACAGAGAAAAATAATACACACCCGTTTCACGTGGAAAAAAAAATGTATGCATAGAAACTAACTATTAAAAAAAAAACATCAGTAGATGAGACTTTAAAGCCTCCTTATTCACATTTACAAAATAAAAAAACTCAAATCTTCCATACATACTGTCACAGAGAGCACAACCTTGTTTGGCCCCGAGAGCCCTGTAAACATTATGTTAAGGGACAAGTGTTGTGACAACCGAGCGCCTTTAAAAAGAAGAGTCTGAGAAACTGCAGGCAGACACTGTTTGGATTCGTCTCTGCCCTGCATCTGTTCAACATGTCTTGAGTCTTTAAAAGGTCTTGTCAAAAGAAAGCAGCTTGGTAGCACATTATCACCTCTCCCAATCTGCCGATGCTGGAAAATATATTAACATTGTTCTATTGCTAAGCCTTTTTTATTCGATATAATGCGCTCTCTGCATTATCTGACAGTTAATATCCGTCTCTACCTGTCCAGTGGGTCACCAGAGCGATAAATCACTCGTCTTTTGCATCCTGCACTGCAACATGGTGATCAGTTTCCTGTGTCATGTGGACTGTGGTAGTTAACTTCCTGTTCAAGAGCTCTGGTAATCTCCCTGCAGAATGTCATGGCCTTGTTTTGCTCTGTGGTCTAAAGAGCTGTAGGCACCCAGTTTCAGCCAGCAGCTTTGCATACAGTGTGTGTGCGTGTGTCTTCCTCAGTGCTTCCTCCTGCTTTCTACAGCTCTCTATCTTCTTCTTCTTCAGATTCCAGTTTAACTTGACTGTGCGTTCAAGGTAAAGGGTGAGTCCTTTTTTTTTTTCTTTTTTCTTTTTTCTTTTTAAGAATGACTTAAATCCTCTACAGTGCTATTACAATGTCAGTCAGTGGTGAGAACAGCTCTCACGGTGCAGAAGCCAAAGCTGAGCTCACTTCTGCACTGCTCTCAGGTGGGAGATTGCTAAGACTCCCTCTGTTCTCAGTATATTCTGCATGGCTCTGGGTCTCCTCCACTTCCACGTTTCTCACCACATTACTTTCCATTTTGGTCTCAATTTCTATCTGATCCAAACTGGCTTCGTACTCCTCCATTTTCACCACCACCGCTTCTTCCTCAGCTTTCCTGGCGGCTAACGTGTCTGCGGTGCTGGCCTGGGCGTACGCACCAACGCTGGCGTGGCTCAGGCCGTGAACTTTCTTCAGGTGCTTCTCCAGAGTGGCGTAAACAGTGAAGGGTACTGTACACAGCTGACACAAAAAGGATGCCTTAGCCCCCTGTGCGCCGTGGGTCTTCATGTGGCGCGTTAACTTTGAACTCTGAGCGCAGGCGTAGTTGCAGAGGCCGCAGCGGTAGGGCCGTTCACCTGTGTGGCTGCGGCGGTGCACAGTCAGGTTGCTGCTATTTCTGAACTGTTTACCACAGAACTCGCAGGCCTCGTCTTTCTTCTTCTTCCCATTTGAAACAGCAGTAGTGCTGTTATTGTTTCCTCCACTGCCAACACCTCCTGTCACACTCCTCCGCTCATTCTCCCTCTGCCACTCATGCACAGCCTCACTAACTTTGGCTGAGCTCCAGTCTTTCTCCCTCTCAATGATTTCTGCTCTTTCGTTCTCCCACTCTCCAACTCCTCGCACTCTGTCGCCCATCTCTGGACGTTTGGGTGTGCAGTTGCCACTGGCAATACCGCTCTCACCACTGCCCCCAGTCTCTCCGCTCTCCAGTGAGCCTTCGGAGGGGCTGGCGCAGGGCGAGGTGTGCTGGGGCTCCCCCTGTCCCTCTGGCTCCTCCTCCCCTCTTTCTCCCCGTTCTCTCTGGCGGTGGTACAGCCTCAACAGCTCTCTGTCTGTCGGCCTAACCTGCGAGGTCAACATCATCAGGCCTGAAGCTATGGAGGGGTGTTTAGGCAAGGTCAGGTCCAGCTCAGAAGGGCCCTGGGCCCTCCCGTCTGCACCAATCCTTCCCTTTCCAATGATTCTAGCTGGCTGCATTTGAATCCTCCCTCTCATCCCCTGCCTCCCTACATCCTCCTCCATCAAGACCATCTCCACCGATTCAGATCCACTTCCTCCACCTCCAGCCTCCCTGTGATGGCTCCTTATGTGACGGGCCAGCTGGCCGCTCTGGGCGAAGGCCTGCCCGCACACCCCACAGTGATAGGGCCGCTCACAAACGTGAGCGCGGCGGTGGGTGGACATGGCATGCAAGGAGTCAAAGTTCTGGTCACACAGCTCGCAACGGTAGTCAGACTGAAGGGTGTTAGTCTGAGGAAAAGGAGAAGCTGCTGGGGGAGAAGAGGACGGAGACAGCACCAGGCCTCCAGGGGAGCTGCTGGTGTTGTTATTCCCTTCTGCAAGCTCCCGAAGCCGCACTGAGAAGTTCAGAGCCTGCATGTTGCTGGAAGAAGAGGCAGAGGGGGTGTGTGCTTGACGGGAGCGCCCGGGCCGCAGGACAGAGGGTGGGAAGGCTGAGGCGAGAGCCTGACTCAGGTGGCGTGGGTCCAGAGTAGCTGCAGCAGGCTTCTGATCTTTAAGACCTCCACCTCCTCTCATGTCTGCATCATCCTCCACGTCCTCTTGATAG
Source organism: Echeneis naucrates (assembly GCF_900963305.1). Taxonomy (NCBI): domain Eukaryota; kingdom Metazoa; phylum Chordata; class Actinopteri; order Carangiformes; family Echeneidae; genus Echeneis; species Echeneis naucrates. The sequence continues at coordinate 12,403,665 of NC_042523.1, read as the reverse complement.
ATGCTGAAGGAGTGTGTGTGCTGAGCATGCTGTAAGAGCATCCATGCAGATGGAAAAACACCGTCACACTGCTGGCAGGTGAAATAGGATGGCTCCTCTGGCACTAGAAAACAAAGATAGATGGGAGTCAGTGATTCTGATCAATGGATGTTAGTACAGAGTAAACAGAGTAAAAATCTCATGCTCTTTTCAGATGTGCCTTCCATCTGGAGGTAAATATGTCAGCATTCACTCTCCTTTTAGCTCTGTCTTGGTGTCCACCAGCTCTTTAAAGTTTGCAATAGGTTCACCAGGAGCGTGATTGCATGCTTGCATGCTGAAGATGGAAACGGGCAATTTGTGGAAAACACACATCGAAAACAGTGCAATGGGAGAGGTGAGAGTGAAGTTGCAGGTTGAAAATGAAAAACAACAGAGTTTAAAGACATTAAAAAGATAGGTAGGACTGATGGGAACTGGACTCTTAAAGTGATAAAGTGATAAAACCTGAAAAGGTGATGATGTAATAAGAGATATGTTATGAACCTACTCTGATGCAAGTGGATAGATGAGTTTTCAAGATAAAGTATGAAAGGAAGTGAAAGGAAAACACAGCTATTGTAGATGGACCCGAAGCAGAACAGAAGCTGAAGGTTGAAGGACCAACAGAGAAGAAAGCCATGTCGCAAAGTACATCTGGAGATATTTTTATATGTGGATAGCTTTGTCTCCTCACCGAGAGCCACTCTCCAATTAAGCTGCAAATTGCTAATTAGCAGAACGCAGAAAACGAACCCTTTATGCAAATCAGGCACTGACTCAGCCTGCTTGACAAATGAGGCAGTTCTGCATAAATCAAAATTGGAGAGAAGCTCCCCAAATTGAGGGGGAAAACTGATCTATTTTTTTTTTCCTCTTTTATGGAGAGGTTCAAAGCCGACTCTGGTATAAGCCTCTTTCATGTTTCCTCAAGTCAAATCCTTCTGTATTTTACTGGAGGGGGGAGGAGAGTCAAGATGAAAAAGACAGCAACTGTTTCTTTCTTTTTCCCCTCTCCCACCCTCCCTCTGTCTGGAGCTGTGCTGTTCATGTCCTTTAACCTAGCCTGCGGAGAAGCCCAGAAGAAGTTGAGATACTTCTTTTTTTTCTTTTCTTTTTTTTTTTTATGAAAAAAAAAGGGGGGTGAAGAGTGAGAGCAGTGAAAAAAGAAAGATAGGTAGGTCAGGACTCAGGAGATAAATTGAAAATGAGATAAAAAGATTATAATGTAGTGCGGGGGGCCAGGAGAAAATATGTCACCCCTTTAGATTGTACTTGAGACCCATCCTCCAACCCCAGCTCTCCTCAGCCCCCCCCCTCCCACCCCCCCCACTCCTCCCAAAACCCTCCAAATCTTTCCCTGAGGTGTGTGTGTATTTGTGTGTGCATGCGTGCGTGTGTGTGTGTGCGTGCGTGCGTGGTGTGGGTGGCAGTAGTGGGCGGGGGGGCTTTTGTCTCGCGGTCCTGGAGTGAAACACAATACCCAGCCAGTTTCTCTCTCCTTGCCTCACTCCTTTTTTTTGTAAGGATTCCCATTTGGCCCGGGGTAGCACTTGAATATTAAGCAGAAGCAATAACTACTAATTAAAAATGCAGATTGGCTGGGAGCACTAACGAGCAGCAGGCAGAATCTCCTCTCCCTTGGGAGGCAGGGGGAGGAGAAAAGACGGGTTGCAGGGGGGGCTAGAAAGAGGGCAAAGCAAAAGTGTGTTGAAGATATGTGGAAGAAATGAGGGTGTATGTGTGTTTGTGTGTATTGAGGGTGTGGGGGGGGGGGCAAACAAGGAGAATAAATAAAATGGAACGAGACAGATGCACGCAGCTCTTCAGTAATCCATCCCTGCTCTACCCCCTTTTCTCCGCTGCCGTCTTGAATACAGAAAATGGATGGATCTGTTGTGGGATAACTGCTCTTTCACTTCGAGTCATTGCAGAAGATTCAGATGTGCAGTTTCCCTCCCACGAATCAGCTCGCCACTCAAGTAAAACAAGACTTCCTACTGCTCACTGCAGGTTGGCCAATTAAAACTGCTCCTTACTACTTTATCACGCAAGAGCACAAACTTTACGTCACCCAGATAAAAACACACAGAGTTAGGATTAAAAATTACAATTTTTATGAAACCTTAATTCTCCAACAAAACTTAAATCCAAACTTTTCTTTTGCATGATTCACCAACTGTAAGTGAAAGTGAGAGATCGAGCAAGACTTTGAAAAAAGGACATTAACAAACAGATGCACTCTCCCTCAAAAAAAAAAAAAAAAAAAAAACTGACACTGAAAAACAAGAGAGTTGTGGACAAACGGAAATGGTGCACGCACCCGTCCCCTGAGCGTTACACAAAGGAAGGAACTGCTAACATGTGTCTACATGTCAGAGAGAGTTTCAAAACGCACCAAAGGGTATTTATCTGCTACAAGTGTGTTGCAAGACGCACTGTCCATTTACAATCATTTACAATATCCCACATCACTCTGCAGATAGCGTGACCTTCAGAGACGTCTGACCTTTGCAGGGAAAACACTATAGCTCTCAAACATCTCAAATGAATTGTCGGACACTAGATGAGAAAAATTGGGATGATTTTAATGATGTGAAGTGATGAAATGCTAACTGAGTTCTGATGGGTTTGTCACCCCCCCACCTGCACTAAGTCTTACTATATCTGGCACACTGTCACAGTGTCATATTTTCACCTTTTTTTTAAAGCAGCAGAAAAGGAGAGAAAAAAGACATTATCTGTGCTAATGTATGACACATTCTTATGCAGAACAAGAAGAGACTTATGACTGAAGAGATAGAATATACTGTATGAAAACAAGGACGAGAAGAGAGGATCACGTACAGGATGAAGGGAAAGCAGGAGGAAGGAGGGGATTCCCAGGAGCTCAGGTGGTTCTGCCTGGGGCAGGACAGTGGGAGATGGCAGAGGACCTGCACATGATGCAACGTCCTCCATTACTGTGTCATGACAGTGAGGAGAGTTGCACCAGCACATCCTCCTCCTCCTCCCAACATTTCATACTGCAACCCACAAACTACATTTTCAAAAAGCACTATGCAGGACTTCAAACACTCCTGTGCTGTATCCGAGGGAACCAGGAATCTGTCGGTGCTGTCCAGGGTGCAGTGGGTGACAGGGAGTGAGAAACATGTTTACCTGGCCATTCCACCTCAGAGACTGACAGTCAGGGAGATGGGAACAAGCTGTGGAGCTCAGGTGCTCAGTGTGAGGCCCTCAGGGGACCCTCACTGTTCTCTGAACGCTCCTGGTGCCTATCCTTTCCACACAATTAGCCTGTGCATCACTAACTCACGCAGGTCTGCTAATGGCAACGGATACTTAATGAGCTGGACTTGGGAAGCAGAGGGAACATTTGTTAAATGAAAGGGGGGGGCGGTTGGAAGAAAAAAATAAGACAAAACAAAAAACAGAGTCACTAATTAGCAACCTGCCCTCTTTCTGCTTCCTCTTCCAAACACTCACCTGCTTTGCTGGGCTCCTCCCCCCAGGGTCTGTCCCTGGCTGCCCCTCTCCTCAACTCGATGAAGCCCGGCCCCAGTTTGGTATTTGCGACCTGATGCTGTGCTCGGTTGGCAGGCGAAGGGGGCGTGGCATGGACGTTTGGGACTTGGCCTCTGGAGCGGCAGCCGCCCTGTTTGTGTTGGATGAAGGCCAGGATGTGGGCGAGGGGGAAGGCCTGGCTGCACTGGCCACAGGTCAGCAGGTCACGACCCTCATCAGGAGCTGGGACCTGTGGAGGTGGAGGAAGAGGAGGCTCATCTGATAAGCCGGCGTTGTCTGTCATGACGGGAGCTTCTGAGAAACATGACAGGAAGGAGAGGGGAGAAAGTGTAGTTACTAACCAATGATTTCTTTTTTTACTGTTAACATTTTAAATACATGAGGACCAACAAATGCAAATCTTCACAAATACAAAAGCAGTTCATTGCACAGGCCTTCATTAATACCCTGTGGTATTGTAAAAGGATGAAGAATAAGTCTGTTTCCTGAAAGTAACAATCCAATTCACTGTAGAAAAGATGAGTAAGCCCGTTTTTTTTTATGTCTTCTTTGAGAGGTAAGTTTACACTTCTACACAAATCTTTATTTATGTGTACAAAATCAGAAAGAGACGGGCAAACTATGAAGATAGTAAACAGTATACATCACATTGCCCCCTCACTAAAAGAAAATGCCTGAATGGGTTGATAATGTGTGAAATTTTGGTCTGCAGAAAACTTGCTGAAAACCATTTTTGGCCGTTTTTTACATAATGACAGATCAAAGCAAAAAACATCAAGCGGTACAAGTGTCATCAGGCTTCGGTGGAACAACATAGAGGCGTGGTGATTGAAAGTGCTAGTTTCAGTTGTAAATTCTAAAGCAACGAGGCCAATCTGCACAGCCATTACTGACCACTTCCTTTAACCAACCTAAAACTGATCTGCTCACTCCGGCTGAGGCTACTGGGTGCACAGAGAGAGCGAGAGAGCTGTCAATCCCAAGACAAACAAACCAACCTACATGTCTGACTATCACTGTGACCTGACGACTCAGATTATTCTATTAAAATGTTCAGATTATGACTCAGGTTTAGGTCCTTTACTCATAATAATCTGGTGCCCTTATAGCCACAGGCAGTGGGAGCAGGTTTCTCAACAGGAAACAGATTGCAGCAAAAGAGTAAAAAGCTGCTGGAGGTGTTTGAGATAAGAGTGGCCCCTGTGTGTGTGTGTGTTTGTCTTGTTTTGACAGACAGTTCATCTGATTCAACACGAACTTCTGTGGTTTGCAGGTCCAGGTGTGCACAGTGCACAGACACGCACTGAGGAGAGGTGGTGCATCAGTGGCTTCAACTTGAACTCAACCTCCTGAAAGGACTCTGAACTCTGGACAGGACTGAAAGGACAGCTCAGGCCAGGTGGGGCCCTTTGAGGAGGAGGAGGGGTCAACTGACTATTGCTCAACACGGACCTGGGCACACCTTGATGCATGGACTGGATCCACCTGCCCGGGGTGGGCCGGCTAACACACAGGACAGGTACAGACAGTACAGTCTGAAGTCGGATCTCGCCAGTTGTTACTCAAAAATGTCACCTTTCCTGTTTCAGGGCTGCGCTGTTTGTGCAGACTTGCAAGGCGCGGTCACACACACACACACACACACACACACGCACGCACGCGCGCACACACACTCAGATTGAGACAGGGTTGAGTCAGGGCCTGTGGTCGCACCAGACACGCACCACTGGTCTATAGAAGAGAACTGAAAAGAGACAAAAACGTTTGTTTTGTTTGTTTGTTTTTTGGTTTCCATCTTATTTCCTTTTCAAACACAACACATTTCACATCACTGTCTCTGTGTGTGGGCAGTCTGACTTGGATCAAACTGAACGATGTCCACTTTCATTTGCGTGTGTAGTAACAACCAAACATTTAAAAAAGTGTGTCAGGGGACGCCCTCATCAGCCTCTCGGTTTAAAAGAGATGATGCCCTCCCCCCCCAAAAAAACAAACAAAAACACCAAAAAAAAACTGCCCCATGAAACTTGAGCCAGACACCGAACGAGAAATGCGATGATGTTTTCACCTGGAAATATTAATCATCGTGTTCGGACCTGTAGCCTGTGAAGACAACGTGCCAGTAAACCGGTCCTTCCTCTATGAGGCACTGAGGCCACTGTGCACATCAGGACAAACAGTAGAAAACCATCAGCTCTTAACTAAATATTTGCTATTAAAAGTGCACACAGTGTATTAAAAATACATCACTGAGAACAGTCAGATCTGACAGTCATCCATCATACACTTGATTCATTTTAAACTGTTCATGTGTGATCATCGGTGCCGGCGCGCATCTGAACCATGCGCACAAACTGGAGAAAACAAACAACGAAACCAGGACCTGGATCTGCGTTAGTGTCCCCTAAAACCTTCACACTCGTCTCCGGCCACCTCACCGCCATCACACACAGATCACACACTGCTGCTCCCACTTGGCTTACCTTGAAACACACTCAGGTGTTGCGGTCTGCTCCCAAGTTTGCGCCTGGACATCGCGTCACGTCGAGCGTCGCGCGTTTGGCACCTTCCTGGATCTGGATCGGTAAAAACCGGACCGAAACCCGGCCGGCTACTGCTGCTGCTGCTTCTCCTCCGGTAAGTTGAGATCAGCGGAACGGCGGGGACAGACTGCTGTGACCGGTCGTCCTCTGTCTGGACTCGCACTGAGGTGTTGAAGGCTGCGTTCAAGTTCACACTTCCTCCCCCGAAGCGAGCGGAGGGCAGGAGGGACTTGAGCCAGCTCAAGCGCCGCCCGCCCCGCACCGCCCCGCACGGCGGACCCTGACCCCGCCCTCTCCGGGTATCGCGCGCTTTATCACTATCTCTGTGTGTCTGAGTGGTTTCTGTCGCATCAGAGAAAGGCAGCATGTAGTTCCTCCTGAGCAGCTCAGAGAAACCGCTGCCCCTCCACAGGTGTCTCCGAAACCAGAGCAGAGTTCATTTCCTCTTTTCTGCTGGACCAGCTGCGACCGACAGACCGAAAAAATACACCAAAAACTCTCCGGGCGCCCCAAAAAGTCCGAAGGTTGTGCCAGCTTCGAGCAACTGAGGCGAAGCGCCTACTGTAAAACCTGAGATTTGTCGCCATCTCCTGTCCTGAACAACAAACTGGAGAAGTCAGTCAATAATGTGTCAGGAGCACATCCAGGATTTATTTTTAAGAGTAAGAGAGAGAAAAACCAAAATGAGCGAGCCATTTCAAATCAGCTTTTATTTGCAGTTCTGTATGTTTATCGTGATACTTTAGTGACAACAAAAAAGGTATTTGCTGTTAACCAGTTGGCAGAGTATAAAAAGAGCAGTTGGTTGTTTTATTAAACGCACAGACTCTGACTTCAATGCTTCATAAAGATGTTTCAGATGGATCTGTATAAATATCCTGTACATTCCTTCATGAGCCTTGTTTTTAATTTATGGTATATTTACCAGCTAGCATAAAAGGAAAATGTGGGAGAGCATGGTGACATAAGGATAATGTAAGTTTACTATTGCTTCGAAATGTTTGTAGTAACAAGTGCTGATGCAGAAAATAGAAAAGGAACATGCAGAGTAAGAAACTCATTCGATAAGATGGTCTTTACAACATGAGGCAAAACTGAGAGGGCATATCACCTCTAAATGGCTGAGCCGTCACTATGTGTGAAGAGTTAAACTAAAGGTATTGTGGTCAAGTTTTACACCATAGACGTTAACAGTACCAGATGTGTAGATGGATCGTTTTGCAGTCTGTTCCCATCATCTCCCATCAGCCAATTTATTGAACAGTATGAGTGCCAGTGAGAACACAGACGCTGTAGAAAGACATTTCCACCTGTTGGTTCAGTATCTGTAGTTTGGACTCCGTGATCGTGAGCGCGACCTCCTGAAAAAGCAGACAGTAAACACAACAGGAAAGGACTGTTTGTTTGGAAACATTTTAAAACACTAAATGTAACATTTATTGGGCCTATATAAACATTTCATGCATATTAATAAACCAGATGCAATTGTTAGCAGCTCTAAGTGAATAGTAGCTTTTTATAATCGTACAGTATATACAATTCAGTTTTTATTATTACAGCTGTTATATACTTTCTTAAAAATGTAAGGTTTCACCAGGGTGAACAAACAATCAATAGATGGTGAGCCCTTGATGGGTCTGAATTTGGCATCAATAGCATCAAAGTCATCCTACTTTGTTATGTGCTGCCAACCTAGTACACTGTTGAAAGACTTGATCCAGACAAGACTGAGTATAACTTCATGTATCAGTTTTACTTAAAAATGCTTATTTGGATGTGGACTACTTTTTAATTTTTGTTCTAACTCAATACTCACTTTCAGATCTCAGCCTCGAGACTAACTAGTTTGAGTTAAGAAATCACCCTGTGATTATAGTCTTTGAAAAAAAAAAAAAGAAATGCACTGAGCCTCTTATATTGTTTTTGCATTAACTTGAAAAGAAACAAAAAATGAGCATAATTAATTCTACTTCTTCAGAGTTTTGCAGATTCTTGTGGCTTCTGACATACCTTCTGTATGAGTTATGCTCTCGACCTGAAGAACAGAAGACACAAAGTCACAATGAAAACAGAGGCATGCCAGAACTCTAAAACCAATAAATCTGTCAGAGAAGAAACTGATGCCAAAGAATTTGGTAGAAGCCAAGTTGATTAAATATTTTGGCTATTTCTGTTTGAGCATGTAACATCATTAAAACAATAAATATTACCTGTTAATCGAACAAAATGATCATCACTTTAAAGCCATGTGGCTGTTGATGATGAGACCCCGAACTCTTACCATATTTGGAGGGAGAAGGCGAGTGGCTCTGTCGCCCGTACTGTCTTTCCCATTCATCCCTCTCCTTCTCACGGCGTTCACGCTCCCTAAACACGGAGCCCGGGTCAGCTAGTTGCAACACACACAAATACCAAACAGTGCACTTCCACACACGTAAGCACGCACACACACGTGCGCACACCCTTACTTCATGCGTATCTTGCGTGCCATGGCTCTCAATTCTCCCTCTCGTTCCTGTTAATAAACACAGCAATGAGCAGAATTAGAGGATAATGGTTTTTGCTTGTGTCATTCTGAAGGACACACACACACAAATACACACCTGTCGTTTGTGTTCCTGCTGCTGGATCTTCACCTGAGCAGCTTTCTTATCCGCTTTGGCTGCAGCACAAGAAAAACCACAGGGCATTTGGGTGAGTAGGGGAAAAAAAAAATTGGGTTTTCTACATCTTTAATATGCATTTGACTGTGTGTGACACTTAATGATTCAGGTCTGCACTATATTGTTTCTTAATCTGTGCACAATCCATAACCACTCAGCTGTACTCACACTGCTTGTTGAGTGCCTTCTGCATACGCAGCTTCAGTCGCTCCTGTGGGGTCATCTTAGGCTGCAGATGACACAGTTGTGTTAGCACATCTTTTCACAGCCTGAGAAACGTGTGAGTGAGAGTGTGTGTGTGGAAAAAGTGTAAGAGAAAAGGTATATCAAAACTACTTGGCTTTTATACAAATTTGATACTATCACCTTTATGTACAGTTGCTGGTGGAGATAACAAGTTCAACAAAATTAATTATGTGATGTTTGATATGTCAACTGACTGGCCAAACTAGTTGCGCGCACACGTGTGTGTGTTTGTGTGTGTGTGTGTAGAGAAATTGCTGCTGTAGTCCTGCAGCTGCTGTTGTATAGAAGGATGATGGGATCCATCCACATGAACCTTTACACAATATATTTATCTGTATGAACACTGTCAGGGAGATAAAGGGCAGGAGAACGGCTGGAGAGGAAGAGGTTCGGAAAGTAAACAAGAACAACTTCAGGTCCTGTGAGTTCAACTGAGTTCAGAAAGAGCCAGAGCCATTTAATTCCTGACACACCCGCCACTGGGACGTTTAAACCTGGCCAGGCAAGAAAAACTGCAGGTCAAAACACTTCACAAAGAACCCCCTCATCTATTTTTCTGTTTGTCAGATTGTTTCTGGAGAAGCAGGGACAATGGAGAGTATAATTTGAAAGAACATATCAATAAATAAAACGTATTCCTAACTGTTATTCTTAAATGAATCGTTTGAAAACTACCATCGCTGAGTGTTAGTACTCTTAATATGAGACTACCATGAGCAGATTAAATAAACAACATACTGCAAGCTTTGAATGTGCCAACTGCTGGATTACCTTTGGGTAGAGTCAAGGTTTTTGTATCCTATCTCTGCGGCAGGTTATCCAACTAGCTTCATATTTAGCACACAGGCATTGGTTTTGAATTATTCTTCTGGTCCAGCTCTAAGCAAAACAGTAAAATGTTCAACTATTCCTTTCATCGCTCATCTCAACCCTTTGATCAGGATTTGGGATATCAAACATCATTTGCCGAGTCAGTGAGCTCACTACTGCTTATTAAAACAAGCAAGGAGATGGTGGCTCAGAGCAAACCATTCTCATTTTTAACCATGACTAATTAAATCAACTAATTAAACTGTTGGGGAAAAAAGGTCAAAGCTGATTCACAAGTTGTAACAAGACATGTGGTCAAAAGAGAAAGAAGCTGTCTTCTTCCTCTTAGCACCACGAATGTGTGAGTGTATTTGAGACTACAAACACATTAAGAAGACAATGCACTCTCACCCACATGTATATATGTAAACATGGATTCACCAACCAGACTAAACGATCATCAAGACAATAAATGACTTAATAGGCGGTCTAAATGGTCCCTCCATACAGTGATATCAGCATCAATCAGTCATTTGTCAGTGTTGTCAAGTTGGCATGAATACTGTAGTGATAATTTCAAGGTAGATGCAAGACTTGGACTGCAGTGTATGTCCACTTATAGGGTGGGGAAAGAAAAAACAAAAGTCATATCATTTTTTTTCTCTGTGGGAAAGAATGGCTTCTACATCCCAGTTTGGTGGACAACCATGTCAGCCTGTCAGGGATGAGGGAGGCGTAGGCTTTAGCAAGAAACCCAGCTAGATCAAATTCTTACTGACTTTGGCAGCTCCCGTCTCTTTACCACCCGGAGTATCAGGCCTAGGAGAGATGAAATATAAAAGACAATTATCAAGAGCAATGAAGACAATTAGATGTTTAAAGTAGCATCAGTATTTTAACACATCTTATCACTGACATTAAGTAAGGCTTTAAAAGGTATTAATTTGTGTTTAAGGGCTTTCTAGATTCAGGATTTTGCATTGTTGTGCGGACTGTGATTTAAACATTTTTTTTTAACAGATTTACAGCTCTTTACCTGAGGTGCACCCTCATCCTTTTTTTCTTAAGATCAAATAAACTTCAGTTCCTTAGTTGTGGAAGTTAATGACATGTGAGCAGGTCTGTTAAAATGTCTCATTCTAATACTTTGAAGAGTCAAAACTATCTATCTCAAAAAAAAAAAAAAAACAACAACAAAAAACCCAGAGCATTATTTTTCTTTATGCTCCTCATCTTGTGACCCTCAGATTTATCCTATGACCTCATTTGCAATTTTGGCACAAATGTGGGTCTATATGTTAATTTATATCCCCCTTTTCTATTTATTTATTTATTTGGGGATTGAAGTCGTTAAAAAAGAATCCCTTTTACACACAGTCAAGATATTTTCTTGTAGGTCCAGGTATGTGTGAGGTGGTGCAAAATCATGTGGCCTGTCAACGTTTACATAGGCTTACTTTCTTAGCTTTTCAGAGACAGCCATGGAAGTGGGATGGGCCCCTCTCTGACCAGGAGAAGGACTGTGGTTTGGGCGGCTGGACGACTGGGAAGGGCTGCGGCTTTTGCTGTCTCCCCGCCGGTGGCCTCCACTGCTCCTGCACCCTCGCCTGGAACTGGCCCCCTGCCGTGAACTTGAACGGGACCTGGCAGAAAAGACAAGATCATGTCTCACTTGTATGCTCTATTAACCGTATCGGCAGTGGCCACGGAGTCTAACCTTGTTCGCCTGCGTGCTGAGTATCGCCTCCTGTCCCTGTCTCGCTCCCTGTCTCGGTCGTTCGACCGAGATCGTGTCCAATCACGTCTCCTCCAGGATCCACCACCTCCATTTCCTCCTCTACCTCTGGAGTGAGATCGGGAACGCCGCCTTGACCACGAGCGGCTTCGAGAACGTCGACCATCCCTTCCTGTCCGCCCTCGTCGTGCTCGACGTGAACGGGAGGATGAGTGAGAAGACGACCGAGATGAGGAGCGGGAGGAAGAGGAAGGTGAGCGACTGGAGGATGATCTTCGTCTCCTGGACAAGCAGAGACACTAATTTTTAGAAACCATACCAGCCCAGCACCTAGCCTATCTTTAGAATATTTTGGTTTTCTTGTTTTAAAAAGATTTACTGTTTTATGGGCAAAGGATTTATATATAATATCAAATATTTTCAGCTTTATATGTTTTGATCCATGCACAATGAGAAACTGTCAAATGTGTTAAAGCTTTAAACTACCTGATCTTCACTTTATGTACATGCATGGTTGAATAGGTCTGGCTCATTACTCGTCAGCAACTATTTGAATTGATATTTGACTATAAATTGATCCCCCTAACCTAACACAAATATCAATCAGTATTCTTTCTGCATCAAGAGCTGTTGTCATTTCAAAGAACACAATGACTGCAAGAAGAACATAACCAATGAAAAGCCAGGAAGAGGGAAAGTTACCGACCGGGAGCCCCTGCTATGACCTGCAGGGTGCTGCAAGTTGGAGGGGGCGTGGCCAGAGTGAGGAACAGTTTGAGTTGCTGGCGCAGCTTCGTCATCGCTGCCTCCAAAGCTAGTGATGAAAGTGATCTTCTCTGGACCAGGAGACCGAGAACGTGAACGTGACTCAGAACTGGATTCTGACTCTGGCCTAAGAGAGATAGAAAAAATAAAGTTCAAAGACACAAAGAGACAACGGTTTCGAAAAATAATAAATATAACTTGAATTGTAGGCTTATTCACCGTTTGTAGGGATCGTATGTCGGGCTGTCTCTCCTGGCATAGCTGAAATCAATGGGGATAAGGACATAGGTTAAACGTGTTTTGAGATGAGTGGATTCTTAACAACAAATAAACTTAGACAGTACAACGATACCTTGGTGGACTTATCTGTCTTCCCTTTAGCCGCTTCTCTCTGAACTCTCTTCTTTGTCTGCGAGACCGCCTGCCCTGAGGTTTTCACACAAACAGAAATTACAATGCTGCAAACTAAAATACATGACACACACAAGTTAAAAAGATGGGTTCTTACAGAGTACATGGCCTTCTCTGCTTCCAGAGCCTTAGCATGTTTGATGGCCTCCACTTCTTCTTTGTCTTTCCTCAACATCCTGTTCAACAAGAAACAAATTGACAGCATATATTACATACATATATTCTGCCAATTATAGTGCCAGGGGAAACAACTGGTTTTTTTTTGTTTGTTTTTTTTAAAGTAAGAATGTTTTCAACTCAACACTAAAGGCTATAAATACAATATTTCTTGATTACTATCAAGGTAGAAAGTGAAGCTGAACCATCTGAACTCATCTAACTAGCAGGCCAGTGTTTCTGGAGACTAGAGTTGTTTATGAATAAATTCATGTCTGTAAATGCAGTTTCAGTGTTTGTACCACTTTTTATATTCTATAGCTTGGAGGAATACTAGAAACATAAACAAAAAAAATTTTCTTTTATGACAATAATTAAAACAAGCCATTTCTGTAGTTATCGTTTTATGATCTTCCAAATTCACAAAAACACATTCCAAATCCTTTCACATTAAAAAAAATCAGTATATCTGGTATTGTTCCAAAAACTATATGCCTTACTTGACTGTATCATGGAGAGATGATAAGAGATGTTACCTCACAAAGTCTCCTTCAGCCATTCCATATGGGGTTGCCATTTTGTTTAGGTCTAACACTTGTTCTTGGTTCAGCTCATCAACATCAACCTCCACATCTGGACATGCACACAGACAATGTGACACAATATTTATTACCCTTAAACCATAAATCCAACGTGTAGCATTGAGGACATAGATGAACAATCTAATGCAAATGGCAACTTTCATTCAGCCAAGAAAAACAGTGACACTCAGCAGAAAGACGACAACATCAATGTATTGGAGGGAAAAAAAATTCTACACGTTGCATTAAATATGTTCTTTTTTTTCTTTAAAACAATTGAAAGTCTGTCTACAAACTGAAATTTGTGCCCGTTTTTATTCTACATGATGTTTTATCTCAAGAGTTCAAATATTCTTCAGGTTCCCAACTTGACAGTACCAAAGTAATTTCCTCACCAATATCTGGGATCCCCTCATCCTCTTCAGATTCACTGTTCTCTGAATTCTCTTCATCTTTGTCTGACTGGGGGTCAGGCTCTGTCACTGTGCTGTCCTCATACGTGTAACCAATTGTGGCCTTTTTCTCTGCCAGTCTGTACAAAAAGATTTATTATCACAAACCACTGCAAATGCCCTGGCGAGAAGGCATAGTGTAAGAATTACATATTTACATTCAGAGCAGGGACAAGCAGTAATTTTTAATGACATACTTTTTCTTCTCTTCCTCATTTGGTTTCTGCAGGCCACCGTAGAGCTCATCCAGGTAGATCTGGTATAAGCACTGCTCCTCCGAGACTGTAGGACAACAGAGAGTTTAAGAGCACCGCACAGCTTCAAACACACCTACTGATGCAAGTTAACACAGTATCACAGAGCAGTAATAGCACACAGGCAGCATTGTTTGTATGTATGTCTGTGTGTGTGTGTGAGAGAGAGAGAGAAATGTTTTAAGAGTGGACAATACATGGCTTCACTTAACTGTGTATGCTGTTTACTACTGATGAAGGCTTGGAAAGTGGAATGAAATCTAAATTTTCCTTTAACGGGATCATCTATCACTGTTTCTGGTACTCACTGTTGGCAAAGTCATTCTGCACTAGGCCTCTGTAGCGCTCATAGTTACACTTCCTTTCCTCCATCTCCTGTTCTGGTGTGCTGTTTATGACAAAGAGTAGAAGGCTGTTTTATCGAATCACTTAATAATTAAATCCAATACTTATGAGTGGGTTTTCTTGGGTTTAGTAGGATTTAGCAAATTAAATGTAAATCTAATATAACACCACACAGAAAATAGAAACAGTTTTACTAGTTAAAGAATAACAATAGAACATGAAATTCTCTAAATTTATGTCCAAGCTTTGTTTGTAACAATAACTCCTAATATAGTTTAACACATGGCATTAAATGGACTAGGACATGCTTCAAATTATTATTATTAAATTTGTTGTGAATTAATAATAGGGGGCAATCCTAAAATATTCCCATATATACATCTTGGGGTTAAATTGATTCTTAGTAATTTTAAAACTTACGATGTGCTGAGCAATGGAGGGGTGTAGGTGGGGATGTAGTCCAGGTGAGCCCTTACATCAAACCTGTCAATCATGTTGTTGGCATCTCCTTGCCATGGCATCCTTTGGACAAGAGAGAAAAAAAACACTATGTATAATCTAATCAGTAACATTAGGACTGTGCATGACAGCAACACCATAATAACCCCTTTGGTCTCAGTTTTTTGGGCATTGATTCCAAAAGTTTTTGAAAAAACTGGAGACTTTTGAGATTCTGTGCCATGTTGACATGACTCCATCAAACCATTTCTACAGCTTTATGAGCTGCACACTTATAATATCAATCTCCATTTTTATCACATGGCTAGGGTTTTAGACTAGATTCAAACTGGTGACTGGAGAGGGTGAGGTTCCACTGAAATATACTTAACTAATCATGATGTTTATGAAATCACTTTGAGACAACTTTTCCTTTGTTATATGGAACATCACCATTCAGAAAGTGGTCATTAGAACATAGTTAAACATGGCCTTAAAGGGAGTCATATTTTCATCATAAAAAAAAAAAAAATCAGCTAGGCTGCTGCATTCAAACCATTAACAAATGATATGAAGAGGTTTATGGTCTGGCAAATCATTACACAAACAGTGCCAGCTGTTTTGTTAACACATGGTAGGGTGGATCCAGGGCTTCTGGCTATTGCGCCAAACTCTGATCCTACCATCTATGTGCGTCAGCAGAAAATAAGATTGTTCAAACCAAACTACAATTTACTGTTGTGAGCCTGAGCCTGAATGTGTTTTGCTCCCTCACATGTTTATGGGGCTCTCGGCAGCCAACGCGACAGCAGGATCCAGATGGATTTTGTACGCTCGGCCATGCACCTGAAGAAACTGAGCTGGATCTTTTTTCTGTTGAGACAAAACCTCATGCAGTCAAAAACTAATGAACCAGCATCTTAAAACTGATCAAATAGTGAAGCATTATACTATACAATCCTTTACCTATGAAATGCAATCTTCCACTTGAACAACAACGATATTTGAGGCTGTGTGTATGGTAATGGCTTTATTGTGTCAAACTTAGCTCACAAACCCCAGATGTAATTGTATTCATCTGCCATTTAAGATCTAAATTTGGCTCTACTTGGACATCTTGACAAAAGAACAACCAGAAATAGAAAGCTAAAAACACATTAAAGATGACCTGACTCGAGGCTTACAGCCAAAGCAATTCAGTGTAGCAGAAATAATATTTAACTATAAATGTGAGCTGCTTACTATTTTCTCGTAGTACTCTCGTCGGCGCTCGCCTCGGCGCTTGTAGTCTACCATCATGCCACGGAGCTTGCGCTCATGTTTGCGGGCCTCCTGCCACATGACGGCGCCGCTGGGGGTGGGGGCGCGGCGGGGCACGGCTGCTGCAAAGCAGAAAAGAGAGAAAAAAAAAAACATGTATAACAGACAAGGTTTTGATATTACAAAACCAGAGACAGAGATGGATGAGGACACAGAAGAAACATTTCCAAGACTATTTGGAAGTAAATATTTAACTGTGACAAGCTACTCTTAAGATTATTGGATGGAAGTTCTAGCTCACACAACATTCCATTAATTACTAAAACCACAATCCATACATCTAAAAATACAATCCAATGGCCTAGTTCATAATGTCCTGAGGACAGAAAATATTGCTTTTTTTATCTCAAGCAATACATCATCAAAAGTAATATGTCAAAACTTAAAACGCATGCTTTGAACTTAGTTTAGAGGGAAAACATTCGCCAAAACATTGAAATATAAATAACTTCTAACTTAACAACCTCATGGTTTTCCCATTTGACAGATGTGGCTATATATTTTTTGTTATCAACATGAGGTCCTTCACTTCTTTGTTAACACTTAAACACATTACTTACCCCGGTCAGCTATTACTGCAAACTTTATTATTGTTATTATTAATAAATACATTTACTATTAGAGCCACATATTTGTCTGACTATTTTTCAATAACCTTGGCTTTTATGAATTGAATTGAATACTGTATGTGATCAAATAGCATTTTATCGCCGAGCTGATTTCATGTTTATTAGTTTGTAACAGCAGCTAGACCACCTGGAGGTTAAAAGCTAACATGGCTAACTCTCCAATAGTAACGTTGTCAAGCTCACTGCACCAAAGCACCGGTTAACTTTTGGTAGTTTCTCGACTAATACGACCAGTTTCCCCCCATGCAGTTGTTCTTTGGGTCAAACAGGAGGTGAATGGATGTTTCCAAAGTTATTGTGGAGTTTGTTAGCAAACATATCGGCCTGGTGGCGCACGTAGCTTCGGCCTGCTGCTGTTAGCAATTAGCCATTAGCTTTAAGGGCAATTTTAGCTTAGTTTAGCTTAGCTAGTCTGCAGAAATGTTAGAGACTCCGCTTTGATAACAGACTAATTATCATCAACAAAACAGGGAATGCGAACACGCAGAGCATTCATTATGCTTTAAATGATCCCAATTTACCTGTTTTCTTGATCGCCAACACACACGGAGCTTGTTTTCGGCCGGGCCAGCTAAAGACGGAGCGTCACACGCCTCCCTCTCTGCGGGCTGCTGGCTGGAGGAGCTCGGCCTGTGGGGGGCAGTATGTGTCCGCTCCGAGCAGCTCCGAGCAAAGTTCAACACACTTTATTCATGACTCAAACTGTGCCCACCAAGCAGACCTCAGAGGGGCCGATTCAAGACAGAAGCCTTTTTAAAGAGGGCATTTGTGCCCTCCATAAAAAGCCAAATGTGTCCTCCTCCACAGCCAAAACCGTCCTCTGTGAGTTTATGCTACCAAAGCTGAAGGGGAAAAGATGGATCCTCTGTCTTTTTATTTCTACACTCAGATGTGGTTGCGCTCCAACATGTGTAAACTTCATCCCCAGTGGTCTGACTTTGTGGTCCTCATCGCAGGTGCAGACGGACTCTTAGTGTATGCATGTGTAAACTCTATTTCCTACATTTCCTTCTTAGCAGGGTGGTAACAGGAAGCCTGTCGCTGTTCACACAGGCCACAGGTCACATTTGTAACATCCATTAGCCCATCAATTGTTGCTGCCGTGACCTTGCAGTCACTTTGGACTGTCCCATCACACAGACCTCTTCCTCTCAGTCATTTCACGGTAATATTATCAGCCTGATGGGAAGTATGGTATGAAGTATGAAGTATGTATTTGTGCTTACTACTTTGATATATTTTTGTTTAATGCTCATAATGTGCTCAGACGTTACAAGATGATATTCAACAACATACCTATATAGTACTTTTTAAGTATTTCAAAACCACAGTCTTTTTTTTTTTAGGAAGACTGGGGTAATTTAGGGGATTTTCCATTTTTCCTGGCACTGTCAGCATCATTGTTTATGAACTTTTGTTTGAAAAGAGACAGAAAGTGAGAGACCTTTTGTGGAGAGTGTGACCCACTGACCTACTAGAAGTGGCTCAGAGCCATAAGCTTCATGAAACCTCCCTTTGGACACTTGACACAATCTTGTCACTGAGCTTGGCACCCACACAATAAGAAGTAATTCTTACAAACACTGTTAACATTTGCACTGACACCTCCCTCTAGCAGCAAATATGTCCCTAGCACTGATGCTTGTTGATTATAGGCGATAAAAGAGTTGGTTAAAAGAGGCGGTAAATAAACCTTTATTAAAGTCCACGTGTGCTGGTTGCTCCAAATGGAAAGTGAAATGGGACAAATAAAGTAATACAGAGATACTTTCAGACCAAACCACAGTACAAAAAGAGCATCAATATGTACAGTATATTTATGTACAAAAAGCTATTTTACACACAGGTATGAAAAATCATACATCTTAAACAAACTGCAGTGTTACAGAAAAAATGCAGGCAACAGTGTATTTTAAAACAGTTTTTAGAAGGATTAAAAGCCATTAATCCAGGAATATTCACTTTATTTTCAAAGGTACAGCAAACTTGTGTTTTCTTCTGTTTAAGTGTTTATGCCCCCAGAAATGCACCCCCCCCCCCACACACACACACAAACATACACTATTAATATACAATCTCTCTTTCATTTACACACACACACACACACACACACACACACACACACACACACACACACACACACACACAAGCAAACACACACAACCAACCAGACAAGGAAACACACTGAGTGTTAAATAAACATCCATTCATTGCTTTTTCTCTCTCTCTTGACCACAATTCAGTCTGAAACAGCAATGAAGGTCTGAACACCAATCAGTTGGCATCATGGACCAGGAGACATGTTGAGAGGTTCCTATGGAGGACGAGCCTCCATAGTTCCTCTTGACAATATCTTAGGCACTCCAAGGCATGTCTTTAAGTCTCCAGATTAGCTCAAGAGTCTGAAGAGTGTTTTCATCCAAAATCACACAGCTGCTGCTTCTCACAGTCGTCAAAAGATGCCAACACAGTAAACTTCTGACCTCTCTACTTAGCAGCTTTTTCTTCGCAGGTGTCTGAGCACATAAAGATAAAGGGTCTTCCCATTTTCATAACTGAGACTCTGATATAGTGGCAGTATCTGGAGACAGACTCCTGTGAAATAGGGAGTGTGAAGGACGCAAAATAATAATAACAATAATAATAACAATCCCCAGATGGCAAAAGTTCAAGGGTCAGACCTCTAGTTCCTGGTTGTCTGTGTAATGGAGGCGATTCAGCTTCTCCCTGTCCCGGTTTGAAATGTCCAGTTTAGGAACGTGGGCGGGCTTCAGCATTGGCGAGGGGTGGGAGGGGGCTGGGGAAGGCGGCAGGGTCAGTTCAATCTCCTCATAGCAACGAGAGATGGGGGTAGGGGGTTGAGGCTGTGTGAGTGGGGCAGCAGAGGGCAGGAGGGGAACGGGACGGTCCACATTTCTGATGAGGTTGACAAACTCCCTCTGGTTGTTGATGCCTTCTTCCTGTGGGACAGCCTGCTGCTTTTTCCGCTTTCGATGGAAGTGGGTAAGGATGAAGGCACAGGCAGCACAGCTACAGACCATCACTAAGGCTAAGACGCCCACAAGGATCATGTAGAAGCTGATGCCCCCATGTGTTGTGTCAGACATGGCACCTAGAGGCATGAAGGCAGAGGGATTAGTCCTGAGATCAGAAAGATTTAGTCCATTCCTGGACACACATGTATATTTTCTCACCTGGACAATGTTGACCGATGCAGGGACTTTTGAGGCTGCTGCAATCGTTACCATAGTAACCCTCTGGACAAGCACACGTGTATTTCCCCTCTGTGATGTGACAGGGTACCCCCTGCTGGCATGGATTGGGATTGCACAGGTCCAACGCTACCTGAAATAATGTAAAGACCAAAAAAAAAAAAAAAAAAAAAAAGATGAAGTTAAGAAGGCGAGTCAGGAGAACTATTAAGGAGTGTGGAAGTTTACTAAAGTGGAAAAATATAAGACTTCATTTAAAGTGAATGAAACAATCTTTTCTTGCTGCAATTGTTTCTTCTTTTTAAACTGGCGGTCTACAGAGCCTGCCCTCAGGTGTTTTCAGTGTAGCATACGTGATGGGGGACTAAAGCTGCAGTCCTTTTTTTGTGCCATACATTTGTAGTTTTAAGTCTCATTTAAAGGAACAATATGTTTATCTTACAAGGTCATTGCCTTTTATTACAACTCAACAAGAAAACAATGTGCAAGGAATCAGAAAAAGGCGTTGACCTTTCAAAAATTCACTGGATTGAGCAATTGTAGACTGCAAAAGTCTCAAAGTAACAGCTGGACTTGAAAAGTCAAAGTCAACCTTGAAAAAATGTTTTAACAGCTGATGCCAAAGTTTGTTTTTTATTTATGTTACAATTTACTGTCTGCATTATAATTGAAGGTCCTGCTGTTGGTGTTGCTACAGAAAACACTGTTGCCATGGGTCCTAAGATGATGCTGTGTAACTGACGTTGTTACAGTCACCATTTTGATGAACTTGAGTTGGAGAAAATATTAACTGATGTCTTTGAGCTACAAGCCCAACATCCTTTTTGAAGCTATAGCTGCAGTCTTAAAACTTTACAATAATTAATTGAAACTATTTATACATTTTTTATTTACCTAACTTTGCTTAAAATTTGTTCTGGGATTTAACATATGCTAAATTCATTAAGAGTGGAAAGCTAAATCAAGAATTTTTTTTTTTTTGTTTTAAATTTACATGTGATAAAATTTTGGTATGTCTTCTTATTTGGTGTTATGTTATGAACACCCTTTTTATTATTGCTATTTCACATGATTCATGGTCAGTAAGTACCAAATATTCTCACCATCAATTCAAATTTTTCCAGCAAACTTTTTTTTTGATACTATATATGATTAAACTGCACTTTGAATCTACAAAAGCTTTCCAACCTCACAGAAGATTCCTGAATATCCCATGGGACAGTTGCAGGTAACTGTTCTGCCTTCCTTCTCCACACATTGCCCTCCATGCAGACAAGGGGCGCTGTCGCAAGGATTTGGACCATTTTGGCAGTATTTCCCTGAGAAACCAGGTGGACACCAGCATCTGGATCCTGAAACGTGGTCCTAGGTGCGGCAGAGGTGTATTTTATTTATTTGCATGTTACACAGAGGGAATGTATTGTGTGGTAAGAAAAGAAAAGAGGAACTGGAAGTGGAAGGGACTGCGTTTATCACAAGCAATGCATTGTTTTACCCTTTGAGGGCAAATCACATGTTGAGGCAAAATTAATTTAAAACTAACTTTTACTGTTGAACAATGAAGGCAGTACGTGTTGTTACTTTACAAATATACAAGGACAAAAGGTAAATTAGACAAGCAGAGAAAGGCAGTTGAGGTTGGAATCTCACCTCACAACGTCCCCCATTCAAACACAGACCCTGACAGCTGCTGTTTCCTAGAAATGGGAGAAAGCATGCTAACTATATTAATCTGCCACAGAAGGAAGACATACGTAGGCAACTACAAAAAATAATAAGTTAAATTTGAATAGGTTTGAATAGGTCTTGCGTTTTTCAGGAATGCACTCTGACAGATGATTGATTGAACTGGAATTGCAGCAAAATGACCTCCTGCTCAGAAAGGCTGAGAGGGAACTGCTATTTTTACACAATCCACTAAGACCCTTAATATTTCACTGCCAAACGACTATCACTTCTGTTCTTCTGTCATTTTCTTTTCTCTTCCCTTTATACTCACTGATGTCACAGTTGGGCCCCATCCATCCCGGAAGGCAATCACATAGGTAGCCACCAATCAGGTTGCGACAGAAGTGGGCATGAGCACATATACTCATTTCACACTCATTGGTGTCTAAAGGGGGAAGGAAAAGAAAACAAAAGGAGGTAATTTCTTAAACAACGAATGAAGTAGTATCCCTAATACTGCTAGATGTTCATTTAGACAAAAACATTGGATATTAAACCATTCTTGGATCTTATTATGTGCCTTTCACAATTAGCTCTTTGTGTTACACTCAGAAAATGAGTCGAATAATGCTGACATACAGTGTATGTTTATTTTATTTTGTCCCTTTTTCAGCGTGGAAACATTGCATGCAGGATAAATGTGTAGTAGGAAAATGCATTCACATCCGACTCATGCCATGATGAGAAACTAAATAGTTCCATTTAAAACTGTTGAACTTAAATCTTAAACTCGGGGCAAAGGAAGTTAAAAAGTGAATTAATTGAGCAATCTTTGCCAATTAGTTATAACAATCAACAAACGTCCATATAGGATTCAAAATATTTTAAACTTGAGTCATTGCTTAGATCTCCCTCATTTCAATGATTCAAATCAAAGTCTTATGAAATGGCTCAGTTCCCAGTAAAGTGCCCAGGCAAAGAACAAAAGTGCGTGTCTATGTATATGTATGTTTTTGGAGTGGCAAAAGGAAACCCACAGTAACAAAAGATAGACTCTCAGTTGGCTCCTAACTCCTGATGAGATGAAATGTTGTTCCTACAAATCAGTAAGCCAGTAAAAATAAACCAAAATATCAGTATAATCTTGTTGCATAAGACAAAAGCACCACACTAATTAAACTTCCCATTAATGTAAGCTAAAACTTCACATATATCCCTTCATCCAAGAGACACACATCACATAAAACACACTGATTCTCATGCTGTGTGTCTCCCACTGAGTCCTGACCCTCCACTTAAACCAAATTTAAGTTACATTTTGAACTAGATGCTTGAATTGAACCGTGAAGTGGAGAATTGCCGGGAAGATGCCAGCAGGATGCACTTCAGCACGTAGAGTGTACGTGTCTCTCATAAATCCCAATGAATATGATGTTTACAAATGCACGTTGCATCTGAAGTTATGCCTTGCAGCATCATCTTGCATTGTCTTTGTTCACACACAGAACCCCCTGATGCACTGCTGTGTCTGTTAAGTTTATGTGTGCCTCCTCTCTCCTCTCACCCTCTGTCACACTGTGAGTGTGAAAGCCGGGAGCCCCTCGGGGGTTCAGCTCTGATAGCAGAGCAAGAGGATTAGAAAGAAACACTAAATGAAAAAAGAGGAAGTAGTCAGTCAGTTGTAGGTAATCTAAACCTGTTACCATCAGTGAGAACCCTATTAGGATTTAGTATCAGTGGAGTGTGCTAATGTGTGTATATCTGTGTGTGTGGGAGTGTTTTATCTATAGAAAAGGCCTGGGGATTTTTGCTGGAACCACAGAAAATGTAAGGACAGGAGTTGGTTAATAAAAGAGTGAAACTGATAGACCTCCACTGATGCTTTCCCTAACTGCTAAGGCTAGAAAGAGTCGTACCAATTGTGTTTAAAACTTTGCACTCATGTAAGTGTGCATGTGTGTGTTTGTGTGTGGTTGTGTGCATGATATACTGTGAGTTACTGACTTGTGATATGGAACTATGGGGGATTATCAAGTGTCAGAGTGACGTATCACTGTAACACAGAGGAGTAGGAGAGGTTGTCATCCTGAAATATGTCTCAGTTTTTACTTCACAACCCCCCAAGCCTCTGTAAGCAATATACACACTGTGTGTGTGTGTTTGAGACCTGACTCTGGACAATATTCTCTCTTTTGTACGATCCAACACAATCACCCTCGGGGAGCATACTTGTCAATATGAGCGAATGCAGGTTGAAGAGACGTGCCAGTGCATTTACAGAACACCAGTCAACGTCAGGATGGGTTGATAGGACAATTAACATGCTGCTGGCTTTTTCTGCTTCTTTAATTTGTGCTTTCAATGCATTATTCACTTCAAATGGAATACATAATCACATATTGTTCACCAGAAAACTGGCTTTGGCAGCTTTGAAAAACAACTAATATTTGGTTAGAGTGTTAACAAACTTACAATATAAACATACTACACTGTACTGGAGCAACTCAAGTCAAACACCTTTCCACAAACTTTAGTGTCTTTGCTTGGTTCACCTGTCAGGGTCATAATATAGTTCTGGCATCAAACTACAGAACGTATTGTGCCAACCTATATAAACCGAATCACAATCTGCACGCATGGTCCAAGTGGTTAAATAATTGTCTCAAAACCTGGCACACACTTGGCTGCCCTATGTTTTCCTTCTTAAGTGAAATCCAGCACGTTGATCCCCAGTGAAGCTGGTTCATCTGGTAAAGTGTTGGTCATCGCGATCATTGGCAATGAGAGTGCGGACATTTTTTGTTTTGTTGTAATACAAGTCTTATATATTAAAGGCAGGAAGTCAAGCATCTATAACTTCATTTAGATGGAAGCTATGATAGCTATTTCATTAGCTGGTGACGGCAGATCAATTACTGACCTTTCCAACAGTTTTAATTATTTCTTATGACTATTATGATCAATTATTATTTGAATGAGTGAAACCATCAGTCGTGACATTGTGACAGTCAATTATTACAATAAAAAGCAAGACTGGGAATTTACCCAATTCTAGCGCAGTATTTTTGCTTTATTTATTCATTAGTAATTCAGCAGAAATGCATTAACACCTTATTTAGAATATATAGAAGAATAGGTATAACAGCTACCATTAGTATTGATATTGTCTTTCTCTTATGTGTGTGTGTGTGTGTGTGTGTCTGTGATTCAAGATTACACTTAAATCACAGCTGTCTAATCCTGACCCACTGACCCAGCTGGCACGTTCTGCCGGTCCATCCTGGTGGGCAGAGGCACCGGTAACCACCAGGAGAGTCCTCACACGTTGCTCCACGGCCACAAGGGCTCCGATCACACTGCTTCACCGCTGAGAAAAGACAGAGGAGACGCTGCAAATTAGCGACTGATCTATGTAATTGGGATGAGTATGTGCGTTTGTGTGAATATTACAGACACTTTTGGTGTGTGTAAATGTGTGGGATGCCACCACGTGGGCATAGGTGATCTGAACTGCAGCATTGGTATGTGGATGCTTCAGCGGCCTGTGTTTTCATTCTCTTTTCTGCTACTCTGGTTTCTGTGCAAACAGTGATAAAAAACAATCATCTGCTGCACGTAAGTCTGACATTTCCAATCTTTCCCGGAGAGCAGGAAGGAATGAGTGAATTTGAATAGAGGAAAATACATTGGGGTAAGAGAAAGACAGGGATTTATGGATGGAAGAAATTCATGCCTGATTCCGCTGCTCTGAGAAGGAATTAAAAACAGATAAAGAAACAGAGGGAATGTGATGAAACATACACACACACACAGCTCTAAGCTGAGGGGTTAACCATGCATGACTTCCTATTACACATGGCATATTTGTGCGGTAGTGGCATCGTAACATTTCCCATGCGTATCTCTGTGGTATATGGCTTCCACTCAAGAGCTTTCTTTGTCTCTCATAACCTTTTTTCATTTACCTAACCCGGCAGAATGACCATTTTCCATCCTCCTGACCCTGATTCCAAAAGCAATAATAAGCACATAAAGCGTGTGACACTCATGCAAAAACTAGACAGAGAATCAACAACAAACAACTCTTTAATTAATATTGGTTGTGTGTGTGCAAACATTTACATACACACACAATTTTTTCTAGTCTGAAAACTGATCTGTGATGTGTGTTGTGGTTATGGTTGTCATTCTTTGCGATCCTCTCTCTCTAAATTCCCCATAGAACTCCCACAACACAGACACAGAGATAGACCAGCATTTGAACAACAAACAAAAAGAGAGATGAACCAAAGCAAACATAAACAATCCCTTCATTCCTATTTTTTTCCCCTCTTTTTCTTATTCTCTTTCTGATAGAAAATGCCTCTTGCCAAAGTGTTTATATGTCAGAGGCTGACCTGCAGGGCTGTTTATAATGATCGAGGTGAAAGCAGACGACGTGGAACGCAGCTTGTTTACACACACAGCTTTGACAGAGCATAACCCGTAAGAGCCAATCTCGCCTGCCGCCACACAAAGAATTAGCTCAAATCTACTACTGCACACACCAGTGTCACACACACGGACCACATGACTGAACTTGAGGCAGAGTGTTGTGACAGCTTCGTTGTCACTCTGCAGCCAAAAACATGTTTGACCTTTATTCAGGCTACAAAACATGAAAGGGGGAAATCTTACAGGGCGTGGGCTGATGTAAAGCCAGTGTGAACATGATATCTGTATTTGAACAAGTCAAACAGGCCTGTGTCTATAAGCTTGGTGTTGC
Organism: Echeneis naucrates; assembly: GCF_900963305.1. NCBI lineage: Eukaryota > Metazoa > Chordata > Actinopteri > Carangiformes > Echeneidae > Echeneis > Echeneis naucrates. The sequence goes on along the minus strand of NC_042523.1, from coordinate 12,377,126 downwards.
ATTTAAAGATACTATCCTATTTCCTGGAAATGTGTCTACATTTCTGAATTTTGCAAATACTTTATAATGAAAGAGGCATTCCAGATTTTAGACACTAGAAACTGTAGTTTGCATTTTGAAGAATACTCTGCAAACAAAAATCCTTTATACTGTCATGGTTAATAGAGGCACTCTAAAGTGTAAGGACACATCTCCATCACCAATCTTTTTTCTTTATCCCTCATCAGTGCTGTTTCAGTCTTGTTCTTTTGTGTCTGGCGTTATCCCTACGTTATAGATTTCTTCACCAGAAGTATTTAATTACAAAAACTGTGTTTTGTTTACATGACAGGTCAGAAAACAGATTAAAGCAGGAAGCTGGTAGTAGCTGAGTGATCCTGATCAATTTTAGATAAAAGATGTGAAGTTGATGTCAGTTGTTTTGCTGTTGAGCAGAAAATAAATCTGAATGTTGCTCATTTGATGTACTATCATGTAGGTCACCGATGACCATGTCCACTTTCCTGTTGGAAAGTGTGACTCTGGGGGGCAGTATCAATAGACAGATAGACAGTAACAATTTGAGGTCCAGAGCTCTCTTTGTTTTGTTCTTTGAGTTTTTGAGGTTTCACCCTTGGACAGGAGAAACCACTCAACAGCGTGGTGACTCCTCCAGTAGGCCCACTTCTAACACATCAGTTCACCTTTAAGGGAAATTTTCTACATCTGAAGGCTCAATGACACTCAGCAACTAGACAATTAGCCTTTGATTGACTGTCATTAAAAGAAACACACAACTCACATTATCAACTTTACATTTATCCCACTACTACTTTTGGCAATGCAAATCGAAATACACATACACACACACACACACACACACACACACACACACACACACACACAGACATCAGTCAGACAGAGGGCAAGGCATTACTGATTGCTGTTAATGCTGTTTGTGTTCAGGCTGACTTTGTTGCACTGATTAGAGACACTCATTGGCTTTGACACGATAACAACTAATCACAGACACATCACCCCTCAGCACAGAAGCGTGTGTCTAAGTGAGGAATCTTTCAGTGTGTTTGTGTTGGAATGACAATCACCATCAGCGCAGGTGCTTCCAGTCCAGCTGTCAGTACAGATGCAGCTGAAACCCGTTGGGTCTTCCACGCAGGTGGCTCCATTCATACATGGGGATGACAAACACGCATGCTCGACTGATTGGTAAAGAAAAAGAGACCACACAGGCATTTACAGTTAATAACCAGTAAGTATACTAAGCATGTAAAGTGCTTGTTACATATTTAACATTTCTATTATTATTCAACCAAATGTCTCAACTTGAATAATATTTATTAATTTACAATGGTCTTTTGATCCTTTTGTGTAATTTCACTCTTTCTCTTTGCCTGTGCCTGTCTGAGATTTCATATTTGTTACCTGCTGCACCACATTCAGCATTTAGATTAGCTTTGTAGTTGTTCAGGGACTGCACATTTAGAACAGACTCACCAATGTCACAGTTACGTCCTCTGAATCCTTCCTGGCACTCACACTTGTACTCGTTTGGCTCAGTGTTTGTGCAGGTTCCACTGTTCTTGCACGGCTGGTGTGTGCCACAGTAGTTCAAATCTGAAGCATTCAAAAATGATAGGGGTGCGTTTTTATATTAAAACAGCTGAGAAAAACAGTATTTATGGAAGAAATAAAGGGATGAGTTTGCAGATGGATTGAGGTTCTCTTTGGCTTGACTTTGACTCAGGAGAAACACAACCCACACACATATCCACACTCACACATACAGCCCACACAAGCACAGAGGGTGAAGTGTATCCAGGTTGGCTCAGTGTGCTGACTGTGCAGGTCAGTAGCTGCAGGGCCTGGTGTCCCCAGTGGTGAGGCTGATTAGAGCTTTGCTTTCTGTAATGATTTCTTCCATGTCCACAGTCTCTTTGTCCTGCTGACGCTCTTAACAGAACTTTTTTGAATACACAGAAGTCACTTAGGACCCCACCTAGCTAAGAGCTCCCAGCCCAGCCCCGCTCTCATTCACCTTACCCAAGGCTATCGCCTTTCTTCTGTACAATACACCATCCCATGGGCACTTGCTCATCTCCCAGATCCCGGCTCCCACAGTGAGAGGTGGGAGCTGGGTGGTTATATTCAGGGTTTATGTTGGAGGTCCTTTGATAGAGTGAAGAGGGAAAAGTATCAGGGTGGAGGGTGAAACCTCGAGGGCATTTTGTCATTTTCCTCACAGGAGAGCATAAGGTGTGGGAAGGCAACGCCTAATAAACTAATAGACTCTGATCACAATGTTTCTTTCTCTGCCCATCACACAGGCAGACCAAATTCTTGACCAACAAACAAAACACTGCAAAACACAATGTTTAGTTCTCTAGTTTAGCTCAGGAGAGTCCTGAATGCACAAAATTCTCATAGCGAATTAAAAAAAAAATTTGCCCAAAGCAAAACAAGAAAGAAAAAACACTGATGTGATTTTCATTAAGTACCTAAGTAACCAGCTCTATAAGGATTTATGTTAAGTAAGTAATGGCTGGATTGATGGCTGATTTGTGTCTGTGGCTGATCTGTTTTAATATGCATTCTCAAGATTCAAGATTCAAGATTCACCCACAGTGAAATGTAAATGCATACAGCAAACCTGTGCAAACTGTGCATGTAAGAGATGTTTGTGAGTTCATAGAGCAAAGAGCAATTAAAAATTCTCACATCAATGAGTTCACAGAGAGTAAAAAAGAAAAAAACTTTCACTTTCACAAGCCATTAGGGAAGAGTTTGGAGGTTTTTTTTATGACTGCACCGCAGCAGTTAAGGTGAGCCTCGGAGGCTGTCAAACACTGGCTTTTTTTGTATAAATCTTTGCTGTTTTTACTATGCTAAATAAATGATACTATAGCTTCACTAAAAGAGAAAAAACTTGGTTGTTATTGAACAGAGGAATCATGTATGTATACACGCACACACATATATATATATCTATAAATATGTGTGTGTGTGTGTGTGTGCAAATGTTTTCTTTCATATCTGACCTTTGTCACACAACAGTCCTCCCCAGTTCACGTCGCACACACACTGCCAGGGCTCAGTGCAGCTGCCATACACACAGCCGGGGAACGTCACACACTGGTCACACAGAGGACCTGCCCAGCCATAGTGACACCTAAGAGAGACTTTTGTTCATTAAATGCTGATCTAATTAAAAGCAGATGTTTTGAAATATTTCCACAGTGTAACAAAGGACAAACGTAACCTTTTGGGGTTATGGTAAAATATAATTCTGTATCATCAAATCAATTTTATTTCTGTAAGTTTCTCCCCAAGCCTGTAGGACACTATGTAAAAATACTGAAAACACTGAAGTAAAATATTACCTAAATCTTGTTTGCCATTAGTAAAAAAAAAAAAAAAACTTTTTTCATTTTTTTCTGCATTTCAAAACTATAGAAGACAAACTGACAGAACTCTGTGAATAGCCAGAGGATCGGATTCAAGAGACGAAGGCTGGTTTGATTTGTCTGTACACCCTTCTCAGGCCAAAAAACTTGTGTCAGTATAATTCATAAACTTATACTGGCATGCACTTTGCAGTGCATGACTCACTTAACGTGAGTGCTGTGGGTCTCTGACAAGTCTAATGGACATATGTGTACATATATGCCAGATACATAATTTCAAGGTTATATGCAGCTTTTAGTTCTATTTGTTATTCGAGTTCATTGCTCCAGAATTTACTAAAGGAGGAAAAAGCCGTCAGCAACCAATCAGTGTAAGAATGGCTGCACCTGCTACATAGCTGCAGGGTAATTCTTCTGATTCAATCCTCATTGTAGAATAAAAAAAATATCCAAGATAAGGTTCAAAATCAGCATAGCATAAATTGCATGTTTTGGTTACCGACAAAAAAATCATGTAACATCTGAGACGGACTAGAAGGAGAGCCGCTTTAGAAAAGGTTCAGAGAGTTACAGCAGACCTCATATCACCTACACTTTGGCGTACTGCTAAATTGTTGGGTTATTTGTGGGTCATGACTGATCAGCTGGCTCTGCTTCACACTCATTCGACACATATTTGTGTCAAAACTATTTCATTCAACGTGTGTTAAATTCATGTCTCCAGTGGAAATTGAAAGATGTGATATTCTGACTTACTTGCATTCTCCAGGTAGAGTACAGTAGCCGTGGGCCTGATGACACCCCTGCCTGCATACAGCTGTGAATAAAACATGCACACACAACAAAGAGGCGATGTTAGAGAGCATGAAACAGTAAAACTGAAATAGACACAATGTTAAGTTGAGTTGCTGGGCATTAAAACCAGCAGGCATCCGAATACATCTGCCAAAGTCCTCTGAGATCACCAGACATATACAATACACTCAATTCTTTAACACAGCAGCCCTTTCCAAGAGGAAAACTCAGATTTTCATCCTTAATAATCTATAGAAACTTTGAGCGAATTTGAAAAGCCTATTTGTTGTATTATAAAACGTAGACCAATTTCAAAGCTAATGTAACAATAGCAAAACCTCCAAATACATCAGTCAAGTCCAACCAAGAACATTAGAAACTTCCATTATTCCAGTGCTGTCAAGTGTTACAACATTGTGCTTGGTTATTGTGTTACAGATTTGTTCCTGTCCATGCACAGCAGAAATAGTTTTCATTAAGTTTTCATTAAGTGACATAAGTTATTGGTGGGTTTTACTTCGATGCGAAGATATGGTTTTTCCACACTCAGTTCACAATGCTACTGTACTTTATGATCCAGTGATGTAGGTGATGTGAAGTGCATCATCCAGATTGTAGTAGTATGTGCTGCCAAGAGGACCATTCAAACTCTGTTTGAACAAATTTTTTTCACTTAAAGGACAGGTTTACGGTTATTCTGAGTCTCTGGCAGGAGAACGCAGGAGTGAAAACTGCCTGAACTTCCTCAAGATCATGAATTTACAGGAGGTAACAGAAAGATCCTGGCTAATTTTTCAAACTTCCTGCTTGTCGCCAGTCCAATCAGCAACCTGCTGAGGAGGAAGTCTGATGAAGTGAGAGAGGGGCGGACTGGGCAGGGCTGCAGGATGTCCTTAAACCAGCTATGTGTCCTTCAGGGTTCCCATGGTTTCCACTCTGGTTTCCTCCAATTACTTTTACCAACATGATGGCAGTGCTCCGAGGTCACACAGTGAGGTCACCCAGCTGATGGCTGCCGGACAGACAAAGTCTCATCCTTGACACACATAATGTCTACAGGATTTACACAATGTAATATTCCTGAAGCGGGTCAATGTCATGAGTCCTGAAGGCCTTCTAAAAAATCCTTATTGACATTAACAGAAATGTGTGTAGCCACAGCGACAGTGCCTCTATTTGTGAAAATCACCATGTGTATGATCAGTTATGAGGCCACTGATAACCCTCATTTGAACAGCTTTTAATCACAAGGCCAGGGGGCAAAATTACACAGGAAAACAAAGATACTCTCATGGACTGATGTTTTAAGAAACCTTGGAGGGTACCACTGTACCCTTTGTGGGCCCATGGAAAAATGGATGGAAACCAAAAGTATTTTCTCCCTTTAATGGCCTCAAGTCAAGTGTGATTCTATTTTGCATTAGAAATATCAAACATGTTACCTGGAAATCAAATCACATCATGAAAAACGCTCATCATAAAACCTTGGAAGCAAAAGGTGAAGGCTTGAAATTGCAAGTGTACCTAAACCTGTTCCGCTTAATATCACATGAGACAAAAGGCCATCAAATTCCCTGAACCAGGATACTTCTGTCATTTTAGCTTGAAAAGAAAAGAAAAAACACACATTGCACATTTAGGTTTAGGTCTCACCTTCTTTGCATTCTGGTCCTGTCCAGCCGTCCATGCAGACCTTGGAGCCACTGGGGTCACAGCTGAAGTGGCCAAAGAAGTCGTCACGAGCGCGACACAGTTTGTTGCAGAAAGGCCCGTAGTAGTTGGAGTCACAGCGGAAGCGGAGCCGGTACTCGAGGCTCAGAGCCCGGCCATGGTGACGGTACGTCTGCCACTGTTCCCCGGGGTTCAGCATGGAGGACAGGAGGACTCTTTCAATTAACTGACCTGAGGTGGTGTGAAAGAAAGAAACGTTTTAAAGCTATAATGATTTACTGTATTACTCCACAGGTAAATCTGACAGAGCTAAGCCAAGCGCTTGTACCCTGTTAGTTCAAAAAGAAAGAGCTGTTTGATGGTGAAAATATTCCAAAGCACACACTCAGGCTGATATTAGTTTCTTCTCCTATGGGTGTGTGGCTAAAATGCACACTCAGCTTGTTTAAAACTGGGATCTTGCTTATCCAAATCTCTTACAGGTGATTCACCAATTATAGATGAGGACCTCACATAAATCCTTATAAAGTTGAAATAGTGAAGGTGATTGCAATGTGCACGTCCATTAGTTTGAGAGCAGCATCAGCATTAATTTGGAGTCATGTTTCAAGGCTAGCATTCATACTATGTTAGTCCTGCCTTGGTCAACAATCCCTCAGAGAAATAAATGGTTCTTTAGCTTTTAAATGTCCGACCATGTTCAACAATCAGTGTCTGACTGAATCCTCTGTTTGGTGCTGAACTTTTACTGTACCAATGATTTTTAGACCTTTTCACAGAAAATGTCTGCCTGTGGATTGAAGCAACATTCAGTGAAACACTTGACAAGACGGTGAGCAGAAAACTAAAAAAAAAACAAAACAAAACTGTACGTATGCTCATGGAGATCTAACTAAAGTGTTAGGCACAATAGGCCCGGGGTCTGAGGGGGAAGAGAGGTGGCAGTCTGAGCACCAGAGAGGCCCTACATGGGCATGCATGGGGCCATGTTGGAGCAGTGGTGGCTGCTCCTGATTTCATATTGCCAAGACGCATTGTCATCCGCAGCTAAGTAATAACCCCCTTTGCAATGGTGTTGACATAAAGACCTGAGAGTGTGTCTATGAGTGTATCAATCTATATATCTATGACTCTGTATGTGCGTATTTAAGAGGTGATGGTGAAGATAAAGGGAAAGATTGTGAGATAGTCACACTGACAGGAAAAGCATTGCTTGAAGTAAGAGTAATGGAGACAGGGAGAGTGTACAATTTGTGTGTGTGTATGACAGAGTGAGAGTGAGAGAGAGAAAGAGAGAGAGACCGAGCTAAAGAGGAAGGGAGGCAGCTATTAGCACACACACATAACACACTGCCTGATGGAGCGATGAGATCACTGTGGTTTGACACAAAGGAATGAGAACAGGGGCACATATTGGCCAGTATATATGTGTGTGTCTGTGTGAGGGTGAATGTGTGTGTATATTTGACCGTGTGTGTTTAAGAGAGTAAACGAGGAATGGGAGTAAAGCTGTGCTAGCTCAGCCATCGCCCCAGTCCTCTGTCCATTGCCTGTAGTCAAATCTGATCTCAAGTCTGATTTTCCAAAAACCCATCAAGGAACTGCAAGGCATTGTGGGTTTTTCATTATTTTATCACTCTGGCAAGTCAGAGGGCTAATTTCATCAGCACCATTTCTTTGCTAGATGAGAAGAGCAGTAGAAGTGAGAAGAGTAGCAAAAAAACAAAAAAAAAAACCAAAACTGCATTATCAACCAGCACAGTAAAGGAGCAGAGCGAGCCGAGTCCGATTTCTTCTCTAATGTAATTAAAGGAGACAGCACAATAACAAGTGAGTACGAGTAGAGATGAAGAGGGAGACTGAAGCAAAAGACTCAAATATTTAATTGAAAAACAAGAAACAAGAAGCTCTCAATTGCTTTTGAAATCACACTTTACATAAAAAGATGCAAGTGCAAACCACAGAAACAGGGATTTTATCTGCTGCTGGTGACTATCCCCCACTGCCTGCTAACACCTGCCAAGTGCCTGCCCTGAAGAGCAGCTGGGAAAATGCTGCAGGAGAGAAAACTCTATTCCATAACACATCAACTGATGGAAACCAATAGAAGAGCCAAGCAGTGACTCCTGCTTCTGGTTTGAGTTTTGATTCTTCTGAGACTGTCCCAATGCACTTATTGTCATCTGGATGAAAGCACAAAGTCGAAACATGTGTCTTAAATTTTATAGGCTGGTTTGGATTACAACACTTCTTATATTGAATTCTACTTTCTCTCCAGCGATGGTGGCAATTTTGTGGCTGTGAGTCTTTTGTCAATACAGTGACTGAACACAGCAACACTCTGAATGATGTAATAAATATGTGAGTACAAGGATGTATGTGGAAGAACAGAAATGGCAGGTCTTTTAACATAATTCCAGTTAATTACGGCAACAAAATGGTTTTAACAATTTTGACATTTCATCTTTGACATTTGCTTCAGCCACTAATGGGAGCAATCTTCTCATAAGTGGACTACCATTTTATTAATATCCTGTGGGTGATAAAAGTGTTCTCTCCTGCTATTCCACTTATCAGCATGTAGTAAGGAGACTAAGCAGAGGAACATACCAATGTGGCATCAAAAATTAAAAGGGGGAGAATTTTCAAATTCTTGCAGCTCTGTAGATGTTTATGTTTGAGAAAATTCAATCATTGCAAAAGTTTGTTAGGATTCAAAGAGGAACAGTGTGTTTTTAATCAATGCAAGCATAAAGCCTTACTGTGCTGAAAGTCAAGAGGTCGGAGTATCAGACTGGTTTTAAAATAACCTCATTTGAATATATTTACCTCATGAGAGCTGTGACATGCAACATGAAATCACTTCATCTTGCTCACTTTGATATCCCTCCTCAAAATATGCATTAGAAATGTAATACTATTTATGCACTTCACTGGACAGGTTGATTATGTTTCATTTAGTAAATCCAATCAGGGCCTTTCAGACATATTGGAGGCATTTCACAGATGTTGTCAGTGAATTTAAATGTCTAATGTGTTCTTTAAGATGTCTGATTCTTTCTAATTATATGGTTTGGGTTATACATAACTTTTGGTAAGTTGTTTCTAATAAACTAATAAATGTATGTAAAGGCAAGCAAATCACTAAATAAATAAATGAATTAATTAATAACCAGTGCTGCCACGAACAGCTTCACCTTGTGGAAGAGAAAGTGATTCTATCAACAAACATCCCTGTTCAACTCATCTAGTTACAGAGATAGTTTCACTGCAAAGCAGGAATATAACAAACATTTTAGGAAGGCTCACTTGCGATTTTACTTTCAAAAACAGGGATTAGTTTAGGTTTAGATAATAGCAGCTGTCAGACTGATTACAATCTGTCTGGCTGCTTGTGTTTTTCATCCCACTGAACATTGTTTTCCCAAATCTTAGCAATTCATTTGGTGTGTAATATGTGACGATAAAGGAAAGTTTCATTCAAGGTGTTAAGGTACACTGCTGCGCATTGACACTAGCTACACACTATTTGAACAAGATTCAGTGAAGGTCACACCATCGGTGCACCAAGAACATCATATTTTCTCACTACGCTAAGGACCATTTCACAAGGCACAGCCGTACTACGTAATCCTTTCTGATTAGCAGCAGGGCCTGGTAAGTCCATTCAGACTGCTATGGAAGGCCTGTTTTTGGGCTGCGCTAAGCTGTCGGCCTTGTGAACAGCTTTAGGCCTGATGTAGAGGCTGTCAGGAGCTCAGGTGGAAGCGGCACATAATGCAAACAAGCCATAAGAGCTGCGCTGGAGGACACAGGGAAGGAGAGATAGAAGAGGACAGCAGAGACGAACACAGATCGCTGCCGCAGTCCTCGTTATCTCAGGCATCTTTTGGATCTGGCTGCGGTCCCTCCACTGGCTGAGACAAGAGGTAGAGTATGGTGGAATGAAAGAGAGCAATGTGGCACGACAGGAATGAGGAAGCCTTAAGAACATCTGTCTTTGTCCATGAATGTCTCTGTGTTACACTTTTTATAGCATGCAGCTCACATTCCCTGTCATGGAGCCTTTCCTGATTATGTGGAGAAACAACAAGGAGATGAGCAGGAAATTAAAGGGTCTGGATAAAAGGCAGTCTAACCTCGTATGATCACAGACATAAAGACTAAAAATACTTTCACATTGTTTCACTATGTTGAACCACACATACTCATAAACAAGTCTTCGTGTTACTTGATTAAAAAGGGAGACAATGTTGTGCGGCAAAGCCGGAACACATGAGTTTGACTTTATGATGTGTTTTACCACAGACACAGTGACATTATTATTATCATTCACCCCCAAAAAATAACTACTACTCAATATTAGCCGGCCTCTGATCCAGCCTTAGCTAAAGCTAATTTACTAGCCTCTTCTAACCTTGAATTGAAAATTCAATTTTGATCCCCCTGTTGGGTGGATATATCTAAATATGATCAGAATTTGTTAAAAAATAATAATAAAATAAAAGGCCAAAAGCTAACTTAAGTGCAATGCCATTTACATACTTGATCAAAAATGTAATTATTTTCCCTGAACCATTTTTCAACATCTAAATCAGCATATAAAAATAAATGCTATAACATGCATTTTTTTATTACCTTTTACAGACAATTTAAAGATCAAGATCGATCTTATTATCTTATATATAAATCAATCCAGTTTTCAGCTTCACCTGATTCTGATGTGTCGTTGTCATAGTCCAGAGCCTCCAGAACCAGGGAAAAGGATTTCTGTGAATAAAACAGTGAACATCTGTCAAACATTTGCCAGAGTTTAAAATGATCAATGATCAATGTTCAACAGCAATCCCCCCCAAAAAAACAAACTTCAAAACAAAACAAAACCAAAATCACCAACAAAATGAAAAATAACAACAACAAATTCGTAATCCTGCTATGTGAAGTTGAGGTGAGCCCTCGGTGCATTTATCACATGTCCATTAAACTTCAGACTTCTCAGTCTCACTAGAATGTTTCTGAATTTCCTGATGCTTTTTAAATCTCACCAATTTGTGTTATTTACCAGAACAAGAATGAAGCTATTCCGGATAAACGGCGCATTAGTCCATGGTGTGATAGATTTATACGTTGAGAAATAAAAATGAGCTTGTTATTGACCCTTATTTGAACCCACACAGGCAGTGGTTTGTCTTCTAATTATTGTCTGAATGAATATAACCCCCTTTTTTAAACCTACGTGCTTGAAATGCAACAGTGGATTTGAGTAGAATATTTAAAATAAGCGTCTGTGTGTGTTTCTCTCCCTGCTGTATGCCTAGAAAAAAAAAGGGACAAGCATCAGAAGTGATTCACTGGGTAGAAAAGCCAAGGCTGGATGCTGCTTGAAATAAAGCTCAACCTGCAGGCTTGCAGAGAGAGGAAAGAGAAGGGCTGTTATGTTACTGCTGTGAGGGAACACATCCAAAAACGCCTGTTTGTTTTAATGAATATACTCCCGGACCAGGCATGAAGCTTTATTGCTCTCTTCTTTTACTCTCTGGCAGGTGTTCGCAGCCTGCATCACCCCTATAGATTTCAGATTACTTTTGGATTGTTGGGGCAGATTGTAGAATCCATTTCCAACCTGCTTGATTAAATCAGAGTATTTATTGAAATTCATAGCCCAATGAAGAGATGACATTAGCTGATATAAAACTGTCCCACAATATATTTTGGGACTTGAGCATGAGCTGGACATCTTCATGTGAGCCTGCAAAGGTATCACACTCTTGAGAGATAACAAATGGAAGATGGTGTATATTCATGTCTTTCTTTTCTCTGAAGCATTTATTAATCTTATAGAACATCTATGAATAATTCAAACTAGCTCCCTCTCTCTTTTTCTTCTTGCTTTATTCATCCACCAATCCAACCTTCTGCAAAATGCCTCAGTGCCTGTCATGCAAATCGATCCACCCTGTGCGTTTCTGGTGAAGTTTCTTCTGGAGGGCTGCAGAGATGTGTAGTCACATCTTTGCTGACAGTGTACTGCCAGAGGGGGTGGGAGGCAAGGTAGGGAGAGGTGATGGGTGCAGGAGGTGTGTGAGGTGCAAAGTGAAGGAGAGACAGATTTGGAGTGAGGCTGAGGGCAGGAGGTCTGCTCCATCTCTAAATTTAGCTGGAGGCGAAAAGAGGCAAGGAGCAGAACAGAAGGGAGAGGGAATGTAGTGGGGATAGAAAGTGTTAGAAAGAGAGGAAATTGCTGTGGCCGAAAGAGGTAGTTGTTTGTGTACAATATGTTTGTTTTCAACACGCAAGGAGATGGGAGGAAAAGGTGAATAGAGTAATAGTACAGGAGAAAAATACAGAGAAAAGGGGTATAAAGCGTAATTACACAGGGGGTATGTAAAGATCAAGGGACTAGGACAACAGAGGAGAAATGCAACCATGGCAGCTGCAGTGGAATAACTATCTAGACTCCTGGAGATTATCAGATGTGATGGAGACAAAAAAAAGGGGTTGGACGAAGGTGAAACAAAAGGATCATAAGATAAAAAGAGAAATTATTACAGGAGAAGAATAAAGAGAAAGGAGAGGTGATAAGATAAAGACAGCACTAGTAGAGGAAGTGGAAGAACACCCCCACACACAGTATTTAGAAGCCATGCTGCTAATGAGATGTATTGGGTTTCAGAGGGCTGGCTGCCAGTTCATTAAGGCCAACAGATAGCAGGAAGCCCACAGATGGACCAGCTGGAGTCAGTAAACTCCAGGCACAAATTCTCACCTGAAGTATTTATGAGTTATATCTGCGCTTTCATGCAGTCTATTACAACGACATCAGTGATGGTGTAAGAAGAACTTTGGCGTTGCAGTAAAAGACCCACGTTTGATATCATTATTAATTAAAGACAGTAGTAAAATAAACACCAGGATCAAAAGCAAACATACTGGTTATGTCATATATTTTATTTGGCTGTTAACCTTGAAGCAGCAGTGTGAAAAAGCCATTGATATGGAGCCGGTCGTCGCTGTAGTCCAACACTTCCCAGATAAGTGCAGCGCCTGAACCAGGGTGTTAGTTGATGTTAGCACAGTGTACAATTAGCATGTCTCTCCTGCAGCAAGTTGGGAATCCTGCATCTGATGAGAAGCTGATAGAGCTGGACTGATCGTCAGATTCATGACAGACGGTCCACTAACACAAAATGCAGCATTACCTCACTGCTGGTCTGCTCACCGACCTCTGAGCTTTATCAACTTTCCGATCGTCCTCCTTCTCCCCTCCCTCTGCCCTCACCCTTCCTTTCATCCACTGTATGCGCCTCTCCTGTCGCTGCCTGCACCTTCTGCCAACTACTACAGCAGGTTAAGACCTGTGGGAAGTCCAGTGACTTTTTCTGTTCTTTTGTTCTCTCTTATTCACTCCCACACTGTCCCCGCCCCCACCCCTTCTACTACACACACACCCTCACCTCTTCACCTACTATTGCTCACAGGCGGGCAAGTCTTGATAACGTCACTGCTGCAGGAAGGGTGTATGTGGTTAGTTACCAGTGTTGGGGTTTGTATTGAGATCCCGAGGGGTCACATTAACCATAATTACTGAGTAAAAATCACAACACCGCTGATAAGGCTGCTGTCTAGAAAGATACTTACAATAAGCCCTTCCTGACAACCTTTCCAAAACTCACACTCTCACACCGACGCCGTAGCACTTTGTTTTACAATCCCTGAGTGAAGTCAGAAAGACGGACGGACTTTAGAGGCCAGGCCAGGCCAGGTGGAGTGACCTCATAGTGTGATTAGGAAAAACAACAAATACAGGGAGGAAAATCAGACGATAAACATGACAGAGAAGACGCTGATAAGATCACTGTTAACGATGAAGTGATATTTTTACCCCCCTTTGGCACAAACAACATCTCAGTGTTATTTGTGTCATTTGAGGCGATAATGAGCAACGTGATGACAGCAGGGAAATGACTTAATGGGAAAGCTGTATGTGTGTTGTCTGTGTTTGAAATGTGTGTGTGTGTGTGTGTAACCTACTAATGAATTTAGTGGAGATTGAAAACCAGCCCAGCAAAAGACATTTGTCTTCAATACAGTGATAAGACCCATAATAAAAGATGACAAGCATTATTTTGTCTCCTGTCTCTGACATTTTAAAGTTGACACAAGGAGACAAGGCTCAGACTGTAGAGCCACATTAGCAGCTCTGGAGGAGGGGAGGGGGGATGGGGGGCAGAAAAACCCTATACCTTCAAGACGGACATTGCCATCCGTATAGCTGACATGATAAGTTTGATTGTACTAAATATCATAAAGAACATAGAAACAGATTTAGAACCCAATGCTTCTTCACTTGGCACGGCAGGAAAAGCATATTTTGGATGATAGCAGCAATGACGATCATGCTCTAGCTAATGAACGCAACAATTTTATAATTACTCATTAGCTGCAAATATGCCAAAATGTTTGTTGTGCGTCATTTATGACTCTTTGTGCAAACACGTTGTCGATGCATTTATGGCAGCATTCCAGCAGAACATAGACTGGCGAGGGAATGGCTCTGTGTAAGACCAAAGTCAATGTCTCAACAAATTTGTCAGTATTTTATATTGTTTGTGTCCACATGTGAATTTGAACAAGAACATCAGACAGGCTGAATCAGATATTGTCAGGGCTGAAAAAAAAAATACAAGTGGATATTTAATTTCCTCTGCCCAAAATTGGACTGTTTTTCTTTCTTTCCATATAAACCACTTTCACTTGGCAGTATTATGGATAATTTTCTCTGCCTGACATCCCAGAAATAGCTCAGTTTCAGGCATATCACCCTCTTACTGCTGCCAGTCACAGTCTGTGCTCATACCATTTCTGGAGAGGACAGGGGTGTCCCTAGAAAATAAACAAAACAACAACAACAACAACAAAAAAAAAAAACTCCACCAGAGCATGCACATTAGCCCAGATGATAAAAACGCCCTCCTGTCAGACTGTTGGCTCTCTGACCATCCTGCTGTCCTTTTTTCCTGCAGCTTCAAACCAGTCCAACAGTGGCAGAGCTCAGGATTAGAACCAACGATGCTAATTCTAACCACTGGGCAGACATTTGTGATGGCGTGCCAAATGCTAGTAGGTGAATGTTTTAAAAAGTCAACCTATATTTTTTGTTTTCCTTCCCTGAGACTCCTGCAGCTGTCTCTTCCACTGCTTCATTTCTTATTCCTCCACTCAGCCTGACCCCTTACTCTCCATCCTTTCCTCCCGGCACCCCCATCAGTGCCCCCTTTCCCTCTGCCATCCCTCCATGTCTCTGTCTCTCACTCTCTGAGACATGGGCAGGGTAGGATATCCCGACTAAGCCAGGCTGTACAAACACAGCTCTACAACAGGAAGGACTCCCAGCCCTGAGAGAGGAATTTCCCCTCAGAGCTCGCACACTAATGCATACATGCTCGCATCCACACTGCCACACACCCGCATGCCTGATTCTACGCACATCCACCCACACACACACTATCAACACCCACACAGTTGAATCCGATATTACCCTGGCAACCATATTTATTTTTCCATATACAGTGAAAATATTAGTCTACTAAGAACAGGTAGAGACAGCCGATAAAATGTGTCATTCACCATTTCAGACAACAAACGTTAGTTAATCATTCAATAATAGCTATTGTACCATCTATGGAATATGGGAAGTAGCAAAATGGGTCAAATTTTACTTGACTTTTCCACCTCTCAAGAGAAATATTTGGCTCCATAGCTGTTAAAGGCTCCACCGACTCTTTCTGTCTGCAATTATATGCTGAACGTGTAGTTTTTCTCTCTCTCTCTCTCTTTTGGGCGAAAATAAAAACAACATTATCAGAGCAGTGAAGTCATGCAGTAAAGCTGAGGGAACCTTCATTGCCTGTAAATAAATGTCACATTGACAGACATTCAGCTGAGCTGCTGTAAAAGTAATTAACTGCTGTCTATTTTTTTCCCTCTAATTTGAAGGAAACAATTTGCAAATTAAAGAAAATTCCAGTGTTATGATAAAATTATTGACCACAGAAAAAGATGTGCATCAATGCCAGTAAGCTGGATATGATTGTATATTTGCATGATTTCACCTCCGTTTTCTTATTTCTATTTATTCATTTATTTGTCCCTTGCACACATTTTATCATTTATTTATTCCCTATTTTCACCAAGCAACACTTCCTACTTCATCACCACTAATCCATGTAACAGACAGGGACGTGTTCATGTGTGCAGAGCAGTGATTAGTTCAGGGAGACAGATGCAGTTTTAATCTGAAATTTGATTTCTCAACTGATTGGTGCTAAAGGGAAAACGTAAAAGCTCTCCTCAGAGGAAAACTGCAAAGATTGATATTTGTTTTAAACTTCTATTTGACAGCCTTGTTTATATTTTTGACTAATGATTAATTTCTTACAGTCTTTTGGCAGTATTGACCAAATGTCAAACCTGCGTTTGACTCACAGCTCCAAACTCGTAAATACTGAATACAGAACAATAAAAACTAGGTAGGAGACAAATTGGTCATAATGAATCTACTGTGTAGATGATGGAGAAAGTAAATTACAAACAAATTCATAATCATCCAAACATCTATAATCTGCATTTTTTGTTTTTGCATACCTGCCACAGCAGGCAGCTCATGTACTTTTAACACATGTAACACAAACACACTAAAGTAGTCTCTCGCACACATGCACACACACAGACACGCACACAAATGGTTGCCATGACAGCAACTGTGCCTGAGCTGGATTTGATGGCTGACACCTCACCTGCACTACCAATTAGTAGTGGATGTAACCACAGTAACAACACCATTATTATTCCAGAGACAAAACTGAAGGTTTACATGACAACTTTAAGACAAGCACACACAGCAAATATGTCAATTTGTGGACGTCCGCTCCATCTTGTCAGTTTCATGTAATTTGCATTACAATGCGCCGAATACCACAAGTCAAAAAGCAAATATATCAAAGACTGGTTTTCACTGGACTGATGGGTAAGAAAAAAATGTCACTCTGCAGCCTCATGTCAAACTAGATTATTGTGCTGTTAATTGATCCTTGCATTTATAATAAAAAATGAATGGCCAGTCCCCAGGAGAGTGAGACATGATATGATGGTGGCTAATTTGTGAAGTCTCTGCAGATATGAGGCAATGAAAACCACCTCCCTGCCCTCAGGTAGAAAACACACACACATAACACGAGGAATTAGACCCCCAGTGTGCAGCCGTCCACCCCACCCTGCTCCAATGACCCCGTCTCTGTTCTCACCCTCGCTTCTGTTTTTCTTTCATTCTGGACATAATTAGCATCAGACCTCATCCTACACTCTTCACCCTCACTCATGTTCCATTTACCCACAACCACCTACACTGCTCTTAGGTCATTGCTGCAGTTTCCTTCAAACTGTCTGCTGGACCAAGTATTTAACACTGCAAGGTCAAAGTGGCAATACAAGAATATATAAATTCTTCAGTTTCTTCAATCAGAATTGTATCTCAGAGAAAATGCTAATTGAGTTATCTGTTGTGTTATACTACAGATATTTAAAGTCCCCTTCAAAGAAAATTTTGCTCACTGACTATTGAAACCCATCAATACAGATACTTTGTCAGCCACTACCAGTTCCAAACTAACATACAACATAACTCATTAACTGCATTTATGAAAAACAAATGTACTCCACTTTCCAGCCCTGTCCGTCTCTCTGCATCCATGCCTGTAGGGTTAATTGGCTTATAGACTCAACTATGTGGCTACAACAGAGGCCTCTTTGCATGATGTGCCCTTATCCCCCCCACCCCCCCCACACCCCCACACCCGCCTCCTGCTGCTTATGATTTCCTCAACAATGTCAGTAGGCCGTTATGACACATACCCCACCCAAAACACCTGTGCCCCGCAGTGAGATCATCCACTAAACTCCCAGCACCTTCCTTATATCACTCTCACTTCCTTCTTCTTCACACAGTCTCCCCTCTTGGCAGCTTCCATCAGCTTTACCTTTTCACTCATTTGTCTCAACTGTTTATGTCACCCTCCACCCCTGACTCATACCCCCCATCAAAACCCAGACCGACTGCCCTCATCCCCACTCAACCCCCACCCTCCTCCCTGACTTCCACAGGAAATTACCTTGTCTAGCCACTTCACATCCATGGCTGCATTTTCAGGGAGTATGCATTATGAGTGAGAAAATAGAACAAGTCTGGGTGTGGTGAATCTGTCTGTCATCCTAGTCTTGATTAAAATAAAGTAGGGATTTTTTTTTTTGGGGACTTCACTTGTTAGAGCTATGTTGGAGAAACATTGACATGCACTGGATGTTGTTTGGCAGATGTCCCCCATTTTTTGTGCTCAAGCCTGAAAATAATGTAACCAAAATAAAAAAGGTTCTCTGTTCTTAATCAAGCTACTGCAAACAAAACCACTCCAGTTTTTGGACTTTTTCTCCATGGCAGTGTTTTAATAGACGACAGTTTGTGTGCACTTTGTTTGATGTTGTGTGCTACAAAATGAAAAATCATTGTTGCAGTGATATGTGAAGCTTAAAAGAATTTGAATAAACACAATTAGGGGAAACAAAAATGAAAATGATGATAAAGTAATCCATCAGACAACAAGAAGACAGAATCTATCACAGACTCAAAACTAAAACTTGACCAAAGAAGCAGTACTAATGACAAAGTGAACCATGGATGGGACAGTGTATTTTAAAAGGGTACATTTAATGTTTACACCTGTGCTTTCCTTATTGTGGCATACCCTAATGTTGGGTTGAAAAAAATCTTTTCCATTAACTTGAATTTACCAAGTAAAATTTGACACTGTTCACAAGTCTTTTACTTCTTGTCTTTCTTGTTTTTAAATTGTGATGTTGCGTGTTTATCTATTATTGTGCTTTTACTGGTGTCTTATGTAAACATATGAGCCACATGAATGGCAAATTTCTAATTAGAAACACTGAGGATTATCTTTGAAAATGGAAATTGGAAAGTCACTGTTCTAGTGTGGGTGAAGTGTAATGTAAATGTAATATTTGGTCTTTCGCACGTGATAATTATTTCCGAAAAAAGTGGCATCCTAATTTAACCCGAGCAGAGGTTTAATGAGTGGTAATAAATAAACCACTTTTGATATTTGAGTCATTTAGCAGGCCTAAACATGCTGAGAGTTAGCCATGAGCGATAGTCATGAAGGTCTTACAGTTAATTGCTCACACATAGTTTAAGAGGGAGGGTGTGAAAACATGCACAATAATCCAACCTCTTCAGAGGAATTATAGTTCTTCCCTGCAAATATCTCAGTATATGAGTCCATTTCTAAGCTGGGACCTTTAACCCCCTGTTAGTTGCTTTGGACGTGTGAGGATTAAAAAAAGTGTTTGTGAAATGCAAGTAAATAAAATTTAATTGACATGACTTGACTGTATTAAGGAAAGAAATAGAACAAATAATTTGTCTGTCATAAAACAATGTGTTAAATATTAGGATTGTGAACTCCAAAGGGGCTTGTGGGTAGATTTTGTTGGATTTATAGCCTTTTGACAGAGCAAGGGCAGGTTTAAACCTGACTCAATGCTCCATCAGTGACCCACTGCAAGTAAAAGGCCCTGTCTGTAAGAACAATCATGGTCCAACACAATCCCTGTAGTTGTTCTGTTGACGGATTTCTTGGTTGTTTGTATAGACAGACAAATAATGAAAGCATAAAAATTGTTATGCATTCATAGCGAGGATTTAATGGCTTCTCTACGATCGAACATGACAGGTGGAGTAAAGTGGGAGTCATAAGCGATAAACCCATCAGGATGAATGACAGCAGGTGGTTATTATGCCGTGAACATTAAACACACCGTAATTTCACAAGACACATCACAAGACACGAGTGAAATCATACCGAGGACTCCACTAAGAATATGTTTCACGATGTGATGGCTCAAAATGTTTGTGGATGCTCCTGTCGCGCATAAAAGAAGAGGGGCGTAATCCAGTGGGGAAGGCTGCGGCTGAACACAGCTGGAAGGCAACGACATCCAAAACAAAAGGTTTGAAACGAGCGTGAGGGATGTTGGAGGTGGTGTGACGGGGGTGAGGAGATATGACAAAAAGAGATACAGATCAGTGGTACTGAAAGGAAACTCTTTGCTGTAATTACATCTGTGTGTCCTTTTAAAAGATCACATACCTGCAATCTACAGTCAGTGACACACAATGACATATCCGGAGAAAAGGACAGACTCTTATTTCACAGTGATCATGGAAATCATGGTTCCTTTACCTAATAAAGAGCCTCCTCCTCTCAATCCAATTTGCACACAAATGAAATCATTAAAACATGTTTCCCTTGAGATGTTTACCCCCGAGTTATTAACTTATCTCTAAAAAACACAAGCTTTGAATCCTAATGGAATTAACCCTCTTTGTGTTTTGTGTGTGTATAGTGGGAAAACAGGAAAGGTTGTAAGGTAATGAGTGTGTGTGTGTGTGTGCACATGCCTATAGGTGTGTATCTACAAATGAGGTGCACAGCCGTATCAGGCAGTATCAGCATACAAACAGGTATGCAGTGCTGCAAAGGAGAGTCAATTAGGGGACAAAAGAGAGGAGAGCACAAACGACGAGAGGAGAAAGAATGAAAGAGAGACTTGGGAGGAAAAGAAAGCTTCAACTATGCTGCTCTCATTTCGTTTCTCTTGTCCGATTTCCCCCCACTCGGCTCCCACAAAGCAGGAATGCACAGGTTACAGCAGTGTGTGTGTGTGTGTGTCCTATATAGATGATGTAGTCGGTTCAGGTTCAGTTGTGTAAAGTAGGTGTGTACATTGACTCAAGGACTGTGCTGAAGTGCAGCCTCTTCAGTCAGTAAATTTGAGGAACAGGGTTTTACATACAGTTGGATAACGTACTCACGTCTGTAATTTGCAGCACATTGTGATGTCACAGTGAAGCTGACCTTCGACCATTTTGATATAAAATGTTCCTCTCAAGCCTTTACTGACATATTGCATCACGAATAGGACAAACTGGCAACATGAAAATATAATGTTTCCATCTTTGGCTGTTGCCAGCGCAGAGACATAAAAGCCTGTTTTGCTCCTGTCAAGTGTCTGATGTGTTATTTACTTTTCATCCCTAAACTTTTTACCAAGCTCATTTAGATCACCAAAATTGTTAAAGTTAGCCTCATGTTGGCTTTGGGAAGCATTAGACTAAAAATCCTGAAGTGTATATGACATTAAACTACTGCAAATACTGAAGTTTAATTTCTAATATATATTTTGCATTGTTTTATTGATATACACTTAAATATAAGATCAGAAATCAGATCTGAGACGTTACACCACAGCCCATTTTTAATAAATTCATTCAGCTTTTCTGTGTCACAGTAGAATAACAGTAGAGAAGATGAAGTCTTCTCTGACCTGAGGATTCAGCTGGCAGCAGCTACACCTGAACTTATTTGCATCAAAGCCACACTTTGCATGTTGTCTGGGACGAGAGGCTTCTTAAAAAAAAAATTCACTGCGGAAGAAGAGCTTTTTTACCAGCAGTAGAAGCCTTGATAGTTTCACCTGCACAACAAGAAGTAAAAAAACAAAAACAAAACATATTTGCTGATTGCTCCTCTTGTCTGCTGTTACTTCAACAGAATTAAAGTGTCAGAGGAATCGTTTGGTGGCATTTTTGTGCCGTTGGATGGTTTAGTACAGAGAGAAAGCATGGCAAGAGAGATTCAACACTCAAAAAGGTCCAATGGGTTTTAATTTCAGGATAATATGTAGTGCTACGGTAACATTTTAGCATACACTAATCTCTTATCGGCTGACCACATTTCCTTCCCTCCATGCTCTGAATGTGCTTTATGACTCATCATCATTTAGCTCTATTTGACTCACATTACATCTATGCAAACATATGCAAGATACGTTTAGCAGAAGTTGCAAAAAATAAAGTGAGAGGAACAAAAACTCAAAGAAAACATGCACGCATTCATTGATTTCCCAGGAATGGCTAGTTCTGGCCTCTGGCAATGAACCTGGCCGTGAATGAGCTTTAACACTTGACATGAACATGATAAATGGCGGGGACTTCGCTCCACTCACCTCATGTTAACAGTATTTCTATAGCACCTATCATATTGTCATTTGTTATTTGTGGTTTCAACAAAAGCGTAGACCTTAGCCAGACCTTGATGAACTAGTTCTTAGTGACAAAAGGTCAGGACACATCAGATTAAGTTCCCACAACCTGTGCTGTCTGGGGGGGTTGAGGGGGTTGAATTAAAACATGCATGTTAGGGATAAAGCACAAAAACACCCACTTTTATCTCAGTATTATCACTACCTAGTCGGTTTTGTGTATCTACCTACTCTCTTTATTTTTCACTCATTCACCTGATTGATCAGTTAATTGATTCATTGATTGAATGATTACTCAATCAGATCAGATCAACTGATTCATCAGGGACAAACTCTCGGCAGCTTGCTGTTCGCCTTCTTTGTCCAAACAGATACAACGGAGAGCGGGCTCAACGAAATGACCTCAAAATAATCAAGTCTTTGAACTCTTGTACAGCAAAAACTGCTGAGTGACCAGGACATGAAAGTTAAAGGAACCAGAAGAAAGAGACCCAGTGCTGCCATTCTCACGTTGATATTTTCTCATAATTAGACACTATAAAGTAGCAAGTTGTATGACTTTGATTATTTTACACATGCAGTTTTTTTTTTTTCAACTAAACCTTTGACATTTGGAAAGATTACTAAAATCAATGCCACATAATATCTGCCAGTAATAAGAAAGGACAAAAATGTCATTAGCTTAGGTTGGCATAAGGGCGGAGAAACGAGGGAGAACAGTAACCCAGCCCAGTCCAATATCCAAAAATACAAGTATCAGCACTTCTGCAGCTCACTAATTAACATGTTATATCTTCTTTACAATCACTGGTCATAAGGGAGACATCAGATACTGAGAACTTTCATCAACACAAACACAACACAGCCTAACAGGGATGAAAGCCTGCAGGCACCTTTGGTAGCATTTTAACACAACATATTACAACTATACTCACATTTCCAAGCAAGCACAAACGCATATTTTGTTAAAGAGATTAGTGGTAGAAAGAAAGACTGGACTGGGGGGTGGGGAGGAGGTGGGGAGGGGGGGGGGAGGGCAGGGGACAGCTCATTTTTCCTCATAATAACTACTCTCACCTGTTCATCGCCTGGCTTGGGACAGAAAGATCCCTCTCTCCCTCTCTCTCTCTCTCAACCCCACACCCGCCCCCTCTTTCCTCAACCCACCACCTTCCACCTCCCAGAGATGGCCGTATAAAGTGAGCCTTTGAGCCGAAGATGCTGCCACTGTGTGTCCCAGCTCTCTCTCCCCTGCAGCCCAGCCCGCCCTGCGGCCCAGCCCTGAAACTGATCCAGGTTGGCTTTCTCACCGAGAATTTTCTCACACTCTTACCTGTCAATCACACACCAACACAATGTACAGGAGGAGGAAAAAAAAAGTGTGTCACACGTAGTATGTATACAACACACACACGCACACACCACACAGTAAGGCACACAAAAATAAACTGTAGTTAAGGGAAGCTAATTGGCTCCGGGACAGAGTCTCCCTGGTAAGTGGGCTGATACCAATCAAGAAGAAGAAATCTAAGACAACTCTTTACTACATTCTCGTGTATGTTGTGTGTGTGCTTAGTGTGTGTGCAACTTAAGGGGTCTACTGTGCACAGACCCGGGGGCCTAAATGGTCAGAGGACCCCCAGAGCAGCTGAAACTGAAACAACTGAAACAATTAGAGAAAAATAAAGTGAACACAAAAATGCACAATGACTGCAAAAAACCATAAAACAACTATAAAGAGACACAAAATGAATTCAAGACCCTTAAAAAGAAATCCAATATAACCGCAAAGGGACGCAAAATAGTTAAAAACAAGTCTAAAATGACCACAAAGGCAAGGCAAGCAAAGCAAAATATAGATGCAGCACATCCACGAAGGGATGAAAAACAGCAAATAAGAGATGCACAATGACCACAAAGGCATGTTAAAAAATGCAAACGCTAAAAAGAGTCTCTGTCCGTCCAGGGGTCTTGCTATGTTGGGTTGCTGGGAGAGTGATCCATCGGGTTATAAAACATTAGGAGTATGTTTGTGTCATGCTCTGTGTGTATCTGAAGCCTTGCCTAGGTTTCGTGCAATATTACTAACATTATTACAACACAATATGATTATGAATTACAACCACAAAGCATTTTTGTTGAATTTCTGTAATTCTTTCATTATTAAAAGTGAGTCATCCATGCTAAGAGCGATCAAACCAGACAAAAAGAGAGCAAGAAAAGACCCCAGGGACTTTTCTTTCACTCAAATAGAAAAACTAAGGAACAAACAGAACTTCCTTAATCCCTGGAAATATTACCACATCATTTTGAGGGGATTCTCTCAAGCAGGCTTGATTGCTGCATTCAAGAGTCCAGGATAGAAATGATTAATGGGTGGAAAGAAGGATTGATGGATTTCTAGAATATGGGGTGTTTGGAGAAGGTAAGATCTGCAATGAATGAGCATCTTTTATGTCCGTCACTGCCATTAAAGCTTCTCATTTTCCTTCTTTTATGAGGGTTTAGGTCTCAAAGCAAACAAATACAGCATTGTGAAATTTATACGCCTGTGGCTTATTTTCATTCCAAATTAATCTGGCAAGTGCTTTCTCGATTAATCAATAAAATGTCACAATGAAAAATATCATCATGGAGACAAGAATTGAAATAGTCTATTTTCTCTCAAATTCCATTATTCGTGATAAAAGCTACTATTTATTGTGTTTCTTGTGTTAGTAATGGTGTTTTTTTTTTTTGTCTCTTCCTGAATTATTTGGTAAAAACCTAAACAAAAGAGGAAGAGGGAGTGCTGGCGGAAGAAAGACGAAAAAGTAGAAAGAATAATCAATATCTGTTTCTTGGCCACACTTGCATACTGTTGTGCTAATGAATGATTAATTGGTTTTCTCGTTCATGAGGACACAAGATGGAGCAGCCAGCAGTGTGGTGGTTGATCAGGACACAGATGTTCAATATGGCCTGGAGAGAGCAACAGCAGACCAAAAGTTTTAACAGAAGGAGAGAAAGATCATTAAGGATGGATGAGGTGAAAGATGACCCTGAAGATAGCAATTAATGAATAATATAGTCTATAATGGTATATAATGAAGTGTTTATCGTCTCTTTTTTCAGTCACAAAGGATTAAAGTGGACCAAAGAGTTAGTTTTCCTTCTCAGGGACATATATGTGAACAAAGTGTTCATGTGTGGTCCTGATTAACTGTTTCTATTCGTGGTTGATAAATACAATAAATGGAAAAAAAATTCAAACTCCTAGGCCTGCTGTCAATACGTCAATAAATTGTTTCCATGTGTATTTTGGCCCAGTTCTCCAGCAACTTTACATGTGTCATGGTGGTAAATGATTTTCCAAAATCTGGCTAATCTGGTTAAAAATGTTGGCCTTATTTTGGTGGTTAGAATTTGTCAGTAAAAATGATTAAAGGGTAAATGATTCATCAGTAATAATTTCACCTTTGGTGCCAGCGGGATGCCAACATAAGTAATTACTCTGCTAATCTAATATTTCCTTTAGATCTGAGGGTATTTAGTCATGAACTAAAGAAACACAATGACTGTGTGATAAACGTTCA
This sequence comes from Echeneis naucrates, assembly GCF_900963305.1. Classification (NCBI taxonomy): domain Eukaryota; kingdom Metazoa; phylum Chordata; class Actinopteri; order Carangiformes; family Echeneidae; genus Echeneis; species Echeneis naucrates. Next base: position 12,351,511 of record NC_042523.1, on the reverse strand, counting down.
GTAAACAACAATTGGGACTTGAGTTCATCCTGAGGCATTTCAATCCATACAGTATTTGTTGAAATATGTCAGTTTTCACGGTAGAAGAACTGAATAACCAACAGTGCAGAATGGATTTCTTTTTCTTTATTGTCCTTTAATAATCTTTTGACTCCTCAGAGCTATCTTAAAGCTCCTTGGGAGGGATGGAGAGACCCTGACTCTAACCCTGAGGTTTCAAACAGTTCATCTAAATAATATCTTTACTTCTCTCCCATGAAGATAAATGTTTCATTTTTCCAAGGGTATTGCTTTTTTTTTCTTTACCAGCTACTGCTATATAACACAATAAAACTATTACTTTGACTGTTTCCATTTTAAACTGGACTGTCTTTTCCAACAGACAGTTACACAGGACAAGAACAAATGTTTTCTATTTATTGACATGTTCTGTCCATGTCACTCTGCCCGTCTACTTTAAGCCACATGCAGAGAAGGACAAAAGAGGTGTAAAAGCATGTGAATGCAAACTCTGCCTTTGAGCACCATTGTTATTCCACTCGAGCCTCACTTTGAGTGTATTGTTGTATTTCAAGCTCAGCCTGTTCCCTTGGTAACCATACTGATAACCAGCACTGCCCCTGTACTTACTGGCCAGGCGTATTTGAAGGGAATGACAATGTGTCCGTTAGTCCCATCCTCTCCTCCTCCCCCTCCTCCTCCATCATGTCCTCGGTGGCGGAGCGACTGGGAGTTTCCACCGAGGATGCCTGTGCTGCCTGACCCAAAGGTGCAAGCTCCGGTTGGCACAACCCGGGCCTGGTACTCCTTAAGACAGGCTTGGAAGAAGGTGTCACACTGGTCCCTGGCGGAGCAGCGTTGGCCCCCGGTGGCCTGGAGGTCACAGCAATCTCCGGTCTGCAGGAGTCCATGTGGGTTCTGGAAGTGCCGGATCTGGAGCTCAAACATCCCCACAGCATAAACAGCCTGGGTCCAGAGACAGGGAGAGGGATACATTATTAAATATGCATGGTGTATGAAATGTATGAAAAGACAAGTCAAACAATTCATAATTTCATAAATCCTTTGATGTCTTTCATCTAGTATTAGGAGGATTGCAAAATGTGAAGTACTCCACTGATAATCTAATTTTACTTAAAAAAATACACAATCTGGGAAAACAATCTTGGTTTAGAAAAAATATATATATATAATTATTATAAAATTATTATTATTATTCTAAAATACAAAAATTATGAAAATTATAAAATGTATATAAAAATACAGTTATTTATGTGTGTGTGAGATCACTGGGGAGATGATGATACCCAAAAGCCAGCTAACACTTATTTTCTTTTCTCCTCCCCTTGTTCTGCCTGAAAACAAGCTGAAATGCTGCTGTCACTTTTCTTTCTACAACCATCTCCTCTCTGCGTTACTGCAGTTCTCCTTTTCATCCTTTTTCTTTTTCCTGTTAAAGTTTGATGGAGGACACACACACACACACACACACACACACACACACACGCTGTATAGTTAACAAGCCCCCCTGAGAGGCTCAGAGCACCAGGGTCAGGTATTTGTCTACATGTGTGTCTGTATATGTCAATGCAGGAGAAGGAAACAATGGCTTTGGCTTCTACTAACAACCAACAACACAAAAATAAAGCAACTGTTGTCTTGGTCTGCCATGTACACACTGCTGATGAATAAATCTGAATAATTCACAGCCTTTTTGGCATAAATACTAAACTAACGATGGCTCATTAACTCCAGGAATCAGAATTATGTATCCCCTGCAGAGCTGTGTAGTCCGTCATGGACAGAAATCACCAGGACCAACGAGATCTCATGTGTCTGCCAGAATCTCAATCTCCCCATTGTGTTTGGCTGTGTCCCTCTCCTGCACCCTGTCCCTGAGCTGAGAGGGGCTAAAGGGGTGAGGTAGGGATGGAGGGGGGTGGGGGAAGGTGGACTCATCTACATCAAAAGGCTTGCAGAGATACAGCAACGCTCATCACTCTGCATCCTCCTTTCTTCCTCTCGTACTCTCACTGCCCGAGCCATTCCCCACATACCAGCATTTCAGCGCTTCAATCGGACCAGAGAGAGGAAAGTGGGGAGGAGGAGGAGGGAGGGAGAGAGAAATAGCAGCTGAGGCGCAAACTCTTTCTGCAGGAAAGCTCTTGAAGTTAAAGGCTCAGTACACCCAAAAGTCTAAGCTGGTTCACACATTCAAGGCTGAACACCTGAACAGCTAAGACTGCAGCTAAACAGCTAACAGCTAAAGTGAAAACAAGTTCGAACCAACCACAGCAAAATGATAATTTATTTAGAAAAAACACAAGAAATTGTGTTTTCCTTTGAAAATTTTAATTTTCAGAGGACAGTGACCATAATTATTAACCAGAGAACTCACTTCTTAAAGCGCAACAGCTGCATCTACAATTCCAGATATGACACAGGAAATATGAGCCATAGACATAACATTTTCTCCATGCATAAATATTTAATCCTATTTGGAAAAACATAAAAAAATATATATACTTTTCCTAGCACGTTGAATGTCAATTGAAAGAAATGTGAAAATCAACAGTGTTGATAATCGAGTGGGGTAATTTTTTCATGGAAAATGGGAGTGCAATGTAAAAATAACTGAAGAAATAACAGTCAATACTAAAATGGTTTCCATCTTATTTTGTGTCATGTGAGAGTCAATTCTGTAACTTCAAATAAAAAACGCCTTTTGAAAAGCCCTGGCTTTATCTAATGCATTAAAAAATGTTTTCTGACGTGTGTTAAACCAAAGGATGACTAACTGATGATGATGGTTGAGGCTCACTGCGAAGCACAGTTTTATTATGAGCCTCGGGCAATATGGCAGCCCTCTAGATTGAGCCATCAGGCTTAGGAGATGAACGGGATTTATTGGGGTTTTGGTTGAACTTTTCGTTTCATGGCAAATCTAATGTTATCTGCTTCTTTTGCTTCCCTTTGAAAATGAATGAGCCTGATTTTGCAAAGCACTTTTGAAAATCACCTTGAAACGGTGCAGCGTTATCCTGCACTTCGGTGTGAGCCCTGAGACCAATGACACTGGACAGCTGATGGGCTTCATATTAAAATGGCTCTGCTGAAAGCATGTCTAGATGGGGATGGTCCCCTGTCATCTGCATCAGAAAGAGTCACCAGCAGCAGCGGAGGATCGTGTGTGTGTGTTCGTGTACTTCACACTGCAGTGCAGTTGCAGAAATGGAGGGAGTGGAGTGTGTTGTTCCTCAGCTGGGAGAAGGTTGCAGAGGTGCAAAGACAGACACGCCGAGCTGCCTGAACGTTCAACATTCACACGCCCCGGAGTTTATTCGGCTGTGGCCCCGAGCTCCACACACACCCAAGACACAGATGCTGGATGTGAGCTCAGGGCTTTAACAAAACACACACACACACACACACACACACACACACACACACACACACGTGAATACAGGCACACAGTCACACTCCACAGCCCCTCTGGGCCTGTTCGTGCTACTGCTGAGTCCTGTCTCGCATCACATCATCCTGATCAGACTGGCAGCTTTCTGGCGGCTCACTGAGCGAAAGGAAAAAAAAATGCGGTTTCTCACCTCATCAGTATTTTGCTGGCATGAAATCCAAACCTTTCATGATGACAAAATAATGAGTATGATGCTACAAGCTGCTTGTCAGTATCATTAATGCAAGTTAAACAGTGACTTTTAAACTCTGCAGTCATCTGTGTCACAAAAAGGAGATCTGCGTTGATGCAGCCATGAAGGATGGAGACGAGGGCGCAGGAAAGCGTCGGAAAGTGTGAGAGGATTTCAGGACAAATCAGGTTAAACTTAAATTCACATAATACACCAGCAGCCAGAGCCGGCTGAAGGTGGGGATGCACAGAGAGGCGGATGCGCTGACTCCTTCGGGCTATTAAACAGGGCGGGATGCTGAACAGAGGGTGTGTGTTTCAATAAAGAAACTGGGCCTCAAAACGAATTTATAAATCATATGTAGCAGCTCCATGATGCTAATTTTGCTTGATTTCAATCATAATGGACTACTCGTTAAAAAAATGGCTAAAACAATGGCCAGTTCTTCTTGATAATGTTTTTTTAAAAAACATTTTGCTGTGCCATGTGTATTCCATGTGTCCGAAACAGGATTACAGTAGTTGTATTTTGTGTGGGATCGCACACACCAGCAGGCTGAAACAACAGGTGGGCAGAGCGCCATGTAGGAGCAGAGAGAGGACTGCACAAAGGGGAAAGGGACAGTATGTGGACTCCATTACTGACCGTTTTCGAGCAGCTGTGAAAAGAAATAGAGACTAAACACACAGTTGAAGTCAGCTTCGGGGGGGTTAAGAGCATGCAGCCTAAAATAGCACCTAATCAGTGGCTTACCTGCGGTTGTATCGTGAGCGCAACGAGTAAAATCAGAGTCCGCTGCAGGTGGAGGTGTCCCCGGTGACGGTCACTCCTCATTTCTGTCCTCCCGATGGTCTTTCTGCTCCCGTTTCTGGAATCAAACCGAGTTATCCTGCGCGCCCTTGAACTCTCCATCCCCGCGTCAAAGGATTGGCCACCGCGCGGTGCGCTTCGGTGCGGCGTTGGTGGTGGCGGTGCCCCCCTCACCCCCTTCCTGGTCCCTCCTCGCGGCCGTGCGTCCGTCTGCCCGCCCAGCTCTCCTCCTTCTCCGGTCTTAAACCCCGAAACTCCCGCAGAGCCACTTCATCGCGTCCAGTTCACAGAGCATAACCAGGCTGCCTGTGTCTCGGCTTGGTTTTATCCCCCACCCAACCCCACACACATGCAGGCATGCACACGCACACGCACACTTGATCACCCTCTTGCTTTCCACTGGGAAATAGACTTTGCACACAAACACACAGACAACACGTAATCACACCCCCTTTCGCTGTATACCTCCCTCCACCTGCGTTAAGAGGCTTTAAAGGTCCAATCTGCCGGCTCACTTGACTTGAACTCTTATCCCAATCAGCTGGCACTCTCTCTCCTCCTTCTTCGACTGTCTTTCATTAAGCCTGGTGCACGCAGGAAAAAAGAAGAAGAAGGGGGAAACAGACAGAAACCCCCCTAAATGTCGCCCACATGCATCATATTTCCTAATGAATGTGCGGGGGAGGCTTCCAAAGTTGTGCCTCTCCAGCGGAATGATTTCGCCCTGCGCTCTTCTCATCCAAGCGGCTGGTTTGCCATTTGTCCACCCGACACGAAGCCCGGCGGCGACAGAGTCAGTGTGGGAAACAATGAGGGAGCCAGAGAATCAGAGGGAGGCAGAGAGGGTGTGTCCTGAGGCAGGGAATATCCGTCTTTCAGCTCTTGTCCGGACTGCTCCAAGCGCGCACCGGCGCTCTCATCCCTCCCTCTGTGGCCTGCACTCTGAGCCACCTGTAGACCGACACAAACTTTACCTCCATCGGTAGAGATTATCCTGAATGCGTTTCGTATGGGCTTCTCCTCGTTTCCCCTCTTCAAAGTGCAAATGTGCCAAATAACTCCATTTACAGTTTCGGAGTTCTGAACAGCGAAGCTTTGAAGCCGCACCCCCGCATCATTAGACAGCTCCCGCTGCGGGCGACGAAATGGAAGTTGTTTACAAAATAAAAACAAAAAAGAGAAAGTGTGTGAGAGAGAGCAAAAAAAAAAAAAAGAACAGGAAAAAAAGTGATCGCCATATTCAGATTTATGGTTGAACATGTTTGGACAGCTGCCGGCCTGAGCTCTGTGCGCACATGGCTGGGCGCATAAATATAAAAGAGAATTGTAGTGAGCACAGGCATCTTTTCAATATTGGCACCGCTCACATGGCATATTTTCCACATATGACCTCCAGTGCCCGCCTTGATGGACCCAAGACCTCCACACAATGTACCTTTTTATCAGAGGAGATCTAATGAGATTCGACCTCCCCCCTCCTCCTCCCGCTCTCCCTCCTCCATCTTGAAGTCTATCACGGGCTTGTTGCTCCAGCGCTTCCCTGACAACTGCTGGTGTTTCCACAGTCTGGCGCTCAGCAGTGACCCCGGGGCAGAACAGAGGGCTCTTGAGGAGCAGAGCGTTGATTTGCATAGAGGAGCAGTGACCTCCACACATGAGCCGAATGTGTAACCAAGCACCCGGAAATAAGACGGCATCAGTGGGTGCCCGCGGAGCCTGCGGTCCGAGGTACACCTGAAGGAGAGACCCCAAAACCAAAAGCTCCGGTCCTGCTGTCTCTGCAGGAATGGAAGCCATGTGCATATGGCGCCATCTAAAGGTCACATGTGTCTGTCATACACAGGCTGAGGAGGTGCGGTTTGAGAATCCAGCTTCAATCATCATCAAAAGGTCTTCGATCTCTTTCAGCTGGATCTGTGGGTGCAGTTGGATCAGATTTGATTAACAGAAGCCAAACAACTGTCGTCAGAATCTGACTCAACTGTTTCAAAACCCTACATTGCATGTGTTCTTTGGAAACTAAAGTATTCATTCTAAACTGAATATAATCTCTTGAGGGCTTGAAGGGTTTAGCCAGAGGAAGCAGTTTGCCATGGTGATCAATCCAGTAGCTTCAGATGTAAATATTTTTTTGTGGAAGCAAACAGTGGAACACGCGACAACTTGCCGTCACTTTAGATACAAACCACAAGACTGATGACACACAATGTGACAGCAGCCTGCAGATGTAAAGCCAATCCTTCAGTCTTACTGTTGTACAGGCCTACTGCTCAGATATGCATTTTGTTTGATCTGAAGTGAGAACAAACAACTGCCATGTGTAACCCACCAGATCATTTTAAGTTGCCTTTCAGTCCCTGGATCTAAAAGATAACTATGTTGGTGAATGGGAAGGCAGTAGGTGCACACACAGACAGTCCCCCCCCCCCACACACACACACACACCCACCCCTGGTAGCTAAGGTCAGTGCTTTCTCAAGGCAAAATAAGGGAGTGTGGAAAGGCTTGGGAAACTGCAGAAGAATGTGCATTTCTGTGTACACTGTTAAGCTGACCTGAAGACAATTACTCAGGGCACAGTTTAAGTCCACAATAGAGGGGCCCTGTGTGCACTGGGCACAGTTGATAGTGCAAGTCTAAATTAAGCTTTTCAGGCCTAATTCACACGTCACACTGTCCCATTCTAATGAATCAAGCCTTTGAGGGGGGGGGGGGGGGGGGGGGGGGGGGGGGGGGGTGGTTGTGAAAGGGGAGGGTGTTCCTATAATGTGGCATGTAATTACAACTACAGCATTTGATGGCTGAGAGGGGCCTAAGAGAATGTCCTCCGAACATAGTGGGCGTTTACTAATTGCCAAAATGCAAGACAATTATAAATATATTTCAGACACTAATCTGTTGCATTCTTTCAAGAGTTGCTTAAACACCTATTTTCCCCACAGAGAAACTAAAAGTTAAATTCACACTTTTACTGTGATAAACTTAAACATTGTTAGTAATTCTCTATTTAAGAATTTTAAAAACTGTTACTTTGCAGTTCATAATTTCAAAAATGTATAGTGAGTTGATAAATCATAATGCATAGTAATACAGGCCAAATTCCCAAACTACAATACCACACCACTATAATCACAGTGGTAAGAGGTCCCTTGTAATATTGTGCACACATACCGATACATGCCTAATTGGATGATTTAAGGAAAAGTGGCACCATATAAAGACAAATGAACAAATATGCAGCATGTATATTTATGCTTGAGTAAATATACACTGTCCTAAGTTTTCATGTTGTACTATTATGAATACACATTTACTTGTAAACTGGCTACTTCGCTTTCACACTGTGGGACATTTTTTTGCAAAAAAAAAAAAAAAAAAAAAAAAATCTGATTATCTCCTGCACCACTGGTTGCCACTTCAGAGTTCACACAGATGTGTTTAACAAACTGAACATGAAAATTAAGTTTAATCAGCCCAGTGACGCAAGAAGAATATGTGTCAAATTTCTCTGAGCTTTCTTATCCATGTTGGAATAAAAAAAAAAAAAAAAAAAAAAAAAAAAAAGTAAAAATTTTAATTTAAATTAAATGTAAGAGGGAAAAGATTGTTTATAGGGCCAGAAATTGAAAGCTCTCTACAGCAGGACACAGGAAATTGGGTTTTTTTCTCTGGCACAAGAACATCTATTAAAAAAAAAAAAAAAAAAAAAGCAATGTTAATGGAAATTTCAGGCAGCTAGCAGTCTGAACTCTGACATCAGCATCCACAGACTGAATTCAATCAATTACCTTTGTTGACTATTTTCTCCCTGCTTTTGCTGTAGAAGCCTCAAGTAATTTCCCCTCGTTATTCCAGACATTTGTGTTCATTGCATACAAGCAAGAAAATTATTCTACATATGGGCCCCAATAAAGTAGCTATGATTAATAGAATTAATTATCTGAAGTATTAAAACTATGCAACACACTGCATCATGTTGGGAAGAGTTAAACTCTGCTGAAAATTAACTGGGATATAAGCACATGTGAAGTCATGAGGCAGAGCACAGTCAGAGAAACCATTTAATTATTTAAAAGGAAAAAGCTCCAGGTACAATGTCTGGTAAACCAGACTCTGGGTGCAATGCTTTATGACAGACAATATAAAAAAAATGTTGGCACATCAAGTTGCTTATAGATTAAAAAAAAAAAAAAAAAGACAATAAAAAGAAATAACTGCAATTGATTTGGGAAATTCCTATCAACTGGATGAAGTGATCAATGTCCATAGGTGCACCTTATAATTACGCATATCAGGAGTTATGTAGCACAAACAAACACAGCAACTTGATGTGACTAAAGCATACTTACATGTAATTCTTGAGGTGGGAGGAGGGACCACCAGCTATGCAGGACTGATCAGAGAATGCACATTTCTAAAAACTAGTTCTTACGTCGAGTCACTGCTCTTTGTGATAGATGCTATTTCTTAGCGAACGAGATCTTCATGGCATTAGTTTGTGTGATCTTAAAGCCTTGTAATGCATCTCTTGCAGCACCAGCCTGTACTTCATTCTCAAACTCCACAAAGGCGATGTCATGACGGCCAGGGACCAGACGCACTTCCTTGAAGCCAGGAAACCTTGATACACAGCAAAAGAGTCAGGTTTAGTCTTTAACCACTTGACAAGTGCAAATATGCAAATTTAAATGAGTTGTTACTAACTGGTTGAAGAGCATCGAGAGCATGAGTTCATTTGTCTCCTCCGGCAGGTTGGTGAGGAAGAGGATGTGGTTGGGTGGATTTTCTGCCACCTATGTGGAAGCCAGTATGTCAGTATATATGATAAATAATGCTTACAATAAGTAGTTGGGGGGCAGCACAGCAGCATAGTGGTTAGCATTGTTGCCCCACTAAAAGAACGTTGCAGGTTTGCTTCCCAGGCCGATTGGCCTTTCTGTGCGGAGTTTGCATATTCTCCCTGTGCTTGCATGGGTTTTTCACTGGGTACTCCAGTTTTCTCCCATCATCCAAAGACATTATGTTTCTCTGTAGGTTTTAGAGTGAGTGGTGCTTTGTTTCTGTGCATTTGCCCTGCAACGGACTGACAACCTGTCCATGGTGATCCCACCCTCACCCAGTGTGAGCTGGGATCGGCCCCAGCACCCCCCCAACATGGAAACAGATAAGCAGTAAAAGATTAATAAATGAATGAAAGTACTTGGGACAGAACGCTACCTGCTGAGGCATTTGTCCAGGCATCTGTCCTGGCATCATCTGACCAGGAGGCATGGCCCCAGGAGGCATCTGACCAGGTGCCATCCCAGGAGGTGGCATCATACCTGGTGGAGGCATGTAGGGTGGCTGCCCTGGCATGTGCATCATGCGGGGAGCCTGGCTCATGGGAGGCATTCCCTAAAAGGGTGAGGTGCACGTGTCATTAGCATGTCAGTAGTCAGAATATTTTCCAAACTAACTCCTTCAGTTGTCCTCCATGTCACCAATTATCCCCAACCAGGTCCTCTGAGCCAATATGCTATTTACTTTTGCATGAAGATTGGTGTCAATTTGTTTGGTCATCTTGTCTGTCAGCATGAACAGACACCAACAGAAGTGAGTAACAAATTAGATTCCAGAGATTTGATTGAACCCATTTTTTGCTCTTTCACATAAAAGCAAATATTAACACTTGATGCAAATATTAACACTTGATGCAAATATTCTGTTCCCAACACCAACTTACAGGGATGGCAGCAGGTACCCCAGCAACCATGGAGGCAGCAGCGCCTGGTACACCTTTTTTAGATCCTGCTGCATCAGGTCCCTTAATCTTCTTCTTCTCTTTTTTACGGTCTCGCTCCACATAAGTCCCCTTCATTTTGGCTATGATGTCTGAGTCCTGCTTGGCATATTGAATACGCTGCAAGAAAGGACAGAATTATATTTAAAGAACATTTTGACAAGTTATTTTGAGGCTTTGTATGTTGTGTTTAATATCAGAATAAAATAATTTACTTGATTTACCCTCCAATTAAATATGTCAACACAAACTTGTAAGAATGACATCGAAATGACAATAGGTGTATGAATTTGCCATTATTCCTTAGCATTACGACTAAATTATTTAATATTTTAAGACATCCTGGATAACCCCAAGGAAATAAATTAAACATTTAATTCAAAACACTTCACATAGCCTTGTTTTAGAAGAAGTCGTCAGAGGTAAAATTGTCTTGATATTAAATAAGTGTCATTTCCAACGGGTTAATTCTTTGCTAAGCTCTTCGGCAGTCTGGTACTTTAATGGGTGACCTACCATGGGTTTGTCGTAGAAAGGGAATCCCTGCATGGATCTCAGGGCATTGGATGCACTGTTGACCTCTTTAAAGATTACAAAGGCCTGACCCTTCATCTTTATGTTTCGTGCAACCAGGATGTCCAAAATCTGCCCGAACTGTGAGAAGATGGCGTACAGAGACTTTTTCAGCTCTGAAGAGGAATTAACAAATAAGACAAACCGTCAGATTAATATAATATAATGCTGCTGAATGTGCGAGAGGCTGGAAGGTGACGATCCCTGAACATACCATCCTTCTTGATTTTCTCGTTCAAGTTGTTGATGTAGATCGTATGATTGAGCCGAACCTCCGCTGTGGCCATTTCCAACCCGCTGTTGTGTTACTGGATTTAAAAAGCTCAAAGTGTTAGTTTTAAAACGGGTAAAAGCATAGTTCCTGTTCAACGCCAGCTAGCTAACGAGCTAGTGTTAAGAAACGCGGAATGCGCGTAAGCCTACAAGCTAGCAACAGTTAACATCGTTTAAATAACTGCATTCATACATCACTTACATCCGAGCCTCCCTTTTCCCAAAAATCGTCAAATGTGCTCCTCAGTTTCACAAACACGACGCAGTTAACTTTACGCTTTACTTAAAAGAGACTCAACTTACCACGAAGGGATGAATGAAAACCCCGGCCTTTGCCAACTTCGTTGAATTTTCTCGCGTTAGCGGACGCATGGACGTAATTTCCGGTGTGGGAGAAGTTTTTCTTCTTCGTTGCATTTATCGGCGGATTGCAATACCAATTCATAGGTACATACCGCCACCTACCGCATCGTATGTAGAATGGGATTCAGTTTGTTTGTTTCACGAAATTTCATATTTTTTAAAGAAAAAAAATCTGGTAATACCATTCACATTCCATGCTTTCTGTCACCGAACCACGTCTTAATGTAAATAAAGATAGTGGATGGAGGGACACGTTTTTGGTAGCAGAATGTGAGCACGTTATTTTACTCAGGCACATGGATTAATGGTTTGCGCCTGCACTCTACACCATACAATGTCATAACACAGAAAGATTTAATTAACACTCTAGTCTCTGCAGGGGTCAGGAGTCTGGTGTAGTCGTGAACATGATCGGTTGGCCGGGGAATCGAACCCGCAATCTATTATGGGTTTTATGTAGTTTCAGTTTCTGCTTCCTGTCCAGCAGGAGTCAGTCACAAAACATTTATTATATGGACACAATAAACAGTCTGACTCCGGGGGGTCTGGGGTCCAGTCCGTGGAGGTCTCTACTGGTTGTGCTGTGTGTTACCTCGTGTTGATTAATAGACAGTAAACTATTATCAAACTTATACTGAGCTAAGAATTCAACCTCTTTTCTCTTTCCCTAAACTGTTCAGACGCTCCGCTAATCTAACTAACCGATTAGAAATGTCCTCTAGCTCTCTCTCTCTTCCTCCTTCTCCTCTCCTGTCCTGTTTGTGTGCTACATGTCTAGTTCCTCCTCTGCCTCCTTTTATGATAGTATTTCTTGTCATAGGTGCAGGATGATGGCAGATATTGAGGCGAGAATTGGTGAGCCCAGCTTACACTGGTGTAGCTAGCCGCTAGCCACTCTACCCTAAGGAACATGAAGTTAGCGACACCAGCGGCAAATAAAAAAGAAGAAGAAGAAGAAGGGGAAAACAGAAGATCCAGTAGGTGGCGACAACTGCTGGTGTGTACCACCGAAGAAGAAACGAGATCAGTTCTTCCGAATATGGACACATCTGCTACAGAGAGCTGAGTGGAGGACTAAACACGTCCTGAAGAGGTACAGGCGTCCGCAGTGGTTAACACGATCAGTAGGTCGCTGTAAATAAGAGGTAAAAACAGGAATTGAGTTTTGACTGTATTTTTGTCCACAAACAAAATCAACCACCGAGTTCTTTCAGCGCCACTGCTGTTTCTTTTTGGTCATGACGGACTTTCTTTGAGTTTGGTGAAGTTTTTTCGAGTCGTTACCAGATCACTTTATATTGTAAAGATCCAATATATATATATTCATAGGCCTTCTCTCTTCTCTCTCATTCAATCCAGACAGAGCTGAGTGAAAATGCCAGTGCAGTGTCCGCTGTCCTCTCCACTAGCTCCACCAGCTCCAGGTCTACATCCTCCTCCTCCTCCTCCATCAGCTCCGGGTCTACCTCCTCCTCTTCCTCCTCCATCAGCTCCGGGTCTACATCCTCCTCCTCCACCAGCTCCAGGTCTACCTCCTCCTCCTCCATCAGCTCCAGGTCTACATCCTCCTCCTCCTCCATCAGCTCCGGGTCTACCTCCTCCTCTTCCTCCTCCATCAGCTCCGGGTCTACATCCTCCTCCTCCACCAGCTCCAGGTCTACATCCTCTTCCTCCTCCATCAGCTCCAGGTCTACCTCCTCCTCCTCCTCCTCCATCAGCTCCAGGTCTACATCCTCCTCCTCCTCCTCCTCCATCAGCTCCAGGTCTACATCCTCCTCCTCCTCCACCAGCTCCAGGTCTACCCCCTCCTCCTCCACCAGCTCCGGGTCTACATCCTCCTCCTCCTCCTCCTCCTCCTCCACCAGCTCCAGGTCCACCTCCTCCTCCTCATGCCTCAGGACACCAGAAGAAGCTGTATCAGACTATAGCCAGCAGCAGGAGTCCAGTTGAGGGGGACCACACAGAGGCCCGATTACTGCTCACACAGAGGGGCAGCAGGTGAGACAGGATTTCTAAAAACTTTTAGCCTAAATATGTGTTTATTTAAAATGTGGACAGTGAAGTAATTGATCACCAATCATATTGACCTTTCATGTTTGTTTCCAAATGATAACACATTTAAAGCTGCACAAAATCGTTCAAGATCACTACATGCAGGATTTCAAGAACACCGAAACATTGCTAGAAGGATCAAATTAGCTCAAAGTGAATTAATAGATTATCTTGACACTGAGTTAGTCTCATTTGAAGAACAGTGATCTGATTTTAAATGCACTGCACATGACTAATCAGATGTTTTGTAATGGTGATAATTGGTAATTGACTGTAATAAGTAAGCTAATTATGAAGTGCTTAAATAATTGGATCAAATAATTTTTATTGACATGCTGATGAAGTATTTTAGGACTGGGAATGTGGACTGTAACGGACTGTAATTTGTACTCGATAAGCAATTTATTCTAAGCTTGAAAAAACAGTTAGCAAAGTTGTTCTCGTGGAATATTGCGTATTTATTTAGCTGATGTGGTTTTTGTGCCTCAGTTTTAGGAAGGACTGGCAGTGGATACTAGTGAACACGTATGTGCCCTCCCTCATCCAAGATGGCCCACAGTAAGTGAATAAACCTTGGTCACACAGTAAACTAAGGAACACATTTGACTGAAAAAGCACTTAACAAAACAAATGAACCGATTGCCCCAACTGTCGTTTGTACAATGGAGCTATTATATTATTAGCATGACCTGAAGGCTTTTATGCCTTAGTCATTAAACATGATATTTACCAGTGTGACTGTGAGTATGTCATTTATTTACCTTTCAGGTGTGGTCTAGTAGCTTTGTGGATGGCGGCTCAACTTAGACGGCCACAGCTGAGTACTCAGGTGGAAGCTGTGGTTCAGACAGCACTGAGGAGGGGATACACAGCACAGGGTGAAATGTTTTCAGGTAACAAAGGTGTAAAATTTGTGGAGCAACAGTATTTGTGTTCAGTTGAATTCAGCTGAGTTTTCCTGATTGCATTGCTAATCAAGAGTCTTAAAGCCAAAATAAATATTTTGATACCATTAGCTGTTGGCAGAAGTTAAAACGGGGCACTTTGTTAGATGAGCCAGATGTAGGATGTAAGTAATTTAAAAATGTGGAAGTTCCATAACCAGCATGTTTTAGAGGTGCTTCTCTCTTACACACCATAAACACTCAGTTCGAATTGATGGTGATGGGTTTCTTAATACTCTCATTAAAATCTTTTATGCTTTCAGCAAAAAACATGACCTTGCTGGCAGAAGAGGTTTTTGGTTGTAAAGCAGAGCTGCTGTCAGGAGGTTTATATGGTAATAATGCTGTAGCCATCATCACACACCTGTGGAGGAAACAGCCTGTTCTCATCCCGTATCCTGGAGCCAATCAGAACCACCATGATGGAGGTGTGTTGCTGCTAACGTTAGCGCAAGACTGATATGTGTCTGTTTTGATACGTCGTAAGACAACAGCTGACATGAGAAAGTTCTTTGACAGTATGTACAGATATGATGAAGACTACAACCATGAGCCATGCCAACGGGGTGGCCACAGGGCACACTGGGCAGTTGCTTCAGGTAAGAGTTTAGGAATGCTTTGTTTGTTTGTTTTGTTTTGTTTTTTTTTTTTAGGTTTAAATATAATACATAGGCGAAATCTAAGACCACATTTACTTCAAAAGAACCAAAAAGGAAAAACTCATATTTTAAAGGCACAAGACATGAATCAAAGTAGTTTATTTACATTAAAAATGTACATTGATGGAAATACTGAACAAATCTGACCTTTTATTCTAGTAACTTTCCATGGTAACATGGTAAGTGTATTTAAACCCTGTTTTTGATATTTCCTAAAAATAACCCTTGTTTACTGGAAAAAAAAACAAAAAAACTGCTGATTTAAGATTTTTGATTTTTAATTGAGATTGACACTCTCACAACACAACTACTGTATCCATTCCTTACAGGTGTTCTCCTCAGTTTGGACCAGGGGAGTATAAACGAACATCACCATCAGCCTGATCCCAGTCTCCCTTGGCTTCACCTGCCCATAGACACCAGTTCCCCTTGTCCTGTAAACAAACTCAAGGAGGTGTACATCCTGGCTAAACAGGGTAAAAGCCTGCGCTACCAGCTGTGGAGTTTGGACAGCGTAGCTCAGAGCAATGAGCAGCTGAGGACGATGGACCCTCAGAGAGCTAATGACGGGACTCAGTATGTGGTTCCTCAAGGAGGCCTGGAAGCTGGGCTGGCTGGACAAGCAGTGCTGCTCCACATGAACACGCAGGATCAGTGATTATCATGACCCTGGTGGCAAAGAGGACAGAGCTGTAGCTTAAACATGCACTCCGGTTGTAATTGGCTGGGGCATCACACGGTGACTGATCCCACAGGAGAACCAATATAATAGGAGTTTTAACAGATCTGGATCTAGGAAGTAGTTTCAGATGGGCTGCTATATACAAATGAAAAATGTGAATATCACACAACAGGAACGACAACAATATCAACACACTGAATGGGTCACAGATGAGATGTTTCCTGGTTGTTCATTCTATTAAGGATGGGTGATATAAACATATTTCTAGTACCATGACTTGAATTTGTTTACCGTACAGACAATTTGCCAAACTCAGAGCTTCCTCTTAATGTGACTGTGTGTGTAGGGATGGGGTTAAATTAATATCAGTATACATATGAAGCTCAACTACGGCCTTGTGTGACCTGGAAGCTATGAGCTTCATGATAACAGAACACATATGGGGGATATAGGTCATTACTGTACTTTGCCTCATTAAATATTCAAGAATGCACACCAAAATCTAGTCAGATCATTTTGTGGCGGGACATAAAAAATATTGAGTTTACACATGGTGGAGTAAGTACCTTTTGCAGTGTAAGTGACTGAACCACTGGCAGACAATCAGTAAAATAAACATTTAAAGACAGGAGAGATTTAAAGAAACTGACAATCTGAATTGTGTGTAGGAGAAAAGACAAAAAACAAACTCTGAAAACTCTTACTTCCAGTTTATTGCAATCCGTGACCTTTCAAACAAAGCAGGGATTTATTAACAATTTTCACCCATCTGTGTTTACAGATTTAAAATATGCTGCCTTTGGAAATACAAATACAAATGAATCCAGTTTTCTTATGAACAAAGCAGCACCCAGTTTGGAGACCTGATAGTTTGCCTTTTTACAAATATAGAGGATTTGTGGGCAAAAAGATCAAAGACTTCGTAAACACTGTTTTCCTTCGTTGATTTTTAAGAGATGTAAAAACTTATCTCCTGAATTCAAATTCCAAATGAATAAAGTCAGATGTTTGCAGCACACAGGTGGACAAGCTGCGAATGAACCGCCTACTTTCTCACTCTCACACACACACACACACGCACGCACAAGAAAACAGTGCTGCCTGACACCACTAAAGGACGTCTGGAAGACTGAGGACTTATGTTCATTGACCTGCTGCATTCCAGTGAAGGAATCACAGATATGATCATCACCACTGCCTTGGTATCTGAATATAACAATGTTTTTGTAAACTTTTGAGCTTGAATACAAAAACGCCAAACCACAAACCTGTCTAGTTCAACTATACAAGGCTTACAGCAATATCGTCAGGTTTAAAACTGATATTCTTGTTAGCAATAAAGCAACATCCTCGCAATCATAAGACACATTTAAAATTTCCAGTTAAGATCATGTGTGAGTGGGTACGAGTGAAATCTCAAGAACACCTTAGTAGACTGATCAGTTCAATCAGGTAATTCCAGTTGGCGCCAAAACACCACTGCTCTCATATAAAACCCCCTGTAAATCTAGAGGAACACTGATCAGAAAGAATCGAGTGATAATACCAAATTCAATACATTAAACTGCTAATTGTAAACCCAGCACTTGAGTGCTGTTTCCCCATCTTAAGACACACAGCGGCACCGTTTCACTTGTTCAATGGCTTTGTGAGTATCCATAGTGCAACAAACTCCAGACACACATGGCTGCCCAGCTGCTTAATGATCAGTTACTTGGAAATAAAACATTCACTGCATAATCATACAAAAATCCAATTATGAAAACACTCAGTTTCTATTTTAAATTCAACTTTGGGATTAGATGTAAATCAGTTTAAACTTGAGCAAACTCTTTGGAAGCAGAAAAGGCAGGAGTCCACTGCACTGGAATGATCAAACAGCTCTTTCTTTAAAAACACCAGGCACAGAAATTGTACAAACAAGGTAAGGAGGTTATACCAAGGCCAAAAGGAATTTAAATAAAATCATATTTACATATCGAGTTAGTTAACACGTGGTCTGACCAGTGTTTTAGTGTTACTGTATACTTAAATGTCAATGTGGTCCATGACAACAATATACCTCTCACTACCAGAGCCTCTACAAAGCGAAGTAAAAAAGGTTTCACTGGATCAAATTTCATGACTTTAACCAGCAGAGGGAGATCGTGAGGAGGGAAATGAAATAAGGGTAGATTAAATGCAGGAAATGGGAATCGCCTGAGGTCTGTGAATTTGGGGTCTTCTCACAGTCCCTAAGATTAACGTTACAATCCTGCTTCAAGTCTCTCCTGCTTTCACTTTCTTAAACCTTCAGCCTCAACTGATCACAGAAGTGGAGCTCAATGCATAAGGTTTGGCCTCAAGCATTTTCCACTTGGCAAGAGCAATCCTGTGCTTGCTTTGTTTCTTTTCACACAGGCGGTGAATGAAGATGCTTGGAGCAAAGTGTGGGTCTTGAAAACAAATAATCAAACTCTTAATTATTCCTGTCAGTCTTTTTTTTTTCCCCACACGCCCCTGATCCTGGTCCTTTCCACCATCTGAACATGAACCAATCTGTCGTTACAGTCTTCTGAGTCTCCCTCTCAAGGTGTCTCTGGGAGCATGCTGCTGAAAATGTCTATGAGGTTGTCCAGTCCCCACAGGTAGCCATCCTCCCGGTTCCCCTCCACCCAGGGGGTCCTGTGGTCCAGAGTCTGCGGGTCCACCAGGGGAACTGTCTTGCCAAAGTCGATCATCCACACTCTGGCCTTCCCTGAGGCATCATGCACGAAGAGCAGAGAGCTCCCAACAACCTGCAATGAAGAAACCGATGAGACAGGCGATCATAACACAGTGGATGACTGCACGTTAGCATTAATCTTCATCCAAAACAGGAAGTGTGTGTGTCTCACCTCATGTGTTCTGAAGAAGCGTGATTGCTCAAGGACTGAGCGGAGATCCTCCAGCCGCTGGAGGTAGAGCTTCTGTTGAAAGAGAGAGAGAAGTTCTAAAATAATCCTAACGTTGTACTTCCCTTACCGCTGCCACCATCAGTGACTGAATGAGCTATTTCTTTTGTCATCTGCACAACTCTGCTTAGCTCGTAGCTAATCTCTTCATTGTTTATCAATTAATCTTATTTGGTTTTACAGGTTTACAACCTTAAACACATCAAACAATACAATCTGCAGATCATAATATTTTTGGGTTTGGTTGAATCATTTCAGGGAAAATTAACTAAAAATTACCAAAACGCACACGAGACTCACTCCCCCAATAACTTTACACCCTGAGTAGTTTTGACGTTTTTTTTAATGGTTGTTTGCTATTGTGCAAGCAGTGTACTTGTAACATACCAGGATCTGAGTGTTTCCTTCGACAAAGTCCTCCAGTGCCTGCATCACCTGCTCTCTGTGCTTTGTCTTCTTAAAGTTGGTGTTGCAAGTACCATCGGCTTTCTGTTGAAAAAAACATAAGATACTGTTTGATGGAGCTCTTCTCTCTCTTTATCATATTTTTAATTGGCTGTCTGAGGGCAATTTAATGGAGATGTTCATTGGCAAAAATTGTAACAAACTAGTATTTAAAAGTAATTTTAGCAGAGCAACAGGCTTCCTTCAATGCTCAGAATGTGTCATCAGATATTCTGGTTTTATATAGAAAGAACAAACACTCCCCTTTACGTCTTTGCTTCAAGCCAAAAACCTAAACAGACTGTGGGTTTCACTTTCCTGCGAACATGTGTGGTCTGTCCGGTAATTCCAATGATAAATATTTACCCCCATTTATTGGTTTACTTTTTGAAGGAACTATTTGTTCTCCTCAGTCACACTAACACAGCCAGGCATCTTCCTTATGTTGTAGGTCCGGGGTTACATCTCACCTTAATGCCTTCGATGCGGAAGCCCATGGTTGCTGTGGAGCTGAGTGTCTCCCTCCACTGCATGTATCTAGGTTTAAGAACGCCCTGCTGGGCCCTCTCCTGCTCTGTGGGGGCCCCGGGGTCCACCTCTACCATCTTGTCATACATGTCCTTCCGCAAACGTGGACGCTCCCTCGCCTTTATCAGCTCTTCCTCCAAGTATGTCCTGAAATGGAAAGGCTTTTCTTTTTAGATCCAGATTCTTTTTAACGCATTTACATGTTTTGTTTTATTTTCCTTTCCAGCATGAACTCCTCCATGTCCTGACAGTGTTCTTATTTTAATTCTGTGAAGCAACTGATAACTACAAATAGAGCCTGTATTGTTATAGACAGTAGATAAGAGAGAGGCAAACGCCTGGTGGGAATAAACTGTGTTCAAGCAAATACATGTGTAAAGGTTCATTTTCAAGGCTCACTGTATCTCTCAAAAGCACAAGAGCATAAGATAAGCTCTGATAAAGTGTGTTCTGCAGTTTTTATGGTCTGTTTGTCACATTACATTACATTCCTACCTGCTGCCCATCTTACAGTCCATGATGGAGGGTGAGTCAAAGTCAGCCAGCAGGTCATCCATCAGGTTGTAGTCCTGCTCGTCTCTCTGTACAACACCGTAATAACCAGGCACATACGGTCGCAGCGTGTCCTTCATCAGCTTCTGCAGGCACTGCTGCTCACACTCACAGTATCGCTTCAGCAAGCGTCCATACTCTCCAGCCTGGAAGTTACCTTTAAAGAGTAAATTAAAGAAAATTGTTTTAACAAATACATTTATTCACTTCCTGGCTCAGAATTGAATAAAATGATCGACAACTCTCTTTTGATAATATGGTAATAATATATGTATGTGTGTGTGTATAGATGTGTACAGATGTATAATGACAGCTAGGTCTTTAAGGTTTGAATTGGGGACGAAGAATGAATCCACATGTATATTGTGAAGCATTCTTTGTGTCTTGATTCATACCTGCATGGCCAGCAAGCTGCACCCATGGGTAACGCTTCTTAAAGGACACGACGAAGGGGGACCAGTGAACCATCGTCTTCAACTTCTGCCAAGACTTATTCTGGAAAACAACAAACCATAGACAACTTCATTCCCTTGTAGAAATGTGCAAGTGGTCACACAGAAGGCAAATTTGAGGCACTGACTGATTGGCCAATCGAGGTTTAATGTTCTGGTAAAAGAGACACTGAGCAACAGCCTGACAGAATGATTATTCATTAAAGGAAAACGCACCATGTAACACACACACACCCACACACACACACACACAGTAGACATTGGACAGATCGTCCCCTTAACCGAGGTTCTCAACATACCTGACAAAGCCCATTCATAAAACATTTACCAAAGCCACCACTGTGCTGTTGTAAAGCATACCCTTGCTGTCTGAAACTCTGCCTGTACATGAGTGTGGGTGTGTGTGTGTGCACACATTTTATCCTTATCTGCATTGGGAAACACCAGAGCAAGGACAGTGTGCAACAGCGGCTTTGACGCAAGCAAAGGATGAGGGGAACATGACATCAATTGATTTGGACATGTGTGAGAAATCACAACAAGCTGACACTCAGCGTTGGATGAGTGTATTTTTCAATTTTATCTAATCATTCCCATATCCAAGTAAATGTTCAAAAATGAACCCTCACAATTTAAAAACATGTGAGTTTGGCCAAAGCAAAACAGAATTACGTGAGTAATAAAAGACATAAAATGAATTGCTTTATAAGCAAACAGTTTCTGTGAATGTCTACCCAGCCTATCTTTGGCCATGTTTACATGTCAGCCTATCTCTGCTCTCCTTTCTTGTATTCTTTCCACAGCTGCTACGTTGAAACTTTGTCACAATAAAACATATCTGCAGGAATACACACACACACACAGAACAGAAACTGAGTCTGTGTTTACCTTAGCAGAAGAAGCAGCCTTTATTTGAGTTTATGGAGTCCTCTTAACTCAGAGGTTAAAAGCCTCTAAAAACTCTTTCTTTCTTCAGTTTTTCACTTTGAGTCCAAAAACCACAAAATAATCTGCTGAGGTTAGTAGAAGCAGATAAACTGAGTTTTTTGGTCTTGAAAAAGAACCGTAGATCTTTAAGCTTTCCTATTATGACATCCAGAATAGAAAGATTAAAGCCTTTGAAAACTGTTTTCTGTTTTCAAAGGCTTTAAAGTCAAACTTAGCAGATCATTTACAAGATACTAACAGAAGCTTTGCATTTTAAGTTTGTCCTTTAAATTCACGGGTTTCTGACCTACTCAAGACAATGTTGTATATGAATATAGAAAAAATATATAATAATGCAGGTGATTAATGTGATGATATTGTCCTGTGTTGAAAGAAAATTGGCTGCCGGGACCCAAATTTTCCAACACATTCAACTGTATTTGTCTGCTGTGCAGCAGGTTGGAGTTCGGTTAAACCACCACTCAATATCCAGATCTCAGTGAGTAATGACAGTGAGCACTTGATACCTGTAACCTGAACTTTAAATGGCTTCATCAGATTAACAGTGACATAACCTCAGCCAGTCTGGTGAAAAGAGCATTGCTGAAACATATGAGCAGCAAATGCATTTCATCAAACTTGAGCAGTAGAAGCCACAATTTGCAACATGACAAAAACCCCACTGGGTCATTTCAAGATATTACAACACATTCTGACCTATGCATCAACAGCAGGCGCGCTGAAATGTCCATAAATAGTATCTAAGAATGTGTGAGAGTTTGTAAGACATGATACTGCAAGACCAACAAAAGCTACTTTAACCGGTCTTTTTACAATTTTTCAATGATGACAGCTTTCTGTTATTTTATTTCATTTTACCCATTTCTCACTTTGGGAAGTAACCTTTAAAGACAAATTGCTCGGACCAGTATCCAACTGTGACCTTGAACTCTTTTGCTGAAGATTATGCTTACACAAAATAAAAATGCCTGAACATTTTCTCATCTTTCCTCCATTTATCCTCCTTTCCCTGTTTACAAAAGGACAGGTGGATCCACTCTGAGCAGACGCTCAACCCAGTCAGTACAGTAAAACTGTTGCCAGCGGTTGGCGTCCAAAGCGCTGCTGTAAGGGATGACTATGAGCCCATTATATAAGGATAAAAAAACACCAGACTCTGCAAGACAGCAAGGAGTCTGAGCTGGTGCTCTGGACAGAGCGGCCACACGCACATAAACGTATACACACTCATTTTAGCCTCATAGTCGCTCCGATAGTCCTTTTAAATGGAAAAAGATTATACTGAACAGTGTTGGCATGTTTCAGATATATCTTTCATATCTGAATTAATTTTTCCTTAACAGCAACTGTTCAGGTTATTCACAGACAAAAACAACTGAAATTCAGTGATAGCATAGAGAGAATATTAGCCTCCATATTTATTGGCTTTATATTGTTGGTTGATCAAAAAAAGATTAATCACCTTGGGCTCTGACAAAATGCAATGAACACACGTTTGTTTTGTGACATCTTACAGAGAAGAAAAAACTGCAGATATAGTGATATTTTTCTCATCTTGTTGTAGAATTATTTTTCTAATTGTGAAAGTGTTTGCATGTAAGATAGAAACAGTTTTTACCCATCAGAGCATAATAACCTCAGTTTATTTATATGCAACTACATCCACAGCTTCTGTCCTCACCTAAAGACCACCTCAGTGAAAAATGACAGTCCAGGGGGGAATAGGAAGAGAAGGCCTCTCTCCTTTCACTTCTTTCATCAACATGCCATCAGGCGCTCTCTGTCTAATTGATTTGGCCTGACCGCTTAATATGGTGCTTATGTGGGGTCACAAGCATCCGATTAATATTCCCATTACCAGACAGAGCTAATGGTTCCAATTTTTTGTATAAGAAATCCTTCCTGTTTCAGTTAAAACTTGTTAAATTGTTAAATAGCAGAATTTCCCGCTGGGGATTATTTAAGTATTTCTGATTCTGAAATACTGCAGCCTGATACAGCATTTCCATCCCACACATTTTACCTCACACAGTCCGACCTTCACCATCTCTCTTTTATATAACTCATGTATATATAGCACACAGCTTCATGCCACCAGTCTTTGTTTTCCAGGCTTCCTCTTCAATCCTAAACACTTTGATGTTGATAACTGTCCTCTGCTGGCCTATTTTCCTTCCTTTCTCTAGTTATTATACTTTTTCTCCTCTGTCATTTAAATAGACATTCCTCAACTGCCAGCTCCACTATTTTGTCTCAAACAAATATCAGTACCTTGTTTTTGTGGGATTGTGTTCATTTATCTAACTGTCTCCAATAGTGACTGTATTATTGGAGGAAGTGTTGCTTTAGTTTTAGCGATAGATGATTCACATTCTAAGCTGATTGTATTTTCAAAAAAAAAAAAAAATGCATCTGACAAAAAGACAGACTGCCTAAAGTATTCCAGTCAGCCACATGATTATCCTGTTGGTTGACTCACTGGCTTCTTAACCCAGATAGAGAGATCATCGCAGCTACACAAGACTGTCTATCAGACAACAACCGTCTCACACTGTGATAGCAACAAGACACTAGGACATCAATCACATTAGTACCCAAATCTGTTCCCTGCCTCTAATCTAATCTACGCTCATGTAATTTCTGGTAAGAAGCTTGTGGCATGAACCTACAGCAAAATTTGCCCCTTTGCTCTTACCTGGCAGACAGAGCAATAGTGGAGGAGGAGGCAGGCGCTGATGCAGGCCAAGAGAGCCCCGGAGACCAAATGAGAGCGCAGCCAGCACAAAATACATCGCACCATCAGCACAGGGTCTCCCTGGACATGCAGGACCAGGAACATGTGCCAACCCACTGGCCTGAGATCCTTCACAATCATCTAACAATTTGTTTGATCGAGCCTTCTGCTAGCTCTTGGCTGATGTGCTGTCTTACTTAGCTTCTGTTGTAACGTGAGGCGTATGTTGCCTGGTAAGTAATCCTTCTCTGTTGTAACTACTCTCACCTATTTCTCACACTGACACACATCATCTTCTCTACAGCCTCTTGTTGTCTTCCCAATTCACTAATTCTCCTGTTTCAACATCTCGTCACTCCTCCTTTCCTCTCGTAACACTTTCTCAAAACTTGATATCTTGAAATTGAGCACATCCACGTGCCTGCAGATCTAACGCTGACAGTTATTTTCATTTTAAACAATCTGCTTGCTCAAACTGGTCCACCTGGCTTTTAATTCCTCCCTTAAATCATTTCCCTTCTCTCCCTGAAGGTGTCTTCTGTTTGTCACAGGATAACCTTTGTTCCCCTCCTCTCTATCTCTCTCCTAATCCTCTCAGGGCCTATCCTGAGCCTCAGGCTCAACCAATCTCCTGCCAGACTCATGACTGTCTGGTAACATGGGGGGTAGGGACAACAGGCCTTACGATGTCCTCCCAGGCCTCTCCTTTTGCCTGCATGACAAATTCCTCAGTGCTTTGTAACCTACCAAATTTTATGTCTGTGGACAAAAAGCAGAACCTGTCAGACAACTATCATCAGCTACAGGAGTGACAATATCTGCATATACCGAGGTTGTTTTTAGGCACTGTCAGAATCTCTTTTTTCAAAAGCACCTGCTTTAAAACCACATCCTCTTTCCTCGACTTAGGTCTTCAGTCTTCAAGGAGCATCTGCCATTTTGACTTTGTTATGACACCACTGATTACAATAGTTGTTTTTCCTCCTCCATTGAACGTCATTCTAAATGGCTGAGTTAATGAACAGTGTGGCCTTTGGGTGTTGTGTTGTAATGACCACGTGTAACTATGAGATGCCAGGGTAGACATGCAACAGACTGTACATAAAATGGCATAGAAATGAAAAAGGATGAAAATGATTGCAGAAAAAAAGGCAATGTTTCACTTTTCAATTTAGGTTTTTTTCTTAGCTATGTATCAGGGTTTTTTCTCCTTCCTGTTAACTTTGTGCCATGAACTCTGTATTTAAGTGCTGTGGGAGTGATGTGTGGGATTGTGAATATAGAGTGGCGTGGAAAACAAGTCTGCAATTGTGGCTCATGTGAATTAAAGACCCATAAGTAAGATCATCACATGTAGGTTACGTTTCGGTGTGTGTGTGTTTTTTTTTTTTGTTTTGTTTTTGGGGGGGGGGCGCTGGTGCTGTGTCTTCTGTCTGCTTACCCTTATTTTCCTCTTGTTTTGTGTTCCACTGCCTTACATGTCTCATGGCATGTCAGGGGGAAAGTATTGAGCTTTTGTGCACGGATGAATATGGTGGAAGAAAGAATGGCTCATACAGGAGGGGAATAATCTGATGGTAAGTTCAAATATTTTGTTGGGCTGAGCAAGCATTTACATCTAACGCTATTCAAACATCAGGGAACGAAGTAGACTCTGTCAGTGAGAAAGAGAACAAGACAAGGAGGGGAAAAAAAACACCATATAAGGCAGAGACATCACCTAGCAACCAGTTCTGCTTTCCGCCCAATTTTCCATGACACACTCAACTCTGAACACAAAACGGCATCGTTGCAAGTGTGTGTTTGTGTAAGTTAGAGCATGCATGTGTGAGCAAGTATCTGCTCACGTCATCAAGCGAACAAAATGTAACTGCACTGACTGGGCGCTGGCAGCGTGGCATTGGCTTTTCAAGTGCCACAAAGACACACACCCTCTTTTAATTTATTACTGTAAACCACTAAACCGTGATCTTTGTGAAAGAGCACAACATGCCAATTAACAAACTGCTGCTATCAGAAACCACAGGACAGCGTCAGCCTGTTTGTTACAACAGCTCAAGTGCAACTCCTCAGGTTGCTCATTTCCTGGCTCTCTCCGAGCAGCTGGGAAATTGCATTGTCCACTGAACCTGTCAAGTCAGATGATCATTACTGAAACTGATGAACAATCCATTATATTTGCCAAACATGTATTTGACTGTCAGAGATCTTCTTGTAATTTAAATAGATTTAAATAGATTACATAGGCTGGGAACTGAGACTGTGACAGTAAACACAAGAGAGTCATCCAGAAGTAGGATTGTGCTTAATCATCAACAAAAACTCCCTGTATGCTCCAACATTACAACAATGGAAACAGGAAAAGTAATAGCACTTGACTGTGGGGAAAAAAGAGAAAAAAATGAAATAACCCAATTCATAACTGCGTGGGAAAAGCATTGTATTGCAGGCTGAGTATTACATATTCAAAACAAAAGGGAAATATTTAATCATTTTCAAGCAAGAACACAGAATATTTTCTGGTTCTGGTTTCACCAATGCAAGTATTTGCTTTTTTTCCTGCTATACTGCTGTAAACTGGATAGCTTTGGACAAACCTTAAACTCTGAAACTAGATTTTCCAATATGATGTTTGATCAATATCTCAGGAAGATCATTTTTTAAAATAGTTGCAGTCCTAAAGCAACAGGTTGATGAACACATTGACGTTAGGTTGTTCATCTGAACCTTTCTAATGAAAATAGGACAATAACAATGACACCAACTTTAATGAGCAAATGAGCAAGGATCTGTGTTCTTAATAGAGTAAATTACTTTATGTTATGATGTATGGTTGATCTATGTTTTGTCAATGCAAAAAAAAAAAAAAAAAAAATTACCAGGATAATGAAGTTGCTTGTACGTTTGTGTATTTTTGGTTCAACTTTGTGGTTTCTTGCCTAGTTTGCTCAGCTAGTTATTAGGATTGTGTCAGTATGTCATATATTTTTGAGATGTTTGAAAAACTGAAGTTATAAAATAGCAAATGAAATAAACCACACAGCTGACTTTGTTTTGATGCCTATGTAGTCCTTGGCATACTCCCTAAAAGGTACACAAGTTTTTAGCCATCACGTAAAGGTTTATCTCCACCTCACAGTTACCAATTAAGACAGTGAGGAGACAGTGTTCAGTGCTGTGACAAAAAGAGTAATGAGTGTTTCTGTGCATCACATCTTCCTCTGGCTTTCCCTCTGGAAGAAAAAAATAAAGTAAAATACCAGAGGAGGGTGGAACATATGCTGTGGAAAAATAAATGGGGTTTGATCATTTGAAAAAATTGTTCAGTATGAATAGCATGATGACAGCTTGAACATATATCAACGTGCCTGCAAAGTGACGCACCCTAAACAGAAAAGCTGCACATTCATGACTCACAAGCTGCTGAGAGGAGAAGCGACGATACTGGACAACCATCTCCAGTGGACGCATCCTGTTTTTAAGACTGGTCTCATTCCAAGCATTTCTAGTCACAGCGCAAGAATCAGGGTCAACTTCCTTCATGGAAATTTAAAACAGCAGCTTGTGCCCAGAGGAGAGGGAAACATCTAACTAACCTCAAGATCCCTCTGATAGTGTTTATGTAGTCTACTTGCAGATAAGCTGACACATCATTCAGACAAGCATTCAAAGTGGTTACACAGTCCTACGGTTTAAGTAATGTGATCATGAGACAGAATGGGCTACCGATAAGAGCCAATGTCCTCTTTGGTTAAAATTTGGTGTAGTCATATTCCACACACATGGACAGACAAAGCCTTGAAGTCCACACATTAGACAAATGTTACAGTGCAGATTCTCTTGAAGTGTTATCGAGCAGAACCACTGGACACACATACTGTGAAGCCAACATCCTGGTTTACTGTAAAAGATCATTTCCAGAGAATTTACCTGGAAAGTTTTACGTCTCAACCTTGACAAGAAATTCAATGATTTGACCAACATGGCATCCATAAACTGACAGCAACTGATGCTTGTATCACTGTGCATCAGTTGTCTGAAGTGAACATGGAAATGCATGTGTGTGCGTGATGCTCTGAGCTATAAGATAACTAAACAAAGTGCTTTCTGCTGAAGCTCTTACAGGACAGAGGACTGTTGATCCGTTGACCTGCATCTGTCTCTGTGCAGCAACACTTCTGGTTTGCGCATCTATGAGCACGTTTTGCACATGACAGCCTGAATTCCCTGAATTACATCAAATCGTGTGTTGCACATTATATCTGCGATGGTTTACGGACAACCTAGCAATATTTCAATTTGTAAGACACAAAGAAATGAGAGTGGGGTCAAGTTGGCATGTCCAAAAACACTGATCTGCACACATGGTCTGTTGTGGCCAAAGTGAGGAGACACTCACCGCTGTCCCGTCTTCCGGGCTGCACAGAGACCGTGCCGGGGACAGGCTGGACTCGATGTCGCTGCCGGTGAAGTCGTCCTCGGACTCCTCGAAGGATGATGCGGAGGACAGGCCGATGGAGGACGAGTTGGACAGCTTCCTCGGCGACCGCATGAGGGCCGGGGAGCCTCCACAGCCGCTGTCCGAGCAGGGAGACTCGTCCTCGGGGTGTGGATCGAGACACGAGCCGGTGCCTAGCTCCTGGGGGACGGCAAGCAGAGGCGGTGTCCCCTGGGGGCGGCTCGGACTGGGGTCTCGGGTTATGATGAGTTTCGGTATGGTTCCTGTGAAACCCGGGCCTCCTGGAGGGCTATGGGGGGCCAGAGCTGCGTCCTGCCGGCTCTCGGTCTCGGTGTTTTGGTGCCCGGCCGCTTCGGGCGGACTTGAGGCGGCACCGCACTCCGTTTTGGTCATCGTCTCCGTAGCCGACTTTCCACTGTCCAATGTCCGCTGTGTGTTTGAGGCGAGCGGCGGGGCTGGAGTGGGACTTGTCCCCGTTAATACTCTGACCCCGGACACACAACGATCCAGGCTGTCTCCCCCCGGTGGCTGATCTTCCATGGCCCCCGTCGGGGGATCGGAGGCATTGTCCTCCCGTCCGGGTTTGGGCTCCTCGCAGCCTGCACCGCCGACTTCACCGCTCCGCGTTTCCAAGTCCGACGCATCGGACGAGCCAGTCGTCGCTTCTGGTCTTACGACATATCGAGTATGGCCGAATGGTGTATCCGAACAACCCGGGGCTTCTCGATGGTCCCCAGCCGCCGACTCAGCCTCGTCCCTCGGCAACTTTCCCACTCTGTGATGGCGGAGCGTTGTTGGATCTCCGGCTCCGTTTCCGCGACCGAAATCCGCTTCCGTCTGACTTGAGTCTCGTTTTCTCCTCCCCAGGCACGACAACACTTTGTTTTTCATCGGATTCCTGTTTAGCTTCTCGCCTTGCCGCCTTTCTGCACTCCTACAGCCGCAGATATGGAGCCGGGCTGCTGAGTCTCTGCCTCTCCGCCCCGTACTGTCTGAGGTGGCGGTGCTTCGCGAAAGAGTCGAGCGAGTTTGGCCCATCCTGCATGCCGTAGTAGTATCAGCGAAAACCCCACGCACCTTCAATTTTTTTATTTGAAAATCCTTAAAGGCAATTGGGTCCTCAATCGTATGATGTACATTAAGTCATTAGACACAGAATCTATTGGATTCTCATGTGAACTCTAAAATGGGCCCATCCCTTCCTTCCACGTAGGAGTTGCTCATATCTGTGAAAACAAACACCTGATTAATAATTTAGTAAACATTTGGCCTGAAGCCACGAACAATTGTCTGCCACAACAATAAACTCTATGAAACACTCTCGTGTCATGAAGCCATTAATCGGATTGATGGATTAATCACTAACACATAGCATTGGTCACCATCATTAGTCACTTTTTTATTAAGTAAGATTGATTGAAACGGCGTTTTATTTTTTTAAGAAAAGAGAAACTGACAGAAAAGTCACATCGGTTACATGTGGGGAATACTTACTGGAAAATATGACATGAATGACTCCAATTTTTCAGTAAATCAGTTGACTGAAAATGAATTCATGTTTCAGGGAGATGTGACACTCAGTTTCTCCAGTATTAGTCAGTGGAGTGCTGCCCTCCTCTGTCTGGACACTGTACTTTAGACTTTCCAAATTCACTTCCTGTGTCTCGACAGCAGTACAGCACAATCTAGACCCGGGTTTCACAGCAAAGGTGCAATGGGCACAAAGACCAACATAAAACACAGCATTTGCATGTCCTATAAGAAATGTTGATCGTGTTGACAAAGCAATGGTGTTTTTCCTTTAAGTTCCAAAGACGTTGTCTTGAAACTTTGCTTTCCATTCAAAATTCAAATTCAAAAAGGTTCCCTTATTGGTTTTATTAATAGGTTAATCCTTTGCGAATGAATAGTAAAAAGGTCTGTTTCAGTTACACAGAACCTGAGGTCACGTCTTAAGATGCTTGTTATGTTGTCCAGACAATCAAGAAGCTGCAACGAGCATTTTCTAGTTTAGTTTTTTTTTTTTTTCTAACAAGATAATAATGTTGTTGATCTAGAAAATGAATTGATTTAGGATTTCAACACAATTACTGTGCAACGCGGGCTCTTCAACACGACTGCTGGAATTAAGTGGCAACTATTTTATACGTATTGACTTTGGTGTTGATGCTGTGATAGCAATTAAATTGTTTTTACTGTTGATCAGACAAGACATAGCACACAGCTATAAGAAAGCATGATGGTGAAAATGTTATCATCAGATTCATTGATAATAAAAACATAAATGAGTAAAAACTGTTGCATCTCTTGTCAAAATAGCATATACACTACAATGCAGTACCAAACACAACACAAATGTAAATGATAAATTCCTCATGTCATACTGTATTCACAGGTTCTTGCTGCAGACCACTTTTCATGAACTACTGTATTCATGTTTCCAGTATTTAGTTTGTAAACACAAGAGTCACAGTAACTTCCTCCTGTACGAAACAGTATCCCAGAAATACTTGAAATGTCTTACAGCAGTGAACTAAAGAGTGATATTCAGTCATTCACAGGAGGGAATGCTTACAAAACGGAACTGAGACAGGAAGGATAACAATGGAAAGAACAGCTCATTGTAAACTGCGCGCACACACACAGACACACACATATTGGAATACAGTATTGTGAAACCAAAATCATAAATTATCGTCCACTGTGACTCACACAGGGCTGGATGAACAAGAATCTGCTGTCCAAATTTTACTCCACAAAAATAGGAAGACATTTTATGCAAGTCATTCCTCGTTATATAAATAAAGGTAAAATAACGACCTAAGACATCCGTCACGGAATGTCTGCATCAATCATCATTATCAATCATTAATCATCTTTTTGTTCAATCAGAACATGCAAGGGGAAAAAAGTTTCCACGGTGGAAAACACTTCCACGTGTCTCTAAAATGCATATAATGTCTGAAAAAATACCCTCTTTGGAAGCTTTAAATGGAAAGTTTGTTTATTGAAAAAGTGTCAGTTGTCTTCAGTTGCGTCATCACATTCAAAGTAAAGTTGTGACATATTTCACTTCTTCATTCTTCTATTCAACTGCAGTTCAAGGGTTAAGTGTTGAACTTTTACATTTATCTGACAGTTTATTTGACAGATCTCTTAAGAGATTAACATCGTAGATACAAAAAAGTCACCAAACATTACTATTTTTGCTTGTCGTGTCAAGTCTGGATGAGTCTAAGTCAGTTGTTATTTTCGGTCCTAAATGTATACATTAAGTGAAAATGTAAGGCTAGAGGGCAGTAAAGAAATACACAAACCACATGTGGGATTTTAAAGGACCACAAAAAAATCAAAAAGATTTTGATGTAGAACAATAAAAGACGACATATTCTTCTGTCTAATTCTGAAACTGATCCAACGATAAAAACGGATTTTAAAATGTCACCTTAACTTCTTGTACAGAGTGTAAAAGTAAAATATAAAAACTTACTGGAGAGGTTGTGTGGATGTGCAGCAGCTGTCACTGACGGGATGTGCTGGGGTTGTGGCTCCCTGCCGGCTGTGGGGGGATCTGTGTGTCGGGTTGCCGTGAATGCAGCGCTGCTGTTTTGTGCTATCAGCATGTGGTTGGAGTAAAAGAGGAAATGCTTGTTTGTAACAGGGGCAGGTCTAACCTACACTCAGCTCCTCCACCTAAAGCGGCAAACAGGCTCCTTTAACTCAAACCACACAGAGCCGCTAATGATGAGGAACTTGGTTTCAAAGTGTCGCTGAGGAGCAAATCAACACATAGCTGTTTACACGTGTTGCCTTCAGGGCTACCCAGTAGTGATGCGTCGTTCGTGAACGATTTGTTCATTTTGAACTAATCTTTTGTATGACTCGGGAGTAACAAATCATCTCAGTGATCATTTTATCTCGTGTTTACATGCGCGCCACAGGCTCGGAAAGGGTCTCCCTGTCGCTTATTCTGTGAAGGAATGGCTGATTGGTTCACGGCTCATAAAAGAGTCTTCAGGTCTGAGTCTCCCATTCACGTGTCTTATGAGTCTCAGTGTAGAAATGAGTGATTAAACTCATAACTACGGGCCTTCGGGTCTCTCTTCATTATTCAAATGATAGCATGGTAACATCTCCAGTCCACAGACCGGCCCCAGCAGGGGTCCAGTCTGCTCTAGTCTCTGGAAGTTTCTGGTTTCTGTGGAGGGATCCAATCTTGTAAATATGATAGGTATGATATATACGTACTTTATTTATGCTGAGGGAAATTCGCACAATAAGACATACAGAGATACGCTGCCTCAGCTTTATGTTGCAATGCAGGGAGTAAAGAAATAATCCTGAGCCTGTTTTTTTTCCGGAGGGGTGCAATAGTAAACTATTTAATTCTTATACTAAATACAAAATAGGAAATAAATAACCAAAAGGCTTGTCGTCTCTGCCCCTGTCTTCTGTCCACTTATTTAAAGTCCTTTGTCTGTTGTTATTACGTCTTCATAAACTGACTCTCCAACATCTCCAACAGAGACTCCGATGGAAAAAAAGCCGGCTTGGATGCTGCGTTCATGAAAACTCGGAACCGAGAATCCTATGTTACAACTCGGAAATTTCCGACTTCCGATATCATGGCGTTCACCCAACAGGTGAACTCGGAGGAGAAAAATACGTTTGGCACATTGCCATCGTTTGCTGGACGCTAAAATATGTGCATCACCCATTTATTTGTTATTTATTAACGTATTTATACGTTTGACAACTTAGAGCTCATGTATAGAAATATATTATATTTTCAGTTTTATGTTGTTTATGAGTTCTTACAGAAAATCCATGGCAAATATATGGATCACGGTTAACTATCCCAAACTTACTCTCTACAGATTACACATAATAAAAAAAATCACACAGACACTGTTTTTCTAGCAATGTGTTTTCTCTGCTGTCCTTGAGTCTTCACCATGGTATGCTCGAATCCTTCAGAGCAAGGCGTGCACATGTATGGCTTCCCCAAAGCCAGGGACAGGAGGAAAATATGGATGGCTAAAGTCAGGAAAAATATGACCACCTTCCTAGATTGTGTACATTTCCAAAGACCACGCCATAGGGAAGTTTAATGTCTTTTAATGAAAAACAGAGAAAATAACACAAAAGCCAAGGGAAGCTGTTTGCATCAAAAGAAAGGGTATAAGGCTGAGGTTGCAGAATGTAGAAAAAAGCAGGAAAATCAATATCAATATCATGTACTTTTCCCATCATTCCAAAGCCGCAATTATAAATAAAAATCAAATAAATGTTTAACTGCAAAAGATCTACCTACATATGAACCTCGCTGTCAAGAGCGTTGAATGAAGTTATATTTAAGAACAGAATTTGCATCAGCCTGTGGCTTCTGTCGCTAACATTATCCAGTGTGCTAGCCTAAACCTTGATCGGTTTATGTTTTCTAAATCTACTAATCAAGACGGCGAAAATCCGCCAACATACTTAATTACTCGTGCCAATCTGACCTCGATGCACAACTAATATGGAAATACGATTATTCAAACATTTTACCTTTAAAAAGTGTAGCTCCGACAATCTGCTCAATTGGAATATACTGAGCGGCGGTTAGCTAATGCTAACTTCCGGGAATTTTCGAGTGTCTCCGTACGCCGCCATTGCTGTGAAAAAACTGAAACATTATCGTGAAAGGAGTTGTCCCCATTTTGTCTCTAAAGGAACTCCAACCATGACCAAATCTATCAAACAAAATATAACAAGTGTCGTCATTTAGATGATATATTTTTTTTTATCAATGTTTTTTTTTAAGCTGTGACACTTTCTAATATTTTAGTGATAATATTCAACTTAATATTGTTTTATAGAGAAAAAATGTTTTCGTTATATGACACAATATTTGTTTAGTCTTTATCTCACAGTGCCTTCATCAGCACTTCGGGAAGCTGCCTGTCCACAGAGTGTGATTTTACTTAAATATCAGCAAAGCTCTTTTTTGTTTTGGAGTTGGTACATCGTCTATCAAACTACCAACTGACCACATATCTGCAGGGTGAGCTAAACGCGAACATTGGTAAGTTGGGCACATCTGAGCTCCCGTAGATACGGAAGTGGCGTTTCACGAGTAACCACCAGGGCGCCGGCGTGACATTCAAGGGGTTGCGTAAAAAGAGGAGTAAGACCTTAAGAAGACCCTGGGGTGAATTAAGCCGTCGACAAAATGAGAGTACTCAGAGCGGGTCTGTTTTTGTCTAAAACACATCTTGTGGCTCCAGGAAGCGTCACCGTTAAAAGGGTAAAGTGACGTTTGTTTAGCTGCACCGAGCTGATACCAGAGCTAAAGAGGCGGTCGGGTATCAATCTTATTCTGCATGTCTGTGTGTTTTCCACATAGGTGCTCATCAACAGTTGTCGGTCATGTTCCTCTGGTGTCTTCCCCAACGAGAGAATCCGAAACATCGGGATCTCAGCTCACATCGACTCGGGGAAGACCACCCTGACCGAGCGTGTCCTCTACTACACCGGCAGGATAGCAGAGATTCACGAGGTGAGCCCGGGGACCGACAGTGATGGGGGATCGCGGTTCACAGGTGTGCGGTCTTCAGTCACGGATTGTTTCCGTCCCCTGTGACATGCAGGTGAAGGGAAAGGACGGTGTTGGAGCCACAATGGACTCCATGGAGCTGGAGAGACAGAGAGGCATCACCATCCAGTCCGCTGCTACATACACCGTGTGGAAGAATCACAACATCAACATCATTGATACACCAGGTACTGAACGTTTCTCTTCATCTGGGGCCCGTGGAGACTCTACTTTGCTTGTACTTTCTGTCCAAAATACACGTGCAGTAAAACTAAATAAAATGAGTTGTGTGTGTGTGTCACTCACAACTCAAAGGTCTCACTGATTCATGTTTACTTTGTTGTGTTTCTAAATGTCAGTGCCACTGTTTGTCCCACCAAGGTCACGTGGACTTTACCATTGAAGTGGAGCGAGCGCTGCGTGTGCTGGATGGAGCTGTCCTGGTTCTGTGTGCCGTGGGAGGGGTCCAGTGTCAGACCATGACTGTGAACAGACAAATGAAACGCTACAACGTCCCCTTCCTTACCTTTATCAACAAGCTAGATCGCATGGGTGCCAACCCCAGCCGAGCCATGCAGCAGTTGAGGTACTATACAAAACCTTACCACAAAATAGAAGAACAGTCCTGATCACATACACAGAGCTGGGTGACCAGCGGTGCCTTTTTTATTTTTTTTCCCCCCTCACCTATGTGACAATTTCAGGTAGATATTAGTATGTTTATTTAGTCACATAGTCAGAGGTTTTCTAAACCCATCGTGGTAAAGCTAGGAAAAACACACCCCCGTCTCATAGTACTGCAGTAGTGATAAACAGTTTAACTGTAATTTGTGCATCCAGGCACAAATAGAGACAAAACCTGACACTTGTGCAGTTGTATCAGTAACAAAAGGTGCATTTACTAGCTCAAATGAAATCATAACAATGATTTTTCAGTGGTGTAAATACCACAGCCTTTCCGCCTCTATCTTTGTTAACTTTATTAGGTTTTCACTTATTTTTCAGGACTAAACTGAACCACAATGCAGCCTTTGTCAGCATCCCAATTGGCCTGGAAGGGAACATGCGTGGCATTATAGACCTTGTACAGGAGCAGAGCATTTATTTTGATGGACCATTTGGGTAAGTGAGTCTGTTCTGGTGTGTGTGTGTCTGTGTGTGGTGTACGTGAGTTTTTGGGAACCAGCATAAATTGGCATAAATAAGTGACAGCTTGGCTACAGTAGATGTAAAAACTCGTATCTCGTAGCACGTATCAGTTCAGAAATGATCAGGGCCTGTCAGTTTAAGTGTTGTAAGATTGGGATCCTGTTCTGAAGGAATATGAAACTAATTCTACAGTTTCTTCCTCCCTGCAGTCAAACTGTCCGCTATGATGAGATTCCAGCAGATTTCCGTGCTGAGGCTGCAGACAGGAGGCAAGAATTGGTGGAGTGTGTGGCCAACGCTGACGAAATCTTAGGAGAAATGTTCCTGGAGGAAAAAATTCCTACCAACGACGACCTGAAGGTTTGTTTCTTTCGGGGTACAGAGGGAATTAAAAGTCAAGGGGTTATGAAAGTTTCTGCAATTCATTTAGATCTGGAAACATTTCACTTAAAATCTGTGTCCACCTGCTGGTCGTGCAGAAGAAAAATGAGGAGGTAGGATTCATCTTTAGAGCACAATGGGTGTCTCTCCCAAATTTCATCATAAGATAATTCAGACTTTCTGCAAACTGGAAAGGTGAGACGTCCAGTTCGCTCTGGGTCAAAGTGGTGTGTGGCTTATCAAAGTTGAGATCAAATTTGGACTGTTTTGGCTTCAAACAGTTGCGTTGTGAAATCAAATGGTTGATCCAGACGTTCTAAAACACGTCTGGGATTTTTGGGCATGTGACTGTCCCTCAAATTCCTGTCCTCTCTCTGTCTTCCAGGCAGCAATCCGCAGGGCCACAGTGCAGCGTCTCTTCACCCCTGTGTTGGTGGGCACAGCTCTTAAAAATAAGGGTGTCCAGCCTCTGCTAGACGCCATCCTGGATTATTTACCGAACCCTACTGAAGTGAAAAACTATGCTATCCACAATGATGAGTGAGTATGGCTGTCAGTTTTTTTAATACGTGTGCTCAGATAATGGCAGTCAATAAATAAGTCAATGTCAGTCTATTATGTCTGAGCAAGAAATTTTTGGTTTCTAACAATCATTGGTTTTTCTTTTTTTTTTTTTTTTTTTAGAGAGTCCAGTGAAACAATAAAGGTTCAAATGGACCCAACAAGAGATGATTCAAATCCTTATGTTGGCCTGGCCTTCAAACTGGAGGTGAGCTACAGTACAAACAATAAGTTTGAAGTCTCCTTCGGTTGATGTCTTCACCCACATCTTATTCACATCTGATGTTGTGCAAAACAGGAAGGTGTCGTTATGTCATGGTTTCTTATGCACTATCGTGTTTCTCCTTGACAGGCAGGACGATTTGGTCAGCTCACGTATGTGCGGGTGTACCAAGGCTGTCTGAAAAAGGGGGAATACATCTACAACACACGCACAGGCAAAAGGGTCCGAGTTCAGAGGCTTGTGCGTTTGCATGCTGACCAGATGGAGGTGAGAACAAACGACTGTTTGTCAGCAGGTCATCAGGACAGAGTTTTCCATTGGCCGAGAGAGATGGCTGGTCAACACTTAGGTTCCTCTTTCAGCTCCAATGAACGTTGTAGATAACCACATTCATTGTGACACTGGAGTAACATTATCTCTGTATTGCATCAGAATAGAGGAAATTTCAATAATGATTTTATTTAGAGTTTCAGTTAATGAGGGTAATAATTCACATGAACTGTGCTGAAATTGAGCATCTTGTCCTTTTGCCTCTACTGCTCCTCCCTTCTCTCTCTGTCCCTGCTGTTTCAGGATGTGGATGAGGTTTATGCAGGAGACATTTGTGCACTTTTTGGGATTGACTGTGCCAGTGGAGACACTTTTACATCCAAGGCCAGCGCAAACCTGTCAATGGTGAGCAACTCTAATGTTCACCTGCAAAAGAACAAAAACCTTGCACACATCAAGATGTTTGTTGAATTTGCCATTTCCCTTTGTTTTTCCAAGAACTAAGAATATCCAGTATTCATTTGTTAACTTACCGACCTTGTTCCACAGGAGTCAATTCACATCCCAGAGCCTGTCATTTCCATGTCAATAAAGCCAACCAACAAGGTAGAAAATTCATAGATTTACCTACAAACACTGTAAAAATTAAGATTAGTGTCTAAATAATCAATTATTTTCTATCTTGTGGCTGAACAGAATGACCTGGACAAATTCTCCAAAGGCATCAACAGGTTCACAAGGGAAGATCCAACATTCAGGGTTCACTTTGACATAGAGAGCAAAGAAACAATTATCTCAGGAATGGGCGAGCTGCATCTAGAAATCTACTCCCAGGTAACTGCTCTGACTCTGCTCTCAGCTCATAAACCTTTTGTGTCTCACTTTGTAATACTTGGGCATAGCGACTGTTATATGGGTATAATCTTTAAGATTATTAGCTTGGAACCTCATTTCGAGCTGTTTTCAGAGCACTGTGTGAGTGCTTTGCTATCACATCTCATTTTTAAGTAAAAACCCAAGTCAATGAAACAGCAGTCAACATTTTCACAGCTACCAGCCGCTCCTTGCATATTAGCACACACACTGATGTGGCTGATTCTTGTTGGGGATGCACAATTACCAGGTAGCTGAATTAAGGATCACATTCTGTCATGACAAAATGTTTTAGGACTTTTTTTTTTTTTTTTTAAAGATAGTTCTGGCAATCCCACTTCCCATTTGTTTTAGCAGTGGCATTTCATGTACAACTCAACTGTGTCCTAATGTGATGATTATAGACCCTCCTATAAAAAGTTTGAATTTTATAATCAAAAGAATTGTCAATGTCCATGAACGGTCTGTTAGAAAAAAGTTTTTTTTTTTCCCCCCCACGCTTTAAAATGTCTGACTTGGGAATTTATGGGTCTTCTTCTTTATTGTTTCGGTTTTTTGTTTTAGAGAATGGAGAGGGAATACAATTGTCCCTGTGTGATGGGGAAGCCCAAAGTAGCTTTCAGAGAGACAATCACTGCTCCTGTACCGTAAGTGCTGATCTTCCAGTACACAGACATATACATTCAACTCAGCAACAATTGGTATTAACTTTTTATTTTGGCTAATATATTCAAGCAACCATAAGTGAACAATTCTATGATATCATGATGGATTTATATAAAATAAGTCCTGAGAAGACACAGTCCACTTTTCTGTAGTTCAAAAAGGGTTGTGTTTGGAAGCATCAACAGCTGATCTCCCCTTCCCAAATACATTTATGTTAATTCATATTTAAAAACTAAATGTGAACATCATGCGTGCACTGTGATGTATTTCAACAGTTCAGTTGGAATTTGGGGGTTTTTCACAGTCGTGGCAGTGAGGAAGTTGCTCCTGCTGTAGCACTTTAACTCCCTCAGATGGAGACCAGCTAAAAAGCAGTTTCCAGTGAATAATAGCCTGCAAAACATCCAAGTACAGATACAATATATGTACTTAAAGATGCCACAAGTGGATAAATAATTGCCATTCCATTAGCTGGTTATACTGAAATAATAATAATTTATCAAAAAAAAAAATTAAACATTTATAGCTCCACAAATGTATCAGACTTTTTCCTGATTCATTATTAAATTATTTAAGATTCTCTTCCTCAGGAAAATTTATCTAACAAATTACAAATGACAATTTGATGATGAGGAACAGGAACACTTTCTTTAGCTGTTTGGTATTCACATGCTTTCAAATTTTAATATAGTGACTGGTTACCTGGGACACCATCTCATGCAGCAGTACGTGATAGTCAAACTTCAGCTGGTTGTTCTCAGTTTCCTGTTGTAGATGATAGATAGAAACTGAATCTAATACAGATATTTTCTTTATCTTCCCAGATTAAATGACAGAATTCAATCTGCAAAACCTGCCTTCTATATCTCATGACTGAAATACATTGACTAGATTGAATAATCAGACATATCTACTTTATTATTGCTATGCAAGGCTAAAGTTTGCAGAAATTAAAAATCCTGTTCCCATTACTGATTAGTCCAATAAACAATAAACCCCAGCTATCAATTGAGGACTCACAAGCGGAACCAAGAGAAGATAGAAACAACTCACCAGCTGAGTGACGTTGGCCACCTGAGCCATATTATACAGGGTGTCTTCAGTCGATTGGTTCAACATGATGAAGCTGGAGGCCACAGTGCCCAGATGCCAGAAAGGCTCCATGCCAGGCTCAATGTGGCCGTAGCTGTCTGTTGGTCATTGTGATATGAAGGGAGATAGACTATATGTAGAGCTGGACATGGTCACGGGTGTGCTCTTGATTTACAGGTTATTACAGTTTCAAGATCAGCACGCTAGTTTGTTAATATTGTTCAGAGAAACATTGAGTTTCCATATAGGCTGTTTATTGTACATACCAGGTAAATGTGCTGACATGAGGCTTTGGTTTGTCTTGTACTTTTGGTAAAAGGCCTCCTCTTGAACTTTAGTGTTGATGGCACTCAGTTCATAGCATGAGGCCTGGACCTGAGGCGGGCTTGGCTGCTGCTGCTTTTCTCCCCTCAGAAACAAAACCTCTGCAGAGCAGTTCTCTGTACTCTGGATGTATTACAAACAAACAGCACAGTGGATTAAAAAGAAATAAAAGGCAGTTTGGTAAGAAAGTAAAGCAAAATAGAGGTGTCCAAATGTTACCATGGAAACCAGTGTTGCACCACACTCTTAATTATGTAACAGGATGAAAGCCTCCTTTTATCTCGTTGAGTTAATTTGTCAAACCTGTTTATATAGAAGTTTCTGCTACTTCTGGAGTGACAGATTATTCAACCATGCACGAAACCTTAAGTCACATCTACCAATCGACTTCAAACATCTTTCTGTACGTGCTGTAATGTAAACTCAATGTTGCCAGC
Organism: Echeneis naucrates; assembly: GCF_900963305.1. Classification (NCBI taxonomy): domain Eukaryota; kingdom Metazoa; phylum Chordata; class Actinopteri; order Carangiformes; family Echeneidae; genus Echeneis; species Echeneis naucrates. The sequence continues at coordinate 12,310,126 of NC_042523.1, read as the reverse complement.
TCTAAAATGTTGAGAAATGCAGGCAGTAAAATTTTTTTCAGTTTGGATAGAAAAACTGCCTTCAAGACAAACCCAAATGAGCAATGAGGTAAACCTCCACTTTAGGATTTAAATACCTGGTTAAACTTTAGCGATAGATTTGGCTCATTTTAATGATAAAGAAGCAGCATTCTTGTCAAACCAATAAAATTTAATTCTGATCCTTCTCTGTATCAAAACTGTGATGGCCCCTGCCTCAAAGTAGTTGAGAAAAGACAAAAACAAAGCAAAAACCTACCTTGCTAATGAAGTCCTGCAGTGAGATGTTCAGCTGATACTTTCTTCCAGAGTCCGCCACATCCTGAGTGGGAAGTGATCCAAAAATCAAAACTAATTATCCTTTGCTATTATGCATTAGGTCTAAAGTGGCAGAGCTCCTAAATGTTTCAGTAGTAAAGTTTGTCTGACCTCTGCATTCCCACTGTGGACTCCTTTCACTCCAAACACCTTGTACGGTGAGCCATAGTAGGTGTTGAGGTAGTGCTGGACCACGGTGGCTGCTCTCTGAGCCGGGTAGTGATTGGGGTTCAGCTCACCGGTCGCCATCACATCCTCCTCAACCTCTTCTGCAATTAGTTCTTTTTGCTGTTTTCCCAATATGGAAAATGAGAAAAAGAGATGAGGTGCACACAGAGAATGAAAAGAGAAGCAGGGATTGGCTTCCAGTGAAGTACTTTGACCCTAGCAGTGTCAGCAGGGTGGGGCTTTTTCTTTTGATCAGTTCATGCCAAGATAAGACACTCAGACACAAGGAGAGCATCCACTGAGCAAAGTGGAAAGGGAAGCAAATTTGGAGAAGTAACAGGGTGAAGAGGCACAGAGCACAAAAATGTCATCTTTAAATATAAAGAGGAGTCTGAACTTGCCTGAAGATGGAATGTGGAAACTGCCTGCTAATTTGGCAGGGAGAAGGATTTATCTGCTCGGTTGTATGGTGTCAGCTGCGGTGGAAATATGTGGAAATATTACTTCCTGCTTCCTTTGACACCAGAGCTCCTGCCCCCTTTTAAAGGTACAGGGCTCTTTATACTGTCTTCCCCAGATCAACTCGTCAGAACATTCAGCACAAGCAGATAGACATTTGAAAATCTCATTTAAAAAAAAATAAATAAATAATGGACAGAGTAATCAGATTTGCTGCAACATTGTTTGACTTTTTGCTATGAAATTACAAATTAAAGTTAATATCAACTTTATAGGGTTGTTTAACTCCTTTTGGAAAATTATATTTTCCAATATAAGTCACAATCTTTAGAACACAATCTTCTAGTATAGTTTATTACCCTCACATTAAGATTTCAGGGGTAAAACAAAGTTGTTGTTTTTTTTTTCCCCCTTTTTGCATTTTTTTTACTCTTAAAAACAAGAGCTACTTTATATTGCAATAAAATTTTTTTATTATTATTTTTCTAGTGAACACCAATGTAATGACAACAATTAGCACTTGCTACCACCATGTTGACCTAATGTGTCCTGTTCTCTGTAGGTTTGAATTCACCCATAAGAAGCAGTCTGGTGGCTCTGGGCAGTACGGTAAAGTTATTGGTGTCATGGAGCCTCTGGAGCCAGAGCATTACACCAAGCTGGACTTCGATGATCAGACTGTGGGCACAAATGTCCCAAAGCAGTTTGTTCCTGCGGTTGAAAAGGTAATCTCTTTCACTTTCATGGGGTCAGTTGTGTAGAGGTGAAATGGTTAGAGACTCAATTTCTATAACTTTCTGTCTTTCTTCCCCATCATGCTGCAGGGCTTCAGAGATGCCTGTGAGAAGGGACCCCTGAGTGGGCACAAAATCTCAGGAGTCAGATTTGTCCTGGAGGACGGCGCACATCACATGGTGGACTCTAATGAGATCTCCTTCATTCGGGCAGGAGAGGGAGCAGTAAAACAAAGTTAGTCTTCAGTAAACTTCATGTGATGTTATGTAGTTTTATTGAAGTCTGTCTGCTTCAGCCATACAGTCTACTTGATTGTTCTCTCCGTAGCCATGGAAAAGGCCCACGCCGTCATCCTGGAGCCAATCATGTCGGTGGAAATTGTTGCACCGCAGGAGTTTCAGGGAGCAGTGATTTCTGGTGTGAACCGTCGGCACGGTGTTATTTCAGGACAGGATGGGTCTGATGGGTACTTCACTCTTTATGCAGATGTGAGTCTACTTTGACATGCTGACACACTCTTTTAGCCCCCAATATTTGGGCCATCATGCGTCACCACTATGTGTATTTGAGTAATTTGAGGCTTTCTCTTCCAGATTCCACTAAACGATATGTTTGGCTACGCCACAGAGTTGCGTTCCTGTACTGAAGTAAGTCCAAACCAAACATTGTCATTTCTTGTGCCAAGTGTTTGGAGACTGAATTTTTGTGATCAATTATTATATATGCACATCTGCCAAGTTCTCTGTTTAGCTAAGAGTAATAATTATAGGATTTATTTGCAGTAGGTTTGCATCATGTCTTCAAGCTATTGTGACATCCTGCACCAATCAGGGAGAAGAGTCCTCTCTGCTGCTCAGATATCTTTTTTGTTTGGGAACAAGATTAGTGCATCAAGCTGTTCAGCTCCCCTTTTTTCCCCTAGCTACATTCAGCCCCAGAAAGCCGTTTTCTAGTGAAAAAAAGAATTGAAGTTTTCAATTTAGGGGAAATAACTTTAACTAAACACGTTCTGTTAATGTTTATTTAGGGAAAAGGTGAGTACACCATGGAGTACAGCAGATATCAGCCTTGCCTACCAGCTACACAAGATGAACTCATCCACAAACATCTAGAGGCTACAGGGCAGCTGCCTGCAACAAAGAAGAAGTGGAAGAGCTGAAAACTGTCCATCCACTCAACTTCATACTGTTGGACTCAGCTGTTCCTCTTTTAGACACCTTTTCTGCGCATCAACTTTGACTCGACGATAGTGGAGCAAAACATAACTTTGAAGTTTTACTCTCTCATGATTGACCCCTGTATTTATTTCTGTGATTTTTAATTCAGTTTGACCTCGGCACTCAAGATTTTGTAGGATGGTTGTTGGTAAGGAAAGTTCAGTGGTTTAACTTGAGCTTTTTAAATGGCATTTTGTACTATGTACAGAAAGGTTTTTTGTTGTAATAATGATTGCAGGAAATATGCATCTCCTTCTCAATTGTGGTTTTTAGAATATAGGTTTACAGCACCTCTCTGAAGTTAAAGTTGAGCAGATACTTCACACGTACAATGCAGCTGATTAGCTTAAAAAAAAAAAAAAAAAAAAAAAAACACTTTGGGGACCCAACCTGCAAAAAGAAATGCAATTATTCACCAGTACCAGTCAGAGCTGGTTCCTTCTCACCTGTCCAAAGACCTCCGTTTCCTCTGCTATTTCTGGTACGCTGTTGGGATGAGCTGACATGTCCACAGAGTCAGACTCAAGTCTGACTGTTACATTGAGACCCCAAGTTACTCCTATTAGCACAGCCAGGAAAACCACAATCCTCAAAGCCATTATAGTGTGCTGTAAAACACAGATGCTGGAGAAAAGGAAAAAGCGCTTGTGTTAAAGAGTCCAAATGGGGAAATGACCCTCCTGTCAGGGTGGAGTTATATAACGAGGAGGAAGGGAAGCCGAGAGAAGAGATTGTGCAGATCCTGCTGTCTTCCTGTCACAATCTGTTTATTTTTCCTCATTAAGTAGACAAACTGTTCCTCTTTATCTGGTTCTGTTTTTCATGTGCTCACATGCAGCCCACTTAAGCTGTCAGCCTCTAACTGTTTCAAAACCCTCACAGGGAGAAATGATTGGTTTAGACACTGATATCTCATTAGAGCTACTGCTCATCAAGCAGGTGAGATTAGTATGTAACCCTGATGGGTTGCAGCTTTGCCTGGTCCGCGGTATGTTTCACTGAGCCAAATTAAATATGTCCTGGCAAACCAAGGTAATCAAACTCTACACTGTAAGATTGAGGATTATGCTAGGGAGTCATGTTATGCAACATCAGCAGGAATATTTCCACAGGAAGTAAAACCTTTTTTTCCCCCAATATGTACAGAGTAAAAAAGGTTCCTTGTGGACCTGAAACCAAGCTCTGTCTCTGTCCTTTCTTCAAACATAAGTTTAAAGAGTGGAAAGGCAAACCTCACCTTTTTTCTTTAGCTTGGATTTTTTTTTTTTTTTTTAAAGAAACAAAAGAAAATATTCTCATAAGGTCAATTTGTGTAAATGAATCATGCAGTAAGCTCCTTCTGCTGATTGTTTAGCCTGACTGAGTCGGAATAACTGATGAGAGCAGAAAGATATTTTCAAAGCAGTACCTGCCTCCTAAACCTGGCTTCAAATGATTTTCCCCAGTTTCCCTCTGGTGCTGTAGGGATGAACTGTCTTGCTTTCCTGTTAAATTGCTTTGGTTGGCTCCAGTTTGGATCGCCATTAGGGCTCCAATGAATGAGTCCTTCATTGATGATTAATGTAACCATTTTGACAATTGCAGTCTGAAGTTCTGCATTCAAATGTCTGAAACTCAGACACGCAGTTTAAAAGTTGCAATCCTCACACAAGAAATTGTATTATTGTATCATCAATCAGATAATTTATTCATCTTATACTCCTAAAATACTGAATATGAAAAGAAAAAATTATGAGTCAGGAAAACTTGAATGACTCCTCATGTGCTACACAATCACATCTGACAGTAGAAAACAAAAGCATCAATTACTAACAAGGATTTTCACGCTGAAGCTGAACTGGCTACAAAAACTATTCAAATAACAATCTCCCCTCTTATTAGTGGCATGAATACTACTTGGATGTGCAGTGTAGAGAAAACACTTACTGCAGGAACCCTTTTTTTTTTTTTTTTTTTTCTTTTTAAACAAGCTTTTAAGACAGAGAGCACATCTCAGTCAACTTTTCCTTCTTTCTCATCTTCACACGAGGCACCTGCTGCTGGAGAAAGGGTGACCTTTGAGCATAATGTCCTCTCTGTTGCTCTCTCTCAGTGACCTGTTGTTGACTTTCATGTTCATTTCCCTGCTGCACATCTCGAGGCAGATGATCAATGAGTTCATAGAGTGTGAAGATGCTGAAGCAGATTTCATCATAGGCTGTTTTAGTCCCACATTCAAACAGGCAGGCGAAGGCCACGGCAGGTGGTGCTCCAGGGGGTGCAGGCAGCTCCAGATAGGCCAGGTCAGAGTAGGCGCTTGGGCCCTCATAGATTACCCAGGGGCCACGCCAGCTATCTGGGTCACGGGGAAATAAGCTAAGGAACACGCCCAGATCCTTGCGTGCAGTTGTCCATGTTGGGTGGGAGTACACTACCCAGGTAGGGGTGAGGAAATTTGGAGGGGCAGTGTAATTGGGTGTCAGGGGGCTTGTGGAAGTAGAGGCAATGTTTGAACAGGGAGAGTTGGTGTGATTGTAGGGAGACATCCAGGACGTCCTGTGTCTGGAGCCATACATAGGTTGGTGTAAATCAAGACTATGGTAAAGATGTAATGGGGCAGGAAATCCAACAATGCTACCATGACAACCATTTTGAGGCTCCACCAGCCGCTGCACCAGCTGACCCTCCTGAAAAGCAGCTCCATCATCCAGACTGAGGGCCTGAACCCTGTAGCCAAGGGGGCTGCGAGCGTTACAGTACAACACGTTAGTCCCATCCTCTTCATCTACAGACACCATCTGACACTCCACGCTCTCAGGGCCTGGCACCGCCTCCCCAAAACGCCAGGTTGTCCCGTGGGTGTCACTGTGAAAGCAGAAGGCGTGAGGCGTGGTCTGGCAGAGGTGTCCGAAACACTCTTTGCAGTCGATGTGGTAAGCATAGGCAGGAATGAGCAGGCGACCTGACTTCAGCTGGATACCATGGCCTGGACCAAGTGCAAAAGTGGCCCATTCTGTACGGAGGGAAAATTTTGTGACACATTCATATGATGCACATGAGTGGCACTCACAGAAGGCACATAACAGAAGACACTAAGCAGATTTAGGTATCACAGCTTTCATCTGAAGATGTGAAACTGCTCAGAATCTGAGGAACAAGAGTTTTAAGGCAACTCCTTAGATTCACCTTGTGTGTGTCAATGGATGGATTACTGAAAGTCATACCAGGCACAGGCCCAGCAGCCACAAAGAGGTGCAAATTAATTACAAGAGTACTGAAGACCCTCACAAAGAAACACAAAACGATTGCAAAAAGTCACCAAAAGGAATGGAAATGAATACAAATGAGGTTTGTAGGACTGTGACTCATTGCGTCTCTGTTACTGTCTGGGAGTCCCATTTAAAAGGGGTTTTTGTGGCCTTAATCATAATCTGTGTTAGGACTCCCACAGTAAGAACTACCAAAACAGCACAACCACGAAAGCAGATTTTCAGACTTAGAGTCCTATATTATTACCTATATGTTATATCTTGTATGTTAAAAAGTGTCATAATTTCACCTTCAACACTGCAACTAAATAAGATCATTTCATTCAGTTTCAGTGAAAGTACAGCAGCATGATGGAGTCTGTTTTAGGCTGCTTATTCTCCTAATGAATCCTCTGACCTTTAATCGTGTCTCTGATGACTCTCTTGGTCAGGTCAGTGACAGCAGTCCAGGTCTCTCCATTGTCTGTGCTGGAGATGTAGCAAAGTCGGGTCACGTTCTTGCCAGTCACCAGCTGATAGGACTCTGAGGTGTGGCCCAGAACAGCAATGAAGAACAAGAAAAGGGTACCTGTGAACTCATCATACACCGGGCATGGGTTCATGGAGCGGTGGCCTGTCAGGACAGCAGTGCCCAGGACACGCATGTCCTCCCACTGGAACGGCAGAATTAACAGAGGTTATAAAGGAAGATGGAGTAGAGATCAGTAAAATTGTGAAAGGATTTCAGATGAGAGACAGGAAGAGACAAATCTTTTTTTATAATGGTTCACTTAAATTAAAAAACACATAATCTACTGGACTGTCTTCAGATTTAGTGAAGAAGACTGACCTCCACATAGTTTCTGTAGAAAGTGCCTTTCCTCATGACCAGCAGATGTGCCTGAGAGTCAGATGGGCTGAGTCTCTCTTCACAGAAGGCCAGGAAGGACCTGGTGTGGGCCAGGTAGAGCAGAGCTGGGACCCTGTATGTCACTCCATTTGGTTCCTTATGGAAAAGCACCGACCTCGCAGGAAAATAAGGTGTCGTCATGGTATCTAATATGTAAATCCTTCAGGGTCACTCCAAAACCTCTGAAGAGAAGAATTATCATCAGCATCAGAACTACAAAAGCATCACAATTAAAAACAGTAAGCAGGTTCATTTTGTTTGATGTATTTATTCTTCCAGCTCATATTCCTCACTAAGAGGTGTTTTTCTACCATTTTCAGAGAGAGCAGACAAAATCTGAAGTCCTTGCAAAACTGCATTTCAAAATACAACTACATCTTAATTTCCTCTTTTTGTGTTGTGAAACCATTTTTCCATAGAAAGAATGTGACAAAAGGACTTCTTAAGTGCCATTCCAAAAAAAGATACCTTTAATGCACAACCTATTTCTGTGGTCATATGGGTTTATCCCCTACTTTTTTCTGGACCAGAAATATTTTTCATTTCTATTTATTGATATATGTCTTTTATTCATTTATCTCAGTGTACTTAAACACAGTGTTGAGTAAAGTGAATAAAGTTACAGGAAAATGCCAAATGCCAAATGCCAAATGCCCACTGTGAAAGAAAAGTTTCTTTCACAGTGGGTATCACGTACATTTTATTTCACAAACTTCAAACTTCAACATCATAAATGTCCAATTTGACTTTAATCTAAAAGATGCTGAAACAGAATCCAGTTTAAATGAAAGAAATCCAAGGGTGTCTGAAAAGAGTCCAGTTTAAGAGGAAGCTAATTCATCTGTTAATATTGAGAATTCCGTTGGCCCTCTCAACCATTGCAGTGTTGTTTATATGCTTTTCTGTCTGGTACTGGAGCTCCTGTTCAAGCTGTCAAACACCAGATTAATGAGGGTAAAACAGGACGTTGTCTCGTTTTCCATTATGGCTCTGCATGCTTAAGATCATTAAACCTTCACAAATATTTTGAACTCAATCAAGGAAGCCATTTAACTCATAACTGCATCTGAGGTGTATAAATGATAAAATGCCTGGTTTTGAAATTGCTTGCAAACTTTTAAAACCACTCAGATTTACTCTCTTTTAACAACTTCAGCGCCATCACAAGAACTACACTTTGAAAAGGATGCTGTATCTAATGCACAGGCTATGAGCATAAAAAGGCAAATACTTACAGTCACAATGCTCTGCGAACTGCTGCTGCTTTGTGCCGATATACTGTATGTGTCAGCACTTGAATGTGGGGTTGACAGTGAAACGTGTATGCGGGGCCTGTACGTGAATGTGCAGTTAGTTTGTGTGTTTTTCCCAGAGACTGAAAATGATGGCCTCTCCCCTGTCCTCTATTCAGTGCAGCAGTATATCAAGCTGTTCAGTGACCCAGAAATGGACCACACTCATCAGATCTACAGCTTTGGATGAATCAGCGGAGAGCAGCCATTGTGGAAATGAAGGCCTGGGGGGCCACACCGAACAATGGCTTTATGAACCCCATCTCTTTGGTTTCCCTTTTAATTTTTGGCAAATTGTGTAGAAACTATGTTGCTGATTTTGATGTATAGGGCATTAATAGCGCAGATTCTCTTTCATATTTGATTTGTTCAATTTCTGTTAATAAGATTATACAGAATATACCACTGATGGAAGGTGTACAGACATTACATTTTACGGCATTACAACAATGCATAAACTGTAATTGATGGCTATATTAGTGACTAGAATAATTCATAACTGCTTTATAGGTTGGGCCAGTGTTCATATTGTTATTAGTGCCTTTGTTTTAAGACATCATGTATCCTTACTCCGTCCTTTTCCACTGAACCTAAGTTTCTGTATTGTACTTGTCCCCTGAGCTCATGTTACACAGTGTATGTCCTTGAAGGTCTGAAATGATAAGATAACATTTATAGAACTGGTCTGCATACTAGGAGGAGGATGAAACTCTTCTATCTTGTCAGCTACAGTATGTCTGTTGCAGTAGATACTCACACACATTGTTTTTAACACATTCTAAGAACAAGGCATGGACAGTGGTCGACCTGTCCATGACCCTGGAAACCAGTGAGTGTAAGTCCACCCTCTGTACAGGGCAGGCCCAGCCCTAGAAGATAAATGTGAAACTTTTCCAGATATCGTGGCTCTTACTGGCTGAGATCCTGGGGGAGCTCTGACACTTCGAGCCCAGCGCTGCCTACTTTACCTGTGACCATAATAAATATTTCAACTGTGAACTGAAGATTTCTCTAAGTCGTTCTTGGGCTGCCAATAAAAGAACTGGGCCAACAAAACGCCGTTGCCAGGACTGCATCATTCCTGGTAGTGGAGGCAGTGGAGGCTGGTGGTGGAGATTTATTATTATAATCCCGGTAATTTACGCAGTGACACTCGGCATTTTTTGCCAGCATTCCTTGCGGCTTCTTGCTGCTGCAACTATACTGCTTCTCGCTTAACTTGGTGATTTATACTTCTGATTTTTGCATCATATGGGAAATCAAGGTGGGGGAGGCAGGACAGATACCACGATCAAGAAGGTGGTTCACCCAGGGCGAGGCTCAGCCATTGCACTCTGATTGTGCTGTCCACTGCGAATTCCCCAAATGTGGGAATCTCGACTGCATCATTTGTGGTAGTGGAGGACTGCGTTCGCCCTCTCCTCTGATGTAACGTGAAAAAATGAACCTTATCCTCACGTCAACCTATCGGTGGATGTTTTTTCTCAGTACGTGTTGTTTATTGTGCACACTAACACGTGGTGTGTGTTAGTGTGCACAGACACATGTACACGTGTACATGTGTCAGTATATGTGTTGTTTATTGTGCGCACTAACACGTAGTGCGTGTTAGTGCGCACACACTAACAGTTACGTTAGTGTACACGCATGTCAGCGGAGGGGCAAAATTGTTGCCTGTCCGCCAACATGCAACCCCAAATGGGTTGATCTGGCTGGCTGGGCGGGTGTCCCCACCGTCCTCTGCCGGTCCCCAAGGCCCTCGGGCCGGCGGAGGAGGACGGGGTGCCCCCGGCGGACTGCCACCCATCCATATGCCGGTAGCTGCTCCTCAGCTACAAACAGATAAACAGCTGGAGCTCCAGCTTACATCCTCTGTGCCGAGAGATCTGTGACGTTCTCAATGACGCAGCTGTGGAATGACGCAGGGTATGCCCTTATAAGGATGATTAGCTTCCCCTTTATGCCGATTTACTGCTGAGTCGTGCGTACGCCATTTACTGCCAAAATGGCGGCGTAAACAAAAGAAGTCACGTGACATCCCGAGAACCGGACCAATGAATCTGAATGTCTGTGTCCAATGTTACAATAACTCAATTATTAAGATGTTTCCATTAAAGAAAACAGACTAAATCTGTCCAGTTTTCAGCCTCCCTACACATCCTTATAAGGGCATACCCTGCGTCATTCCACAGCTGCGTCATTGAGAACGTCACAGATCTCTCGGCACAGAGGATGTAAGCTGGAGCTCCAGCTGTTTATCTGTTTGTAGCTGAGGAGCAGCTACCGGCATATGGATGGGTGGCAGTCCGCCGGGGGCACCCCGTCCTCCTCCGCCGGCCCGAGGGCCTTGGGGACCGGCAGAGGACGGTGGGGACACCCGCCCAGCCAGCCAGATCAACCCATTTGGGGTTGCATGTTGGCGGACAGGCAACAATTTTGCCCCTCCGCTGACATGCGTGTACACTAACGTAACTGTTAGTGTGTGCGCACTAACACGCACTACGTGTTAGTGCGCACAATAAACAACACATATACTGACACATGTACACGTGTACATGTGTCTGTGCACACTAACACACACCACGTGTTAGTGTGCACAATAAACAACACATGTACTGAGAAAAAACATCCACCGATAGTCGAGATTCCCACATTTGGGGAATTCGCAGTGGACAGCACAATCAGAGTGCGATGGCTGAGCCTCGCCCTGGGTGAACCACCTTCTTGATCGTGGTATCTGCCCTGCCTCCCCCACCTTGATTTCCCATATGATGCAAAAATCAGAAGTATAAATCACCAAGTTAAGCGAGAAGCAGTATAGTTGCAGCAGCAAGAAGCCGCAAGGAATGCTGGCAAAAAATGCCGAGTGTCACTGCGTAAATTACCGGGATTATAATAATAAATCTCCACTACCAGGTTTACTGCGTACCATATAATTATGTTTCTTAGGCTCCAGCTATTTGTTCTTAATAACTGAGTTATTGTAACACCGGACACAGACATTCAGATTTATTGATTCAGTTCTCGGGATGTCAGGTGACTTCTTTCGTTTACGCCGCCATTTTGGCAGTAAATGGAACAGAAAATAGCTCGTGCCGCCGCCGCAGATTTTAAGTCTACTGAATTCACTTCTCACTTTAACTCGGATGAAATTGGTCTTTACATAAAAAACCCAAGACTACATAGATGGAAAACACCGGCAATACCGAATGAAATGACAGTCCATCCATCTTTTACCGCTTTTTCGTTTCCGGGTCACGTGGGCTGCTGGAGCCAATCCCAGCTCACTGATGTACATAATGTACATGTGAAATGGTGAAATAGCGCAAATGTATGCAGCAATTCGAGCAGCTCAGTGGCGCAGTGGTACCGCTGCCGCCCCGCAACAAGGAGGGAGGGGTTCGAGTCCCGGCTAGGGAGGGTGATGTGAATGTATGATGTAATGCGATTGTAATGTAACCCCGGGGTGATGTAATGTAATGATGTACTGTAGATATAAACATGATGTAATGTTAAATGTATGTGATGTGATGTGATGTAATGTAATATCTCGGTTCGGTTCCCGGTGTGGGCACCTGAACATGTCTATAGAGTTCATTGGTTACGAGTAATGGACTGGGCTAATGCAGATACGGCGCCCCCCCCAGGACCTAGGCCGAACCAGACCAGACTGGTGACGGCACCCCCTCCAGGAACGGACCGAGGCTAGACCGGCGACAGGACGCGTCCACAGACTAGACCAGTAAAAGAGACACAACTGTTTTAGTGAACGATTGTTACATTTTTCTTCCTAATTGTAACAAATGGTTTGTCGCTAAGCCCCGCCCCCCTTGGTTACTGTTGCTATGCTATCCTGTTTTCTGTTGTCTGAAGTTCGGTAGGAAAATGTCCAGCCAGCATCAGTCCGGTGATCAGAAAGAAAACAAAAGAGAATAAGAAAATAAATATTACATATACAAATACTTTTTAAAAAGGTGGTGACGGTGCATTAGAGCAAGGTAAGGTAAGAAACAGGGCCGTAAGCTAACTGGCCAGCTCTAATGCTAATGTCCATTAGCCTAGCTTGTATTGGCTACAAGCTAATGCGTGTTGCAGGTAATAATACGGCCACGATGTATAATGTTGAATGAGCCGATCGTTATGGAGAAATAATCCAGGTAGGATGAGGATTATATATCGTGGACATATTCTTGCCTGGAACACGCTCAGATTTACATGGCTACGATGTATAATCCTCATCCCACCTGGATTAATTCTCCATAACGATCGGCTCATTCTACATCATACAGCTTGGTGGTATTGTTACCTGGTGTGCATCATCACCCAGCTGTGTTTCTATTTGCCTTTCTTCTTTAAGTACGCACGGTAACTTAGCACCTACGCACGACTCAGCAGTAAATCGGCATAAAGGGGAAGCGAATCGTTAACACACCTGCAGTATCCGGACACATATAACTGTTTGATCAGCTTTCTCTCGTACAACACAAGGGACTCTTCTCCCCGGACATGTCTGTTGTGTTCTTCATTTGTATTGTTGCTGTGTTGTACCACAAAGTGGCACTGTGGCGAGAGATATGGACTTGATATGAGTAGAGTGAGAGTTAGGTATTTTTACAGGTTGGCTAATACTCAACAACGCAGTGTTATTTACTCTTGCCTTCCAAGTAAACGGCACCTGTTCAGACTGTGTTTCTTCGTTTATGGGTCAAAACTACAATGTCCACTTTTTACGTCCCGTCCGGGGCGTTTTTAATAATTGATGATAATGTCCGGTTATCCTTTTGTGTGTATGTGTTTGTGTATGTGTGTGCCCCCCCCCCCCAGGTTGTCTTTGTTCAGGTAAGCGTCTGTGACGTCATCCCCGAGATCTCCAAAACTCAACAAGGAAGCAGCAGACACCGGCGGTGCAACTGAAGACTTCGGGATGAACTGAGAAAAAAAAATCCCCGTTTACCGACCCGGTGGGGACATGTGGGAGGCTGAGTGCACCGTGTGCAGAGCTGGTACATATGTGTCTGTGTCCAGTAAACTGGCCAGATTTTACATGTATTTATTTACAATAAAGAATGTTCCGTTTTCAGCCTCCTACACATCCTTATAAGGGCATACCCTGCGTCATTCCACAGCTGCGTCATTGAGAACGTCACAGATCTCTCGGCACAGAGGATGTAAGCTGGAGCTCCAGCTGTTTATCTGTTTGTAGCTGAGGAGCAGCTACCGGCATATGGATGGGTGGCAGTCCGCCGGGGGCACCCCGTCCTCCTCCGCCGGCCTGAGGGCCTTGGGGACCGGCAGAGGACGGTGGGGACACCCGCCCAGCCAGCCAGATCAACCCATTTGGGGTTGCATGTTGGCGGACAGGCAACAATTTTGCCCCTCCGCTGACATGCGTGTACACTAACGTAACTGTTAGTGTGTGCGCACTAACACGCACTACGTGTTAGTGCGCACAATAAACAACACATATACTGACACATGTACACGTGTACATGTGTCTGTGCACACTAACACACACCACGTGTTAGTGTGCACAATAAACAACACATGTACTGAGAAAAAACATCCACCGATAGTCGAGATTCCCACATTTGGGGAATTCGCAGTGGACAGCACAATCAGAGTGCAATGGCTGAGCCTCGCCCTGGGTGAACCACCTTCTTGATCGTGGTATCTGTCCTGCCTCCCCCACCTTGATTTCCCATATGATGCAAAAATCAGAAGTATAAATCACCAAGTTAAGCGAGAAGCAGTATAGTTGCAGCAGCAAGAAGCCGCAAGGAATGCTGGCAAAAAATGCCGAGTGTCACTGCGTAAATTACCGGGATTATAATAATAAATCTCCACCACCAGCCTCCACTGCCTCCACTACCAGGAATGATGCAGTCCTGGCAACGGCGTTTTGTTGGCCCAGTTCTTTTATTGGCAGCCCAAGAACGACTTAGAGAAATCTTCAGTTCACAGTTGAAATATTTATTATGGTCACAGGTAAAGTAGGCAGCGCTGGGCTCGAAGTGTCAGAGCTCCCCCAGGATCTCAGCCAGTAAGAGCCACGATATCTGGAAAAGTTTCACATTTATCTTCTAGGGCTGGGCCTGCCCTGTACAGAGGGTGGACTTACACTCACTGGTTTCCAGGGTCATGGACAGGTCGACCACTGTCCATGCCTTGTTCTTAGAATGTGTTAAAAACAATGTGTGTGAGTATCTACTGCAACAGACCTACTGTAGCTGACAAGATAGAAGAGTTTCATCCTCCTCCTAGTATGCAGACCAGTTCTATAAATGTTATCTTATCATTTCAGACCTTCAAGGACATACACTGTGTAACATGAGTGTCCTCTTTTTTGGAAATGAAAATATGGTCACCCGACAACATGTATACCTGAAATACAGACAGAATTTCACACAGACTTTATACAAAAACCCACATCCCTTAAACAGTAAATACTGGGGGGCTTTCCACTGCTGCTTAAAAGCATAACTCGGGCATTAGCCAACTCGTGACGTAATCAAACTGCGACTCAGCCGCACATGGCAGTCTGACGGAGGACTGAGTGTTCCTGGAAAGATAGTGTAACTTTCTGCTCCTGTGGCAAGCGACACTGTCTCAGATGTCAAGGATTATTTTTAAGATGCAGATCAACGGCAACATGCTTGTTATCGCAGCCAAACTTTCATTTGAACGCGAGGTTCACTTTAGTTTGTAGGCTAACGAGTTAGCAGAGCCTAAACTCGCACACTGATCTGATCTAATCTCCGTCCAGATTTTTTTCTACTTCTGAAAATACAAACTCTGGATCCTTTTTCGTGAAAACAGAGCGGCGTAGTCTGATTGGTCCATTTACAGCTGTATTGTGTTCGGTAATTATCTGTATTTGGAGTAGTTGTCACATCGCTCTGTTCTGACTGATCGATCAGTTGCAGTTTTGTAATAGCTTATTTGTAGCCACATTTGGTTTGGTTATTGTAGATCTGTTCTCATTGGTTGATTTATTTTTCTCATTGTTTTGTGACATTTTACAATGAATTAATTTGCAGGTGTAATATTGATTTGTAAGTATACTCTCATCGGTTATTTCTTAGCTGTAGTTGCTTTTTTATCCATTTGTCTGGATATGTCAGTAATGCCTTGAGGGATTTTTGGAAGAGAGTTTGTTGGTCAACTCCCCAGGGTCATGGAGCCATAACTCAAGAATTCGCACAGTAATTATGTCATCGTGTCACAGCAGTGGATAGTTTTACATGAGTCTGGTTAAACGGGGATGTAATCTGAAACTGGCCTGAGTGGAGGAGATCTATGAAGCTGTGATATGTGCTATGAAGTTGATAACTTGTGTTTTGCAGGGTCAGCATGGCCAGGCAATGGTCTGAGGGCCACTCAACATCCGTCCTGTGTGTTGGAGCTTCTCTGGGTCCTGATGGCCTCCTTGCTTCAGGCTCTGAGGGTGGAGAGGTAACGATATGGAGCCAAGAAGGAACCATCATAGGAAGACTCATCCTACCTGGGGAAGAGGACAGCACAAGTGTTGTGTTTTCACCTGCAGCCCCGGGCCAACTGTTTGTGTCACATGGCGACAGCGTCAGTGTACTCGACCCCAGGAACCTGAAGGGCACGGTGGAGGAGTATCAGGGTGCAGGAGAGGAGGAGATCAATGCTTTAGCACTAAATGACACAGGTTCAGCATTGGCAGTGGCTGATGATTCAGGAGCTGTGCGGGTACTGGAACTTCCTGGAGGAAAAGTATGTAGGACTCTTCGCAGACACACTAACATCTGCTCCTCAGTGGCTTTTAGACCTCAGAGACCCAACAACTTGGTGTCTGCTGGACTGGACATGCAGGTGAGAGGAGATCTCAGTCTTGAACTGTTTGTATGTTTCTTGAGAAAAAATTGAATGACATCTCTCCCTTAACTTGTTTTGCCTTTTTGTTGCTTCAGGTGATGCTCTGGGGTCTGCAGAAGACTCGCCCGCTTTGGACACTGAACCTCCAGGACATAGTAGAGGATGAAAATGACCATCAGCAGCGTCCTGGTCAGCTTTTCAACCCACCACTGGTGCACTGTGTTTCTGTGGGGAGTTGTGGTAACATTTTGGGTTGTGCAGCAGAGGATGGGCGGGTGCATCTGATGCGGATTGGGAGTGGCTCTAAACTGGAAGAGCAGGGAGCAGTCAAAGCTCACAGTCAAGGAGCCTCTCAGGCCCACTTTGTTAATTTTCTTTCTCATCCATACTGGCTTGTCACTGGGGGAAATGATGGCCAAGTTGCTTTGTGGGACCTCAGTAAGCATCCAGTGGTAGCCCCACACACTAAACCAAAAACCCACATGACTTCAGCTCAGCGCAGGAGGAGTAAGGGCAAGACAAAGAGAAAAGAACAACCCCAAGATAAGGCAAAGACCCCACAGAAGGATGAGGAAGAAGGAGCTGAAGCAGAGGGTGAAGCAGCAGCAGCAGCAGCAATAGAGGAGGTGATGGAGGACAAGTCTGGACCCAAACTGACCATAAGTCATGGTGACAAGGTGAACTGGCTGTGCCCTGCCATCCTGAAAGGAGAAAACTGTGTGGTAGTAGCTGATCAGAGCTGCAATCTAACAGTCTACCCTCTGTCTCATGTATAGTGTCCCTACTTCACTTTTGTTTTGGTCATGGGATTGCCTTATTTTGACCTACATTTAGTTTTAATGCATTTTCAAAGAATCCAATCCTGCATTGGAAATCTGTATTCAGAAAACATCCTAAAGCCAAAGAATCTCCTAACTGTTTGAATTTGGGGATTATGGGGTCAGTTTAAACTATAGTCTAGGTTTATGATTCATTACATTTTAAATCAAGATTACTGGTGATGACCTTTCAGATCTAATTCAGATGAACTTTTACTGCTGAAGTTACATTCAAGAATATTATGCAAAAGTTTGTATAGCAACATTAATATTCACAGAAAACAATAAATCAATGAATATGTACAAAAACCCAAGTCATAAAAAGCCATGTTTTGAGGATAAATCCAGTCATTTTACAGCCCCAGGGAGAAAAGCTGGTGGTGTAGTGGATATTTCAGTATCACTTGTCAGATAGCAGCAGGCTGAGCCGGCTATTGCCTTTTAGTTTCTTGTTTTAGACCACAGTTTGTTTGATGCTTCACTTTGCTAAATAAATGAATAAAGTTGATTTATTCCTGTGAATTTAGCCCTTAAACATCTGGTCTAACTCTGGTCTTTTCCTTTCCTAACAGCGCAGCACAAGGATGACAAGGTTGATCAGCACTTAGGCTTTCAAACAATATTCAACAAAAAACGTGTAATTTGTTTTGAGGCTTAATTTAATAACTGCCTCGTTCGTTGGCTTGGCTTTGGTTTAGTGTGTCTATAAAAATGTCCTTTTTTACAATACATTTAGCTCAGACATTTAATGTTCTGCTTTGTTTTTGCAGTCACACCTGAATTTAAACCAGGTTTTGGACAGAAAAATCATTGTCAGCTGAGCGTTGCTTCCCAAAATGCTGGAAGACAGTTTACTGCGCAGATTTCACAACCACACTTCTTGTTTAGCATCTCATGAACTAATGCCCTACTGACCTTCATGCAAGTATATTACTAGGTTTTTATTTTATAGATCAATAACTAAATCCTTTTTGCTGCTTGTTAATCATTACAGGTTGAATCCGCCCAATGTGATCAGTTTCTTTAACACCACTGTACAGACTTTTCTCAGCTGCTTAAAACAATATCTTCTGCTCTTACTCTACTCACTACAGTTGCATCATCAGACATTAAAAACTTAGTATTGTTAAAAAATAAATACATGCTAATTGACTACAAACAGCACTTCATTCTATGATAGAGCCATACATTCAATAGAAAAGCACTGTATTCACACAATATGCAATTACACTGTAATTCTTCTGTGAACAAGCAAAACACTTCTCAATAAGAATATCAGAAAAAAGGCACAACGTTGACTGTCAAAACAAATGAATAAATGCATGTCATGACTGTTTTTAAGGGCAAGGCAACACACAGGTCGGAACCGCTGAGACACATTTTAAATAAACATGGTGAAATTGTCTGATACTCTTAAATTGCAATAACAAACAAATATTTTCCAAAATTCTTTAAACTATATTTTCTGATCAAGCCAAATAAAGCATTTAAAGGTGGATTTTCACAGTAAGACTTACACTGAAGAAGCACATGATCATATCCCAGCACAGCAGCACAAACGGCTAAGAGCTTTCACAGTCTTTGGAGTTTTTTTGTTGAATCTGTCTTAAACATTCTTCTACCTTTGATGTCATTTTATGCTTTATATTGACAGTGAGCACATAGGGGACCAAGTCAGACTGGGTACTACTGTCAAGTAGATCCTCCCCTGAGATGTTTCTGTCATCCCTCCTTTGATTATTGAAATGATCAAATCTATGGTCTTCTTTCAGGATGCAGACTCGCTCATTTTACAGTTTAGCCAGACTCTTCTCCAGGATTTCAATGTCTGCATCCCCCTCTTCAACTTTGCTACCACGAGCACTGCACTCCAGAAACTCAACCTTTATGGGCAGTTGGCTGAACTCAAAATCCTTGCCTTTCTTCCCCAGATACAGATTGCCACCCACTGAGCCATCCTGAGAGCTGAGGGCTGCTGAGCGTGTCACTCGTAAGGTGTTTCTGCGGGGGAAAAAGAGACAGCATTGAGGCATCTTCATTTGTGTATCTTAACTGCATGATGGCAAGTTTAGAAAATCATAACCGATGATCCAAATGAACAGCATTTCCATCAGTATCGCATAAAAGGGCAATATTTAATTTTTGACTTACAGTTCCTTTTCCAGTTGCTGCTGAATCAGTTTAGCAGATTTTGCCATTGTGATATCTAAAGAATCAAGACAACAATAAATACAAATAAGGTTGTTGTTTTTTTTGTTTTTTTTTAGGAGAAGACTTGAGATTATTGATGTTAATTTTATTTTGACAGCAGGAGTTTTCCTACCTTGTTTGTTACATGCCACCAAGAGAGCTGGAGCATTTCTGGAGAGGATGGTGTCAGTCAACAAAACGTACATGAACTCTGCCACATCTCTCACCTCCTTCTGGAAGATGGCACTGTCCACTACAAACACAATGGCTCTGAAAAGTAACAAGTTCAAAATATATATTAATCAGACATAACAAGGCAGATATGTATGTAATCAGTCTGTAAGAATTAACCGTCTGATGTAATACATTATTGGGTTTCTGACAGCCATGAGTTGGCCTCCAGGAAACTGTGAAGAACGTTTTTCACAGAATAAAAAACTGGTAGATTAATACATCATAAAAACTGTTAGTTACAGCCATTATCCGGATAAATCCACCTGGCAATGGGGCTTTTGTCTCACCAGTAGACAGAGAGTAACGAACATCTGTCATGCTGGATCTCCTGCTCTCACCTGGCTGTAGACTTGAACTTCTCCAGGTACTGAGGACGAAGACTCTCATGTCCTGGCAGGTCTATCAGCGTCCAGGTGCTGCCCTGAGTGCAGGGGGGGGACAGGGGACATCTGTAAACCAGGCTGATCGTACTGGACTGTGCAGGATGAGGTATAACTGTGGACTCACCCTGTCGTTTTTGGCTTTGTACGGAGCACTGTTGTCAGTGATGGAGGTCTGCGTCCTCTTGAACTTTCCCGACAGCAGCTACAGAAACAACAAAGCACAGTCGGTCAGACGGCAGCTTCTCCGGGGACAGACAACGTGGCATCAACTCACTCGGCTGAAGAGCAGCGTCTTCCCGGAGTCACACAGTCCGACCAGCAGCACGGCGCTCCGGACGGTCTTACTGCTGAGGAAGTACTTCAGGAAAACTGCGGAGAGAACGGAGGGAGGTTTGTCCCCGTTACCGTCTGCTGACAAAGTCCACAGCAAGTTTGAATGACTTCGGTGGGAGAAAGGCGGCGTGAGTGACAGCTGTCTGGTTTTTATCTCAGTAGTTTGCAGTCTTTTTTACCGCTCACATCGATCCACTGGCTTTAAAACACAAACCCTCCTCTACAACGCACCAGCAGACCTAAAACCCCTTTCCGGACACTTTTGTCGCTTCCTATGAGAAGCTAGCTGCTACGGGCCTAGCCTGCTAAGCTAACATTAGCATGCTAAGCTAACTCACCACAGGTGATTAAAACAACCGCCAGAGCGACGACCAGTCCGATCAGGAAAACCGGGTCTTGGTTCTCCAGTTGCTGACGGATGGACTCTTTGAAAGATTCAAATGAATTTTCTGCCATCTCTGCTGCTTCCTTGTCGTCCATGATGCAACCGCTGTGCTCTCCACCGGCCCCTTCAAACTCAACTGAGAAAGTGAATGTTGCCAGGTTTGACGGACAGGAAGAAGTCCGGCCTCTCAGGGTTTTCGTTCATCCATTGGCCTTCCCTGCTATGTTTTTGATTTTCTGCATAATATACTGGATTTCTTAGTGGATGATCTACACATAGGTAGGTAAGTGTCTCCATAAAAATATTGACTCGTATGAAAAGATAATTTATTTTTTTTAATTGTATTGCTTTCAAATGTAGTGTTTTGGGCTACAACTTTCCTTAGGTAGAAACTGCACGAGTAACATATAAGGTATCCCCAATGTATATGTTATTTGTATTATTAATTAGAACTCACTGATAACATTTTAACTTCTCTAATTAAAGAGAAGGTTAGCCCATCTAGCGGAAAATTTCCCAAACTGGCAACGTTCAGTTGGACACGTCTCCTTGGCTGAAACTCACAGAGACAGAAAACTCAGCAGGAGGCGCCAAAGACCTGCAGCTCAGTTCTCCATGTGGGGTCTGGGCTGATACTGGGACCAGTGAGACAGTTAAATAATAGTTTGATGACACTTTAACTTGGTCTGGACTCATATACGACAATCTATTTTAAAATAAAAGAATACAAATTAACCGATGGCAAGAATAAAATACTGACGGTCAAGATAATGTGATAAGTGATAAGTCTTGTTTGCAAAACCAAAGAAATTTGGTTGACATGGTGTCAAAATGTGTGTGTGAATTGTAATTCTATAAAAAAATATTTACATAACTTATTTCCATCCATTGTTTGGACTATTTTGTGTATGTCTGTGTATAAATGTGCTTTCATTTGTATAATCTGATACCCAGCTAATTAAAAAAAGTAAAACTAAAACTCAGACACGAGTCGCTAAATCTATTTCGGTTCATAATTGGCTGCAGATTTTATTATTCAAGCTCTCATTGCTGCCGTCTTGTAATAATTTACTATATTTGTAAGCTATTGGCAATGGAGTGTCGGAGTTTCATTTTTTTTTCCAAAAAAGGGAAAGTAATCTGGTATTTGAAAAAGTCAGAAATCCGATCATGGTGTTATTGCAGATACTCTGTCACCGCCCCGGCTCATGTGGCCTCTGGACCTAATGATTCAGTGAGGATCAGAAAGACTTTCCATGACAGCGTTAAACCCCTTTAACTGTGAATTAACCACTGAACTCCTTCATGCTCCGGCTCCATGCCGCCGGAAAGCTGCTGCTTTTAGACGACCATGTGCGCATTTATGCACTCAGTTGCCGACCCCCTCACTCAGCGCGCCTTTTACGCACTCCGGATATTTGACTCCTCGACGCTGTCAGGCGTCTTTATTCTATAGAAAGAGGTTATGTGTCAGTGATTCCCAGCTCTTAAGCCGGTCAGTCTGTTTCTCGTTGGGAAGACGAAATGACCAACTCATTAACCACTACATTGGAGATTGCTTAGTCTTGGTGTGCACTCACATTGTATATGCAGTAGATCTGTCAGAGCAGGATTCAGAAGTTTGGGATTTACTTGAAAACGGCCGATATTTGCTGATGTCTCCGTCAGGGATGAATCAAAAGGAGACGATGGCTTTGTCATTTCTCTTCGCGCTGTGCATGTGGATAACTTTAGTGTGTCCTTCGGTGGGAACAGGGTTTGTTTATCATTTTCCAGGCGTCGCTGTGCAGCGGCAGCGCGTCAAACCGGAGCAGAGCGGCATCAGCGGACCCCCTGGTACCGGCTCCCGGAGCCAGCTCAGGTGAGCAGTTCAGGACAGAGAGCCTTTCTCTGCAGCTCTGTTGAATGGATCCACACTCTGTGTCTTGAGTTGTGCAAGGTTGCCGGGGAAAGTGTTCCTGTCACATCTTCCATCTAAGGAAACTTTTTGGCAACTGATGACGTTGCCTATTCTTTATAATCGTTATCTCCCTATTGCAATAAGTGAAACAAATGTTGTTTATCTTTCAGGAACTGGTGTCAGTACACTGTTTCAAAAACGGTGTCCTGTCAGGTGCATAATGGGACAGAGACCACTGTGCAGAGGGTGTTTCAGGGCTGCCGATGGCCTGGATCTTGTTCAAAGGTCATCAGGTACCAACAGTGTTCTCTGCTCTACTCTGATGTACTAGTATCAGTCAGATAATCTTCTTGTATCATAACTTTCTCTCTGTCAGGGTTACAGAATGTCTCCTCTCGTGTAAGCGTTTTTTTTTTTTGTTTGTTTGTTTGTTTGTTTGCTTGTTTTTCATGGTGACAATTTAAGTGATTTGGGGGGCCACATCAGTCTCAGGCACTGGGCCTCTCTAAATCAATTATTTATGCAATTGAATGCATGGACAGTGATACTGCATTCATGTTTTTGAGTAAAAGGCTTGAATCAACACAATAAAAATGGTGACCAACAGTGATTCTCTGGTGCTGCTCAGGGGGCGCATTGTAACCTGCTTTATTATAATCTTAAGACAACAATGGCTGGAGCTTTTTTCGGGTGGAATCACCATGACAAAGAAAACTTTGCCCCCTTAACTGTTTTAATGGTTTCTCTCTAAATAGAAAGGGTCACATCTCTGTAAAAGCGACTGAGAGGTATAAAGTTTAAAAAGAGGTTACAGGTAAACAGGTAATTACGACAGTCCCACTTTAAATCCAGCCTGGGACTTTGTTGTTTTTCTTTTCTCACGTAATTTCCTGTTCCACACTGCCTGACTGATGAACAAAGGCAGAAATTCTTCTCAAAGCTTTTGAGCTTTTGGCAGTTGAATATGCATTTGTGTGTCTGTGTGTCAGTGTTTTTGTAGTCAGCAATTATGTGTTATTTTCCAGCTACAGGACGCTCATCAGGCCCTCTTTCAAGGTGACCTACAAGAAGGTCACAGCGCTGGAGTGGAGATGTTGCCCAGGGTTTGTGGGAGAAGAGTGTCGGGAAGGTGAGTTTCTTATTGCTGCTTTTCTTTTCTCCTACATGATGTAACTTTCTCAAATATTGGACTAGAATAACTTCAGACAGTTTGGTCTGTGAAGTTAATACTCTTAGGGACTGAAATGAAGGCCATGTGTTTTGAGTGGACCCATCTGTGTCTTTTTAGTAGCTCCAGACCGATTTACCCACATCAGTGTGTTTTTTTTTTTTTGTTTGTTTGTTTGTTTGTTTGTTTTTTTGTTTAGTGGTGTGTAATTATGTTGCTTCTTAATTGTGCTACTGTGTGGCAGTGGATATGATTGTGAATTTGATTTGAGTTAAGACTGAAAACTTCAGTAAAATAATGGCTGAAAGGGATCCATTGTGGATTTGTACCTTATTCTTTTACAGCTGTGCTTTAAAGAGACTTCAGAGTCTGAAGGGGGGGGGTAAAATCGCACTTTCTTTTTCGCTCTTTGTAAATGTGCGTGGGTATGTGCACGCACATCAATTGCTCTTTTACTGCAGAAGGCACAGAGGCAGCTTTGCTTGTCTCCCTGAATATAATCATGGCCATCATGGTGAAAAGAATGAATGAAAAACTGTCAACACAACATCCAGCAGATTTGCTTGTAAAGTCGGAGGTAGTTAGGGTTGTGGTGGTGGGCTGCACTGCTCCTGGACACCACAGACCGCAGACTTTGAGCCAAGTATAAGCCAAGGTTTTCAGCCAGGGCTGAGCTACTGCAGTCAACATGAAGCCACAGAGTGGGAGGCTGGATGGACATCTAGTGTGGGTCTGTTTCAACTTCATATACAGTGGATGTAGTGAGTATTCAGACCTTCATTTTGGTATATATGCAGCTTTATGTTAAAATCCTGTAAATGTGTTTTTGTTTCATCATTCAACACTATGTGGTTATAATTTATAGTGACAAAGAGACACCAGGATACCAGGCATTTTTCCAAGTTTATCAAAAAAGAAATAGATTGAAGTATTTAGGTCCCTTGCTATGACACTTGAAATATACAGTTGAGGTGCCATTTTTGTTGCCTGTGCTAAATTCAGCCAGACATGAACTGTAAAGACACAGAACTGTGTATATGGCACATCAAAGCCAAACTTAAACCGTAAGGAGGAGGTAACTACCTGCTGAGATCAGGGACAGGCTCATGTTGCAGAACATACCAGGAAATGGTTTCATAAACATTTCTGCTCAACTGAAGGTTTCCAAGATCACAGTTGGCTCCCTTCAGTCCTGACCAGTCACAGTGACTGGTCAGGACTGAAGGGAGGGTGAATGGAAAGGTGCCAATTGAGCATCTCTGAAGAGCCCAGAAAAGTGTGGGTGCGGAACCATCCCCATGCACTGGTGTACAAGGCTTTGGAGCAACAAAGCTTATGTCATTCACAAGACTCTGGCCTGCAATCACTGCCAAGGGTGTTCCACTAGCCAAGTTCTTGTCAAAGTCATATTTCAGTTTTTCCCTTCAAATCTATTTCTTGCCATTGCTGGGTATTCAGTGCAGTGGAATGAGGGGAACCGAAAACTGAAAAATAAATATAAATTTAAGCGATGTATCTCACGACCACTGATGAACATTTTCACATGTATCTTAAATATTTTGCATAACTGCAAAAGGGGCATTGAATCTGCCCTGGCTCACATATTTATTCTATTTATGCAGTAAACATTTTTTAAATAATTTTCTATCACAATCATTTAGTACAGTCACCAGTTAGGTAGTTTTTTCTGGGTAGGGAAATACAGACATTGGTATGACATTTAAAAACCCTGGCATGTTCTTTTCAACATTTGTCCAAGACTAACAGTTGCCTCAATGAGGACATTTTGCTTTTTGGTCATAAGTACCACACCTTGTTCCATTTTACAAAATTATTCATTGTTGCACTTGGATAAGCAAGATTTACTTGGAGTTCAGAAAGCCCATATTAGCATTACCGGTGTAAACACAGACATTATTAAAAAGCTTTTGGAAACCATTATTTGCCTTGTGGTGGATATTATTCCTCAGGGTCAGGGTTAACTCATAGCCAAATCTGCTGAGTCTGTGATGTTAGAGATTATGGTTCACTTGAGACTAAAGTGGTTGCAGAAGTGTCAAGAAGTAATCAAGCGATTTATTTAACATTTGCTGACATGCATTTGCATTTTTTAATGGCTATAGAACGAGGGGAAATCAGCTCCATATGGAGAGAGAAATGTCCAGGCATGACTTCGACTGGAGCTCTTATAGACAGAGACCGATGTCAGGGACAGTCTATTCTGCCTCACAGTGAGGAGGAGAGAGCCGGCATGGCTTAGTGTGGCAGAGGTACAAGAAGAGAGGATGCTGAGGAGAAAATATAGTGCTGTGGCAAAGTGGCCCCACTGAAATGAATAAGCATGACAGTCATGTGCCAGGTCTATGTAATATACATGACCATGCCAAGATTGAATGACAGCTCTGAAAAAATATATACGATGTATGTATGGTATAACATCATACTGTATATATATCAGATATACCTTTGAAATAATGGCTGATCTTATACCGCAGGAGAAGGTTTTAATGTTAAACTGCTATATATATATATATATATATATATATATATATATATATATATATATATATATATTATGCCCATTCGGCTTTCTGAAAATTGTTAAATGTAGATATAAATTGTGTTTGACTTCAGCTGTCTGTCTGCAGTTCTTTAAACACATTAGGTAAAAAGCTTTAAGAATCATTGCATAAAAGGTTTATTAGGACTAATATATATATCATCCCTAATGGAGTACTTTTATTGTTTGTTAAATCTGAAGCTGCAGGCACCAGTCATTAGTCATAGTCATAGTCTTAGCTCAGCCAAGAGGCCTCATAGAAGTTATTTCTGCACAAAACCTCATATTAAACCAAAGGCTGATTTTTTTTTTATTATTTTTATTTTTTTTAAAGCCAGGCAATGTTTTCTCCTATTTCCCATCTTTATGCTAAGCTAAGCTAACAACGCTTGGCTTCAGCTTCGTGTATAGTGTTACAGGCAGACACAAGAGGGCTATCATCTTCTCATCTCACTCATGGCAAAAGGAGCAAATAATTATGTTTTCCAAAGAGGTCAACTTTTCTTTTATGTTTGGACGATTTCAGTGAGCAACAGGAGTCTGGCACTCAGCCAGCGTCATGCATGCAGCTCTGTGTAGCAGAAAGCTGCACTGAGCCAGCTGTTTTATCAGAACAAGCAAGGACAGCCTCAACCAACCAATGACATCACCTCTGGTTTTACTTTGACAGGGCTCTGGCTCCACTTCAGAGGCCCCTCAAGGCCCCCAGAGGCCCTTAGAGATGTATGAGCAGGGCACATGAAAAGAACTAGAGTCTGAGTTAGTTCTGTGTAAGTTGAGTGTCTCCCTCCATTGCTCATGTTCTTGTTTTCATCTTCTAAACCTCTCTCACACTTGTCTTACAATCTGTTGCTGAAATTGTTTCCTGTCAAACACGCAATTTGCTATTTATGAAGGTGACTTGGAACATGTAATTCACTGTTTTGGTCTAACATCTAAATTGTGTTTTAGCCTATAAGGCAAGCACACCACAGAAGCCAAATCTGCCCTGGAATCAGCGCACACATAATCATGGAGTCAGAAGGGTCGAGGATTCAGGTTTCCTCCTTCCTGAAAGTCAGATACAATGGCTGTTTCACAGCTCTATCACAATGTTTAGAGATGAATCACTCTGTTAGTTTTGGCTTTTACAAATCCTCTTGTGTTCTCCCTGTGATTGTGTGTAACTCTCTTGACACGCTCAGAATTTGTTTTTATTTTGTCCTTTATAACACAATAACAATCTTGTGACCAAGTTACAAGGCTGAGCTGGTCTGAATTTTTCTGAGTCTGCGAATGGAAAGTGGGTGTTTTCTTGACTACCTCTTGTTGACACGCTGACCTGTCAATATTTTTGACAGTCTGGTTTGTGCTGGCTGTGTACAGCGCATCTCAAGATTTACATTTTGCTTTCAGTAGAGTTGTGCTAACACATGACGGCATGGAACACATTTGGGAGAAATGTGTTGGTAATTTTCCTGCTGTTGGCCCCTGCCCCCTTCTCCTCACTCCATCACAGCAGCACCCCACCATCTATCTGCACACATGATCACATTAACAGTAGGCATTCTGGGTAATTTCTGTGTATGGTGGAGCATAATCTTAAAAGAATTAATGCTAAGACCTCCCCTGATGGGAGCAGTTACCTTTAATGTCACATAAAAGTACAAGAAAGCGGTTTTCTGCAGGATGTGCCAGCAAGTGACGCTAATGATGAATTTCAGTTACAGTGGTGAATCTGCTCAAAAAGAGAAAAAAGATGGAAGAGATGGAAGTACTGCAAGAGTGTTAAATCCTTATTGTTGGAGGGATAATCTGTATCCTTTAGATATTCCTCTATTTTTCCATTTCTCATACACTCTCATCTAAACGGGGGCCTTCCCTCTCTTGCCCTGTCAGCCTCTTTATCTTTTATATTCCTTGCTCCTTTCTACTCATCTTACTTGCTATGTTCTTTCAATCTCACGCTCTCTTCTCCTTGGAGTAAAATGATAAAGCAGAAAGATATCCCATATCTCCCTGTACCTTTAGGGATAGGAGGCTATGACTGATGTCTCTGTTATATCCCTAGCTGTGTGCAAACATAGGCCAGACAATAACCTTTGACCTGTTGGAAGCTAAAACATACCTCAGCTGTTCCTGGTCCTAGTCTGGCCTGCCTGCTTGATGGATGATACTCATGTTCATGTTATTTCTGTGATTTTTCATTATTTCACCACCTTGTTGCTGCCTCACAGTCACATCTTTCTTTTGTCCTTCTTTTGTTCTGTCTACAACCCCACACATCTGTTTATTCAGAGTCAAGCAGGTAGTTCCTAAAAGGTTCCTAGTAAAGGTCACAGAGTCAGATTTTTCCACATTAGTGTGTATAATCTGCCTGTTTATGTTATTTCTATACTCCTGGGTAATTGGTGCATGTGAGTTTGGATATTGTACATTTTTTGTAAGTAAGAAACAATGATTCTTTTTATTTGTGTCCTCACACTGGTCCCAACGTGTGTTCCCAGCAAACAAGACTTAGCGTCAGCTGTATTCAAACAGAACTAGTTTGTATGGCATGTTGTCTAACTATGTTGGAAATCAAAAGTGTTTATTGTTCCAATCTGCCACGCTGGAGGACTGAGGAAAAAGCTGGCTGTCATAGCAATAGAGGCATAAACATGAGGAGAACACACATTTTTTGACGGACTCTCGTGGGTGACATTCAAAGTGCTGCAGTGGAATGATAGATAGGTTAGATTGTTGGCTCCTTATCACCTCTGTAAAACTGGAAAATTGTGCTGTGATAAATGTTGGTTTCATAAAATTACAGGATTGGCCGGACGAAGCCATTGCTAATCTGAAAGCTGTGAGGGAATGGGATTTCTGAAGTTGTCTGAGCTGACATGACCTATATGAGATGAGATATACAGGCTGTATCAAATTTAATGGAAATCCATCCAGCAATAGCTGAGACATTTCAGTCCAAACCAAGAAAATATTGGCTCATTTAAGTCTTTATGGATTCATCCTCTGGGGACTATGAATGTTTGTGTTATATTTCAGGACAATCCATCCAACTATTTGTTGAGATTTTCTCTCTTTCTGTTAATAAGAATAACAGCATTGCCGTCACTAAGGCCTACATAAATTTACACTTTAATCTAAATCAAACATAGCAATAAAGTAATTGTTGTTGGTCGACACACTCCCACCTTTGACAATTACAGCTGGAGACATTATATTTCTGATAATTGCAGTTCTACTGCAAGTACAATATTTCTGATATTACTTACAAGCAAAGATATTCTGGGGATCTTTTTTACCCTCTCTGTCGCCACCCTTCCATTCTTCGCACCACTGAATTACCATTTGAGCCGAAAAAATGTCGCCCTCATTTCAGCCAATCGCCTCTGCTCATCAGATTCACACATCTTCTCATAGCATGATGATGACTGTATGTTTGTGTCCCAACATGGCCGTCCATCTGTCACCCTGACCCATGTTTTGTCTTGGCAGCTTGAAGACACGAGTGGATGCATTCTGACTGAATGAGGGAAATTTGTCTCCTCTCAGATCAGAAGATATTCAGTCAATCACTGTTTCATGGCAATGCCTGATATGTAGCTGCATTTTGTGAGGATGAATTTCAGTTTAATCCATGGGCATCACTGTGGTTTTGAAAATGATTATAAATACTGAAAATTTGCATAATAAAATGGCATTGTATTCATAATTTTTTTAATGAGAAATTCTATACATTTTCAAATATTTCTCTGCTTCTAGAGTTGACAGTTTGTAGAAATGTTGTGCGGCCCATCAGCTAGCAAAAAATTCTAAATGGTCCCACTGTGGACTACTATCACATTCTTGGTCCTCCACCAACCACAACAAAATGGGTGTGTGATTGAGCAACGGACAGAGTTTGTGACAGTAAGAGTGTTCATATTGTGTGTGTGTGTGTGTGTGTATAAGTGAGCGTGCATGTGTGTGTGTGTCTTCTGTGCCAGCTGCTCTTCATGCCAACAGCCATCGCTGACCATTTGCCGGCTGTGGCCAACTCACAACAGGCTCCTGGGACGGAGCCAGCTCTTCGAGGCTGTCTGTGTTCTGCAGAGACAGAGAGAGAGTGGGCACACACTTGTCTGTGTATCTTGGAGATGTGACAGTGAGTCTCACGAAGGTCCAAGAGGATGTTTCAATACATCATCCTTCTGTCCTCAAACAGAGAGAGCAAGTATTTAGTGGCAATGAACATCACAGTCCCCAGCTGTGTGCGTCATGGCTTGTTTTGTGGTTGAGGTTGTATGTGTGCCAGAGGTGTGTGTGTGTGTGTAAAACTGGAATTTCTTTAAACCATATCCAGGTCTTAATGTAGGAAATGTAGCTATTGAACGATGCACGCAGTCTGGCTTACACCCATGCCAAAATATCCTGTGCCGTGTTGTACTGTAGTGATGGCAGCAATGACTCATTAGGCTGGCGCTTTCATGGTTTACCAAGATGAAATATGCTCATTGTTTTGGCTGCTCTGAATTTTAAATGCAGATTAATCTTCCAACATTTTCTAATCTTACGTACTTTACTTGGAGGGAGTTTGAGCCAAGCCAATTCAAGTCTGGTCATATCTCAGGTTTCATTGCCAGACTGAACAGTTAGTTTATCACATTGGACTGTCAGCCTTGCTTCCATCCCATTTTATTTCTGGACATGTAATCCATTTATATTGCACATTACCAGGCACTCTGATCATTTTATTATAAGTAAAGTAAACTGAGATCGTTTCAAATTATCCAAACTTTCTGTCACTTGTCTTGTATTTTCTGTGAGTGAACAGTCAGTGTAATTGATGGAATATGTATCTTAGTGTCATTTCTGGCACCTTTTCTTGAAGATGTGGGAGGTATTATCTTCTGAATATATGAAATATCTGCTCAAACATAAATCCCTCTCTTTGGAACAGAGAAAGTTTGCTATTCTTTCTGTTTATTTGGCTCCCCACTAAAGACCAAATAATTCTGACTCGTTCCCATGTGCAGAGGAAAATCCAAGAAAAATAATCCCGTCTTGTGTTACCATGGTGTAATTATGGATCCAAACAAATTCTATAACTGTGGCTTCGTTCTAAACATCAACTTGAGTTAGGCAGAAGTTTGGTTTTCTAATCCAACATAATTAAATTCCGACTGCAGGAATGGAAATCCCTCCCATCATCGACGAAAACTGCAGTTGTTTTGCTCGGGTTCACATTTATGGTGGACTGACCTAGCTGTTGTCCTGTGGGTGGGGTTTGTGATGTAATAAGATGGTTGCCTTATTTCTGGCTCACTTCTACGCAAGATAATGATTGGACGAGTGAGATCTTTAAAAGTAAAGGATGGAACTACAGAAATACCTTTTTAGGCTTGAGGGGCAGAAGTCTATGATGGATGAGTCACACAGGTTCAGGTTCATTTTGTGTTAAGGTACTACACCATCACTTCTCCAAGGCTTGTTGAAATGATGAGTGGAGGTGGATATAAGCCAAATAAGACAGTGGCTACATCCAAAGTCCTTCACATATTCTTACATCTTCTTCTGTCAATATATTGGGTTTGAGAAAATATATGTATATAAATATATGTATTAATAGAAATTCAATAATTTTCTCATTTGTGAGCAGTCAATTGAGATTTTACATGTGGGACACATTTCAGATACTGAACAATCATTATCCTTCTACCTCGTCAATGAGATGCATAATTGCACAGTTTTAATTAAATACATTTTTGTTTGTATACTTATATAACTTCAATTGTGAGGTTTGCATTGTGAGAAAGTTGTGTTTCATTGTTGAGACTCTGTAGTTGAATGGTGAACAGTAAATGTGTAGGGTCTGATTTCAGTCTGCTGCTACACCACTTCATGTGAAACACTAATGTGAGCATGCTACCAGGCAGATCATCTTAGGTAAGTCCTTTAGCTTGTTAACATGTTCTTATTAGCAATAAACACAAAGTTCAGCTGAAGCTAGTTAGTAAAATTTACATTCATTTTGCTGATGGACCCAGCAGGACTTTTGGCCGGAAAGCTGGAGTTGCATGGGAAATCAGGGGATCGCTATCCTTATTGCAGTTAATTTCATTGGAAAATTGAACATCTGAACCAAATGTCACAGTCACCAATCCAGGTGTCATCAAGACTTTTCACTCAAATCTAAAAATATTTTTAAAACATCACCCAAGTCATCTGAATGCATCGACCACGAACGCCTGTACCATGCCTCATGCCAATCCATCTAATAGTTAGTTAGGATGATGCAATCTGGGCCAAACTTGTCGACAGACCAACTGATGGATGTCTGACCTCATCACAGCCTGAGTCACACCAAACTGAAGAATAAATAAACACACAATTACAAAATAACCCTTGGATGATTGCAAGTTCAGATTGTTGTACTGTGTATATAACAGTGTGAGAGTTTCAAAGGGTGGAGACTTCCTCGGGGCCATTGATGAATAAATATGGAGTAGATGAAGGCATATCAACCCAGCAGGCCTCTCACATTCTGGACACCATGATTGCCTAGTCCTGCTGTTGTGCAGTGCATGGCTTTGATGTCTTTGTTGTAGACCCTTAAGAAACCTCAGTGCAGTCAGTCACAACAAGCAGCTCACGTGGGCTCATTTTGATTTTGGTAGTTGAACTGCGTTTGAGTGGATTTGTCCAG
Source organism: Echeneis naucrates (assembly GCF_900963305.1). Taxonomy (NCBI): domain Eukaryota; kingdom Metazoa; phylum Chordata; class Actinopteri; order Carangiformes; family Echeneidae; genus Echeneis; species Echeneis naucrates. Next base: position 12,277,302 of record NC_042523.1, on the reverse strand, counting down.
AGGAATGTGTTTTGGGTTGAGCTGTTGATTGTTGTTTCCGATTGTGGGCGAGCTCCTTCATGAGATTCAAGATGTGGAAACAAGGCAGTCAGAAACCACACCCATTCAGTCTGATACACCAAGGGTCTGGATGGAGGTGGCTACAGAGACAGACGTGATACAGCTATACACGCCTGTCCTATTTCAGTGAAGCAGAAACCTCAGCGGCTGCCGTTGGTACCCACTGCGCTGTGGTCTGAGGCGATGATTTAGGCAGACTGGAGCTGTTTGTCTCATTTTTCTAGCTGTGCTGGTTATTTACGAGTACCAGTTGTTCCTTATTCTCGGTATCCCTGCAATGACCACAATGTGGGTGGGTCGCATCTGTGGGACGGACAGCTGACATTCCACTCTTCTTATAAGCCATTGACCAGAAGAAGGCTCAGATTTAGAACAAATTCAGTTTTGTTTTTTTTTTCATAGGAATGTTTTGGATTTTTTCTCAGAGTTTATGTAAAGAATCCAAAATTGCTGAGTGTGGTTTAGTAAGAATGGTGCAATATGTGAGAAAGATTAACAAAATTTCAAGATGTACAGGCATACAGACATGACAAACAAGGGTTGTGAAAGGCATATAAATATGCTGAAGGTGTTAAATAAATTGAAGCAATAGAAATAATAAGGATGTCTGTCTTTTTGGGGTCATATTGACAATATTTCTGACAGGAAACTGGGCCTGCTTGAACAAAAAATCAGTTAGCACAGGTTTAGAAATGTGTCAGAAATATATATTTTGATTTTATCAACATGTTTTTTCAGTCCTTTTTTCTAGTTAACAGTAATCCAAGTGGCCAGAGACAGAAAGCATGCAGAGTCAGGAGACAAGTGTGTGTGTGTGTGTGTGTGTGTGTGTGTGTGTGTGCATGCGCGTGTGTAACTGAGAGAGAGAGAGTTTAATGGATGATCTAATAATCTTTATTCTGTAAGTGGGAAAAGCTGAAGACGAATCCATAATAAACTCTTGTGTTAGTTTCATTGGCATTGTTCTGGCATATCTTGGCTTGACTTACTCAGTGTAAATGAGAGATAACTTATGGTACCAAAGAAAGAATGAAAGCGCTAAGGAAGAGACAGAGGTAGAGGAAAAGATAGATGGAGAAGAAGCAACAGCGTTTCTTCCTGCAGTAATGTGGACAATAAACACGTCATTGTCTGTTTTCATTTCTTACAGAGTGTATGAACTGTACGGGCTTCACTGACATGAATGCCAGAATAAACACAATCGAATCAAAGGTAAAGAAGAACACTGTACAAGCCTGTGATTAATATTTCAATGAGTGAAGATGTGTCTCAAATTCTCCTGCTGTTATTCCAGATCAGGCTGCTAGAAGAGGGACGTGCCTTGCTGCCGACAGTCAGCCGTTTACCAGATGGCTCAACGCACAATGAGGTGGACAGACCTCAACCCACTCCCATTGAACCGCTGTCACATCTGCCACCAGGTGCCTCACTTCATGACAAATGTGCCTATGGTAATATGTAGTGGGGGTGTCAAAGGCCTGCTTTTTATTGTGTCTCTCCATTAATCAGCAGTAAATGTGCAAATTTTGTATTTATTTATTGATGTAAGGAGTCATCGCCCCTACATCTGACCAGAGCCGACAAAATGATTTCATTAATAAACTGATCTCTTGACAGAAAATTCCCTAGTAGATATTGAAAATCACTTTCAAATCAAGTGAGTGTTTGCTTGGACAAAAGAACAAATCTGAGTTTGTAACCTGGGCATTTTCAGATCTTTTCCAGACTTAATAGGTAAAACAAAGAGACATTTGGCCAGTTCTCCAAAAGTGCATTTTCCTCACTGATAATATTCTGGATTATCTGAACACACAAACACGTCCGCTAAAAATGAGAAAACGTATTTGGACATCAAGGCATCCGTTTAGCCTCAGAAAATACCGTGGATAAGGTTGTTTTAGTAGTAATAGTAGGCCAGCTCCAAAACTTCAAGCATCTATTTTCATATATTGCAAATTATTAGTGTCAGTGTGATTAAAGCCATCTCCATCTTTCCACACCTCCAGTTTGTTGCATAGGCTTGCTTACTGCTGAGTGTCAGGCCAGGATGAGATAACTACTGACATTGTTGTCCCATTTTCGACCTCCAGGGCCTGCTGGATCCCCAGGGCTTCCTGGTTCCCCTGGACTGCCAGGTCCTGCCGGAAGACCAGGTCCTCCAGGACCCATTGGTAAAATGTCATCACATCTTCAAGTCTCATATACTTATTTAAAGGTAGTCTCTGAATACACAAAAATTTGATTTACCTGACTAAGTGGCTGATCAGGGGTATTTCATTGTTGTCATTGGTGACCAGGATCAAAAGGGGATAGAGGTTTACCTGGAGAAATAGGTCTACCCGGCCCTCCAGGTCAACCGGGTCCTCCAGGGCTAAGCTCTTTTCCTGTGCAAGTGCGGGGTGATGTCTTTCAAGTCAACAACGAAGGTAAGCAGATCGTGCCGCTCCAAAATTATTCTATCTGGAATCAGGAACAAATTGTCCCAGGTGATCTTAAAAGTGAGCAGAAGAGAAACACATCTAATCCACATGGTTGAATTCTGGGCCAAAAGCAATTGTTTAAAAAAAAAAAAAAAAAAAAAAAAAGAGCTTTAGAAGGTCTATTTAAGTCTATTTTCACATTTCATTCCACAGCAACTCATATGTTTCACCAGCTTCCCATTATTATATATCTCCTGCTTATGTCTGCTTGTTCATTATGACAACATTTTGTCAGGCTGAACATAAACATTGAGCCAAATTAGTTTTTTTGTGTGTGATGCAAAAAGGCCAAAAAGTACAGAGGCTAGCGCATGCTGTTGTTGAATGAGTGTTTAAATGTGGCCTTAGCTTTTAGCAATGGACTTGAATTTGTAACGGAGAGAGTGCTGTCTCCCCTGTTTCCCAGGAAAACCTGGCTTAGATTTAGTGTAATTGTTTCCATGTGTGCTGCTGCTGCTGAGCCACTGTTTATTGCAACCTAATTTAACAGCACCACCATTAGCTCACAGGCTGTATCAATTAGAAAAATATATTGAGAAATTTTGCATGCATCTTATCCAATTTAATAAAATTTGTGCATACCCTCCGGAGGTCAGTAAACATTGAGATAAAATGTTAAAATCACTGATATCCCAGTTTCTTTAGTTTTCAATGTTTTTATGTTTAGAAATATGGAGAATAGAAGAAAAAGCTGCTGACTTTTTTCCCCTTTGAAGACCAATGTTTTACCACAGGGAGGCAGTAGAAGTCCGTGCTGTGATCATTACCCCACAATGACTGCTGGATCCGATTAGGCTTTTGGCTGCGTCTGCCTTTCTGAGCCCAGGACTGTGTCTGCGGGTCTGGAACTATGTAGATTTGGGTCTGTGGGACCATGTAAGCTGAGGGGGTCCAACTGGCTGTAAATCAGCCCTAATTTGTTAGCTGTCAGCACAACAGTCTGCGTTTTGGGGAACAGGCTACGGCCCACAGCCAAAAGCTGGGCTGGCTACCAATGAGGGAGGAGAGAGTCTGCCACTCATGAGGAGTTTCTTGGGGAGGCAGCCAGACTTGAGGAGACTGTAACATTAGAAAATTAGTTCCAGAGGGAAATGTGCTCCTTCTAGACCCGTTCTGTGGACTGTAGCCATAATATAGCAGCACTGTCTCAACACAGGGGGGAAGACTGACCCTGAGCATATGGTAAAGTGCAGAGGAAGTTGAAGTGTGGTGTGATTTCAAACAAAATTTATACTTCCAAGCACACTTTAAAATATCGTACATGCTGAGAACAAGACATAACTTCCTATGAATGCAGATCATGACTGAGCATTGACTGCTCCATTAAATTGGGCCCCTTTTAGGTCTGCCAGTTGTTCCTGTCGATAACTGTTGCAGCACATTTAATCCTCCTGCTGACTGACTGCTGAAGCCTGATGTCTTGACTCCTGTGTTAGCCTGAGAAAAATACGTGGCCCCCTGAAGTTTACCTCAGTGTGGGTACAATGATACAGCAAGCAGCAAATCGAAGGGTCAGAACAAATACTGTATAGTGTTAGCCTTTAACTGCAGGCAGAGCCTCTGACTTTGATACTGGATCTGTGTCAGTGTCAGTATCTCCCTGTGTCTAAATCGAGTTGGGTGAATTACTGTTCACATTTGGAATCTGAAATACATCTTGAATGAACATTTGTTTCTCTGTAGGCACCGTAAATCCTAGTACTTTAACTGGAATGGGTAAGAAGCAACATTAGCTGTATTACTAAGGTAGCAGACATAGCTGGTCTGGCATCAGCTGCAGGTCATAGTGAGGTCAGGCAGAGTTATGGACCTGAAATTGTCACTTTTTTGGTCTCCCCTCCATCAAACTATCAGATTGATAGGAAACAGAGACAAAGAAGCCACTCTTACACTAACAGAACCGCTTTGAGCAGGTCACAAAGACATTTACAACCAGACCATGGGCCAAATGGTCATCCCAGATCAGTAAATGTAGGTGAGCGCGAACAACCAGAGACTCCATTCCCAACAATATCACTCTGAATTTTCAATATTGAGTTTTGTTTGAGTCATACTTATAAAGGAAAAGGAACAAGCCACATTCCAGTTCTGTGTTGTAACACAGTAGTCAAGTAAAATTCTCTCCTGTGGAGCTGAAAAGTAACATAGATTTCATCCAATTTATATAACCATACTGTCAGTATCTGTCAGACAAAGTAACAGACACTGAATAATTTTATTATTAGAACCAAAGGTCTGCTGTGTATTTGACACCTATTGACTGTTCACTATAGAAAACGTTGATCATGTTGTGTTTACCACTTAAAGTTTTCTTCCTGTCATTAAGTTTATGTGTTTATGTTATGAAGCATTTAATGCTTCATGGTTATGAATGAAGGCAGACCTGCAAGACTAAATCATTTAAAAACCATCAAACCCCGAGGAGAGGACAGGTGGCACCCCAAAAATATGCACCACTCCTCAGGGGATAAAAGTGTTGTGATCATGTCACACACACTTTTGTCCTGTGCCATCATGCTGCTTCATTTTGGCCTGTGTGCCAATCTGTCACTTATTTTTGCACCCGATTCCTCCTTTATAATTATATTAATTATAATCCTTTTTGAACATACTTGACAGTCTAGAGTCTGCTGATGCCAGTCACAACTGCCAGTTTTCTCTTAAATCGTGCCTAAATGTATGTACAGTAATTACAGCATTATCTGTGTGATGTGGGCAGATTATACAATCTGGCGACAGACAAGTGATAAACATAGTGATAAAATAAGTCACCAGTTTTCATTTGTACACACAGTTGTAGCTTATCATTTAGTCTTGTACTACAACTGTATTTATAAAAAGTAACATATTCTCTCGCACTACTTCATCAGTACTGTTCACTACTTAAATCAGTTCTTCTACTTAATTTAGCTGATTATTAGATGTATACCCTGTAAATAGTAGTGTAGATAATAACCTATTGGATGAAGCCATTGCCCTGTCTTAGAGTAGAGTAGAGACCGGAGAACTATCAAGGCTTCTGATATTGAACTGATTAATTGGATTTGTACATTACCAAGGAGAGTTTCTCTTCATAGGACGGTGGCCCATTCATCAAGGATTTTGACTTATAATGCAGAAGCAACTTTTTATTACAAATGTCTGGGTAATTTAGATGTAACATGTTCTTGAAATGTACCTGGAACCAATTCCCAGCACAACGCAGCGCCCGACACAAGCTCCACACAAGTACAAAAACAACGTTTATTTGGCGAAGTCCAAATGGCTGAATGAGAATGTGACCAATGTCAGGGGGAAATGTTCCCAACCGAGCTGATCACTAATGGGAGATTTTAGACCATGTTAGACAGTTCTCCACCACCATCCCCAAAACATCAAATGAGTAAATGCCTTTTGGTAAACTGTCTTATTCCCCTCAGAGTGTAGACTTGTGCTCAGGAGTATTGAAGCTGTTTTGGTGTCACATGGTAGCCAAAAAACTTACTGACATACATATGGTTGGTTTTATTTGGATCTCCACTCACTATTTGCCTTTCTGCACTAGAGAGTAATCATTAAGCAATCTTTTTTTCTGGTTTGAATATTATTGATAGTCAAACCATACAAACAATGTCACCTCAGTGACCTTATCTTTCTTCACTATGCCAGTTAATCATTTCCAGCCTGATGATTTTAGCACAAAATGTTTGCTTGTGCCAAACAGCTACAGCACACCGACAGCAGTTCACTTAATGCCCACTGGTGGTTTTGAAATGTTCCATATGACATAAAATATGACTCTGTTTAGGCCTTTCCTTTCTAAAAGATGTGTTGTTAAATAGGCTAACTGGGATCAAACTGAAATCATGGTTAGATTGAAAAGAGTTACTACAATGAATTACAAGTACCCTAACCCCGTGTTTGATAAGTTCCAGAAGATAGTTTAAAAGACATGGCAGTGAAAATATTTGGGGTTTCCGCATATTAACCAACAATTCATGACATTTAAACATGGTGTAAATAAGAAGCTATAAATCCACCTCCTTCAGTCAGACGTTTCATGTTTTTTGCCTTTTGTTTGTGTCCCCATATATATATGTAAGTGCAGCCATCACATTCCCGTGGAAGTCGTATCTCAGTAACATCGTCACAGAACAAAATTGGCACATTCACAAACATTCATTTGGGTTGAGCTGATTACATTTCAGTGATCAAAGGTCAAGCTCGTAGAAATCTCACAAAAAAAGATTATGGCCTTGTGAATGCAATATCTCAATGATACCTTGAGGGATTTTTTAAAATGTCACAAACATGAGGACAAGATAAAAAGGGCGAACATATTAGATTTTGGTGCTCAAAGTTCAAGGTTGCAGACGTCTCACAAAATGTGGTTTTGCCCTTGTGAACTTGCAATCTCTTCAACTCCTGAGGGATGATTAATTTATTAGATCTTGGTGTTCAAAGATCAATTTCAGTGTGACCTGCTAAAACAATTTTAGCCATTACTGAAGAATTCGCACAGCAATTATGACAAATTTTCACACAAATGATAATATTTCTATTACTCTGGATAAACTGAAATTTAATCTGAAACTGGGTTTACAGGCATACAATTGCAATTTCTAGTGTCTTATCGGTCATTACATTGTTAATTATCTCTCATATTCTTCCCAGAGGAAACAGAAAGCTCTCCTCCTCAGATAGCAGTTGGGCCTCCTGGTCCAGTTGGCCCTTCCGGCCCCCCAGGTATGAATATATTTCCTTGACTGGTTAGAAAACATGACAGCACGTCTTCAGTCTCACAGTTCACAATCGCTGTTGCAGTACTCTGTGCAGCCAGGCACTGCTAAAATACCCCAAACCTTCTTTTAAATTCTAGTCTCAAGATCATAAAATGTCCAAATCTAAAAAAAGCTGTCATGTTAATTTATAGGAAATGTAAATGTATAATAAGAAGACAAGTGTATAAGAAAGACTATATATGATTTACATTGGATGCTATCATACAGTGATACATTTTTGGCTTAGTTTAGGCAAAATAAACAATGTGCTTAAAGAACATTAAAGCTGCTAATCAGTTTATTTCACAAACCACTTAGAACTTTCTGTCTTCGCACAACATTATTTCAGAATGACCTGAAAATGTATCAAACTGAATTTTGATATTGCACTATAGTTAGAGCTCACTTTAAATTAGCATTTTACTGTTCATCCATTCATTTGTGATGATATTAATGACACTGCAGGCCCTCCAGGACCAAAAGGACCTGAGGGGACTCTTGGCCTGCCTGGACAAGATGTGAGTACCTTCCACTGAAAGTTGATTGTTGTTAAGTAAAAAGTTCAAAATATGAATGCCATCATTATGGTGGCATATGGCGGCAGTGGCTCAGTGGGTTGGGACTTGGCTTGGGTCATCACAGCCCAGGGAACGTAATGCAGAGTGTGGACTGGTGGATGGAGAAGTGCCAGTCTACCTCCAGGGCACACCTTGCACTTCACTACACTTTCATTGTCCAGGCTGGGACGTGAACCAAGGTGCCCTTGAGCAAGGCACCATCTCCAGAAAAACTGCTTCAGGTGCACTGAGCAATGGCGGTGCCCTTCCTCTGAAACCTCTTTGAATGTTTGCATGTTCCCTGTGTGAGTGTAAATTTAATTTTGTTGTGTGTGCATTGACTTTAGTGTGTGTACAATGACAATTAAAGAGTCTTCTTCTTCTTCTTCTTCATTCTAATATGTGTACTTCTATTTATCTGAAATTAGGGGAAAGAGGGCCTCCAGGGCATGCCTGGGGATCCAGGACCAAAAGGAGATCCAGGGGAAATGGTGAGGTTACATTAAAACCATGCTTATTATTGGATTAACCAGCAGGCTGCACATATTTGATTCTGACGAACTATCAAATGCTTTTTGTTTCTATGTTTTTTAAATGTCCATTGCTGTCATGCAATCTTAAACACATTAAAGGTGAACAAGCTTTTCTTCAAAGACTGACTCCAAGCTGTGACTAATCCTCCTCTGTCTCCCTCATCCAAGGCCAGGCCTCACTAATCAGGGCAGCCATGTCAGGTCCCCTCTGTAGCGGGCTCTCTAGAGGGCCTCTTTCTTTAAACCTGATCCCCTTCCTCTGCTAAAGTGATTTAAGGTGGGCGATCTGGTGAACAGGCAGATTAGCACAGGGGATAAAGAATGCAAGGAGGTAAAATGTGTGCAACCAGGAGGCCTAAATTATCTTTCTTTCTGTTTTCTCTCTCAGGGGTTTCCAGGTGCCACAGGCGAACAGGGCCTACCTGTGAGTATAAGGTTATTGTGTTGCATAAAATATACACAAAACACAGAGATGACAAGATTATTCAACTTTATTTTCTCAGGGAGCACCAGGGCCAAAGGGAGAGCCAGGAGAAGGCTTTAATGAGGTGGGGGAAATTGGTGTTTATTAGGGGTGTAACGATTAAATGCTTAATCTATTTATATTCTTGCGATCCAACTGCATCGATCTGTGCTAGGCAAATTGGCATTCTGGATGAGATATATCGATTAAAATTGTTTGAAATGGCGAAGAATCAATTCCCATCGATATTTGGAAAGTGTACATTGGATTTAAGCACAAAAATTGTATGGACGTGTATTTGGGCTAAGCCACGCCCCCCTTGGTTACTGTTGCTATGCTATCCTGTTCTCTGTTGTCTGAAGTTCGGTGGGAAAATGTCCAGCCAGCATCAGTCCGGTGATCAGAAAGGAAAAGAAAAGAGAATAAGAAAATAAAGGCGTAAGAAATTTTCTAAAGAAACATTTAAAAAAAGGCGGTGACGGTGAATCTGAGACGAGAAACGTAGAGTAAGGTAAGAAACAACGCCGTTAGCTTGTAATGCAAGCTAACTGGCCAGCTCTAATGCTAATGTCCATTAGCCTAGCTTCGTTCTTCTTCTTCTTCGTTCTTAATGAACCAAGATCGTCTTTGAATCGAATCGGCAACCATGAATCGTGTTTCATGGTTGCCGATTCGATACACCCCTGGTGTTTATCGTCCGGAGATCCTGTCAACGTGTTTTCAAATTTCACTGCTCACAGATAGAGGATAGATGATGCTTTTCTTTTTATGCTACTGTTCAGGGAGAGGCAGTGCAGCAGCTCAGAGAGGCCCTGAAGATCCTGGCAGAGAGGGTCCTGATCCTGGAGCACATGATCGGCATCCACGGTGAGGAGAAAGACAAAAATCTTTATAATATAAAGAACAAGGATGGAATGTAGGAATCATTTGACGTTTTGGGAAATCTGCCTTTTCACTCTCAGTTACAGAGCTGCATAAGATGGTCCACCACTCTCACTCATAAATATTGGGCTACAGCCAGTAGCCAATTAGCTTGGCTTAAACAAAGCACCTTTAAAACTCATTAGTTTATACAATATATCTTATTTTTCCATGAAACCATTAATCAGTTAAATGGCTACTGTTTGTATAATCAGTTATGGTATGGATCTTTTACCTCCCATCTCTAGCAGTGAGAGTAATTCAACAAAATAATATCTAATAGTCTGTGTAGGTGTTCAATCATCCAGGTGATAGTTCTCTGGGAAACACAGGTATTTATCCTTGGTGAGATCAGTAAGAAGGCCATTGATACTTGGCTCATTATTGCTCGTCATTAAAGTAACCCAGAGTTAGAGGTCAACAACCATCGTTGGATTTACACGCGTGCAGATGCTTCAGTGTCCTGAATTGACGAAATGACAGTACTGTGTGGTGTTGGGGGGAATACTGATGCCTGAAAGGAGTGTGTCTCGTCCTTTAGGATTAGAAACACTGTTAAGTCCTTGGGAGTGGCCCTCTGGTGTTGACTCATGTTTGTTTAGTGCCTGTTTGGTTTTTCTGATGAATGGGTCCCTGCACTGCTCACTGCACTGCACTGTGTACACCAGATTGTTTTTCTGGATGGGAGGAGGGTGGTCTTGTGGGTGTACCAGTTTCCGTCTTATTGCGTTGCTGGGTTTGAATAACAGGGGGCTCGACAATCCTCTTGAGTTTTACTGATACTCGTAAAGGATGACAGTATTGTCTGCAAGACATCCATTCTTCTTTTCTTCATCACCTACTGTGTTGGTAACCCTCTTGAATCTTGTGGTTGCTTTCATGAAGTTCAAATTGGTGTATTAACAAACACTGAGTCCGCCCTTCAAGTATAAGAGCTTTTCTTTTCTTTTATTTATTTATTTTTTGCCTGAGCACTTGGTGGCAGCTTATCAGCTCTTTTTGGACTCTGATAACTCCTGATAGTTATCATAGCTGATACTGATAGCTTTTGTTCTAGTGGATGGGAAGAATGGAAGCGTAAATACTGGTGTGTGCTTTTTCTATACACCCTAATGTGGAGGCTTCTTCTATGTGCATGACACACATTGGTGTGTAAAACAAATTTCCACTGAATCATTATAATAAGTCATTATTTCTTCACCACCAATAGTAATCTTTCATCTGAATACTGAGTTTCTTTTTCTATCTGGAGAGTAAGAAACTTGTCTTGGACGCTTTGAAGGTGCTGCTGCTGTAGCTTCGTCCATCTCCATTGATGTGGCCAGTACTTCTCACACCACCCTTGTTTGTATACTGTGTGTATACCGTAAGCATCTAAACGTTCATACAGAGCAGATCTGTAACGGATCTGATTGGACAGAGAGGCAGACCCTGATCGGACAGAGAGGTTGATCTGCTTGTGCATTTGTATTATGCTGTATTTTATTTTATTGACCGGATCTGTGCATTGTTGTTAATTTTAACTTGGGCATTTTAGGGGGGGGGCTACTAGGCTGTCGCTGGTTTGTCAGCTAATGGGGATCCTAAATAAACCATAAACAATGAGCTGATGCAGCATAGTGGTTAGTGCTGTGTGGGTTTCCTCCGGGTTCTCCAGTTTCCTCCCACCATCCAAAGTCATGCATGTTTAGGTTGATTGTGAACTCTAAATTGTCTGTAGGTCTGAGTGTGAGTGTGACTGGTTGTCGGTCTTTGTCCGCCTCTGTGCGTCGGCACTCCGATGTTCTTACCCACATAGATAACCCATGTTACCACATTTCAGCATGTTGTACTCTGTTGCCAAAGGGACACATAATACAGGTCTCTGAAATAATGCAGCTGTCTGTCTGGTGCTGAGCTGAGCCTCCAGATATGTGGAAAGTGTGAACAGAAAACAGAACACTATTCATTTCTGGCAAACTCCCTGGTTGATGTAAAAATGCTTTACAACTAGTCGACAGTGCAGTAAAGATGCCACACATACTCCAGCTTTAACTGTTCACAAGTGCTTATACGTTTGTGTTTGCAACATTTTATTTGGCAGCTTTTGGACAAAGTACAAGCTTTTAAGACATCACTGTCCTCTGGGAACTTTTTGCTTTAATTGCCATTGTTAATTAGGTTGATTACTTACATAATCATAAAAAAATATATAAATAAAATTAATAAAAAAAAACTATTGTTTCTTACAGTCTCAATCTAATTTGTCCCTTACATTTAGGTATAACGATTTCAAAAATTGCATTTACTCCCAGTAGAGCTCAGAACTTGTCTTTTTGTACAAACAGTGTGACAATAAGTGAGGTTTAGAGATGTCAGCAGGCAGACTTTGGTATCTTCAGACAGAACAAACACAGCTCTTCCCCTCTGTTTTCAGCCTTTATACTAAGCTAATCACCTCCTGGCTCGAGCTTCACACTTTCCACACAGGTGCTAGCATTATGTCAGTCTTCTCATCAAATATATCACTCAAGCCATTGAGCACCTTTCCCAAAATGTCAGATGGTTCCTTTAAACTAGGACTCCTAAAAAAAAACAAACAAACAACTATTGTTTTCTGTGTTATGTCTTATAACAGACAACTCTGAAGGATCTGGTTTTGGCAGCATTTTGGACCCGCTGTCATTCTCCAGCCTAAAGACCAAGCGCCTTCAGCCCGTTCAATCCCCTCGTCAAACTCCAGCACTGAGGAGGAGACAGACAAGCCCCTCTTTAGATGTATAGCCTAAATGTCTACCTGTGCTCCTTTTTGCGATGAGTGATGTGCTTTTTGTTCATATCATTCGTCCTCAAGCCTTAATTTTTTAATTTGAAAGTCTTTTTTAAATGAGGCTCTTTTTGCAGATGAGATGAGATGTTGAGCATTTCACTGAGATTAGAGGCTTTTTTGAGCCTTTTTAACCCTGTTGCTGCATGATCTTAGTCTACATAACCTTAGCAGGAGCTCTTACAAAGGATTATACAATGAAATATAATATCATAAAGTGTTATGGAGGTTTTTGGCATCCCTTTTCTTTCTTGGCATCTTTCTGAGGTTCATCTTGTGTTAGTCTGTCAAATGTATTTCTTCCTCTCTCTTTCTGTCTCTCACTGTGCTCTCCCTTGTTAAAGCTGATGTAAGAAAGGACAAGCTGCCAAGAATATCTGCTTAAAATAAATTTAGATGAAATAAATTACATTTGGAGAGCACCCATCTGGAAAGCAAAAGATAGAGATGCTGAAACAGTTGAGTTTTGGCCTGGAAACAGCACACCCTGCTCGGCTCCAGTGTGCTTTCCTTCGACTGGCTGACAGAGCAATAAACCTGACAGGATTAGATTGACTTCACCATAAACTGCCTCTGAGATTTGTTTTCAAATTGATATGATTATGGTATAGTAAGTCTCTGAGCGTCCAAGCCTACTGGTCTCTGAATGAAGCCTTGGCTGTGGCTGGGACACTCTTTGTTTTTTCTATTAAAGGGTCATCTGTTAAATTGTTTCACATTTATGCACTTATTTACTTTCTTGTCAAGATATAGATGTTAAGCTTGATGCCACTCTCATTGCTGTTAGTACAAACCTACTGCTGGGGGCTTGTTGGCTTAGCTTAGCATGAAGGCAGAGATATGGGGAAAACTTTTAGTCTCCTACAAAAACCGCCAACCTCCTGGTGACAACAAGGCTGTGTTTAAGCGATATCTGTCAGTCAGAAATACTGAGCAGCTGAGTGGGAAGCCTGTTCAAGGATTTTTGAAAGCATGATGATGATGATGGAGAAGATACATCTATCTATCTTTTTATTAATAAACCCAAATTTTCTAATCTATAAGCTGCCATATGTATAGTATCCTATAGTATCAATAGCACAGACATGATAGTGATGCTGATATTCTCATCCATCTCTCAGAAAGAAAACGAATAAGTGTATTTCTGTGGTTCAGGTTCATTTTATATTATAGACAGCTGAGTCTACATATGCAGGAATACATTTTAAGTACTGCTGTTTTATTGTGTTCTGCATGGTTCATTATCTTTTATACTCTACCATTTTCAGGTGTGCTGCGTTATAAATATTTATCTGTGTTGACTGTTGATGTAAGATTAAAGTCATAATAACAAAGGGATTCAATTCATCTTCACCACTTAATTGTACATAATTACATTCACACATTCTGTTCACCACAACTTCACAGCAAGATGTGACTATTTAGAGGCAGAGGCTCCACTGCAACTCCTCCTTCTGTTTATTCCTGTCCTCCTTTCACTCCCTCTCTGAAGTTGGGGTTACCGTTGACATCCAGGGGAAAGTTTGTCAGCACCTGTAAGCAAACAGCTAAAGGATTTATTGCACTCTCCTCCTTTAAAAAAAATGTAAAAAAATCTGCTGCTTTTCTGACAGGAGAGCTGTCAGGCTCACAGAGAGTGATCACACCGGCACTGCAACTACAGAAGAAAACAGAGCTGCCTTTTGCTATTCAATTATCTCATCTGAGCAGGGAGATAAGTGCGGTTATGTATCATTGTCATATATTCTGCTCTTGCCCCTTTATGCATCCTTTCATCTCTGCTCTGCCTGCCTGTTTCAGTCTTTTTCCTCATGTACCCGCTCTCCTCCTCCCCTGTCTGTTGCTCCCCTCTTGTTTTTCCTGTCTACTGAACAGAGACATGTTGATATGAGGCACGTTTGCGCAACCACAAGGGAACAAATCTCTGGAGCTTTTGATCAGCTGCAAGATCAGACATGGCCTCAGCTCCCCCGTGTACACTCCAGTGACTGATCATGCAGTATAATGGACAGGCACAGACAACCAAAGATGTACACCCACACATGTCCTCTCTGTAGATCATACAAAGTTGAACACACACATATTCAAAACACATACACACAGACAGAACCAGTGCAGAGGGCCTGATGTCCATTGGCTGGCTCTGCTCACAGTGGGGTGTCTTGTTTGCTGGACACAAGTGAGTGGGAGAGAGATGGTGTGTCTGATTTTCCCCTTTCTTGCCCTTTTTCTCCTTTGACAGTAAGATGGATGATTGCAATCACAGGAGCCATCAGTGAGACATAGTGGAGGTCTATGGGGCAGTGAGACACAGCCATGGGAAACCAGCCGTCAGATTACTGCACCGTGCTGCCATGGGAACACAGCGCTGTTTATTTGTCTAAGGGTTTTGTTGTTTCATATGCACCCCCCCCCCCCACCTCTCTGTGGCCTTTTGATGTATACCACATGAAAGATTCCTCATTAGATATGTGCAGGCAAAGAGAGCAGGACAGAGAAAAGGAGAGTGTTTACATTTTGCAACATAGTAAGCCTACTGTAAGTCAATATGTCTTCTCAAACCAGTACAAATGTGACACATTTCATAGCGATTAGACTGGTCTCTTTCATCCCTTGAGAGAATGAGAGACAGACTTTTCTCCTCAGTAAACGGATATTTTTAAGAGAAACATCTGTTGCTCTACAAATGAGATTACTGTGCGTCTCTAGCCAGGGGCCATGTAGGTTATGAATGACACTGTTACTGAAGAGGGGGTCTGGAAGGGAACTGAGAAGGATCTTTGTAATAAGCTGTAGCTGGTAGTTAAGAGGTTTAAATCAAATTAAATTGCCTTAGGTTCTGGTTATTCATCAATACTCACCTTCAACTTGTTCAACAGTATCGCCTCAGCCGTTACCTTTTGAAGCACTATCTCATATTGATACATCCAATATTTCACCTTGTTGCCAAGCAACAACTCACCTCTGCCTCTGTAAACTTGTCGGCCTCTGACATGAGGTGATATTTCATCCTGCACGAGAGGAGCAGAAAAGAAGAATTATTGTTTTGATATCTTTGACTTAAAATGAACTGTGGACTGTATTTCACTGACCAAGATATGCATTTTATGCTTCCAGGACCTTTGTGAACGATTTACGTCTTTTGTACTGTATGGCACTGATTCACCGTTATCACCATTTCAGAGTGATGAATTCAGTGAGAAGCATCAGAAGCCAGAGTGGCCTCTGCTGTGTTTGTGCTCAGGGTGAACAGAACCACATACTCTTCCCTCTCGACGTCTCCTGTTTCTTCTGGGTCAAAGACCTCGAAGACAGAGAATCATCTCCTCTGGGTCAGATCCTGACAAAACACAGGTAAATCAACTAGTAAGCGCTCTCCCATGCATGGACGTAGAACACACTGCGCTGAATCAGTTTCAGATGTTGCATTATGTGTCATCACTGTTTTGTTTTGGGTCTTATTGCATTGCATTTATTTGTTGACAGTGAGCAGAGCTGTGAATGTTGCACAGATCAGTAACAGGTGACCAATTTTCTTTCACAGCATTTGTTTTTATGCAGAAATTCCTTCAATCCAAGCCAAGTTTTTGCTTAAGAAATAAAAAAAAGTAGAAGTAGAAGAAAAGTAAAACCAAACAGTGAAATAAACTGCACATTCTGTTTAATATCACTGCTGAATAACCTTAAATTTTCCAAGGTTGAATAAAAAGATTTTGAAGGTTCCTGAACACTCGTTCACCATTGTCTGATCATCACGACTAAATGAATGATCAAATACTTCATATACAGTGTTACCTAAAAGATGTGATCCATAAAAACATAAGAAAATGGCATTACAAATAGACGAAAAGTTAAGTAAATTAAGAAGTGTCCTTTATTTCTCTCTTTTCAATTATATTATCTGTGTTTTGGTCCATGATTCTAAAAGCTTGAAAGTTGTATGAGCTACCAGAGGAGGCAGTGCAGCTCCATGATGAGAGGTGCTAACATATCAGCACATCCTGTATGTACGCAAAAGTACAGTTTCATAAGTAATTTCTTCCTTTTTTGTCTAAAAATTTAACCAAACACAAATCACATTTAAAAATTGCATTGTTCTCACAAACTCTCTGGATGCTAGCCAGTGCAGATAGTGACTATATTCCTCTGACCACTATGTGGATCCTATTAAATATGAGATCAGATAAGCTGTTATGTAACAATAAGAGAAGTGCCCTTCCTTTGTATACCAAACAACTGTGCCACACCTGCCTGTCAACACAACAGAGGCTAAATGTGCGTCTCACAGTGAAAAGGTATGCCATGCCATATGGGGGCTGCTGAATGAGGACATGCCAGACAAGCGTCTGGGAGATCAGGGCGGGGATATTTTCTGGATCCATATTTGAGAGCATGAAGAATGGATGTGATCTTACCCACAGTAACTAGATATGCGAATAATTTCCTATTGTACATGAACAGGCTTACAACAGGGATGAGGGTTCTGTCTGTGCTGGCCATCTGAAAGCATTATTGCTGATAGACGTCAGTGGTTTCAACAGCTGTTGAGGCATCAGCTTATTATGAGAAACAATATTACTCGCTGTCAGTGTGCCTGCAGGAAATGTCCCATTCAACAGTGCATAGTGTTAATTCTGTGTCTGGGCGCTTACACAGAGGTGTAAATTTAAATGATCCACATCACAGCTTCTGACTCGTCTCAAATAACTCTTGAAGCACACATGTTCAGCTCCTCCTTCCTTCTCTCATTTTCAGGTTTTCTCTTCCCTATTTACTCAGACTGAGCTGTGACAGTAAACTGAAAACATGAACTGCATAAGCATAGCTGTGTGAACACAGAAAAGTTAGATGAAAGACTGCATTGTAAATCCAGATTAACTTGCTTTACATTTAAGTTCATCAGAAATGGTATGCACCAAAATATGTACATGATAGGAATGGACGAGACACAAAGAAACATTAACTTTAATGTTATTTTAGCATTTAATTCTGTGCCATGTTAACACGGAATATAGTAAGACCAAAAAGCAACAGTTTGCTGAGTATTTCCTTTTTCTATGTATATTCTACAGATACAAAATAATGTATCATAGCTTTTTCTTCTTTTAATGTAATGTAAAACAAAACATGTTTACAATGTCTGCCAGTTGCTCATAATGGTGATGAACAACTGATTTGTATGTTGAAAATATAAGTACAACAGTAGCAAAAATCCTGCCCAGGTGGTGGAGGTATGATAATTTCCGCCCCGGCCCTGGAAAGGTCGAACTGTTTTTTAAGGTGGACAGTAGTGAAAGATAAAAAATCTACAATTATCCGTGGTTGAGAGAACCAGACAGTGCAGACAATATACAAAGGGACACGGTTGTAGATTATGTTTGCTGTTTAAAACTCCCCAGATTTAACAATGTGACAATGAATTATGTGAATTAATTAATTATTGCTTGGCATAAAATTCAAAAGAATGCTATCATAATTTCCTTCATTTTAAACCTGTGCAATGTCCCCCGTCTTTGCTCTTACTAATGTTATCCTGTTTTTCTATATGATCTGGAAACCATTCCTACAACCAGCAGAGTCTGGCTTTAGTCCTTCTAGCCACATCTCTGCTACATTCCTACTACCTTCCCTAATGCCAAGTTAGTATATATGATCTATAGCTCATCCTGCTCCCTGGCATGAAGGTGGTGCAAATAGTGCCAATAGTACCAAGAAAACGCGGATGTTACAGAAAACATAAAAGCTTTAAGCATAACTTAAGTTTTTGTCAAGTAAAGTGAAAACAATTTTCAACTTTAAAGAAGACTTCTGTCATGTTAGCATACAAACAATAAATGCATATTTTTACAACCATTTTTTCACACTATTTCAAATATATGCAGAATGCAGTGTTATGGCCCTGTTAGACTGTATGCAATCATATTTGCATCAAATGAACATTAAAGCTTTTCATATTATTTTAACAGACCCCAATATGTGTGGGGAATTGTCGGTGGTGGATTGTGGTTCTCTGGGTAAAATGCTGTTTCAGGGCTATATGAATTATAAACAGCACAATTAGACCCCTGAATGGGAATAATTACAATCAATCAGTCAGTGATGTGCAAACAGAAGGCAAAGGCTCAGAGAGATCTTTCACGGCTGTGTGGGCAGGTATGACACCACCATCCGCTGGGTATGGAATAGATCAGATATGCTATGATTAACAGGATTTGGTGTCAACCCCTCAGAAACCTAAGCAAGTTGATAATTATAAGGACACCTTTATTATTGTTGAGAATGGCAAATTTAGCCAAGAAAACACTGCAGTAATTAATTTCAAGGGAGTTGTAGCTATAACTGAAACCAGTAACTGTTCAATGACTATATGACAGAAAGTTTTGAGTGAAGCATGAAATATCCTTGTACTGTATGGTGTCTGTGTTGGGATGATTGTAAAGCACAAGTTGTTCAGAAACACCAGGACCATCTGCAGTTCGTGTTTATGGAAACAACCTGACACTTTGGTTTCGAAAACACAAAGAATTATGGTCAATAAAATTCATGACAGTCATTCCCAGATATCACAGCCGGTGGTTAAATAAGATGAACAGTCCTGTTTGATGATCAACAGTTTTGTTCGTTCGAACAGTGTCTCTAAATCAACCCTGAGTTTGAGGAAGTCTGGTTGTTGTCAGGAGCGGAACCAGTCTGTCAGGTCTGGAACCACATCAGTCCGAGCTCTGGACCTCCGCAGCCCCCGGCAGGCGGTGCAGTAGTGCTCTGCCCAGAAGGCGGGCTGGTACACGCTGTAGCCCGCCCTCCAGTCCAGGTGCCGCCTCAGCTTGGCCGGGTTTTGCCTCAGCATCAGCAGGTACCGGGCCAGGCCTCTCACCGACGGGAAGTCGTCCACGTGGATGAAGGCCTCCGGGGGCAGTAAGCGCTCATAGGTCTTCCTGGACGGACCCAGGACCACCGGGACGGCTCCGGCCCGGACCGCGTTCCACAGCTTCTCGGTGATGTAGTCGGTGTGCTGCGAGTTCTCCAGCGCCAGGTAGAACTGATACCGGCCAACCAGCTGCACCAAGCTCACCCCGCCGCTGTCCTCCGGTAACGGCCGGCCTGCGCGCCCGAACACGTCCACCGGGACAAACCGGCGGAGCTGGTAGTAAAAGGCCACACGGGCGTGGGACTCGGACCAGTTGCTGATGACCCAGGCCACCAGGCGAGGCCTGAGGAGGTATTTGCTCGAAGGCGCACGGAGCGGATGTGCGTACTTGGAGATGTGGAGAGTCCTGCCTGCGCGCCCCCGCGGGATCAGATAGCCGTAGGGCAGAAAAATGTCAGAGTCGGTCCGGTAGCTCATGGTGAGGTTGAACACGCCCTCAAAACGCCTCAGCCTGGGTGTGTGAGAGGGAGACTCGTAGTTCATCCATATCCACTTTTGACCGCTCGGCCGTGGTTCAGGCGGCAGCTCCGCGGTGCCGGTGGCGACCTCCCGGTGGTGGATGAGCACAGCGTCGGCCACTCCGTATGCCCGTTCGTCGTCGGTGAGCTTGCAGCCGTCGATGCGGAAAAGCGCGAAGCAGTCCGGCAGCTCCCGGTACTGGTCGAACGGATGAGTCCAGATCAGGAGCGTCACCGCGCCGGT
The DNA here is from genome assembly GCF_900963305.1 of Echeneis naucrates. Classification (NCBI taxonomy): domain Eukaryota; kingdom Metazoa; phylum Chordata; class Actinopteri; order Carangiformes; family Echeneidae; genus Echeneis; species Echeneis naucrates. Next base: position 12,257,092 of record NC_042523.1, on the reverse strand, counting down.
CCCCTTGGAGGAAGAAACAAACGGCCCCGGCAGGTAGTGCAGGCCGTCCCACATTAAGAGCAAGAACCCGACAGCAGCCACCCAAACAGAGTAAAAGACAAGTAGCACAGCACATTTCTCCCACCGTGACACGCCGGAGCGCCGGTGAGCTCTGTGAGCGCTGACTGCCGCTCTGCCCCGAACCACAACTCCCATCGGCCCCCGTCACTCCGCAGGCACCTTAACAACTTTGACTGCAAGAGTGGAAAACCTTTGGCTCCCAGCGGGGAGGCAACGTGTGTCAGTAACCAAAGGTCTGCTCGACACACCCATACCTGCGATTACAAGTGACCTGAAAACGGCACCTGTAAATATCTCCGCCTCGATCTCAGCTGTTCCCCAGCAGCGGAGAGTCATTTCACGCTGTCTTCATGCTCAAAACAGAGTGGAGTGCATTTTGCCACTCAGTAAACTGTATGCTCGAGTATTTTTGACGTGGCAGTGTTGACCTGGCTTTCTCCTGCCGGTGAAAGGAGCTTTTGTGAGGCCTGCTGCCTCGCAGGCCCTTTTAGCCTGGGTAAACACAGAGATCCAGGGCGTGGTGTGCTTCTGATGAAATGGGCAAGTCATGAAAAAATAAAAGAAAAAAGCGAGAAATAAACTTTTAAATGCACCTCCTAAATTAATTTACTTGCTGTGCTAAAACATATTTCTATGGGATGGTGGCCAGCGCTGTGAAAAGAAACTAGTCTCAAGTTTTACATTGATTGAATTAATGAAAACAGGTCTAATGATTCAAACATAAACTTCTACTCTAAAATAAAGTCATTAATTCAGCTTTGCTCAAATACTTTGAAAGATTCTCGAGCTGATTTAACAGAATACTTTAATTTCTTCCAAAATAAATTCTCACACTGCCAATTCAGTCAGTGTACAATAAGTCTATGGGTTTGGAGAATTAGCAATATTAGATTCCAATTTAAGCAATTCAAAGTTAGAAGATTCTGACTTGTCAATCTTAAAAATTACTCCTCAGATGTCACGGGTTGATTTATGCATTTTTTTATTTTTTTCAATCAATGTCAACATAATAATACCAATTCCCCCATGAACCCTCAAATAAAATGCTAGCAGGTCTTTCACCACCAGGCGTCTCCATACTCAAGCACAAAGCTGTCTGAAAAGCATCCTTCGGGGTTTGTGAAGTGTTGTGACACTGGGATTTATCTCCAGACATGCATGCTTAATCTGCCCAATGAATAAACATTTCAGATGAAAATTAAGCATGCAGCAAAGAGACTTTGAAAAGGTTTATCTTGAATCTTTTATGTATTAAATATGACCCAGCATTGCAACAGCCCCCAACCAGAAATGTTAATAAATGACTCACAGTTTTAATTTAATGATGTAACTAAGAAAAAACGACGGGGCGTCTGATAGCGGCACACAGACTGAGAAAAGATCTGCTGGCCAGAATGTTGTCATCATGTGGTAGGATTTTTATTAAAAGTCATGAAAATATGATGAGAGGACGAGGTAGGAAATCCTGCTCTGTGTGTTGTGTCTGAGCTCTGGTGGGCAGGAAAAACACACCGTGACTGGGACAATATTATTTCTCCTCACAGACACACGGTATGTCATGAAGGCTGAGTGTGAGTGGGAAAAAAAAGGCAGACGAGGAGGAGTGGGTGGAGATGAAGCAAAAAGCATGTGTGTCCTCTCCACTGGGTCCTCCTCCTTCCTGTTACATCCATTCACTTTTCTTCACTGTGGAGCAAAAGAAAAAAAAAAAAAAGTGTGTGTGTGTCTGTCTGTGTGTGCACGTATGTGTGTGCGCATGCACGTGTGCCTGTGACAAGTTATTCCCATAAGAGGTTTTGTATTCTTTCTGCATTATTTATCCTTCCTTTCATCTGAACAGTTCTATTTTCAGCCGATCATTTAATGTCCTGCCTGGGGTTATCCTGTGTTCGGAAGAAATGCAGCAACTCATAAGTTATAGATACATGGTGAGGCTCAACATTATACGCACATGTATGTCTTTCCTCACAAATGACAGAGATGGCTGAGGTCAGGAGATGACACATGGGAGTTTTGTTTATCTCCTTTCAGTCTGGTGTTGTTTATTTTAATCCCTTATTATGCAGCTCAGAAGTATGCAAATGTCCTGGAAATGTGCTATAATTAAAGTTGAAGTGATTGGTGATACACTGACATTTTGCACAGCTCAAATTACAGCCACGGTGATACACAAAGCTTGGCATTTATTTTTGCTTCGTTTTCTCTCTTCTTTCCTGCAAGAAAACAACTTTTTGCTATCAAACTCTTTCATTAATTGTTGCAGACCTTGAATCTCCACGGAGGGTTTGCTATTATGCCTTTGTCTTTTCAGCCGTCACTGTAGCAACAGGAAACATGTGTAGAGGCATGCAACACAGATAGGAAGATAGAAAACAGGCAAAAAAAAAGCTTGTCAGGTCATGGAAGCCATCTTTGGTTGTACCACTGTATTGGTTTGCGTTAAAACTGATGATATACACACAACTGCCCCTTTTTTTAACGTATGTGTCTGAAAAGTAGCACCACTATGTATGTTTTTATGGGTGTGTGAATAAAACTAGCACAGAGAGAAGCGTTTGGTTTTTGATAGGACCCCCAGGTCTTCACTCATCCTCCCTATTGATTTTTTCTTGCTTTCCTTTTTGCACTCCCAGGGGATGGGATGTCTCAATTGGTCCTCGCTGGTAAAGGGGAGTGTGAGATATAGAGAAACAGATTGAATATGAGGGAAAGAGAAAAAAGATGGGGGGGGATGAAGGGAAAGAGATGCAGAGAAAAAGAGGAGTTAGAAGCAGAAGGGGCCAGCAAGTTCGCTGATCACAGAGGCCCTCGCTGACCCCTGACCTTGATCATGACCTTAAAGGTTACACCAGAGGTCAGAGGTTGTGTGAAAGTGCCACTGCAGCGATTCACTCCACTGTTGGGTGATGATGATCTTATACAGCCTCCCCAGCCTGTCTGACATGATCAGTGTTGCTCCCTGCCTGTAGCTCCCAAAGGCCACACATCCATCTCTAACCCGGCCACACAAGGCCCGCTAAAAGCACCTTACAGGCAGAGGCAATGAGCAGGAGGAAACGGGACATAAACAGAGAAAAGTGGGAAAGCTACAGGGAAGGCTGTTTTATTCTTCACCCTGTAGCTCTGTTGAACAATAAGATCTAGTTTTGTAAATGACACTGACACAAAGAATGTGTTTATTTCTCAGCATTTAAACTCAAAGCAGATATAGAGCACATACACTGATGAGCGTGAATTTGTTAGCCCAAACATGTTTTTGCTGCTGTCCCTGTCATGAAAACTTTGAGCTCTTTTTTCTTCTCTTTAATTTTACACCAAATAGAGCAATAAAAAGCCAAGTGAGGGAAAAAAAACCCCACACAAGTCATTCATGCCAGACGTGGATGAGCTTCTGGAGCAGGAGCATGATAATTTGTAGGTGGATTGATAGCTCAGACTCTTACTTGTTCCGTCTTACACTTTGTACCCCCTGCTGCTTCAAAGTAATCCAGAGCCTAGTGAAGCTTCAGTCAAATCCTTATGGAGATGCAGCAAGTTGAAAAGCAGAGTTTCAGAAGAGCGCTTGACAGCACAAAATCAAATTATTCACAATGTTCACAAAAAAGTTTGCAACTAAATAATTTCACTATATTAGATTATGATCTCAAACAAGTCACTTATGCACCATAACATGGAGAATCTACAGTATATATATAAAACAATTAATTGATAGAGCTTGACAAAAACAAAAACTTAAGGACGAAGAGTCAAAACTCTATCTGCACGATCATGTTCAGGTAAATTATCATTAGTTATAGAAAGGGACAGATTTAATGTTTTCACCGAAGAGAAAATGCTTTGTTTTTGTATCAGTCATTATATGATGATACATGGATCATACATCTATACTACAACATTTAGGTGACATCAAGTGACTAACTAACATTAAAAATATTCTTGAGTATGTGTACTTAAAGTTATAGTTCAATAAAAGTGATAACAACACATTTTGACTCTTTTTGTTATGTTTTTTTCTTTGTGTGACAGTAAGAGATCACTATACAAACAATCCATAATGGACACACTGCAGAGCAACAAAGCCTGTGTGGATTACCTCAGACCTGTATTTCTGGTTTGGCTTAATAATAGGTACCATCACAAGTCATGCAGGCCAAGCCAAGAAAACACTCATTAACATAGTGGAAAGAGGAAGAAATGAGAAGATTAAACACAGGATTCATCAGTTCAAATATGGAATTTTTTTCCTACAAAGTGAACACGCCTTTTGAGCAGAGCATTCATTATATACTATGAGTCAGTGCAGATCAATTGCCCCTTCTGTTAAGTGACTGATGTTAAAGCTAATATGAATCATGCTGCTCTTAAGTCTTTATTCATAACAATCTTTCAAAGTAGTTCTGGTCATTTATATTATGGACATTGTCAATCATGATTCAGTACACTTTATTAAAAGCATGTGACTAGGCTAAAGTCTTTAATTCACTATATTATGTACATAAATGAAGTATAAAATACGGCAAAGCTATTTAGGTTACATATCAGCTGATCACTGAGCGCCATTCATGCTGTGGTAGAAGGGAAACACACAGTTTCAAATCAAATCAAGTAATGAAGTAAAAAGCTAATTCAAAGCACAAAAATGGCCACCTTTGTATTCAGATGAATGAAGCCAAAGAGGCGTCATTATCTAAGGCAAATTCTTGTGTATTTTTAGTGAAAGTAATTAAAGTACAATGGCTGTAAAGCAATGGAAATGATTAGAGAAAGAAAATAAATCCATTAAATATTTTTAGCAAAGGCTGAGTTGATACAAAAATGTACATTTTAGCCTTAAGAAAAAAACAAACCCAAAGTGTGATTGCAGGCATGGATTTTCCACATGGTCAGGCCTCACGACATACTCAACAAGTCAAATTTGGAGAGCCAGAAAGTGCTAAAAATGAAAACAATGTGCACAGCAGATGTGTTGCCTTGATAAACCTGAGCAGCTTGTCGGCAGAGCAGGCTAGACTGAGGCAAGATGAGCGTTAAGGTGAAAGAGGTATAACGGTTGGCACAGGAATGTAGGGCACTCCAAACATACGATGTAATTAGAAATTCTTTGCATATTCCTCTGAGGCACATCCATACACTGAGGGGTCAGAGGTCGTGGCCAGCAGCAGTGACACGTTAGGAGTACCCAGGGTTCAGTGCTTTGCTCAAGGTCATTTCAGCAAAAGATATGTATGCACATTGACGCTCTAACCACTGGGCTGCCCTGCTGCAGCAATGGCTTGAGTTAGTTAATACACAACAATCTGATTTGATTTAATTAATCTGATTAATATCTCCATATCTTCATAGCAAAGGAATGTCCTGAAGGAGAAGACTGCTATTTTAATCAAATAACTAAGAAAACTGTAGGTACGTTGTGCCAACTGTAAGTTCACTCCATCTTTTACCAGTTTTTCAACTGGCCAAGTTCAGCAGGTCCTCTCAAACCCTGCTTTGTTGAATATGTGTGTACACTAAATCCAACCTGTATGCCCCCCCCCCCCCAAGAAAATCAAATGATTGTGCTGACTAACCTGTGTTTTATGTTGTAATGTTGTCAGATACCCTGAATTCTATTTTCAACAACAGTAATTCTGTAATTAGGTTTGGTTTTAAGTTTGTATGTATTACGTTGTCTCGGTTTTATTTATTTGGTTCACTGAAAAGAAGACCAAGATAAAAAGATTAATTACTCACAAATTTAACTTGTGTTTGTTTGGAAATGTTTTTTTTTTTTTTTTTACTAAATGACTTTTTATTTCCAAATCTGACTGCCGCTGAGAATTTGTAGGAGCAATCATTTTTTGATCTTATAAATAATTAAACGTTACATTACGGTTCTGCATAGTCTCACAGCTCAAAGGAAATGTTGGTCCTGAACACTACCCTGGTGAGATCTTTTTTTTTTTTTTTTTTTTCCAGATATGGCTTCCAAGTAGCCTCCTGGCATTATTTTTGTGTGATCTTTGCTATCCACCACGAATAACAACAAACCGAGCTGGAATAGCAGACGTATTTTTACCTACTGCTTACAATTGCGTTCGTTTCAATGTGGTAAAATTAAGAGTAATTTAATGCCAGTTCGGTTATTTACCTGTAATATCAGTGTTGATAAAATGCTATTTAAGCAATTATAATGGCGTTATTAAGGCAACACGCCTGTGAGGTGACTCCGATCCGTCAAGCAGCTGCTGCGGGGGTGAGCGGTGGGAGTGATCCGGTCCGGGTGTTCCGACCGCCCGGTCCTCTCCACTGAACTCCAACCCCCGCGCTCTCTATCAGCATCTCATTCCTGTCTCAATATGTCTCAAGATGGCGGCCAATGCAGGATCGATGTTTCAATATTGGAAGCGCTTTGACTTACAACAACTACAGGTCAGTTCAACCTCTGCTCAAACCGTCTCCCCTCCATCCGCCGCGGCCGCCTCGCCTCTGTCGGCGGCCGCGTTTGGTGTTTTTTTCGGTAACCGTCTCGTAGGTGTTTCGGAAGAGAATTCAAGACCTCTTCCTCACATTGATGAAAGTGGCTCTCTCGCTGATCAGAAATTGATCCTCTTTGTTCAATTCACCATCGATCGGACACTGCAACTGGGCAAGCCGGGGCGACGCCGCGGGGATGCGCCGAAATAAAAACAACACGGCGGGGCTCCGGCGGAAAGCTTTCGCTTCGCTATCTTTATTGCGTGTTCTTCAACTTTTACCGGAGCGAGTAGCCGTAGTTAGCCCGACGGTTTAGCCGCTGTAAGGTTGGATAATTTGGGGGAAAAAATAAGTGCGACTCATTATACGGTGGCGCTGTGGTGACACCAACCGTTCAGACGGGCAGCTCAGACACACAACAGCGCTTTTTGCTCGTGTTTCTTTTCTGCTTTTCACTCTCAAATTTAAGTTTGGATCAAAAGCGATTGGAAACATTAGTGGCCTCGTCCGTTAGCGGCTTTAAAGCAGTTTATGTTGAAGTCGTCTCCGCGATTGTGGTTGATCAACTCGGCCGATCTTTTTTTTTTTTTTTTCCTCCTCGGTTTCCTCCTGACGGCAATTATACACAGAGAGGTTTTTACAGACGCTGCCACGTCTGTGGAAGTGGACGGGACGGGACAGTGTTTGTTGACGCGATGCAGTTACATACAATAATAGTAGAAATACGAGCGATCATGACCTTGTTGGTTGTGATGAACTCCAGAAATGTCCCAGCCTCACGCACACCACTAATCTCGGCGTGCGTGGAGGAGATCCATGTCACAGTAAAGGATATGAGGGAAATATTGGGCCTATTCAGCGTGTGTGAATATAGCCTGTGTATATTAGAGCCTGTTTGACCTATCACAAGACATGTAGACAATGGCACTGTTGTGTTTTCCCCTGGCATTTAACGTGCATTGCTGAATTTCAAATCACAATTTATGAATATTAGTAGCTCAGTCGTCGTCGTCATTAACATAAGATTGCATTATGTAGGCTAGCCCGATTGTTCATACATTATTTTGTAAATCGCTCTCAGGCTTGGGATTTAAACTTTTATTTAGGTCATGATGCCCCTATGACTGGTTAGACAAAAGGACAGTGAACAAGTCTTCCCAGCGGGCTTTGTGTTGCACTTATGCCACATCATCAAGGCTTCACTTCTCCTATTTATTTGATCCTGTTTGGTCCTCCTACTTGTGCCCCCTTGTACATGCATTATGTAAAAAAAAAAAAAAAAATTGAGACTGGTTTCTCTTTTCTTTCCTGCACTATCTATCTCCCACCCCCTTCCTGCCCTCCACCCCGCTACCCCCTCCAATCTTTCTCTCCCTCACCATCCCCTCCCCTCCTTTTTAATTTTTTTTCTCTCCCCTCTCTTCACTGGCCCTTCACCCTCTTTTCACCCATTTCGCCCTGTTTGAACTGGTGAGTGTGTGTGAATTTGTTTGAGATCAGTCTTTTTCGAGATTGACTGCCAGCACTGACAGTGAAGGCATTGCCAGCAGCCAGGACATGAAAAATGCATCGCATAAGTTTGTGATAAGGCCTTGGGTAATTATGGCAAAGGCCCCTATCACAAGCGATTAGTCAGGACAGTGAATCTGAGCGTGTGCAAAAAGGCTGGCGGTTGGCAGGCCTGTCTGCAGGATAGGAATCAGTCGGGGCTGGTGTGTGCGCGTGTGTGCGTGCACGTGTGTGTTCATGTGCGCAGAACTGCTCAAAACATTCGCTGTCTATTATTGATGACATCTTATTTACTCTCCCTCCCACTGAGAGGCTCCTAGCGGAAAGCCTTCAGAGGAGAACCTCTTTTCTTATCTGTTTTTTGAGGATAATGTGGGGTTAGTATGATATGATCATGGTCTACACAAAGCCTTGTCAGCCAATTTCTTTCTCATTTGCTTTTTCCTGGCGATCGAATGGAAAGTGATCACTATACACTTGCATTCGCAGTCTGCTTTGCCTTTGTAAGAGACACCAGCAAAGGAATGTTTTCTCTTTTTTGTTTCTTTTGATGATGAAAATCCAACCCAACCTAGATGTCAGTAGCTTTAAGCCATCATAGCGTCTATTCCTCAGGCTCCAACTGCTGATGTTCATTAAAATCCTATTTGATCAGTGTGTCCTATTCCCTGTGTGAGAAACTAGCTAGGTGGTTGTTACAGGACAGAGAGTGCTTTGAAACAGCACAGTGAGCTGTTAACTTGTCTTCTCTGCATGATCCCCCCCCCCACCACCACCACCACTACAAACACAAATGGGTGCAACAGTGATGCTTTTAGCAAGGTCTCGCACACTTGCAAAATGGATCAGTGATTCAGAAATGATGGCAGGGTGACAGTGAATTACAGATGGAGGAGGTTTTAACGTCTGTAATCCCTGTTCGTCCATTACAGAGTTGAGTTTCTTTCGAAGGGATCATCACTCTTCTCCCCTGTTTTTTTTTTTTTTTCTCTCTCTCCCTTCTTTTTAACCCAGTCTAGCAGTTTGCTGGAACATTGTGTTTCTACTTAAGAGTGATGAGAAGTTGCGCTTCATTACTGGCAAACCTTAATAAGATACGAGTGAATAGTTGAGCTTCAACCTACACTTAATAATTTTTTTTGGTAAGCTCAGAAAATTAAGAACAGACCTTTCTGTTATACACAATTCCCAATTTAGGCCTAATAGCCTATATCTCACCTCATAACATTTCCTGGAACAAAGCCCCCTAGAGCCATTTTGAAAAATAGTTCACTATGTTATCGGACAGCTTAATAGTGACTTAGATGAAAACCGATCTAGAGCTCGTTCTTTTTCGCCACCTCCTAATGGGTAAATTTAGGAAAAGGGTTTTGTAAGATGATCCCAGAGCTGTGGTCAGCGGCAACCTGAGTGGTTTAAATCTCTCAGCGACTGGCCCGCTGTTGTCTACAGGAGTTTTAGTGTTAATTTATGAGCTGGTTGTCTGAACTCACTGGTGGGATATTTTTACCCCTCTGTTGCTGCACAGGCTGGGGGAGCATAGAGGAAGGGGCATCACGTCATGCTTTTACTGTAGCCAACCGGTTCTCTGCCCAGTGACAAAACCTGGCATTGGGACTGAGGTTTCACTGTGTGTTGGTGGGTGGTGAGCAACTAAGCATGAGTCAGAGAGCGGGATGAGTGCATGTCAGGTCTTTGGTCTGCCCTCTGCCTTTGGTTGGGGCTCTCTCTTCCTACTTTCTAAGAGGTTAAAGTGTATCCTTAGGAAGGATAACCTCTGTACAACTGAGAAGAATGTGCAGCTTTCAGAAAACTAGAAAAAAAAAAAAAAAAAAGTCTTTACCTTATCAGTGGCTCATTCTCAGCAGAGGCCCATACTCCCCAAACTCCTCAGCAATTTAGTGTACGTCACTCTTGGGCTCAGTTTCTTCCCCCTCCTTCCGCTTTGTGAAGTGTCTAACCCAGACTCAGTTTATCTGATTTAATATGAAAAGTAAATATATTATTTGCCAGGATAATCTTAATACTCTCTTAAACAATTTTTCTGCTTTCCTGGAAAAATAAATTTTCACCCATGTCATCTGATGTTTGAACAATCGATAAAAAGCACTTAACACAAGTCTAAAAAACTGTTAATTCATGCTTACTGCAGAAGTGTGTGACAGCCATGTTTCCTTATTAAAGTTGAAGGTGTGGAAGTTTCCACCTATGATTTAAAAATATCATGTTTGCGTTTCCACAGTTTTTATTATAGATTGATACTGAAACATTTCATTTTGTTGCATTACACTTCAACATTTTAAGATGGTCTAGGTGATAATATAAGATAAATGTATTTGGATATAAAGTGGAATAATTAAATCATAATTAATTAGTGGCCCTGGTCATAATGCTAAGTAAAATTAGAAGGCGGTTACTCCAAAAAATGTTTTTGAGCATTTTTCCTTAATGAATTGAAAATACTTTTATGCAGTATATGCAGCGAATATATTCTAAATAAGCCTGATAGAACTGGGTCAAGTGACACCTCAAAGACAGTTTTGCTGTGAGCTAAACTCAAGAACAGTGTTCCTCCAGAGGCCAGTTGTGTACATCAGTGAGACAAAGTGGCCTAAAACCTATGACCTGGCTTTAGTTAAAACATTTCCTGCTTTCACCTTGATATGTTGTAATATTTCTTTTTCTAGGAAACCAGCTGAAAAAGGTGGAAAACATGGAGGCTTTGTAAACTTGATGTCAAGTTACTATTGCTTTGCATTTAATTAAAGTGTAAATTTTCATAGTTTTTAATGTGACACTCAAGTATAGATTTTTATCATGTACAGTTGTACCTCAATTTTTTCTTGCAGCAGGTAGAGCTTAGGAGAAAATGAATTGCCTTATAGTTTTCATTCAGGAGCATGTATGATATCAAACCTGTGGTATTCTTTTATGAACAGCTTGATCTGTTTGTTTTTTACACCCCCCCCAAAAAAAATTATTGTTTTATGGTGTTTTTAGAACATTTATTTCTGTAAATGTCAAATGACCAAAGTAGGTGCATTCTGCTTAACTTTTAGTTTATAGCCTGAAAGAAATAATAAAATGTCTTTTAGGGGTGTGACAGTATGTTTTTCAAGTATTTTATGTCTTGGCCTGCTCAATCCACACTTAAATTAAAGTTGATTAACGTGTGAACTGTGCAGTTGGAGCCCTACTGGCTACATTGTTTGTTATGCTTTTACCTGTTGGAAATCGAGAGCTTGAACCCAAGTGTTTAAAAACTATCCTAAAGCAGCTCTTTTGTTAATGTTCTATCCAGAAAAATGCATTCTGCATCAATATACGATGGAAATGTACACGTGAGCTGCTTGATAATCACTCAGAAGTCCTGATATATTGTTTTCATGTTTCCTACCATATAATACGCAAACACCCAACTACCAGCAACAAGAGTGCAGGGGGCAGTTTCCAGAGACCTATTTTCAAGAGGCAGGCATTATTTACAGACCCACTTGGAGTCTCTCTCACCTACAGCATCATAGAGTTTCACCGTATCTCATGACACAAGCATCCATTATTCTGCTGCTCTGTATTCCAGCAGAGAGCATGGACTTCAGTGACTGGACACTTCTCTTTAGGCTCACTTTAGGATAGACTGGCTGGTTCCACTTGTAAGTGTGAGGACGCTTCCCACTTTATTTGAAAATCAAGCACACACTTGAAACTCTGCTCCCAAGGCTGATGTATTCTTGTATTGTCTAGTGTTCACCTTGTAAAATTAAGCCGGACATTTTCAGTAAACAAATCTTGTATTCCCAAGGGGGGGGGGGGGGGTGGTGGTGGTGGCTGTTCTTGCCCATAGTTAACTGGTAGTCTCATTCGTGCAGCTCAACAACCATTTCGCACACTCTTCTCTAGTGCTTTTTTGCCCATTTGGTTGTGCACCCTGTATTTTGATCCAGCTCACCTCCATGAAGGTGATGTTTATTTATGCCAACTGTCTATTAAAAAGTGTCTACACCTGTTGTTCATTTCAGAGATATTTTAGTGACAGATAATTTAAACAAAATTTCAGACATAACTTCTTCAGGACTGCAGCAGATTATTTTATTTTTGATGATGAATATTTTTTTGATTAATTATCAGCACTTTGCATTTTCAGCAAGTAATGAAAACGTCCCACTAGGATTTTGTGAGGCATGTTGTGGTTTTCTCCACTCAAAAATGGAAAAGATACTAGATAGCTACAATCTTATAAAAGACAGGAAATTGTCACATGCTGGAGGCTGGAACCAGTGACAGCTTGGCAGTTTTACTAGAAAGAATTACTCAAACAGTTAATTGATTGTAAAAATAGTTGCTCATTGTCTGTCATTTGAGTCATTTATTCTGTTTTTCTGCAATACATTATTCTTTTCTGCATTTTCCATTCTCTAGAGTGATTTTACACATGCAGTACATGGGGGTGAGAGTTGAGTGAGGAAACTGAAGAAATGTGTGTTAAGAATAAATTTGAGTAATGACAAATTTGTTGAAAAATTGAGTTAAAGCAGCCGAGGAAATCTGAGTGCTTCGAACCATTTTGATCTGTTGTTAAGGTGCAGATTTCTGATGACCCAACAAGACTAGCATGGATGAGCTCTGCAGTATTTTGAGGAGTTAAACAAGATGTTAACATAGAAATATAAACAGAGGCAATGGACCTGAAAACGAAACAGAGTTCTATTTCCACAACCTACCACAATGTGATAATTTAGACCAACTGCAGACGGTCACACACTGGGGGCCAGTGTTCGAAATTTATTTGACAAGTTTGGCTGAGTGCTCTACTGAGTTTGAAGCTAATGCAGTGCTTTATTTTGTTCCACAAACGTGTCCCTCTGCATAAGCCTGCTGAAATTTGTTTCTGCAATAAATACTCCATGGCCTTCAGCATCCGCAGTAGCCAAGCTATTGGTGAACCACTTGCCCTACCTAATTTTAGTGTTGTTTATCTCACTGTTATCAAGGCGTCTGAGCTAAATAAGGCCGGAGGATCCTTATGTGCAGGCCTTATCCTATGTCAACCCATGACTTTAGTATCAGTGTCCAGTTAGATCATTGACCAAAAGGTATTGAATTCTAATAGGCCTATTGGTGTGTCCTAATGGTCCAAGTATTGAATTATGATATTGGCAACGGCTGATGGCCTCAGGATTGAATTATGATATTGGTGTGCTGCAAGCTAATGGTTCTTGGTATTGAATCATGATATTGGTGCACTATGATGGTGTAGGGATTGAATTATGATATAGCTTTCTATCTGCTAATAGCTCACTCTGTGTAATTTTCAATGTCAATCAGTTTCTTCAGTTGCTGGATCCATAGCTGGCCTTCGGACTCAACACATCAGTCACGTGAGATGGGAATAGCCTCACTCCAATTTCTGTTACTTTGTTCTTTTTCACTCGCTTTTGTATTGTACTTAGTGTCTCGTGTTTGAGATTTCAAACTCTACATGCTTCCTTCGCTTAAATTCTATTATGATAGAACAGGGATGAACAGTTCATTCTTAGTATCATTATATCATTTGGAAAAGCCCTTTGTTCTTTCCCTAAATAACAAGTAAAACAAACTTTCACATTGTTATTCATTAAATAGTGTAAACAAATCTCAAGAAAATGTCATATTCACTCATAGTGTTAATGTAGTAGATGTTATTTCTCATTTCTTTATCCTGTAGATTTTAGCATTTATCCTCACAGCTAAATGAGGAGTGATGTGAATGTGGTTTTAATGACAAGGTAAAACCAGTTTACACATGTTAGATCAGGCTGAGACCTTTATTGATTGCCTGGCCTTTGTTCACCCAGTGGTCGCTCTATGTGGATTTGGCATTTTCATACACACTTCCTTGTGTTATAAGGAGCCTAATGTTAAAGTAATGGAATTATAATGGCCCTAAATTTGAGTTAACTTCATTTCTGTTAGTGTCCACACCTTTGCAGTGTTTATTTTGAATTTATTCCCGTTTTGGTAGTTTAAAAGCAACCAAAGCTGTGATGGTCTTGCTGCCAGCTCACAGAGTAAATGGACGGCCTGCTTCTGTGTCAGCCCTCTAAAAATAACACAGACTGTTGGCTGGGCTCAGCAGAAAACTACCACCAATTATGATGATTCAACTACCCTGTATTCACAGGTGCGTGTATGTGTGCATTGGGTGGGGGTGGGTTAAGCTTAACAAATTGTTCTGGGCCTTCACTGGGTTTAGTTTTATATCAGAGGTTGGTCAAACCTTGCACAATTAGACTAACTTGGAAAGTGTTGATTTGTATTTTACGTTTTTGAGGAATAATTGTGTAAAGGCTCTCCCATTTAAGCTTAGTGAGCTGAAGTCATTGTAACACTTGCCGTAACAATCTTAATAGTACTGGGAATCAGATTGAAGAGAGCTAACTAATAGCACATTGCTATTATTACTACTCAGGCTTTGCCTAATGTAAAATTGAAAGTCGAATACTTTAGGCAGGTCTGTGGCATTGTCTATGGAAACATGGGAAAATCAATACAAATGATGCAGTCCTGTATCTGTTAAATTCATTGAACTTCCTCAGACAGCACCCTAACATCTCCCTGACCTTTGACCCAAGCAGCTGTCAGACTGGAGCCAGGGTTCAGGGGTGGTCTGACCCTGCAGACCTCAGTATGACCTGGGCTGTCTGACTGGCCTAACCTTTAGAGCTCACTTATGATGACTTCACCATCTGTCTTGTCTTTAACAGGTCTAGCCTCCTTGAACTTGAACTTGTTGGGACATGGAAAGAAGAAAAAAAGAAACAACTGAAGGGAGAAAATTGTTTCACAACAAGAATGTTCCCAATGCTTATATATTTGTTTAATTTTTAAGGGATGACCAAATGTGAAGCCCAAACTTTCATACTGTTTTTTTCTTTTGTTAGTTTCTCTTTCCCTTAGTTTAAAAGCAATGGTTTTTCACTGCAAAAGTTTTGAAGCTCATTTTTAAAAGTGAGAGTTGCCCTCTTGAGGAAGGGGGGGAAGGGACTATGTGTTTAGTAGACAGAGGCTCATCCGCTGACTGCTGTCTGACCCTGAGTTCAGCGGTATGGTTATTAATAGGCCTGGAGGCCTCAACTTCCAGGAGGCCCTCTGATCAGCTCCAGATGTGGAATGAGAGGGGACAGTTCTGCGTTACCCTATCCATGTTTCACATGAAGCAGAAAGTAGGGAGATAGGCATTTGGCGAGACTGATAAAGAGTGAGGGAGGGAGGGAGGAAGGGAGGGACAGGAGACCTTTCCACAGCAGGAGTGTGTTTTGTGAGTCTTTGTTTTCATGTGTGTGTGTTTTTTCATTTATTACTCTCTGCCCTCAGACCAAAAGACCATAAAAGCGTATGGCATCACCATGGTGACCATAATAACTACCTATAAAACAGCGTGTAAACTGTGAAATAAGACAAACAGACCAGAACAGCCCTGACTGCCTGGCTGGCTGACTGAATGGCTGCCTTCCGCCATAAAACTATTTGAGAGCCAGACTGAAGGAATGCCTTGGAGGCTGCTGTGGCTGTCACGACACATGAAAGGATTAGGCTCTGTGTTTTATCTCCTCTTTATCTGATGGTAATGGATAAGCTGAGTGTAGCCTATCATCTGACGTTTGGGCCGGGGGTTTGATGTTTTAGTAGGGTGACGGTTTGTTGAGTTGACCGCTTTGGTCTATTGATTGCTGTTTGATGGTTTTGATATGTAGGCTGTATGGAACAGGTCAAGTCTTTTATGCAGTGAAGGCTCCAAATAGCTTTTAGCTGTCCTTCACTCCCCCCATTACTCTAGTGGTTTGTTTGATGTTTGGATCAATCAATAGAAAGAGCCTGAGCTCTTACACATGCTCCATCCTACTTCCCCACCAAGCTCAATTGCTCTTCGTTCATTGTGCGGGCATTATATCACATTCACTCAACATTGAATAAATGATATAATTACAACCCATTACTTAGCCTAACGCAAGCTAATTATTCTGTCATTACTGTAAGGATTAGCTATGCTCATTCTATCCTTCTCACTGTGCTTCTCTGCCTTTTCCTCTCAAAAGTCGTGCAAGCAGAGCAGAAAACTCTTAGTCATAAGGGCTGAGTAAGACTTAGCCCCAGGACATGCTCTGTTGACGTTGATTGTATAGACCGTGGTGTCAAACTCAGTCAGATGGTTAGGCCATGCTAAAAAATACTGACAGCATGGGGTGGACACATTAAAGAGTACAGATGCATCAAACCTAATGGAGCATTTTGATATACGTTTTTAATTTATGTATAGATGTCAGCAGCTGTTTTTATGGGCTGTGGTACAACTCATGCTGATGTGTCATCATCAGGCGTCTAGAAAATTACTGGATACTATAGGTAGACCAGGCTAAATTAAAATGTGGAAAAGGGACATCATGCAGAGCAGGAATTTAATGTACCAGAGGCACATGAGGGTGATGCACATCTTTGTCAGTGTCCTGTAACTGTGCCAGGAGCATGAAGCCATCGTTAAATGCAGTCTGTGTGAATTACAACACATCAAAGAGCTTAATGAATTGAGAACAGATAAAAATCTCAAGTAAATTAGAGCAAGTTTGAACACCGCTCTGTTGCCTAGGGGGGTCATAGGCTAAATATATGAGCGTTGGAAGATGAGTGAATGGCTTCAACATTACGGCATTGTGAGGCTGCAGCCGTGACCCTGTCATTGTCCACCTATGGTTATTTGTCTGTGTATTTGATGTCATGTAACTTACTAGTGGTGACGTCACTTGCTTCCTTGACTCCTTGGGCCATAACCTCGTATATTTACCATGGGGCTTCGAGGGCCCCTCTTCTTCCAGACTTGATTAATCCCCATCACCCCTCTCTATGATTGCAGCTACCTTTTTTTTTTTTTTGTTCATATCTGTGCACTCATCCCCTCCCCAATCCCTTCTCACTGGCACAGAATAGCTTCCTGGCAGAATGGTGGCATTAATTCAGGGATGAGAGGTGTGATACTCTCTCTCTTTCTCGCTCTCTATCTTTGCTCTGTTTGTAATGCGTGGCCTTTATCGTAGCTGAAACAGCTCACTACCCTCTGATCCTATCTCAGATCTCAATATCCTAGCCGTTCCACCCTGTAAACGCAGGGATGAAAAATCTTGCCCTTTCACCAATGCATTACACCCTAGCATATCACCATACCCCTCTCCTCCCATTGCACTCTCCACACCACTCACCCTTTGTGACACAGGCCTCTAGCTAAATTCGAACTCTGCAAAATGAGACTGCACTTCCTCCATGCCAGAAACCATCTTAGTCTCATTACATTTGTGTTTAGGCTCAGGCCTGGCCTCTGAAGCCCTTTGTCAGACAATAGGTCAGGCAAAATAATGACTAGCTCTCAGCAAGCTTCACGAGAGTAAAGGCTTGGATGTTGGGGAGATAAAACAACAACTAGTCTCTCGGCAGAGAAACATGGATCAATACGTACGAGGATGCGGTGTAAAAAGGCTGTTTTTGATCCAGGCTTGCGTCAGCGTCAGTGAGGTGAGTCTTGACAGCTCCTGTGCTTTTGGAAGATATGGATCTGTGTTCAAAAAAAGGAGCAAAACGCTCAGGGACCACAAGCATCTTGTTATACTGTGGAGAGTGGTAGGTTGACCCCCGCCTCCAACTGTTCTGACACACACGCACACAGTTGCACAAACACACTAAAAGTGTTCAGACCTCAGTTGTCACAGTGAAACTATTGTGTTTGTTTGTGGTAAAGCAAACTTTTGAGCGTTGCCTCCAATGGGTGAGAGGAAAAGAATACGAGATTCAGGAGGATATGACTTGTGCCTTCAAACTCTGCGTGGTTAGTGAAAACGGCGTCTGCTGGCACATTTAAAGTTCTGTACCCTGCTATGTCAAAGGTAGGAAGGCAGACAAGCCGCCGGATTTGTACTCTCTTATCTGTGCTGCTGTTATGCTGTGTTTTGAGGGGGTGTGCCTGTGATGTGTGATCATGTACCATGTCGTTGTAGCAAGCGTAGCTGTTGCTCCTGACTGAGCCGCTACCCCACGACTCCACCCCCACACAGTAGGTTTGGCATACAGAACAGTGAGCCACATTGGAGTTGGAACACTGAGAGAATATGGAGGGGGAGTTTGAAAGATAGGACTCGTAGATTTCAGATAAGACATCTTTCCAGACGCCTTTACTGTTTACTATCATAACCACATAACAGCCTTAGACATGTCAGAGATAAAAGGAAAGATTAGCGACTACACTGGCAGGACAGAAAACTTCATCTCTTAAACATCTGTGTTGCGTTGCCAAGCACAGAGGCTGTAAAATGCTTCTCACTTTGTAATGAACACAGAAAGGCTTGTTGTAAAATATTATCCTTTTCTGTAGTGTGACTAATATGGTGTTAGTGATATAGAGTCAAAGTGAATGTATTGTTGTGTAAATCGTTCCATGCCTGGCGTGAATTGAGTTGTGGTACTCCCATTAGATTAATGTGCATAATGTGCCAAATGTGTAGCAGTTAACGTACGTTATGTTTGGACTAAAGGAGTAGAGGCAGACTACTTGGCCTGTGTGTGTGTGTGTGTGTGTGTGTGCGCGTGTGTGTGTGTGGCTACAGACGAGGTGTAAACAAAGTGTTTCTCACAGTAGCAGTCCCAATTATTCTACTGGGAATGAAATCTGAATCAAATCTTTGTGTGGTGCTCGCTCCTTGGTGTGCGCTCCTGGTCACCGTGGCAGTACAGGCAGCAGCTGCAGATTGACTTCATACTGTGTACATAACAATAACTTTGTTGTCATTCCACCAGCCTATCTGTCTCGGCATCGTCGGAGCGTGAGGGCACAAAGGAATCCACGAAGTTTTGATGCCTCAATTAAAGTGCGTCTGTCTCCTGTTATCTCATTTAGTCTGTAGTCGATATGATTGGCATAATCAGACATGGCTGATTGGTGCCTCCCATTTAATTAATCAGTCTCACTGTATCATCACCTGTGGCTCATTAGAGTAATTAGAGCGAATTAGTCAGATAGAAGGCCTCTCTCTGCCTGCAGACGAGTGGAAGGAATTTCATTAGTCGAGATTAAAACACACACATACACCTTGGGTCTGATGGCCAGTGGTAATAGGATTTGTTTACCCATGACAGTTATCAGTGATTGTTGTTATTACCATAGTGGAGGGACAGAGAGATACTTATTTCTGTTTGGCCTGGCCTCCCCTCTTAGCTACAAACACAGCTCACCATGCCAACATTTGCAGGGGAACATGTTAGCAGACTTCCTCTTTTGAAACAGAGTTCAAAAGAATGTGGAAAGACTGGGCTCCCCAAGTTACTGCATCGGCCTGTGAGTGCATTCATGTGAGAGCACACGCGTGTGGAGCAGTGTGCGAGAGGATTCTTGGCCAAGTCGGTGTTGAAGTCTCTCTAGGGACTGTTGGCAATCTGTTCCAATCGTCTTTACAGCTGACCAGACGACCAAATGAACCAGGACAGGGACTGCTGCTGTGGGCCAGTCCAGCCAAGCCAAGCAGAGCTGTTACAGCAATCACACAGACATTACAGCCCACTTAATGCTCCCCTGCACACACCATATTCCATCCTGTCTTAAACTAGACAGTGCAGTCCTAACCAGCCGTAGCTAGATTTGAAAATAGTGCTGGAGCTAATGTACATACTTAAATGAATTAATTCCCTGGTAAATTAAACTTTTTTCAGTTTTGAGAAGTAAGAGATCACAAAGTCATGCCAAGGACAGCCTGAAAGTGTCTACCTAAGAGACTGTGCCTGAAAGCTCAAACACAGTTTTTCATGCATCTTGGTTGTCCTCGTAAATTATATTTGTCATCATTACATCAGTCTTATCATGTAAAACATAGACCCCCTTTAACCGTTTTCTTACTTGTCTTGGCTGTTTTACAAACATATTAATTTACATGATTCATCAGACTAGCACAAGACCAATTATTTATGTCAAATATGATAGACAGAAAATCCCAATGGTTGGCCAGATTGCTTGAACCCCTGCAGGGCAGACTTGCTTAATGTTTTTCCCCGTGAACCCCTCTGGTATTCCTGAGGATTGATTAATCCACAAATAAGTGAAATTGACATGTTTCTTGTGTGTGAGAGCCAAAAAAGCCTGGGACAGATGACTCACAAGAAGAAATGTTATTTAAATTATGTGACACAACTTGAACATCTATTTTTGATATATGTCTCAGTATTCGGTGGCTGTATTTGTACTCCTGATTTATTTGTTAAAAAACATGATGCTGTCTCCAATTCGGTCTTGCCATTTGTCTTAACTGTCGATGACTTGAGAGGGATGATGATGGATGTTAACATTGCAGTCATTATCTTGCTTTAGTCATAACAATAATATAAAAGTGTTAGCAGGGATCATGTGGCTGGACCAACAGGATGCTCAGAGCCTCGAGTCAGTTTGGATGGTTATCCTGAAAATGTACAAATTAATATTGACAATTTTTTACAGTGTCATATTAGTGTGACAACTCTCAACAGAAAACAGGAGTCAGTTTTACAATACATGTATGAACATGGAAACTAAATTTTGTGTTGTGTAAAAAGAAGGCTTGTGTGAAAAACATGTTTTGTGCATCAGCATTTTTATTTTGTTGAAACAAAGAACACTATTATAAGGAAAAAAAGGACGTCTTCAGCTTAAGTTTGCAACTTTGTATCATGTTAGCCGACCATAGTTTGGTTAAGTTTTATTTTGTTAAGAACCCACAATATACAAACACAGAAGTCAGCAGTGCAAACGGAGGCATGTTTGTTTAGTATTCCAGTTATATTTTAGTATCTTATTGTGTCCTAATAATGTATGGCTTAAAACCAGACTTGTATTGGCCTCTAAACAGTTAGTAACGCTTGTGTGTGTGTGTGTGTGTGTGTGTGTGTGTGAACAGAGGCAGGCAGTAGAAATCAAGCTCTTTGGGATGTTACGCTCTATCAGCAAGATGAGTGTAAAGTCTGCCTAGGTCTGCTGATGTGGGCAGAGTGTTTGCTGCATAGTCAAAACCTGAATGGGTCTGAGGGTCCTTTTTTTTTTTTTTTTTTTCTTTTTCTTTTCTAAACTGAGACCATGCCCATAATTACTTGCCCACTTGGCATTGAATCAATCCTCTTTTATATGTGATGTGTTTATTTAGCTCAGCAGTGAGATTTTTTTCCAGAACAGGGATTTGGTAACACATTGGGAGATGTGCAGGGTATTGAAAAGGGATTGGACTCAATCAAGGGCGTCAAGGTTTGGCACGTGACCTCTTAGAGCAGAACCCTAGTGGAGGGCAAGATATTTCAGTGTTTCTTATAAAAAAAGGTGATTAATGCATTTATATCAATAATTTTTAAAGAAATCTCTTCAGTTTAAAACTCGTATATTCAGATTTATGTTCACTGGGAGGCATATTGAAGAGCATTGAGGGACGTTTTATTGGAAGAGTGTAGTTATTTCAGGCTGGACATTTCATATGCTATGTGATTTTATGTGAATATTTTACCCTTATTTCTATAAATTCTTAGTTGAAAAAAGAGTTAAAAATATATATGGTGTGAAAGTCTGTATTTTAGAGTTTAAGGTGGTGCAAATACTGTAATGCAAAATGTGCTTCATTTCACTATATGTATTTTTAATGTACTAATAAGCAAACTTTTTCTTAACGTTGAACTGCTTAATTGTGTCCTGAGGTGTGTAACATATGGGCCCTTACTTTTACAGTTATCCTCAGTATTTTACTTTTGCAGTGAGTTACGTTATGCACTCTCAGAGGGAGATTCTCAATTTCCAAAATGTATTCCTAGTGTTTAAAGACTCAGCGTGGACGATTAACGGCATTATCACTTTAGTTTGGGGATATAGTTCCATTTATCCTAGTTGCTGTTTATGCCATTTGCATCCAGATCACGCTTTAAAACTCAAGTGTTCCACTCTGAGATATTATATTTAAATGATTTGGGGGGTGGCTCCACTGCCCAGAAAAGTAAGCCTTCAGGCCTCATGCATCATATTGTGATTAATATCTGCCAATTTGATGTTAATATCTTGAACCAACTGGGTCCTGTGTTCTTGTTCTGTAGCTAATCTTTACCAATATAATAATTACACCTCCATTCATGAACTAGAGCATTCATTTTTTGACAATTAATTTAACATGATTAAAATTTATTAGGTTCCTCCTTTCATCAAGCATTGCACAAGCTTCTGCGTACGCTCGAATTCACTAACAGATAGTGCAGCTGCTTCATGGCCATGGGCAGACAGGCTGCTACATCAACTGCTCCGTGGGCAGTGAGAGCAAGATGGCATGTAAGCAAGTGAGCAGTTTTTTTTTCTCTCTCGCTCTCTCTTCCAAACATCCTATGCTTACAATCATTGTAGTGGACAGACGACCGAGTTGTTATATATTTTTTATGGTTTGTGGATAAAATGAGATCACGGCTGGTCAGGGAATTTAATTTATCGCTGATGGGAGAAAAATCTCCTAATTAGTACTTGATCACACCATTTCTTTAGAGGGTTGTATTTTCTTGAGTGTGTTCAAGGGGTGGGCATGTGTGCGCGCGTGTGTTTTGGGACCTTGTCAGCAGACTGAGCCACAAGGGCCCCTGTGGTAATGTGTGTATTAAATGATTAGTGTGTTAGTTAGCATAACGGCCCTTCAGCAGCGTTTAATCACTCTCAGGGGTGGGCGGCCTCACAGGAGGTGAATGGGGGAGGAGAAGAAAAGGGGGAGGCGGAGTAAAGGGAGAAGAGAGACATTTAAATGGAGGAGAAGGAAATGCTAGTTGAATGAGTGAGTGGATGATCTGTAGAGAGTATGGAAAAATGAGGGAAGAAAAAGAGGAGTGAGCATGACAGAGGGCAAGAATCCAACAGAAACATAATCCAGCAACGCTTACACACTCAGCAGAAAGAGATACAATCTTTACAAGGCCTGAATGTCTTGTTAATGTCAGCACTTGGCCCATCATCTGGAACTAGTCCCATAAATAGCTATTAATAACAATGCAAAATGAATGTGGATAAAGGCAAGCCATGCCTCAGACTTGACAACACTGGTGTTGATAATTGTGCTGTGGTTGTGGTTGGGGGACGGGTCGTCTGGTGCACACAGTCAATAATTGTTGTGAACTGCTTTTGTTGTAATCTGTTGTTACAGTCGTTGTGTGCTACGCAGCCATAACTGATTGACTGACAAGCTGAATGGCTCACATATTGCTTGTACTGGTAGCAGATAAAAGGACTGGTGCACATGGGTCTTCCTTGGCAGGGACACTGGTGTAGTTCTGCTCTGTCTGTGTTGCTGCAGAATACTGGTCAAGTTCAACTGAGGTGGGCCAGATAGTCTGCAGTTCACCAGATTAGTCAAGGAGAGTGTTGTGGGTTTGTTGTTGGGTTTTTTTTTTCCTTCTTCTTCTTCTTCTTCTTCCCAGCCTGTGTGGTAACAATGCTGATTATAATAATATGAAATGCACTGCTGTCATTTTAGAAATCTAAAATAAAATTATCTGTTTGCTTTGCAGAAAGAATTAGATGCCACCGCCACACAGCTTGCCAATAGACAGGATGAGAGTGAACAGTCCAGGAAGAAACTAATTGACCTGAGCCGTGAGTTCAAGAAGAACACACCAGAGGTGAGAAAATCCGATACATCAACACACAAACGTGCATATATTTCTGCAGTTCTTTGACAATACGACAGTGTTCTCTGTGTCTGTTCTCCTCCTCATCACTGCAGCCATGATTATTTACTGAGAAAGCAGGGGAGAAGTGGACGGTGCAGAGATGCGGGCTTGGCTCCCAAAAATAGTCTCTCCATTAGTTTCCCTGAAATCCTAAAGAGACAAAACAGAAAACCCCTCAGGAGTTTGTATTATCTGACCTAGTTTTTTATGTACGCAGACAGTGTGTGAGTGTCTATGTGAGCAGGAGGAAGATGGGGAGAGAGAGAGAAAGAGAGTGTGACAACACTACTAAGTGGGATCAGGAGGGAATTCTGTCCTGTTCCTGTGTTCCCATCACTCCTCCTGAGAATATTTGTTTCATCTCTGTTACCAAGGCAACGCATTTTAAACCACACAGTGAAAACAAAGTATTGTTGTGTTATTATTGGTAATGTCACCATGGTGAATTATTGATGGTATGATGAATAATGCATGAATGGCGTAGACAGTGGATAGAAAATCGTCAACTCTCAGCGGAGTTGACAGTAGACCTATTATAGTTAACACAGGATGAGCACTGTGACTATTGACTTCAGCATATAGCCCAACTAGGGCGAGGAATATACACCAGAGGAAACTGTACCTGCAGACAAAAGACGCTAATTTCACTTTATCCTGGACATTCATCTCTAATCTCATTTTCAAGTATAATCACATAACCAGCAGCACACACAGGGAAGCAAAACAGACACAGAGGTGTAGAATCACAGAAATAGGCAGAGAGAAAACGCACAAAGAAAACATGCAGACGCAGAGGCGCACACACAAACACACAGAGGCAGATAGCCTAGATCACAGAACAGGACACACACATTCATCAGTGTAACAAGGCTGTGATTTAGGAAGGCTCCTCTGGCGTCTGTGTGGCCCCTGGCATCTCCCTGGTATGTGGAGGAGGAATCTGAGCCAGGCCAGACGAGCGACAGGATTCATTACAGGGCTGTAACGGGCTCAATAGGAATCAGCACTAAAACTCCTGCCGTTTGGAAGTGTATAAGCATCCAGGCTGCCTACCAAATAGGCAGGTTCATAACGTGATGGTTTGCGCTTGATTAAAAATGCCCTGGTCGTGCGTGCGTGTGTGTGTGCGCGCGTGTGTGTGCGTGCGTGAGTGTGTGTGAGAGATAGACTGGCCTATAGAGCAGGCTGTGAGCTCTCTGTGGTCCACACCAGTCAGCGGAGATCACAGTCACATCAGATCAGACTGCATTAGGCTGAACGGGAGTCCGTCTCTTATCCATTATTCAACAACTAGGAGACCAGCCCACGTTGACTGTGTCTAGTCTGCTGAGCTGTACTTGGCGTGAACTGCACTCATGGTCTGCATAATAACATGTACGCACGCACATGCACACACAACAACGCAAGCTTTTGTAGCATTTTGAAAGTAGTGCAAAGAAATGCAGCGTGAAAACAAAGTTTTCATAATTCATTAGGACTGACACACTTGAAATTTTTTAAGACCACCTCTCACGGTGCCTCCAAAGTTTTTTGAATTATTCATCTATTTCTTAATTTCCTTTTAGTTAGTCAAGACTCCTGTACTACACTTTTATAAAGGCAAGGGTGGGAATGGTTGTAAAATGTCCCAGAGATTGCTAGCCAGAGGCAGTGGTAGTAAAACAACTTTGTGTGTGTGTGTGTGTGTGTGTGTGTGTGTGTGCGCGCGTGTGCGTGCGTGCGTGCGTGCGTGCGCGTGTGCGCAGGCAGGCACATACACACATTCATGTTGTGTAGCTGCAGGGTAGATAGACAACAAATGTGAGTTCCATACTCCCTGGAGGATTCCTCGGGCTGGCCTGTCTGCTGTCTGACGGCAGCTCACACACCAGCCATCCATCTCCTGCTGCTGCCCCCCCGCCCCCCAACACACACACACACACACACACACACACATAGATTGACCATGGTGTCTGTGTGCATTGTTATGTTATATGGTCATAAATCTTTGGAAGTAGAGAGGGCAAGGAGGTGGAGCACTAGAAAGTGGACCAACAAGGTTCACTGCTGGGGTATTCGGCAAAATGTGTTGCTTGACTCCACGAGCGAATTTGAATTTGTTTGTTTTTGTGTGCGCATATTTAGCACATGTAGAGCCTCATTTAGGTTTATATGGTATTTAATCTCCACCATAACTTTAAAATTGGAGGGAAAAGTAAGATCACCTTGTAATCTAAGGCATTAGGCTTTAAATGAACTTGACTGAAAAAATTTACAAGATTAAGTCAGCAACTTCAAGCTTTTGCTTACCATATGATTGTAACATACATATATATATATATATATATATATATATATATATATATATATAAGAATAAAAGTAACATACAAAGCATAAAATAATGAAATAAAAACAATTTGCACACTATAATTTATACTAATTTATACTAATATAGATTGTAGAGAACATTTTACTTGATTCTGACAAAACACTGGAACGTAAACTGTGGGTAAATAAACTGAAAAGAAAAATGATTTTCATTAATGCAAGCAGGAAGGTGTGTGTGTGTGTGTGAGTGTGAGAGAGAGAAACGGAGATCAAGAGTAGTGTTGGGGGGCGTCATTATCCTCAGCAGACGGAATATTGATTTGGCCCAGACAAACTGCCACAATGACCCCTGATGAACTATCAATGAAGCAGGGTCACCTTGGTGACCTTAGTGACCCTCCTCCATTGATAGTTCATGACCTGTCCTCAACCCCAGACAGGCGGCCTGTCTAGACCAACCTTGGTTGAAGTCAGGGCCAGACACTGCTCTCAGATCAGTTTTGGAGGCACACTCCCTGCAGCATCACTTATGCTTTTAGGCAGAGGTTTCTAAAAGGCATGGAGTCTCCCAAGCACACATCTGTCATTGCCCTACTTCACATCTTCATTAAGCAGTTTTGCGAGTATGTGTGTGTGTGTGTGTCGACAAACTGTGCAAATCAAATGTTCCTGTACAGAATGTCCTATTCTGTTGTGCTTTTTACCCTACGCTCCAGTTCAGTTTGTCAGGATGTAGGTTCAGCTAACAGCATGGTGATTTGCATGTTCCCCTGACACATACTCGACTGGCTATCTAATCTGAAACCGCTGACTCGTACTGGAAAGTCATGCAATGGGACTTGCGGGATAAAAAGCATTAGCTTCATAGTAAAAACTTGGTGCACAGAGAAAATTTGCATTAACTGTCGGTCTATGATGTAGCTCATTCACTCTCTGTCTCACACGCACTAATGGTGCCTCTGGGTGGCCCAGGTGGTGCTGCACCTGTTCTTAAGAGAAACGCAGCTTGTCAGAGCACCTCAGGCTACGAACCTAGCCTCCTCCCTACCCCTATGTTCATCATTCACTCACGCACTACTTTTTACTCTTTGGCAGTAGCATGAATGGTTACTGTAAGAAATATTAAATGATTTATTTAATCACAACAAAGTCCCATTGCTGTAAAACTGACTGCCACCTCTGTATTTATGACTCCAATTAATCAGCTGATTAAATAATTTTTGAGATTGACTAATGCACGTTTTCTTATTTTTTTAGGATTTACGGAAACAGGTTGCCCCTTTACTCAAGAGCTTCCAAGGAGAGGTGAGTGTGTTATTGAAAATGTATATTGACATAGTGATAAACATACATGCCCCAGCTCGGCATTGGACCAATGCATCTTATAAAACCTATTTGACATTCATTGACTGCTCTTTTAGTGCCCTTCTCTCCCTTCTCTGCTTTCGTCTTAAATTGTCATCTCTTCTCTCTTTGCTCTCCGCCATCTCCTGTTCTTTCTCCTGCTACTATCTCATTTCCCCTCTTTCCTCTCTCTCTTTTCTTCACTCTGCTCTGCTCTTGATTTTCTGTCCTATTCATGAAGTCTTGTAGCCCAAGGGTGTGTTTAAATTGCATCCTGTAAAAAAATAAAAAAGAAGGCACCACAAAACCCCGGCTCTAGCCAGTCACAACTCACCAAATGCGATTTCCTCAGACTTTGTTTGTCTGCATGATTTGGTAGGGTTATTTGTTGTTTTTCATTGATCTAGTGAATCGTGAATCATTTTTGTTCATTGTCACATTTTTGTTTACTTTCATTTTAACGTTACACCCCATGTTTTTATGTGCCTTGACCTACAAGAGGTGACTTTTGTGTGTGTGCTACATCATACTCCCACCGTTCCTCTCTATCTCCCCCTCCATCATTTTGGCCTATTTCCATCATGACTCCTCCTTACTGGCAGCCGTGCATTTCCAGTTCACTCCCATATGTGAAAGTCAGAGGGTAGGAGTGGAAGAGGCTGGTTTAGACTGGGGCGTTATTTGGAGTTGGTGTGGGTGGACATTCATCCCAGCAGTATCTTCCCTAAAGAGAGAGACACACACACACATACACATAGGGAAACACATGTGTGCACACAAACAGAATAATCTCAATAGACAGTGACATGGCTGCTTTGCTCTTGGCCGTAGAATATTACAGTTTAACACTGGGTTAGTTTCCATATTCTTGTGTTAGAGCAGCAACCACAGCCAGTGGTTATGTAAAATGCTGTAATTTATAGTGGTTCTACCATGTTCTGCTGATGATCCACAGTCTATTTAGAGAATAGAAACGGCAGCAGTATAATTGGGGCTTTGTCAGCTGTTTCCACCATCCTCATGTTGACACACCTCAGCAGCATGCACACCAGAACATGCTGAGGCGCTTAGTGGGTGGTCGCGGAACTGAGAAAGACATTATCTTATGATTATTGAGATAATACTGTACACCCGCGCCAGTCTTAGAGCAGCCCATCAATCAGTCAACTATTCTGCGCACTTGCATGCCACAACATGAGTAGCTCTGAGAATGTGTAATTTTAGTCTGGCTTTGTTTGCTTACCCCTTGGTGCTTTGATCAAGGACAAGACAGCACCACTAACCAGAGGGTCTTCCTGTTGATGTCCCAGTAACTGATCCTTCAGCATTTTACCCAGGAGCTTGAATCTTTACTAAGTGAATGTGGAACCCAGACAGAACAATAAAAAGTTTTAGCCCAGGAACTTGGAGGTCTTGATACTCTGTTTAATCTTTGTCATTGAAAGGTGGATGCCCTCGGGTCATAATTATTACCAATAACAGTACTGTTTCCACAAGGCCTCAGTTTAGTAAACGGGTTATGTGTGTCTGTGTGTACTTGTGTTTGTGTGTATGTTGCATGCTCAGTGTTCCTTGTTGGTCCATCGATCAGATAAGCTTTTCCATTATCCAAGGCTTCAGTCTCTGCTTCCCATAGGCTCCCCTTATCAGACTCCACTGGGGCCGCACACACACACACACACACACGCACAAGCATGCAACACACAGGTCAGTCTGATGCCCTTCACACACTATGGGTTAGATAGGGGAGTAAGTCAGTGCTGAGTGATGGTGGCACAAGGTGCTGACGTATGTACGTATGTGTTTGTGTGTGTGTATGTGTCAGGGATACCTTTTGCAATTGCAAGCACTTCTCATTGGTAACCTACTGATACTGGTGAGGTATCATTTGTGTCACTTCATTTGTTTGGTTTGGTCTGTGCTTGTGTGTGGGATGGGGGCAGGGGAGCATGTAATAGCAGATGTCATTGGGATTGGTTGAAAGAGCGGCAGTTTGGAACAGCAGGGTTGTATTTGCAAATCCTGGGTGGTCTTCTAATGGCTCTGGTCCTGCAGTTAACCTGCCTCTAACTGTAGGGTGTGTCCTACATTAAACGTCTATTTCCTGCCTCCCATGTTGGGCTATATAAAGCTGCTGTACCACTGACCTTGGCCCAGTCATTGTACAGTCATGCAGCTGGCTTCCTTCACTGCCAACGGCGGATCTTTTTTTTTGTGTTGGTTTGTGTTTGACTGAGTGTGAGTGTTTCTCCATTATCACGAGATTGTGTTGTGGTATGTTAGCCTCTGATCTCTTATATACACACATACACACATGTTTTGACACTGATGAAAAGGTTTGGTGTTGGTGTGTGAGAGGTATTAGTACTCAGCATCAGTAATCTCCCATTAGTGGCCTTGCATTTGAGGATACTGATCACTCAATGTCACATAGCACATGAAGAGGGTAAAGTACTTGATACAGCTGTGTGTGTGTGTGTGTGTGTGTGTGTGTGTGTGTGTGTGTGTGTGTGTGTGTGTGTGTGTGTGTGTGTATTTGTGTGTGTGTGTGTGTATTTGTGTGTGTGTGTGTGTAAGACAGGAGCACTGCACATGAGACATGACTGCATGACAGAAAAACTTGTGAGAAAGATTGACACCAAAAATGATTGAGGGAAAGAAAAAATACGATTCAGAACATGGAAGTGACAAGTACAATTTAAAGAGAGAGAATGAGAAAAAGACAGAGGAATAAAGAGGGGGAGAGGGAGGGGTGCTGGCACCAGCCTACTCGGGGCCAGATGTTTTGCGGCTAAAAAACTAGAGATGAATCAAAGCCATGTGAAGAGATTTATTAGGTTCCCATAGGAGCCGAGGCAGTATTACATGTAGCCTGCTCTGTTTACAGTGGCAAGAACCCCTAAACCACCCATCAACTACACTACTGACTTGGCTGGGAATGTGAAGACTTTATATTTGGACTTATACAGGCTTTTGTCTTTGTTGTTCCTTTTCTCTTAGTCAATGTGCTGGAGGAGTTGGAAGAGAACCACACGGCTGTTTAGTCTGAGTGCATGAGCCAGAGTAGTCAGCTGTAGCTTTGCCCAGTACAGTAGCACCATCTGAACGTCTTTATTTGGCATCTGTTTCCCTCAATTTAGATTTGATTTCGGATGTGTTTTGCCTACTCTGTCTGCTTCTCATATTGAAGTGTGACACACAGACTATAGTAGAGCTTGTTGCCTCATGTTGCAGGACTGACAACCTTGTAAAAGTTCCTTTGGTATGATTTTAGAATTAATCTCTTATGGATCCATTCTAATGCTGTCCATTTCAATAATATCGGTGATGGAATGCATGCCGTGCCCTCTTGTGTTAATGGCTGCATCAGTAATGGTTCCACACTGTATTGCTGCTAAGAGCTGACTGAATAATCTGCCCCTGCTGTGGCTGGAAAGACTGAGCCAGCTGTTTAATGATGTCAGTGTGCTGGAGGGGAAACGGAACACATACACACAGACACACACACTGACCGACAGACTTATGATAGACAGACATGGGCACGCGGCAAACGAAACGCATCCGTCATCGGCTGAACAGCTGAACTGACTTCACGGGAAGGAAACACCAACGCAGCTACTGTCAGGACAACCGTGGATGCATGCAACATTCTGATGCATAGTGAGGATAGACAGATATGTGGACCACTCTTACTCTGAAATTAATGGGCCTAGCTTTGGAGTCTATGGATATGACACGGTGTTTTAAGATGGAGTGGCTGACATTGACCATAACTTTTTTTCCTTCTTCCCAGATCGATGCCTTGAGTAAGAGAAGTAAAGAAGCAGAGGCCGCCTTCTTGAACGTGTACAAGAAAATAATTGATGTCCCAGGTAAAATTTCTGTACAATATGTGTGTTGTGTGTATATGTTTGTCTAGACGCCTCCTGAGTCGAAAAACCTGGTCAAGAGACCCCTTTTATCCACGTAGACCTCAACTGGGACAGAGAGAAAGTATGACACTGTCCCTCTGGTGCTCCTTCACTGCGCATCCATGCGTGTGCGATGCCTTAATATATCCCCACAAGATCATTGCCACTGGTGTATCCTTCAGAGGGTCTTAACAGAAGGTGCATCCTGATATGGTTGACAAGTGCGCCCATGATTGGCTGCTGTGAAGTGCACTCATGAGCAGTCACGTTCAACACTGAGGCTGAGGAGGGACGAGAGGCACAGGGTGATACAGAACACACACATTCACCATGCTAGTGGTTAGAGATTTTCAGCTGTATGGGAGCCCTGGGGGGGCCTTGTATGTAGGAATGAGAGGAGTTGAGTTCATCTATAGCGTAAGGAGGTCATAATATTCCCACACGGATAGACCTACAGTAATATCTTTGGATTGTACTGCTCCCAATAAGTCAGCGCCTGCTCTGACGGGGCTATTCTTAACTTGCAGCGAGACAATGATGTAATGCCTGATGCACACATGCACACAGACACAGACCAGTCTGACTAATGCAGCAGTCTTGAAAGAGGAAACAGTGTGTTTTGTTCTGTCTTCTATCAGCTGAAGGCCTGGTTAGTCAGCCCAGTGTGCTCTGCTTTAGATTAAAGGTGTCTGGCAAGAGTGTTCAGCACCAGTGGCCCACAAGTCAAACAGCTTTTAACAAGCTGTACAGTTGATTTGGAGAGGGACCTATTTGAAGGACAAAGGTTTGATACCACAAAAAAGAAAGTTGATTTTCAAGGGTGCCCAGGCAGATAGGGGTCCAAAATCTGGGTATACATTCATTGTTTTTGAGTATTTATTTGTACCTGTGTGTATTTGTATGAGACTCGGTGCATGGTTGTGTGTTGTGACAAGGTGTTTGTGTGTGTGTGAGAGTTTAGCCCTGCATGGTGTGTCACCTTGACAGAACAAAATCAGCATGAAATTCCCCAATCGTTCTCTGCTGATCTCTCATTAGCATAGTTAAGATATCTAACTGCGTCAGACATGACACATGCACGCACACACACACACACACACACACACACACACACACACACACACACACACACACACACACACACACACAGCCCTTACCCCCAGCTGTAAGCTGTCAGCTCCTCTTATCTGTACAACACACATAAACACACACACACACACACACACACACACACACACAGAAACTGCTCTTTTAGCTGGCATGCTGATGAGCATCGCCTGCGTCTCTTGGCTGCCTGTCACCAGTCTGCCACCCATGAGCACCAATCAGATGTGATTGGCCTGACTGACAGGGCTCTCTTCATCACAGTGACAGTTAACCCTGCTGTGTGTTCACAGAGATGTTGGTAAAATGCCTCTAGAAAGTTGTATTTCTCTCTTCTTTCTCTATTTCTTTCATCTCTTATTTACCTTTTGTATTCTTGTAGTGTTTTACAGATTTTTCTTTGTCCGTCTTTCTACTTTCATGTTTCTCCTTTTCTTGCTTTTAAGGGGAGTCATAGAAAACACTTGCAGTGATCATAGCCCAGTAATCTCTGTTGTTAGCATGTCTCATCAGTATTTCTGTCTTCAGGGTCAGCAGTTGGTGTATTCAGTTTTCCCACATACAAAACCAAAGTTAATCTAATAAACCAACAATAGTCCCTGTTGATAAAAAGTCTGATAGTGTATCATTCAGTTGCCCTCATAGATACAGTTTTGATGATAGAGAGTGTGAAAACAAACCATGACCTTTCAGTGTAATGTGTATTTAAAGAACCAAATCTCTTTTGTTCTTCACTTTCTAATCAGTGAAGTACACACATTTTTTTGGTATCCTTATGAAAACATGCAGAAAAAAATGAAAAAAAAGCGATGAAATATGCACCAAAATGAGTCTTATTGAATGCTTTTAGATTTCTTGGATTTCAAAATCTGCGTGCACAGATGTCTCTGGTTATTAATCTGTTATAATCCAGGGTGAGTGGATGCTGTAAGAAATGCACCAGTTGCTATACATCCAACTCGTCTTACCATAATAAAACTAGTTATTGTGATATCTTTTAGTCCTTGCAGTTACCAGTAATTCTCTGGAGGGAGAGCAAAGGTCAGGGTAAGCTCCAGAACAGTTCCCCTGGAGCTGAGAGAGATTCATTGCCTTGCTCAGGGCCAACTCACCAGGGCAAACACTTGCTCTCCCAGGGCCTTGAATGTAGTTATTCCTAGCTCATTACACCACCTTGCAGCCTTTGTTTGTGCAAACTGGTCTTTGCTGTGGTAACGTGGTGTGTGTTGTCTCCGGCAGATCCTGTACCTGTGTTGGAGCTGGCTCAGCAGCTGCAGCTAAAGCTCCAGAGGATGCACGACATTGAGACAGAGAACACCAAACTTCGAGAGACACTGGAGGACTACAACAAAGAGTTTGCAGAGGTCAAAAACCAAGGTTAGAGAGGGACAAATGCAGATACACACATTTTGTGCACTTACTGACTTTGAGAAGGGCATCGGTGAAGGCTGCACACTTAATCATAGATTATCACATAAAATATTTTCAGTGTATCAGCCTATGGATATACGTGGCATCAGCTTTTTCCATTATGAGAGTTATAGCTTTTGTGACCAAAACAAAAACTAAGTGGGTGAATAATGAGGAAAAATTCATAAAGATTCATAAAATTCTAACTTTGACTTAGTATTCATTCATTCATTCATCTTCTACCACTTATCAATTTCTGACTCGTGGTGGGGAGCAGCTGGAGCCAATCCCAGCACACACTGGGTGAGGGCCGGGTACACCCTGGACAGGTTGCCAGTCCATTGCAGCTTAGTATTCAGTTTTAGTCGATAACATCCTGGCAAATACTTTGTCTATGAAACAAGATTTTTATGGTTGTAGTCCACCTAAATTATTAATGTGTAAATATTCTTAAAATTGCAAATAGATGACAGTAAAATGTGGATTTAAAAAAAATGAGTATGTTAAACTGAGGAAAGGAGTCATTTATCACAGTTTTGAATTTGTACTTTCAGTCTAATCGTTTGCTGTTATGTGCATGTTAAGATGTAGACAACTTCTAAGTCAAAAGAAAATGCCTTATGTGAACATATTTTAATGCCTTCTAAAAATATATAAACAAGGTTTTACACTTTCAAACACGTATTTGGGGGAAAAAACACACGGCACAGATTTATGAATAAAAAAAAACGACAGGCCACCTTGGGCTAAAGAAAGATGGAAAAACTGACAGATGAGTGAGAAACAGTAATAAAAGTGGTGTAATTTCGGTCGAAAAGGAGGAGTGAGTGAGTGAGTGGGGAATGTTTTGGAATCCCCCTTTCCTCAGTGAGAGTTAATTGGAACAGCTCGATAGCGGCAAGGTTCCATTCTGCCATTGATTTTCCTGTTCCCTCATCCTTTATCCCTCCTTCCTGCCTCAATAGATGGGGGATATTTAAACCCCAAAACACACTATAGAACTCCCACTTCTGTTAAACACACACGCAGACATGCGCGCGCACACACACACACACACACACACACACACACACACACAAAGAGTGCAGGGGCCATTGATCCCCGCAACCTAAATGTTTAAAGTTCAGTTAAGCAGTTAAGGGGTAAGAGGGCTCTGAGGGGACTCTCCTCTATTGATTATGTGTCAGAGCAGTGAGACTGGAGTTTAAATCACACACACGCACGCACACAAAGTGCTAAAAGCCCTCAGTCAAAGGCTGGGAGCAGCAATGCTCTTTATCATTGTCTCACTCACTTATATCTTTCTCCGAGAAACACACACAGACGTACACATGCACGCGCGCACACACACACAGGTCTATTTATTACCCCAGTTATGTGTTAGATTTATTTCAGGCTGCCCCATACAGAGCTCACCCGTCAGCAAGTTATGGGGTTTCAGCACTAATGCAGTCCTAATGAATACAGCATATCTACAGTTGGTGAACGGCAAATATTCTATACCAGTCATGGATGTAAAGATTAGGCAGGAGCCATAGGGGCCAAGGCCGTCATCTGTGCTGACAGGGTAAGAATGCAGGATGTGAAACGCTGTTCCTTAAGTAAAGGTCATCTCCCTGATCAAAAGCATCATCACTGCCATCTATCACACCAAGGGAACCCCTATAGTCTTTTCTCAGTATATGTTTGTAATTTGCCTGTATTTTGACTTTTCCCTCCTTGTCTCTCAACACTCATCTGTGGTAATCCTCCTCCAGAGGTGACAATTAAGGCCTTGAAGGAGAAGATCCGTGAGTACGAGCAGTCTCTGAAAAATCAAGCGGAGAACTTGGCCCAAGAGAAGCAGCTCCAGCTACATAACGACTATGCAGAGAAGGAGAGGTATAACTTTTTCCCTGTGTTTGCTTGTGTGTGCACTGCTGCAGTTCTGTTTCAAGTAATAATCTCCATTACTTTGCCATTTTAAACCTTCAGGTCTTTTTGCCCTTTGGCTGAACTGCTATGATTCTAATCTTTCAATGATAGATTTAAGATTTCTGACTTTATTTAGAATAGCTATTCATGACTTATTAATTTTGTCTTGGCTAAATGCTGTAGACGTTTTTCTCATAGATATGTTTAATCATCACATTCATGCTTATTCTCCAGTGTTGCCGTACTCCCACAGATTAATGCAGGAATGAAAAATTACCTGCCTATAAAAGACAATGCCAGCATTTTTGTCATGTGGGTACTTGCCAGTCTTGCCTTGATGGGAATCATCACCTCAGACTTTACCGCGATATGTTCCATCCCTTTTGTTTGGCATAATTACTGCCACAGAAATCTACAGTGTCTGTAAATATGCAGTAACTGAAAGCCATCACACAACTATAATGACTAAAATATGAATAGGTGTCACTTTATTTTAGAACAAAGACATTTGCTGTGATTTATTAGGTTATTTCCTATTCACCCCCATTTCATAGGCATTTTGAACTGTATGATTTTCTGATACAGTTGGTAGTCTGTGGCAGTAATGAATCAACTCAAAATTGCTATGAGTTATTTTAGGACCATGAAAAACTATTCATACTACTGAAAGTGAGCTGCGTTAACTCTTGCAAAGGCTAGAGTGCCCCAAGAGTCACTCTGATGCTGTCTATTCCCAGCAAGGAGCCCATTCAACATAAAGACAATTAAAATAATTGCCGAAGATGCCGACAGACATAATACAGAATAGGTACTGGGGCCTCTCCTACTATATATTTAATCTGGGTTAACACAGAGGTGGACACTTTAAATCATAATGTGAAGCTATAATTATTCATTATTATATAAACATTATGTTTCAGTGCAGGTAGAAAATTGACCTGTCAATCTAAGATGTAGTTATGTATAAATATGTTCTTCTATTTTGAATTAAAGAGGTAAATAGAGTCAAAAACCTGATGTGATTAGCTGGAGCAGCCTCAGGGCTTGAAGAGGCAGCATATTTTTGAGCAGGAGTTAAATGCTGTGATTGACAGGGAATAAGTCACATGCAATTTTGGGACAAGAAGTAAAATGTGACCAAAAACTTTCACTGAATAGATTCTGAAGCAGCAAATCGGATTCTGTTTGTAGCTCGCAACAGCACAGTATGGCGCATCTCCCACCACGTGACTGCAGTTTTTTCACATCACCACACTCCTCCACACACTTAGAGCAATGATATATTAACTGTAAACACTGACGGATTTCAAATTGAATCCTAAATGATCACTGCATTTCATCACTGGTGAATGACCTTTAGAAATATATAGAAAATTGCACGCAATCTCCTTGTCGCGCTATTGTTGGTTGGATCAGATATCAGTTTGACATGTTCTTTTTGGTTCTTCTTGATAAAAATTTTCCTTTGTATAAACTCTAGTTCCATCCAAAGTACGAGGCATCCCTAATGAAATAAACTAGCGTCATTAAACTGCTACTCCACAGTCACGCTTGAGAATTACCTATTGTCAGTAATGAGTATGATAAATGGCCCATTTTAAGTTTATTTATAAGATTTGAGCATATTAAATGTGCAGACCTCATATTTTCCCTCATGTCAGTCACTGCGCATGCTGTGTGAAGCTGCCTTGAAGCTCATTGCGCCTTTCAGACATACAGCAGAAGAGCAATCGTCCAACTGTATTTCCTGTACGTCAGTGTTTTATAGGCCCCTTCCTGTTTGCAGAGAGCTGACTTCCTGTGTCTGAGAGTGGCAGTAAATGGATGGCACCTTTGATACACTTTACCCTGCAAGGAGTAAAGGGAAGGAGAGAGATGAAAGGATGAAGTAGAGGGCAGAAAAATAGAAATGACAGGAGAGAGAGAGATTGGTAGAGAAGTGGGGCATCAAAGAGAACCATAAAGACCGTCATTGTGCTAAATTATTGGTGTTTTTACACGCAGTGGTAATTTCTCAGCAGAACCCAACTTTTTATACACCAAGAATGAATCTATTTTATCCTTGTGGTTTCTGTCACCTTCCCCCTCTTTCACTCAACTCTGCCTCTCTCTCCCTTTCTGTCTCCCTCTTGCTCCCTCCCTCTCTCCCTCTCCCCCTGGCTGCAGTGTGTGTGCCCCAGTGGCCAGACATTCCTGCCTAATAGGGCTGCTTAATGAGGAGTGGGTTGTGTTGGGAGGATTTTAGTGGGGAAAACACTTCAGAAATGGTGGGAAAATAGAGAATAGTCGCAGTTGCCACAAAGTGTGAACCCAGGATTTACTGACTCAGTATCGGTTATTTTGACTTTCTGCTCCCTGCTTTGTCTGTCTCGCACTTTGTCTGCCTCTCCAGGAAACTCCAGGAGAGCCAGGACTCCATGTCATCAAGGTTGGAAGAGGCTGAACACAAGGCCCAGTCCCTACAGACAGGTACTAAGCTCTCAGTCTTTATAGACCTGGGTAATGTTTTAACCAGCTTGAACAAAATTCTAGCTTTATTTGCTTTCATTTCAGATTTCAAATATTTCTTCAATGTTGATTCATTTCTAAAGTTGGCAACAATAGATAAAATAAAAAGAACAACGCTATCACTTAAATTAATTTGGTAAGGCAGGGAAAATACAAATATAATTTCTCATTTCAAATTACCTTTTTTGTAACAGGGCGGTTCATAGTAAAAAGTCATTAATGATTTTTTTCAACCATCTTTAATAATATAGTTCTTCAAGTGAAATTTGACTTAAAGTGAGAAAACAAACAACTAACTCTTTTTCCGTCTTTCACAGCACTTGAAACAACTCAGGCCGAGCTCTTTGATTTGAAGACAAAATATGATGAGGAATCCACAGCAAAGTATGTGTGTTGCTGATATATGTGTGTGTGTTTGTGGGTGACTTTTCCCCTCTGGCTCCTCCATAGTCTGTTCCTGACATAATCATCCTGTTTAGTGAATATCCTTGCCTGGAAACTCCCCCTTCTCTCCCTAACAGCTGGATTGCATCCCACAATGTTCAGCAGCCTCCAAATCCCAGCATTACCCGTGCACTGTAAATACTGACAGGGATTGTAATGCTTTTTGCATCCATAGCAAAGCACCAAAATAGAGATCTTTCTTTTTTTCTGTGTTTTGTTGCTCTCTGTGATTCATCAGGGTCAAGACAAACAGGGAAAGTTACTGAGAGTCACTTTGAAATCTCAGAGTTAAAGCCACAAAGGCTTCTAACGACACCTGTAAGATAAGGTAGCTTCAATTACTTGAGATCATGGACATCTATCATTATTGATCTTATAGTAGCAGTGAGGATGAGAACAGAAGCTTTTCCATGTCAGCACTCCACACTATGAAATGGCACTTTATGACATTCACACTCTTCATTCCCCTGGGGTAGAGTGATGGGAACCAGAACAACTCATGTTTCTGAATAGCATTCAGATGGTTTCAAATTCTAAGAAAAGACTTTCTTTCTCTCTCTCTCTCTCTTTTTTTTATTTTAATTTTTTTTATTTTGTGATTGTTTCATCAACTTTCTCTAAATCCAAGATGGCCAAGGGAACCCTGCACTGGTCTTTACCCAAAGTACAACAGAGTATCAACTTTGCTTTTAAGGCTTTCCCCTCTCCCATTTACCATGTCCCAAACTCACAGACTCTCCATTAACAGAGTTGTTAAATTGATTGGCTGTTAAAAACAGATCAATTCCTCTTCTCTCATCCTCACAACAGTTTTTCCCCCTTTCCTAGTTCCCTCACTCCCACACTTTATCGTTTATCTCCTATGTTGTGCGTTTGCAAGTGTAAGAGGAAAGGCCATGGGAAGATGTTACATGCAGTGTAATGGATGTAATCAATAGGTTTCATGGTCTATCAGAGGGCCCCCCTTCTGGTTTTTGTTTCCTCACAAGTATATTTCACTGCTCCTCTTCTTTCTCTCATTTCCTTACACTTTTTCTGTTCTTGTCTCTTCCTTTTATGTCAAATGAAAATGCATTTGAAAAGACACAAATAGTAGGCCCCATTTGCTTACAGAAGCTAATAAACACATGCCCGCCCACATCCACACACGTGCTCACACACACACACAAATGCACGCACACTCATTCGCTCACTCGTGAGCCTGAGGCAGTCAGGGTCCTTGACTATGTGGCGTGCTGTGATCTGAAATTTTAATGCAACGCTTTAAAGCACACACAAACCCTCTCTAACCCTGCACCCTCCCAGTCCTTGGAGTCCCTCCCCCGTTTACTGCTTGGCTGAGCAAATCGCCAGTGTTTGGCTGAACACAACTTTTAACCCTTTGACTGCATATATTTGGCTCTGAAAAACACAAATGCCATCAATATCATGCACTTTGTCACACAAATACACACATACGTGCGCACACTCACTTGCTCTAAACTTTACACTAAGGAGGACATTGCGTGACAAATCCCCTATCCTCTTGCTGCATTTGGGTAATCTGCCTTTTAAAACACACACACATGCACGAACACTCACACACAAACAGAAGTACACACACTCTGAGAATTTGGTTGATGTTGCAGTACCCAGACTAT
Organism: Echeneis naucrates; assembly: GCF_900963305.1. Taxonomy (NCBI): domain Eukaryota; kingdom Metazoa; phylum Chordata; class Actinopteri; order Carangiformes; family Echeneidae; genus Echeneis; species Echeneis naucrates. Next base: position 12,216,770 of record NC_042523.1, on the reverse strand, counting down.
GTAAGCTTCGGGGAGAGGCAGGCCTGAAGATGAAGCGTAGACCCCTCTCTGTGTTGGCGCTGTCAGGGTCTGGCTGGCCACGTTTTACTCGTTTAGTCCCTGTTAAAGATTAATGATATATTGATCCTCAACCCACAGGATGCTGTGTATGTGTGTGTATGTGTGCATGCTCATCTGTATTTTTGTGTACTGCCTGATCTGTGTATAAATGCTTGATACCATTTTGGGAAAACAATTTAATTTTTGATAATAAGGCAATGGTGAATGTCTTTTTTTCCCTGTGTCCATCTTAAGCATACACAAACACAAAATGGTGCACAACACATACACACACAGAGACACTCTCACAGCTCGCTTCTTTTTAAGCCTCCTTGAAATCCCCAAGGTAACATGCTGTGAAAACGCAATGTGGAGAAAGCCAAGAAAAGAAAAGGAATGGAATGATGAAAGCTAGAGGGCAAAAAGTGAGCCAGCGGCTGGAGGCTACAGCGAGGAAGAGGGGATAAGAGTGTGATAGAGGAGGGAAATGAAAATCTAAATCAGGGGAATATCCTGCTGGCACTGAGGACAGAGGCCGAGGAAGAGAGGGCAAAAGATGAGAGAGGGGAGGTGGAGGGGAAAAAAGATGAAAGGAGAGAAAGTGGAGGGCATTGGAAAGGGAATGGGTTGAGGGGAAAGGATAGAGGCAGGCAGAGGGTGGAAGAGAAAAGCAGTTGAGTGAGGAGAAGATGATAAGAGATGAAAAGGCCTGCCTGAGATGGAGGAAGTACAGTAGGAGCTTAGAGGCTCTCGGCTTTTTTCAGAAGTCCTACAGTACTCACTGATGTCACCGGGTGCACCCATTGGCTTCCACTGTACAAAAGAGTGTCTCTAAGTGTGTGCCAGTGTGCGTAGTTTCAGTGCGGCTGTGCATTTACTCTATAGCTCCTCCCTGTGGCTGCTGCAAAGTACCTTGTAGATAAGCTTTGGTGGCATGAAATCAGTCTTTATCATTACAAAGGACCCTCCCTCTACGTTTTGGGGTTTGATGAATTCATTCCACTGGGCGCATTGGCTAACATGGACAGTTCCTGCCCTGCCCAGCGACTGACTGACTGTATCAGGATATGCAGAAAATCCCTTCCCTGTGATCTGCTTTGGCCCTCAGCCTTTAGCTCAGCCTCTAGCTTTGCCTTTATAATTCCCAAATACAGCCAAATCCAAAGGTTATTTAAGAAGACTTTGTGCATCTGTACTTTGATTAAATGATCACATTTGGAGCAGGAGCAGCGGTGTATTTGGGTTGCATTACTACCCATAAACGCTCTCCATTACAAGCTTTTCTGGCTTGTTGGCTCAGTGACCTTACATTTGTGTGAGCGGGAGCACAATTGAGCGTGCACGTGGGTCCAGCACAATATAGCTTAAGACAGGATAAAAGCTGGTGAGGTAGTGTACTATTATGTTGCTTAAATGCATACTAGATCCCTTTAACTCTTAGGGAAAGAATAAAAGCAGAGAGTGAAAAGCTCTCCCACCCACATCTGATTCTTTTTGCTGCATTGCCTGTAGCACAATGTTGACCTAATATCAACTGTGTCTGTTTTGTTAAACACATTCAAATCAGTAGTACTCAAGCCTATGGGACATAACACTGTTTCTCATACTGTGACACACAAACACAAAAGCTGCATGGTTTATTGGGTTCACTATCAAAAGATTGCAATGAAATCAAAAGGTCTTAATGCATTTAGCCTTGCACATAGGAGCTCACATCCTTGCACTCGATGCCAGCCCTGTATTATCATCAGAAAACTTGTGCATAATGAACAATGCATTCAATGCAAATTATATCATAATTTTTGCACACAGACATTTCAACTCTGTCGAGACATAAAACTAAAAATTTAACACAAAAATATTACCATTGGCCAGGGTAGGTGGTTGAGTGGTTAGCACGCATGCCACGTTATTGCAGCATCCCGGGTTAAACTCTGACCCAGGACATATGCTGCATATGACTCCCCTCTTTCTCTCTTCTCACTCTCTTGCTGTCATTGAAATAAAGGCAAAGAGCCCGAAAATAATACTTACAAAAAAAATGCTTTCTTCTTGTGACTTCAGTGCTGTTCTGCCTGTTCCCAGTGTGTCTTTCACATCGCTATCATTATTTGCAGAAAAAGCGATAGGTGGTCATAAAATGGAGTTAGTAAACTATTTTTTCAAAGCCCAATAAGAGGTGGTTTTATGGGGATGTATTCCTGCTGTCTGACCTCTAGCAAGTGAGAACTGAACCATGGCCACCATCCAGACCATTAGTCAGACACAATCACACAGCTTCATAGCAGATTAGTCTGCTGTATTAGGATTTAGAGCTCTATTAATGTAATCCCTCTGTTTTAGTGTGGCCCTGGTTTAGGGGCTTACATGTGCATACACACACACACACACAAACACACATTAATACATGTATGCACACACACATACAAGCTGTTTGGGTTATGGAGTTCACAATCAATGGATTAAGGTGAAATTTAGACAGTAGCTTAATGGACACTGCACTGACATTCTCTAAATGTGTGCTCTCCCAACAATCTCAGCTACAAACATTGTGTGTTGAGTGTACTTTTCTTCCTGGGAATCATCTATCCTTTTATCCATTCCTTGTTTTTTTTTTTTTTCCTGAGCTGCGTTTCTGTGAATTTCTTTTAAGCTCTGTTACATGCTCTGTTGTGTATTTCTATGGAGTGATACTAAATGTCTTTCTCAGGGCCGATGAGATTGAGATGGTGATGACAGACCTGGAAAGAGCCAATCAGGTAAAGCTGCTTAAAATGTGCACATTTCAACACAGAATTTTCTAAATCATCTGCCACATCAGATTTGACAAGTTTTATTGTTGATATGCAGTCTAAGCAACTAAGTGAATTTGAATAGTTAAAATTGATGGGAAGGGTGAAAGAGTTTCTATTAATTTTCTTTTGAAGCATATAATGATTTCTGTTTCAAAACCAACAATGAATTTATACCACTATAATAATTATGATTATTTCTCTGTGCCATAAAACTTCATTGTAATCCAAATTATTAAAATGCATAATGAACTACGCAGTTTCACTGGACAACACGTTCCTTTACTAACACCTCAAGCATTTTGAGTCCTGCTGCTGTAGATATTCATTAGGGCACAAATGAAAGGAAAAAAAAAGTACCACATACACTAATCATCTCTATCTGAATAACAGTTCGTGATTGTTTTAAGGGAAAAATGCATATCTTCTTGACTTTTTTTTTTTTTTTTTTGAAGATTTACATCTTGAGTAGGAACAAAAATATTTGTGGCAGGGAGAGGCTGGAAAAAATGAAGTATTAGGAGATGGGCACTGCTTCACTCTTGGTTTCATTTTTTCTTAGAACCATAAAACATCTTAGTCCTTATCATATGAAAATAGAACGAGTCTTATCTGCTTGCCCTTTATAAAATGTGTTATACATGAACAAATAACGGGTTATCAATTTGAGAGTTGCTATCTGTTTTATGTTTATTATATACCTACTAAACCCATGTAGCTGAAATAGACCCCCCAGTGCGCCCTCTGCCCTCATGTTGTAAATATTCTTGTGGTGTCTGTTAATGTCATTGTTGTTAACTTTCATTATTAGCCTGAGAGTATGATTTGTGGCTAAAGGGATAGCATAGACATGTAATGTTAATATTAGCCCAAAGGTTAGCGCTCTGACTATAATGCCACATACAAACACACACACTATTCACACTTCTGATTTGAGGTTTACAGAGGATGACAGTGTGGCCTCCAGCTCAGTCACAGACGTTTTTATATGCTTTTATAAGGAGAAAATGGAAAACAGGATTTTTCTTTCTGTGACTAGCAGTCCAACTCCCACCCAGTCAATAACAGCTCTCAATATGGTTGCAATTAGGAGCACAGTGGAATCAGCTCCCTGTAACTCCTTATGATGGCAAGTTGGCCAGTACTACAGATGATTCCCAATTGGAGCATGGCAGTTTGGCCAGAAATACAAGGCAGCAAGTTTCATCTCAATTCTCAAAACTAATTTAATATTTGCACTTATGGAAAAAAATCCACCCTTGGCAGTCATCCTGCACTTCTACTCTGCATTGTCTCAGCCCTACTGCTCTCTGCAGTTTTTGTTTATGCTTGAAGGGAATAAACTTCCTGTTCATACAGCCAAACGGCTGGTTGATAGAAGATGATGGTGTATTGGAATACATTCCCTCAATGTTACTGTAATTTTGAAATGACACTTGACCAACACCAAAAGTGTGTAGTGAATTTATGTATTTTGCTGTGAACTATTAAAATAATTGTTTTGGTTTGATCATGAAATAAAAGTTGTTTACCAAAGGCAATTAAGTTTCCATAATGAAAAATGTACACTGAGGAAGGCTTTTAAGATTTTTCACACCTTTATTATAGCTGCAGTGAAAGACGTAGAAAAGTTGGAATGTTGAAATGATGTAATAAATGATGATGAGGGTCTTTTTACAGGAGGAACTTTTGCTTTCTTGGTTTTGGACAATTTTCTTTCCAGCTACATGCAGTAAATAGGTTTTCAATTCAGAGCTTGAATTTTGATAGAGGTTGAAGAATTGTTTGTACACAGTACAAGTGTAAGAATCTCAACCATTTTATCTTCCTTTAATATTTCTCTTTTTATTATAGCGGGCAGAAGCAGCTCAGAGAGAGGCGGAGTCACTCAGAGAGCAGCTATCCTTGAGTAACCAATCCCAGCAGCTCAGCAGCCCAGCCAATGCTGACCCGGACACGGTAACACATTTCAGTGCTTCACTGATTGACTGGATGGCTGTCAGAAAAGTATGAATGGGCTAAAGATGAGCTTTGCCCTTCAAATGCCTGAAGTGTAAGGCTGATGAAACCTTCAATTTACTACAGAGTAGCCTCTGTAGTCTCTGGCCTTCAAGGTTATCAATAACGCATTGATTTGTTGACTGAATTATTGTTTTCTGTGCACAAGATGCCAAGGAAGCAATACGTGATGGTCAGTTGATTTACCAATTTATTGGACTGTACAACAGACATCAGAGGTCTGACACAAGACTGATTGCTGCACCAAAGCATCAACGTCATTGTCCCAGACTAAGTTATGTGTCGTTATTGAAGGATAAAAAGGAGCCTAATGAAACATTAATCAGCAACTTCTACCAGGCTTAGAAATACTGAATGTACTTTTTTTTATTATATCTAATAGTGCATTATTTAATTACTTGTATAGTTTTATGATTGTAATTTACATATTAAATCATATTGCCATCCTATCTGGCCTTCAGGAACAGGCAACAGATGCATCATCCCACTCAAGTCTGGAGGCGGAGCTCAGGGCCAAAGAGAGAGAGACTGCTCAGCTGGTGGATGACGTCCAGAGACTGCAGGCCAGCCTGACCAAACTCAGAGAGACCACCGCCTCCCAGATCACACAGCTGGAGCAGCAGCTCAGTAGCAAGACCTCCATTCTCAAGGTATTAACATGTCTGTGACATATGAAGATCCAGTTAGTCATTGAATTATTTAATGAATTTTCATGTTGTTAACAATCTTTGTAATCTGCAGGAACTAGAGGAGAAACTGCAGAAGCAAGCTGATTATGAGGAAGTGAAGAAAGAGCTGAGGTGAGGAACACACAGTCGTGTGTTGTGTTCATATGACCTGCCCAGATCTATTGATTGAATTTGTCTGATGTCTTTAACAATATTAAAGATGCGTATCGCCATTTAAGATATCTAACTCAGTTGAGTGCCCACATAAGTTTGCATGTCTGTATCTTCACAGTATGTTGTGTCTCTGGCAGTAAATGCCCCACTATTCTGTTTTTGTACTTAAAGATACCAAAACTCAAAAAACTAGCATGCTACTCATGAGATATGTATGATTGTCTGATTGCAGTCATATATGGATTTTTTTTTTCTTTCTTTTCAGTATCCTGAAGTCTATGGAGTTTGGAACATCTGACTCTGTGCAGGTAAAATGGGTTAGGGTTAGGGTTATGAATATGGATGTCATTCAGAAGGGGACTTTATAAATGTCACTGAAGTAACAAGTAACAAGGTTAAGACAAAATTGTACAGTTAGATTTATAAAAGCGAACACTTGAAAGTTTTAATAGCTTTTTCCGTTTTCTCTTGATCAGGACTCTTCCAAACCTCTCGAGGTACTCTTGCTGGAGAGGAACCGTAGTCTTCAATCTGAGAGTGCTGCTCTGCGCATTGCTAACACTGAGCTCAGCGGTAAGTCTGTCTAAATGTAAGTTAACTATAAGGCCTGGTTTCATCAGTACTGTCTTTTCAACACCCTCACTTGATCCAAGGAAAATGAAAGAATGCTCACAGAAGCCAAAAGTCCAATATTTACTGGACCTTAGATGAGGGCTTAGTTACAGGTAAGTGTGTGCAGTGATAGGTATGGATAAACTGTCGGTGTAGATCATAAATACCACATACCATGTATGGATATAGACTCTTTTTCTCTGAGAATACTTAAACATTTATGAATTATTTGGGAGGCTTTGTAATATTGGGTCCTCAATGTGCAAAGAAAATGATGGTGTAAAAATGTTGTTGCTCTCTGGTGCATCTCTCCTGCCTCTGAATACCGAATAGGAGGTCAGACAAACAGTAACAAAGTTGCAGTACACAAAAATGAGGACACTATACTATGCCCCCTACATCAGAGCTCTTGCCCTCTGCAAGTGTTTATGTTTTTGAAATGTCATGGCTTTAGGCTTGAATAGTTGAATACCTTTGAATTGATTAACATTCACAGTAAGGGGAACTTACTGTCTTACTTAATCATGTAAAGCTCAATGGTTATGCATTAGAACAATATTTCTTGCAGCACTTATCATCATGATGGATTCTAGTAGTTACAAGGCTTGAGAAAGTATAGTTTGTGTCTATATGTGTTTTGGTGAATGTAAATATTTGATAAGTCTAACTATTCATGGAAGAAGTGAAATAAGGCCTTTGCTCAAAGTCAACAGAGCTATTCAGTCTCTCTTTGTGGTTCATCCATCTGTTTTCTGTTCAGCCATAAAATTGTTTTTCAAAAGAGTTTTATTGCTTCGATTTCTCTCCTGGATGTATTTTTTATGAACTAAAGACTACGATTCTGCATCTACAATGGAATAAATCAGTGTTTAAGAACACATTCCAACTACATGGAAGAGGACTCGCGTGGTGTATTGGCTTTCTAAGGACATTATTTTACTCTGTCTAGTAACTTCCACTTTCCCCTGCGAGAGACAGAAACTGAGCCCTGGGCCAAGCCAGCCCTCCTAAGTGGCACAGTGTCAATTGTTTTGTGTGTCCTTTTTTTCCCAGGCTGTGGCTTACAAGAAAGGTTGAAATCACAAATGCATGGGCACTTTGTCTGGGGGGGTTGGCAAAAAAGGAAAATAAAGTTCACTAATTTGGACAAGACATGAATTAGATAACTTTTTTCAACTTTTGTTATTTATTTCTCTCTCTTTTTGGAACCCCTTTTTTGTTGACACCCCCATAATGCATGGTGTGTTTGACCTTTCTTGTAGGGTCAGCTGGACGAAAAGGGACAGAAGACTCCAATACGAAGGAGGAGACCATGCCCAGCGATCCTTCTTCCTCGCCCCCTCCTCCCCCTCCCTCTCTTCCTTCCTCCTCCCAGCTCCCCTTGTCTCGCACTCACACAGACCCCCTCAACACTGCCACCACCACCAGCAGCGGCGAAACACACCCTTTCACTCCTACGGGAATTGGACAAGACTTCTACTCCCCTGTGTTCCCTCTGGTGGGTGGTAAGATGGCTTTGAACTCCCTGATTCAGCGGCAGCTGCTCCAGACCTTCTACTCCAAAGCTTTGCAGGAGTCGTCTGGAATTCCCAGTGGGGCTCTACTGTTCACCCCCTTCACTCCAACCCTCAGCTCCATCCCTACCTCCACCCCTGGGTCTGGGTCTGCTGCCATCCCTCTGGCAGCCAGCAGCCCCCAGCCACCTCCAGCCAGCCCAGACATGGCTCCTGTTAATGGGAGCAGCACCGCTGGCAGTGCCCCATCCCCTTCACCCAGCCACTCTGACGCTACCACAGGGAGTGTTTTGGACGGGGAGGACATGGACACAGCAGAGATTGCCAGACAGGTTAAAGAGCAGCTGATCAAGCACAACATTGGTCAGCGTGTGTTTGGCCACTATGTTTTGGGATTGTCCCAGGGTTCGGTCAGTGAGATTCTGGCCAGACCAAAGCCGTGGAACAAGTTAACCATCCGAGGGAAGGAGCCCTTCCACAAGATGAGGCAGTTCCTCGCCGATGAGCAGAACATCCTTGCACTGCGCAGCATCCAGGGACGGCAGAGAGGTGAGTCTGTGTGCCTTTAATGTGTCTGATTTTACGTGTCTTTTTTGTGTGTGTGTGTGTGTGTATGTGTGTGTATGTATGTGTGTGTTTGTGCGTGTGTGTACAGCCCTCCACAGAGCCATTGATTAGCCTGTCAATATGGACCAGCTTTTTATTTTTCTTTCTCTTTCCTAACCCCCATCCTGTGCCACACCTGTGTGTTTTGAGTGAGTTCCTGGTCACGCACTGATCCCAAGAGCCTCTCCTAGCCATTGTGGTCAATACAGAAACCTTTCACGCATCAATAACATTGATAAGTGGGAACCAACAGGAAAGCAGGGGTACTGTTAACTACGGGCAAATTCGATTAGGCCTAGGCCTGTTTTTGTTAACGCATCGGGACATTTCTGATTTGAAGGTGGTCTCAGTGGTACAAATAAACTTGGCAGTCTACCACCTACTCCAAGACACAGCTCTTGTTAAAAATAAGGCTTCATATAAGGCTTTTATGTACCAACGAGTAATTTATCCATCACTAGTCTGCCTTTGTAGTAGTGTAATATCTCTGTTAGGTAGAAGTTTTATTCCAATCAGGCCCACAGATTGTAAAAATCAATGCATTGAAGGTACTTTAATATGCATTTGACGGAAGTATTTGTATATTCCATATACTGGAATAGCATCATAGGGCACTATATAGTCTAGCCGTAAAAAAAAAAAAAAAAAAAAAAACACACAAGTGCTGTAACATAGTGTGTGATATATTGTTTTTAACAGAGGGCTCAGGCCAGCCCCAGCTTAGCCGAGTGTTTCAGGATGTTCCGAAGCGGAGAGCCCTCTCCGATACAGCTTCACACACAGGTCTGTCCCCTTCACACACAGAGATTCTAGCACGTTCTGTCTGTGTGGCATGTTTGTGTTGGGGTGAACTGTGTCTATGGTGTGCGTGCGTATGTGTGTTGGCGTTTATTAATTTGCAGGGAGGCATACAGATATAAATGTGCCTTGAAGGTAACCGCACTGTTCCAGTGACTTGCGTCAGAGGAAAAGCCAGCATGTGTATTTAGGGATTTTATTGGTAGTTGTTATTCTGTGGGGAGCATTTACAGTACGAACCCTGTAGCACGTGTGCATGTCTGCGCTCCAAGGGGACCAGAAAAAATATGACAATCCCTCCAGTGTAGTTGCCTTGTAGCTCAGTGATGGGAATGTTGTTCTCTGTGCTGTGCTATGGTGTAATTATTTGATGTTTTCACTCGCTCTGTTATTGTTCTCTTTACAAGCTCTGTAGTTGGTTATCTATGGTTTTTAATCTGAAAAGATTTTTGATCTCCCATTCCTTCTACCTCCCCTTCCAGGTAACATCACTGCCCGCGTCCGCACACCAGAGGCTAGTTCAGATGAGGCCATCAAGTCCATTCTGGAACAGGCGAAAAGGGAGCTGCAGGTGCAGAAAGCTGGTGAGGTGTTTTTTTTTTTTTTTTTTTTTTAGCTTCAGTTGATTCAAAGCATAGAGGATGATATATTGTGGCTGTGTGTATTTATCTGCTTTCCTCATGATGGCCACTTTCTTTCTTTCCTCCTTCAACAGACTTGTCCCATGCTCAACCCTCATATGCAGGACTGAAAGGAGGGGGAGGAGGTGGAGTAGGAGGTGGAGGGGGAAGTGGATCAGATGAGGCCATTCGCTCTATCCTAGAGCAAGCTCGCAGAGAGATGGAGGCCCAGCAGGCTGCACTGGAGCCCATCCTTAAAGCCTCATCTTCCTCCTCTTCCTCAGCAACACTATCTCAGAGGGACCTCCTGAACTCCACACTCACTGCCCCACTACCCCCTTACAATCCCCTGGCACTTTCCCTCAAGAAACCACCCAGCTCCCTTTTGTCCTCACCCTCATCCCCATCTCCAGTCCTGGACTTCAGCTCCGGCGTGAAGAGAGAGGGCAGGGTTTCTTCAGGGATTGACATGTCTGTTGACGGAGCTCTCAGGCTTGGTCGGGGTTCTGACAGTTCGGGACGCTCTGGGGGGGTGGGATACTGGAGAGAGCAGTGGTGGAGCAACATGCATACTGACAGCCGCAGGAATATATCTAACCAGACAGGAGAGGAGAACCACAACCAGGAGGACTCCAAAGAGGTGAGGGTGTGGGGGAAGAGAAAACTAAAGCTTGTGTGTGAGATTTATCTTCTTTCTATTTTTTTTTATGATTCTGTTTGTACTCTATAGTGGTGTCATGTGTGAGTCAATCTCCTGGTGTATGTTTTTAGGGAATATTGAGTGACGGTCTGTCTCGACACAAGCCGTGGAACAAGTTGAACCAGAGGAGCAGAGAGTCATACCTCCGCATGCAGCCGTGGCTCAATGGAGACCAGGGGCAAAACGCACACATCCAGCAAGCTCAGAACCAAGGTAAACAAATCTCTCTCTCTCATACACACACAAACACACACACACACACACACACACACACACACACACACACACACACATAGAACAGAGTATCTGGATTCACACAACCAGATTCCTTGGGCTAGTGCATTACTCTGAAAGCCTGATTAGAGCTAGTGGCTAGTTGTTACTGTCAGTCTGTCATTCACCCCACCCACCCCTCCTTCTCCCTTCCCTCTCACTCGCCATTCCCCCCCTCCTCCTCCAACCATCCCCCCATCCCCAGTGCTGTGGCAGTGTCAGCCAGCAAGCTGCTGGTTTGTCATGTCATAGACAAGTTAGTGTTGCAGCGCCAGATGGCAGCTCTGTATATATGTGTATGTGTGTGTGTCTGTGCGCATGTCTCTCTTTCTCTCTGGGGGTGTAAACAGCAGCTAATGTACACTGACAGCTCCTCATGACTGCTCTCTTCCAGCCTGCTGAGCTGCACAGCAGTACTACACAGACAGACAGGGAGATGAAGGAATAGGAGGAGGAAGCCAAAAAAGCTTCAAACTGAAAACTTAAGCACCTTTGCTGTTTGTTTAACAGGAATTAAATTAGTTGATGTAATGTGACTGAAGTCCATCCCAAATACAGCAGGAAGAGGAGACGAAACTGTTCTCTTACACAGTAACACGTCTCCTAACCCGTGTGATCTTTGTCGCCCTGTGTGTTCTGCTCAAGCAGAGGGTACTCCCAAGACCTCAGCAAGCTGCAGTCCCGCTCCAGAATCACCCCTCAGTTCAGCTGAAGAGTCTGTCAATGGTCTCGCTGGGGATCCCCTTGCTTCACAGTCCTCCAGTCTCAAACCGCTATCTGAGGATCCCTCAGGTGGGGAGTCTCAGCCCAGCACCCCACTGCCACTACCTGGTCACTCGGGTCTCAGCATTCAAGAGATGGTCGCAATGTCTCCTGAGCTTGATACTTATGCCATCACTAAGAAGGTTAAAGAGGTGCTGACTGATAATAACCTTGGTAAGAGGAACAGTGGTCATATTTATTCTTCGATTAATTATTCAGCCATTGAAGCAGTTCTTAGAAATTACCATTTCACCATCCACCCTCTCTTAACCAGGCCAACGTCTGTTTGGGGAGACTATCCTGGGTCTGACTCAGGGTTCTGTCTCAGACCTGCTGGCCAGGCCCAAACCCTGGCACAAGCTTAGCCTGAAGGGCAGGGAGCCCTTTGTCCGCATGCAACTCTGGCTTCAAGACCCACACAGTGTGGAGAAACTTATGGACATGAAACGGCTGGAGAAGAAAGGTGTGTTGTTGAAGCTCAATGAAGAGAAATAAATGCACATCTCATACAGTGCAGTATGCTAATAATCAATGAAATACAGACTAAAAAAAACATGAAAAACATCTTTTCAAACATGCATCTAATTTATAAACACTTCTACAATAAAAGGCAAACAACAGCCTTTGAATTTCGCATGCACATCTGCACTCATAGTATCCTTTGTGCAGGACAGCAGAGCATGTTGTGCAGATCACAGTCATCTTGGTGTGATGTCAGTACCAATCAGGACCGCAGACATCACATACTGTATTAGATGTGACAGTTAGGGGACTGCCGGGGGCCTGCTTACTCACAGTCATCAGCATTCCTCTTCATCATCGTTATCATCATAATGATCATCAGTGTCTATAAGCTCTTATTTTTATAATTTGTTAACCCACAGCCCGTTCTATCATTCCATCATTCTGTATTCCCTTCGTATCCACAAAGCGTTTTAAGTATGATCTCTACTGAGAGGTTTTACCCTCTTACCCTGTAAGAGTGACCCCTTACAGCCCACTTGAAGCTCTCTGATATTTGAACCTGTTAGTAGGCATGAAGATATAGGATCAGTTTGACTTCCTGATATCACTAACTCCACACAAGGGGAAAAAAAACACAACTGACCTTACACCAGTGTATTTGGAGGTTGGGCATGAGACGCGAGTGTCCACTCAGCTGCATTTTAGATTATTGACCCCAAAGTAATTCATCCAAATAGTAATACGGAATAGAACTGGCTAGCAGCATAGCCCAGAGCAAAGACATGGACCTAGTCTAAGAGTAACCGTATTTGACCTCTCACCCTTGTGGTACAAGCCTGTGAGGCAGCACGCAACTTTCAGAGTGGTTTTAACCTTGCTCTGAGGGGTTTTTCCCTGCATCACTAATATATCTCACAGCATGTATTGGGGTTGAGAAAATGTCAACCTCATGCAAAGCTGCTGCCATGAGCTGTTCATTTTCAGCTGCTGGTGCCTGGAGTGAATGGTGCAGTTTGGTTGCTATAAAATGGAAGAGATAATTTCATTGTTAGAATTCCTGAGTAGGGCACCAGTGCCACCTAGTGGCTTTTTATTTTATCTGGATCACTTTTGAGTGACAATGCTTAATAGGTAACAGTAAATGCTTTAACTTTAGATGCATTTGTCAAACATGAAACATCCACTGTGACAGAACCGTAATGGGACATGACCATCTGACAAAAACATCTAACAGTTTTACTGCATGTCTGCTTAGCTCTGAAATTAAAACTGAATTTGAAGTTATTAGTTCAATTTCGCACACATTTTTCTTGTCAGATTTCATTCTCATCATCACTTCCCCCTGTTATCCACACCACACAGTTAGAGATTCTAAACCAGACCACCGGTTTGCTACACATATGTTGTGGTTGTTATTGACCATATTTTTTCATTATTAGTGTGTAAAATACAAAGTTTCCCTTCTTGTCTTTGTAACTTTGTCACAGCCTATATGAAGAGGCGACTGAGCTCGTTAAGTGACAGCCATTCTGTGGATGGGAGCTTGGTGGGGACAGATTATGTACAGGGCTCCCAGAGCCCGGGACAGCAGCAGCTGAAGAAGCCCAGGGTGGTCTTGGGCCCTGAGGAGAAAGAGGCGCTGAAAAAGGCTTACCAGCAGAAACCATATCCGTCCCCCAAAACCATTGAGGAGCTGGCCTCCCAGCTCAACCTGAAGACCAGTACTGTCATCAACTGGTTCCACAATTACAGGTCAGCTTGAAGAAGAAAGAGGCAATAACAATACTTTGTGTTTGCTTCTTTCATAAATTTCTCTGTGCAATATTTAGCTCCAGTGTTTTTATTTGCATGAAGTTGTCGATTATTTTCTCCGAAATTATTACAATGAGCATGCTGTTATTACTGCCATGCGCTATTTCAAAGGACATCAATGCTCTTAGACAATAATTAACAAGAATAATTAGACAAATTTTATGTCAATATCTTTGGCAAATATCTTTCGTAATTAGAACAGTTTGAATAAACCTATGTGTTGTCTTTTAGGTCACGTATCCGGCGAGAGCTTTTCATAGAGGAGATCCAGGCAGCTGGAGGGGTAGGCCCTGGCAGTGAGGGAGGATCTCCCTCCCTCCGTGGGTCCAAATCAGGAGAAGGGGACAGCTGTGATGGGACAGAATCTGAGGGAACAGTGGAGACACGCCAGGGACTGGGCATTGGCATGGAGGATCACAGAGGAGCGTGCAAAGACCATGATATGGAAGCTGAGTGTGAGGCAGGGGGCTCTAATAACTCCCCTGATCAGATAGACTGCACCACTTCAGGCCTACTTGGGCCAGGCTCCAGCTGTGGACAGGGTGGACTAGGGCTCTTCAACCTCACAGAGGCATCCTCCAGTAGCCATGCCTCTAGTACTAACATCCCAGCCTCTGGCCCTGCCAGAAACCCCAGGGACAACAATCTGCGCAAGAAGAAAGCAGCCAATCTCAATAACATCATCCACAGGCTGGAGAAGGCTGCAAGCAAAGAGGATCCCTCAGAGTGGGAATTCTAGCTCCCCCTGACCATCCTTCATCCCTCTCGTTTCATAACCTCACAACCTCTAACCTTGGACCCCTCCTGCTCTGTTCCAGTTGGAGAGTGGACACAGCCAAAGTCAAGCTCAGCAGCCATTTTTATTACATAGAAGCTTTCCGAAAAGAGGAAAGAAACAAAGAGTGGTTGGCAAACCCTGAAAAAGAAGATTTACTGAATATCTAGAAGAACAAAATAAGAGAACTTAAGTGTCTCTCCTTTTTTTTTTTTTTTTTTTTTTTTTTTTTTAACTGAGTTTTGTTTTTGTACTGAGAAAAGCACTTAGCCGTCCTGCTGGCCTCCGGCCCTGCTGTACCTCCCCTATCACCAGCCACTGGTGCACCAGACTGGTTAGTCCTGAGCTGGGGTCTGACCCACAGCTGGGGTTGAAACCTGGACTCAGTAACACAGGCAAGGCCTGACACAGCAGCTGTCACAGTGATAGACACTGATAGATGATAGATAGAGACAGGAACTCTCTTACAAGAACTCTCACTTTCTTAAGGAGATTTTTTCCGCTCTTCTTCTCACCTCCCAAGTGTCCACAAACCTCCCCTCACTCAGTGAGACGCCTCATTTTTCACACTGTAGAGTGACTGTTACAAAACCTTTGCCTTTTTCACTCACTGCGTGTGTGTGTATGTGTTCGTATGTTAGGGGTTGTGTCAGTGTGCACCTGTGTGAGTGTGAGTTTGTATGGGGGTGTGTGTGTATGTGTACACACCAAAATGTTGCGTTTGTGTGTTCTCTTCTCGATGGCAGCATGTTTTCTTTTTATCTCACTCCTACACTCTTAAGAGGGTAGTGGAAGGCCTGCCCGGCTGAGCTGCCATGGTTACTGATGTAAGAAAGATGAACTTTGACCTGTTGTGTCCCATAACCTTTCCTGCTGACAGCCATGTGATGGCCAGAAGGATCTCTAATTCCTCACAAACACGCGCTCATCTGAGGAGGAAGGAAGGAAGGAACCCTCTTTTGCCTCCCGAAACCCTTCTTTTCAGGATGAAGGATGATCTCTTTTTTTTATATATTGCAATTTGGTTGCCAATAAGAGATTGCACAGTCTATTGACTCTAAAGAGTACACAATAGGGAATTTTAGGAAGCATTTTAATTAGTACAAAATAAGAACAGAAAATAAGAGAATAACGAGTTACTGTTTTTAAAAAAAAAAAAAAAAACAACAAATTAGAATGGAATAATGTTGCATTGTTGGAATACGATACAATGAATTTCACGTAGTACTGTAGCTGTCTGACATGGTGATACTATACATGTCTTTTGTTGTTTTAGGTTGTGCACGTCACAGCTTTACCCAGCTCTGGACCTGCTGGGTGTGTGTCTGCACCACCAACAAATTTTCTCTGTTCACAAACACACATCTTTTTATAGGCCAAATCAGGAAGAGTGTGCGTGTGCGTATGTGTGTATGTCTGGCTGTCTCGTGTGCATTTGTATTTGCCTGCATGTAAGTCAGGGTCGAGGTCAATTCACTCAGTTCATTTTAAGAAGTAGATTATTGATAGTGAAATTCTTGGCTGAAATAATGGCTTTTAGCAAATGAATTGCAACGTACAGTACTTGATTAATCTGTACTTTCTGTCGATTGCCGTCGAAGTGAATTCACCCCAATCCTGGTGTGAGTAGTTACCACTCTCCTCCAGTCTATCCTGTATCCAGGGATGTACGTCTTTTGCATTGAATTCTACTGTATACACTACAAATTATAAGGCATATCACCTCCTCCCTGTCCCACACAAGCCCTCAGTGCCTGTCAGCCCACTGCCTCCCCTCTGTGTGTATGTGCGTGTGTGTGCCAGGGTGCATGTACACGCATGCTCGTCAATGCATGCGTGTGCACACGTGTGTGCGACTGAGGAGTGTTCAGTGTTTCCAATGAGTGGGGTCATATCTTGTATCTACTTGCACACACTACTAGTGCACAACTGACACCCTTCTTTAAGCTGTTTGATGCATTACCATTACATTAATCTTCTCACAAAGTAGTGTAATACTATGATTTACTGTAGCTTGGTTTTATTGCTATTTTGCATTTATAGTTTGGTTTTTATTCTGCTTATTTATAGGTGCTGTATTTTTCATTTAATGTCTTATCATTTGAGTTGTCTATTTTTTAAGGGATTATACTGTTCCTGAGGGCAAGTAACATTTTTATTAGACGTATAGACTGCCGGCAGTATTGGTTAATATTTACAAAGATGTACTAGTTCTCATTTGTTTGTATATTCATGAATCCTAAAGTTTAGTGTCATTTCATAGCTTTGAAAAATGTGTTGGCTACAGTTCATGCTCCCATAAGCATAAAGCTTTTACCACAACAGTTATGCTCTTAAATTGCTAGCTAGAGAATCAAAGGACATATCAAGATCAGTGAATATATGATAGCATATCTCTTTTCCTGTTTTCTATTCTCCAATAATGTTTTTTTGGCTGTTTCTTGGGTAAGCCAAACACTAATGCTCGGCAGGGCATGCAGCTTTCTTTAGATAGAGTTCGCCCACTCAGTAATCATGTTAACATAATTTACAGGTCCAAGTGTATACACATTGTCAAATAGGTCAAATGAAATTACCTGAACTTGAGAATGCACGTTAACTTGAAAGGGGTCAAATCTGCCAAATTGAGATTAGAGAAGTGTACCAGCTCGAAGGTGTGCTATGCCAGATTGAACAGAGATAGCCAGCCTATAATTATGCAGAATTTCTATTGCAGCCCGTAAAAAAAGCACTTATTAGGATCTTTTTTGAAAACATAACCTAGGACAGGGTCTGTAAACACTACAGCAAAGTATGGATCCTGGATCCTGGGATCCTGGGGAATATATGCCTTTTTTAAATGTGGTTGTGAACCAAGCACAGATTATTATCCACATCCTAACACTAAATAATGAAAACATAAAATAGCTGTACCCCTGTTTTCTACACAAGGAACTGATTTCTTATACAGCCGCCCCTTGTTATAAACTACAAATGACTGTGAGACACAAAGACACTGTCCTGTACAGATGTAGATATTATGAGCAAACACCTGTTTGGGTTTCTATCCAAAATCTCCTCTGTCCAGTCCTCAAGAACCCCCCGCCCCCAGCTGCCCTGTTCCCTTCCCTTCCTTCAATCTATATCCAGATGTATTGGCAGTCTGTCAAAAGATACTGAAATCTCATTGCACTGCACTATGATGCATTTGTTAAAATTGGATTTTCTGATGCATCTAATAACTGATAAGTTCCTAAAACATTGGCTCTTCCTGTGGATGACCGATGGGAAACATCTGTCTTCTGCAGTGTACTGAAGGTCTGCTACCTTCTGTTGGACTGCTTGGACTGGACAACCGCAGTATGTTGTATGGTAATGAATAGCTACTGTAAAGTATAAGCACTTAACCCATCAGCCATTTTATAGTCAGATCCATCAACTCACCTAAACCACGTGAGATCATCAGATTTGTGCCTTTAACTGCCAAGCAGGGCACCAAACTAGTGATGTCATTAGATGTAGACGATTTCACCTGAATTGTTCACAATCTGTCCAACGTCTTGATCCAACTTTATTTCTCATACACATCATAGTGGTACTTAAAAGTCGACTTCTCTCTGCTCTCTGGAGAGGGTTGTATATAATTGCTGGAGTGCAGTGAAATAGTGAAAAAACAAAAAACAAACTCATGCATTCTCATGACTGACCTGCAGACGTGTTTTTGTCCAGGTCTTATTTCACACGGTTGTTTTCCCACAATGCATATCTTACGTTGTACATAGCCTAACTAGCAGCGAAAGGCCAGAGCGTTGAATGAAGGAGGAAGCATGCAGAAACAGCGTACACTGTAATAACACTGAATTTTATTCATAGGGCATTTTGTATTTTTCTGTTTGTGTCAGGTTTGCTGTGACATTGATAATGGCACTACAGGTATTGATAAATGACGTGTGCCAATTCTAATGGTTATTTGGAAAAGAGACATGTAAATACAGTCGATCAAGTAGCTATTGATTCACTATTGTCACAGTATGCTTTTGTTTGAAGGCAGGAGGAGAGAAGGGACGATTCAGGACTTTTCCATGATCCACAGATATTTTTCTACAAATTTAAATCAGATGATTCTATACACTGTTGAATAACATTGTAAAGGTGTAACAGATGCTGTATATCATATCATGTTTTCTGAAGTCGTAAAGCTTTACTGTATGATCTGTTGAAGTAGTGGTTATTCATTTGACATATTAGTTGTAATGGAAGCCCGAACAGCAGCACTGGTCACCATATTCAGGAAAAAAAAAAAAAAAAAATGAAAGAAAAGGAAAAAAAACCTCAGATGTTTTTTGTAATACTTTTAGAATATATCTTATGAAGTGGGTTTTGTAAGGAAACGCTTTCCAAATCAGTGGTGCTGTATGCATAGCACACTCAGTAATACATACACACATAATACAGCACAATACACTCATATATTTAACTCTCCCCCTCCACTTTACTCACGTGCTTTTGGTTTTCTTTAGGCTCACCTCTCTCATTGGTTCCAGAGAGTTTTAAGTTATAAACCATTTCCTGTTGATCTTTTCAGTTATTTCACGCTTAACTGTACAATTTCAACACCCAGATATCAACTCTGGAATAATAAAACATTTCAGTGAATACTCACAAGACTTAAAAGAGGAAGCAAAAAGCCAAATCGTGAAATAGTTTTCCACCTCTGTTGAAAGGTTGCTGACAGTTTTCTCTACGTTGCTACCTAGTGTTGTTGCTTCAGTTCGCCTGTAGCTTAAACCACGATGTAGTCTTACAACCAAATGACCTGGGGAGATCTCCGACCCCACCCACCTACTTTTGGAAAGCTTTAAGATGCTTGTTGAGGCTTTAGCAAGTTCAGAGTGTTTTTAGATGATTCCCCCCCTCCCCCCCCCCCCCAACCTCTCATCAGCAACATGGAAGTAATAAATCTCATAAATTCTCCCACTGCTTATTTTGTGAGTGTGTGTGCGTGTATGTGTGTTGTAGTACAAAAGGCTGCATGACTGTAAAGGGATGGTTAAGATGTTTTTGAAAGTTGTTTCCCTAGCACTTCTGTCACTCCTGAGATGCTTTTTTGTCCTTCGGGGTCTCCCTCCCTTTTGTTTTTCCTTATGTATCATTGTTTCTTTATCTTTCTATTTACTAAACGTATCATGTTGTTTGTTCTCAGCACTGTAAAACAGTCCCTTCTACAACATTGAAAAGCAATATCACTGTATGAAACGTTCACAATGTATTTGTTATGATTGACATTTGATTCATCATCATTATTATTCACATGCACCCTAGGTGTGATAATTGAAGTAAATCTCTTTTATACAAATACTAAAAGTGTGCTGTGGTAGTTTGTTTTTTGTTTTTGTTTGTTTGGTTGTTTTTTTTTTTTACTTTGTGAAACTGATAAATTATACTAAACTGAAAAAAAGTATTCTCAGAGAAAGAGATGGATAGGAAATACTTAAACAATAGGGCAGTTGGGCAGAAAAGGGGGGCACCCTACAGGGCTTTACAGTGATGTGGATTTTGGATTGCTTCTGCTATTTAACAGCTGCTACAGGTGAGCTATCATGTTAACTATAAAGCCAATCTAATGTAAAGAAAGACATCTACATGAAAAATAATTATTGTCATCTTTTTTCTTAACAGGCCGTTATGCACAGCTGCAATTGGAGTTCTCAGCTGCTGTTCATACCAGTGCAGAGCAGAAAGAGCTGATCCTGAAGCTGGAGCATGATCTTAGCACCATCCAGGCCATGTCCTCCCTGCCACGCCCTGATGCAGATGGGTCGGAGGTCAGCAATATGGGGAACATCCCAGAGCCGATTAAAGAGGCCACTGCCATGTTTACTGGTATGTAGCGGGATCTATAAAAGATGGAGGTCTGACATTTTCCAGCATTCCCACACAACTCCAGTCCATAAAGGCTCTCTGTCTTCAGTTGTTATTAACCAGACCTTTTTATACTCAATATGCTTATTTTAGCTGTCTGGTCATTATTATTATAATTCCAAACTGTCATAAGAAGACAGATTTTGTGTATTTGTATATGTTCCTTTAGATGGGTTTAATATACAGAATGAACCATTGAAACATCCATACATAACCATTATTTTAGTTGCATCTTAACCGCACACCTACACACTCATATATAAATTTCCTTATGAGTTGCTGTCTCATGACTATAACACAAGGGCAAAGTCTTTCAGTTAATCTCTCGGCTTTACCCGTGGGAAATTTCTCCACTGAAAAGTCTTTGTTCTAATAGAGGTGATACCACATGATTGCAGTGTCACTCCTCATGGGCATGAAAATGAAAGTCTGACTTGCCAATTGTACAACTTCTTTAATTTAGATGAGGTAAACCTGCTGAGTGGAGACTGCAGGAAGAGTTGTCTGTTATAAATACGAGAACATGGTGTGATTAGAGGGATTTTTTTATTAGAATTCTTTATTATTTGTATTTGCCAGTGTAGCTGAGCTCCAGTTTTCAGGTGTGGTTAGGCTGAAATAAAATAGCTCCTTTTTTCACTATGTTTGGTCATCCAACAATATGTGCATATAGATAGAGAAATGTGTATTATCAAATCTAATTTATTTGTATAGCACCAAATCGGGTCTATACCACTATTGTGTTGTTTTTATCTGTGTGATCTTTAGTTTCAGGCGTGACCCCCCAACCTGAGCTTCCTCAGGGCCAGATGGACTCTCTGCTTTCCATCATCTCCAGCCAAAGGGAAAGGTTCCGCTCCCGCAACCAAGAGCTCGAAGCTGTGAGTCACGATCTCATGCTCCCGCATGCATGCATATACACACACACACACACACACACTGCATATACCTGTGTCTTTCTCTGGGAGAACAAGTTTCTTATCTGCTTTTGTCCCCTGCAGGAGAATCGCTCAGTGCAGCAGACCATGCAGGCCCTGCAGAATGAATTGGACAGCCTGAGAGCAGACAACATCAAACTCTATGAGAAAATCAAATTCCTGCAGAGCTACCCCAGCAGAGTGCGTCACTGTGTGTTTGTGTTGTGTTGTGTGTGTGTGTGTGTGAGAGCACTCTTATATGGATGACATTTGTGTGTGTGTGTTTTTTATCACTTTAATCTTGTGGCATTTGAACCCTAAGGTGTCTTAGAGGAATACAGTAGATGTGACTGCTCTCTCTGTGATGCGTAGGCTGGAGGTAGTGACGACACTGTGATGCGCTACTCCTCCCAGTACGAAGAAAGGCTGGATCCGTTTGCTTCCTTCAGCAAGAGGGTAAAGACACAGTCGTCCGTTACATTGTTTATGTTTTTAGTATCCCTTGCATTCACTCTTTCCAATGAAACAGTTTTAATATGCACGAACTGCTGTGTCCACAGGAGCGTCAGCGCAGATACCTGAGCCTCAGCCCCTGGGATAAGGCAACTCTGAGCCTGGTGAGCCCCAAACGCGCACACAGTTGCTCACTCTGCTCGTATGTGTGGTGCAATTTCTCAACATAACCCTACAATTTTTGTGCCTCTTAGGGACGTGTGATTCTGTCCAACAAGGCGGCCAGGACCATTGCTTTCTTCTACACCTTGTTCCTGCATTGCTTGGTTTTCTTGGTAGGTTTCCTTTTATCAATATGAAGAGCTTCTGGTACACATTTTGCGACACACATTTAGCTTCACAGAAATTAACCTGTTTCTTCTAGGTGTTGTACAAGACCGCTTGGAGCGAGAGCATTGGCAGAGACTGCTCAGCTTTCTGCGCCAAAAAGTCAGTGTGCACCTCAAAGCTGAAAGTGAAACTCAATGCGTATGGCTTCATATGTTTACAGCACAGAACCTAATGACCTTTCAGTGAACTGTTCCCCCTCTCTCTATTTGTCAAAGGTATGCTGACCACCTCCATCGTTTCCATGAGAACGACCAAAACCTCTAAGCTGTGCCAGTGTGACCTAATCTCATCCCTGTAAGATGGAGCCATTTCAGTTGCATGCAAGTCCGATGAAAAGATTTATTCAACTGCACTCCTTGTGAAAGCACATTATTGCTTTTATCCTTGCACTAGCCAACATCGCCACTAGGGAGCAGCTTAAGGTTATTAACTAAATCAAGGTGTAGCTTGATTCCAACATAATTTTTTTTTCCAGTTTCTTCATTTTTGATAAGTTAAAATTGATGTTTAATGCAGATCTATAATTGGAGGGTCTCTCGAAATCAACATAGCATTTCATGTCATGTGAGCTGTTGGTGCACGATTTGAATTAGCATGTGTTGTTATACCAAAGCGACTATAATACTCCAAGCTTGCTTTAAATCTTCTAGAATAGGTAGAGTATCAATCAATGAAAAACAGTAGTTGGAAAGTTTGGGACCTTTATTGTTATTATGTAGGTATAAAAGTTTGACTGTGAAGATCCCAGTCGATGTAAAACATAATAACATCAGCAAACAAATGTTCATGGTCATAGTTTAAGGTGAAATATTTAACATAAGAATATGATTGTTTGGAAACTTTGCTGTGAAAGCACTGGCTTTTTCTGTGGAGGCTTTTCAGATGAAAAAGGGCATATGGTGGTGGAACAATAGGTAAAATAGTTAAGCGTGTTTCTCATTCCTTTTTGAATTTTCTTTACTTAAGCTGGATCGATAGGATTTGATTCATTGATAAGTCAAGTTTTCAATGCTTCGCTTCTTTGTAGGAAAATCATCACACTACTGTTTTTGGCTAAGAAGAGAATATTTGCTTGAATATCAGATGTGGGTTACAGCAATGAAACAGTCTTTACTAACATTCTTTAAAGCAATTACTGTATGTGTTGACTTGCTTATGTTTGATTTTCTAACTGATATTGCAGATATATTCAAAATAAAGACTATGCAGTGATTTTCTCTCATTTATTTCAGACTATAGGTGTAGGTTAGGACGGTTTACAGTTTGTACATGATAAGTCCTTTTATTCTGACTTTACAGAGCTTACTTCAGTCTTATTATTCTACTGTTTAATTATTGTTAAAACCGTGTATAAATTCATCCTGTTAATATTGCCTGTGGTCCACATTAAGTATTAGTTTTTATGCCTCGTAATTTTTTCTTACTTCACAGAGGAGACAAGAGTGTTTTAATTAAGTTTGTCTACATTCTCTTCCTGATACATACCAAATCAGTCAGAGGAACGTACGAGGATTTCAATGTTAGTTTTCATGTTTTCATGGGATTTTTATTTATATATTTATTTATTGATATATATATATATATTTTTTTTTTTAATTAATTAATTAATTTATTTTTTTTTTCAATCAGTAATTGTTGTACTGGTCTCTATTTTTAGTCTTGATGTCAAAGAAACTGATGTGGGCTGATGGTAAGATCTCATGGGTCTGTTTATCAGCTGACCTAAGAGGAAGAAATGGAAGTGAATGACGAACATCTGAATGGCGCGCACACACACACACACACACAGTGAATGTGCTGATCTGAGCTGGCCTGAGCAGTCCCACTGAGAGCTGCCTGGATCTGAATATGACTGAATTAGACTGCATTATTCATGAAAGGCCGCCTCTTAAAGAGCACCTCAGTTCACAGCCATTAAAGACTAACCAGACACACACACGCACACACACACACACACACACTCACTCCTATTTTCAGTCTGTATTAAGCCCCTATTTGCTTATCAATCAAAGCAGACCCTGAGCAGTCGCAGCACCATTACAGCATCATTCTGACCCTGAACTTGGATAACACACTTTTGTCCTTCCCCTCCCCTCTCATCGGTCTCTGCCTCTCTTTCCTCCATAGCCTTCGACCTAGCTTCTCCAGCTGCCCATCAACGGTTCCATAAATATTAACAACCTCCATCTGTAGAATAACAAAGGTCTTGAGTAAGCTTAATGGCCTGATATTATTTTTACTGCAGTGGATGGTCATTTAACTCAAATTGATTCTCGGTCTAAGAGTTTTCTGTAATGACAGCACACTGATGGCTCAGCATTTTTTTATTTTATTTATTTATTTATTTATCTTCCTCTGTCATGTTTCTTCTGCTGTTTTCTGGGAAAATATCACCGCACAGTAACTTCTGTGTGTGACAGGGAAGTTTACTGAATTATTTTATCCTTTTTCAAGGTTTAAATGTTTCATTTCTGTCTTATGTTCAGTAGAGGGCAGTGAAGTTGAATTTTATCATGAACATGAATTATTTAACTGACTCTTGTGACTGACATCAGTCTTCGCTGTTTTCATAGCTCGAATCTATACACTGATTTGAGACTTAGCATAGCATAGATAGTGGCGTAGACTCAAACTTTATAAGAATATAAACTGGAGAAAAACAGCAAAAGTCATTTCAGACTGATGATGTTGTATGGTAATTTCTTGGTTAATGTTAACTGATCGATGTTGTACATGTGAGTGACTTCTAAGACAAACTGATCTGACGGCAACATATCCAACATCATCCAGATCTGACCTTCATGATCTCAGATTCTCTGATACTGTCTCTTGCATGAATTAATTTCACTTCCACCAGTTTCCTAAGCTGCAGATCAGTCCTGCTGAGAGAGGGTGCCGATCAGTGTGAACCCTGTTTCAGCTTTGCAGGTAAGATTTTTTTTTCCTGCTCACAGACATCCCTCCCACTCAGCAACATCCTCCTCATTCATTTCTCTTTGGCTGTGAAAATCTCATTCAGTGCTTTCATTGAACAAACACACCATTCAGTATTTCTCTCCTTTGTGTTGCCAAGTAGCTCAGGCCGAAAACTGCTGAGGACTGTTGCATGGATACAAAGTGTGTGTGTGTGTGTGTTTCAAAGGGGGCAGATTGCGATGGGAGTTTGGTGCCTGTTTTTGCATTTGGGAGGTTTCATTCACTTTGTCTTGGATAAATCTTCCAGTAACTCTTCGGCCTCCTATAATCCTCTATCCCCGTCCCATCTTTCTTCCTATCCTCTGGCTTTGCATGCATTCGGCGGCCCCCCTCCCACCCCAACCCCCATGAGTGTTGCCATGGAAACAGTCCTATGTCAGGTGGCTCCATGCTGAATGCACCCACTGCGCTCTGATTTGCTCTGACATTGTCTCGCTGAATCACTCGGCCACGTGATTCTCGATCAGCCAGTCTGGATGCTGGATGTCAGTTATGACATTTATGGCCTTCCTCTCACCTTGTCAGAGGAAGCTGATGGGAAATGACAGAGGGATTGAGATCATTTTCACTGACAGTCATTACAAAGGAAAAACATGTTTGATTAATATTCAAGTGATTAAATCTCCAGCATCAGCGGTGAATGAACTGACCCAGATGTTCTGTGTGGGCTCCAGGAGACTCCTGACCTGATTAAACAGCTCAAGAAACACACTTAACGCTGTTTGATCAGCTTGATTCCTCACAGTGCTTCGTAGTTTCAGGAGAATGGCTTATGAACAGCATATTGTTTCTGTTCAGGGCTTCAGAGAAAGTACAAAATAGATTGCACGTTTGTGATTGGAGCCAAACTTTGTCTTAACGACCTCAAATATAAGTCATGAAAACAGTGTTTGCATTTCTTTGCCTCAGAATTCATGTGTTTATGCATAGCCCATATTACTAAAACATGAGATATTTAATTGTTTGGTGAAATAAAATTCTTTAACACTTATTTTATCAGCTCCATAAAATGACTCAGTAATAGACTCAGTTCATGAACAGGGCCGTGAGCCCATATATATATTGGGTTTATATAAATGCTGAAGAAAAAGACAACACTTTCAGGGATTATTATTTTTCGAGGCCTGCACAGGACATCACAAACACTGACTCAAATGTGTGTTTTGTTAATTGTTACTTCACATGAATATTTGAGCTTCACTGTGTACAATCACAAAGATACACAGATTCTTTTCAGCTTTTTGAGGGGAACAGTAAATTGTTTTACTCAAATCGTCTGGGTTTCCAAAAGAAAGACAGTCTGGAACTTATCATGTTCCAATATCTGACTTATTCAAATGTTGTGTGCAAACTTGAATGGACCACTTTTCTTCAGTAGTGAAACATGATGCTTTTCAACACGACAGAGTGTACGTAAGAATTAAAAATTGACATTTTTAAATGATTGGATGGAATTTTAAAACAATTTTTAATCTCAGTTTGCCTGCAAACATTCATGTTGATGACACAGGGAGGATTCAGAGTTGTTGCACTGCTTTACCACAGTGTACAAATGCTCCATGATAACTTTTGTATCATTCATTAACAACTAAATGTACTTCAAGTATCTAAAGAAAAATTAATCGGGTATGTGATTATGTTGTATACTTGGTTATCATTAATACAATATGTGCAATGAAGTGAAAAAAAAGTCCTTCTTAAAAGTGGAAGATCAGAAGTTGGGTAAGATAAACAACTGAAACTCATACAGCACTGTGGTTTCCACTTTCCATGATGTTTCCTGTTGCACAGCACACTTTGTTGGCAGCGGCTCTCCTGCACATGACTAACTGATGTGCTTCTTTCCTGCTCGTGTTGTTTCCTGATACTGCAGTTTACTGTGCTATCTTGGGATGAGCCTCGGAGTAGCACAGATGACATTACTGCACACATCATGCATCATCTCCTGCCAGCTCAGCGGGAGAGACCTAACCTCAGGTACAAGGTGACATGAAAAACTCACACAGTTACGTTTCTCTGGCGGGTCATCTGAGGATCTGTGCTACGAATTTCTCATCCTGTCTGTGAAGGGTTTTGCAGCTCAACCAGCAGACTGTTTATGTAGTAATGCAAAATGTTAACCAGGCTACTGCCCCTGGACACAGACACAGAAATTGAAGCCCTTTTCCAGAAGATAACTGCTGAAACAATCTGTAAGAGAGATGAGGCCTCCCTAAGAATTTAACAGCTAAAAAAGACTGGTGTTGTACCAGGCGGAAGATTTGCCACAATATGGCAACACAAACCTAAGAATTAACACCTTATGCCAGAAGTGGAAGTGATTTATTAATCAGTAATAGAACCAAAAATTACATCTAATAAACTGGCACCAACTATACATTAATAGTCATTTGAGTGATTTAGTCCGATATCCTGGCTTTTAGTTGTTTCTATAGTTCGAACTGGGCCACATTCAGACTGTCGCAGTGTCGCAGTATTTTTGCACAGTTGTATGCAAATCAAACTCATGTTTGCGCCTTTAAATGCAGCAATGTGTCACTCGAGACGTCCTCAGCTGAGTGGAGGTTTTGTCCAACTTGGGTCTTTGTCAAGTTTCTCATATTTAAATGTTCATTCTCAAAGCTCTGAATGCAGCAGTAATTGAGGTGGGGGCCTTCGTCAATAACTCCTCTCTGGAGGCAATATTATGGGTACCCTTTGTACAATATGGAGCATTGTGGTCCTCTCAGATAAATATAATTTAGTTGGAAATATTACAGTGGAAGGATTTGAAGATGAAATGATCTTTTTCCTGTCGGTGCATCTTCAGGTTACAGCCTTCAAATCATCCTGTAAGTTTCTCCTAATGCAGCCGAGGTATGGAGTCAACACCATAAAGGGGAAGCTTAGTTTCTGTATGTTTCAGTTGTGTGAAGACAGTGAGAGACAGTTTCCTATTAAAGTCTGCCGGACACATTGATCCTCAAACAGTCCCATGAGACTAGTCTCCATCCCGCCCACTTCAGATTCTTTCACAGGAAATCAACTCAAAAGCTTTTCTTTTTTTCCCCTCTGTGCTTCACCTCCCCCCACCTGCCCTCGTCTCACCCGGCTGAAGCATAAATTTGGCATATATTTGAACTGCTGATCGATGACGCCCATTGAGGAGGCTGTGTTGTTGTGACTTCCTGGTCTGCCGTAGAGTTGTACTGTATATCTGCACTAAGGAAATTATTGTCCTTCATATTTCTCTGAAGGACAGATGGTTTGCAATGAGATGGGAGGATTGGAGAAGGAACATTTTTTTGATAAATTGATGGGTGAAAACTTGAAAGTGAGGCCAAAAAACGCCCAAAACTAAATGTGATGTGGGAGAGACAGTGACTGGTCTGTGACTGAGCAGCAGGGTGAAGTGGCCCCTGCCCCCCCGAGGCTCCTGTCGATTCATCCTTCCGGCAGGAAGTGTGTGAGGATCAATAAGAAGCGAGGGTCTCCAGAGAAACACAGAGCAAGACACTTCCCTGGTCCAAACCTCTCATTATTTCATTTTAAAACTCCTTTTATTCTGGTTTTGAATTGTGACTAATAAGCTTAGAGGTTTTGGTCACTGATAATGAAGGTAATGAGGAAGACTCCTCAAATACCTTTTGGCTCTAATATCCAAATGGAAATAATTAAAAATCTTAATCTGTCGTTTGTTTGCAACAAGCTTTTTGTTTAAAGCTGTGTTTAAGTGGAAGCCACTGAAAAAAGTTATTAACCTTATACCTGCTATAAAAGAAAGAGTACAAATTAGTCAAGTCATTGATGGATCCCTCAATCAATAAACAGAATAAAAACAACAATAACAGAAACACAATCATGAATCTCGTTCAGTTAAACAATGAGAAAAATGTAATGCTGGAAAGCAAAGATAATGATAGTGATAAATCTAAAATAAAATACATATAAATAAAACAAAGTAGTATTGTAAAACCAGAAGTACAATGTTGGGTTTAAAAAAATAAAAAGAAACCAGAAACATAAGTAAGGTTGGCTAAAATAAATCAGCCTAGAAAAAAAGATACATACCAGAAAAAGGGCTTCAATTGTAAAAATAGACAGCTAAATCTGTCATCAGGCAGGCAGCTCACTGTTAGTACAGTTAAAAGGCCACAAACAGCTCGGTGAAAACTACAGTCTGATCATTATTGCTTCATTGTTGTCTGGATCACATACGTCACAAGAGGACGGTGAAATACTTGATAAAAACCGTTCTTAAATCAAACTTAATATTACTAATAATTATTGGTCTGTAAATGCGCGAGCAGTTATTCTAAAGTGCTTTGGCCTGTTTTCACGTCCTCATGAAAGGATTAACATTTCGTACTCCGCTCCCTTGTTGGATCTTACAAAACTGGAAACTTTTTAATCATGTGACTTCTGAGTAATCATTTGTTGACTGCTAATGATGACATGGACGGTTTGGAGATGTAAAACGTGAGAAAGGGGTTTTTGAAAGCATGATCACACTGTGGCTGGCGAAAGAAGCGCAAGTGAGGAGCTGGTTCAGAAGAAACAATGACCTTCCAGAGCAGTCTGTCCTCTCCCACTAACGCTTGTCTGTGCCTTGACCAGGTTATTATTTTAGCCTTTAACCCCGCTGTAAAGCTGCAGAGTCAATCCTCTCAGAGAGGATTATCATAAAGGTGTGCTACACTAGAATCTCTCACTGAGTGGTAAACATCAGTGAGCCACGTGAAAAGTCTCATTTGGCCTAAACACCACATATTCAACAGCCCAAGCCTCAGCTCTCATGTGGCAGCTATTGTTGTTTATTAGATTACAAAACTGAGCATCCCCTGTGATGTGAATAAACAGAAATCAATGACATACAAGTACGATTGAAATTGAGTAAAGAGTAACCCCAATTAAAACAACTTTCATTATTATAATAAATACTGCTATCTTTTTCTTAATTACAAAAAAAAAAAAAAAAGTAAAATATAAACAGACATCCTGTGCAAATAAAAATAAAAAATTTTGGCGGGTTGACAAATTCAGTGTGAACACAAAGCTTGAAGATCTGGATCATTTATAAACTATTTATTGTCATTTACGGTTGCAGACTTTCAGATAACTGCCAGATCTTTGCTCATTGTTCGTACTTTGAACAATCATTTTTACACGCTGACTTGCTTTCTCAAATCCATCACCTCTTAATCAGACCTGACAGACAAGACTGATAACAGAAATCATTTCATCAATCTTAAATATTGAATCAGAAGCTGGAGATTTGATGTAACAAATTTGTCAACAGTTTTCAGAAGACAGTCTGAAGGAAGACACAGGAGGAGAAGCACGACCTGTTCATTCATTAAGTACTATCAGTGTGTGTTTCAAAACAAGGGGCTTTTTAATCCAGCTGCATACACAATGAACACACAAACACACACCCACAGTGGACCTCTTGCCTTATGTGTATGGACTGATGGCAACAATAAAAGGGCGTGGCTCCTTTAAGGGCAGTCATGGTTAAATAGATCAGTGAAGCACAGACACACACACCCAGAGGCGGAAGCTGCGGTCGATTCAGACTAAAACACACAATATGCATGTACATGCATATCCCTGTAAAATAAAAGCGTTTAATCTGATGCTCACTGGTGACTCATCCATCAGAAAGCAATGAAACGATTTCACTTTAAAAATTTGCTATAAAGGTTTTTTTTTTCCTCCCTGATTGCTTCATTTGACTGAAACAATGCTGACTTCAATACATTTTCATTTCACGGCATCCTGTCTGTTCAGTGCTTTCAGTGACAAGTTAATAATTTTTTGATTGGATAAGATAAGATTGTTCAGTGTCACTAACAACATCAGATATTAATGAAGGAAATCAGAACAATGACAGTCATAGAAAAAAAACAGCTTGTCCTCCAATAAAACTCAATGAAAAAAGGCAAAAATAAGAGGACAAGATTTTGTGTTTTGGCCCGTTAATGGCAGCAGACAGAGGACCCAGAGACCTGAGACTCATCATCAGGTCTGTTTCATTTAGCTTCGATGTGAGACGACTTCTGTAAGAACAAAACGCAGTGATGAACTAGAAAGGCGTTAAAGTCAAACTTTGGCAAACAGACTGGCTGATCTGCTTTATTGTGAAAGCGTAGATCGGAAGTAGCGTGTGTCCTCAGTGTGTCGGGCTTGTCGGTGGCTGGTGGCCCCCTGAAGGTGCAGCAGCAGCAGCAGCAGCGGCTCAGAGGCGGCTGAGGGACGGAGGGATGGAGGCAGGCTCCACAGCAGAACCAGCGCCATGAACACAGTCCTGCATTGAGGTGAGAGACACGGTGTATTTGTCATTTAGCGCGTTAGATGGATTGCACAGATCCTGTAGCTGTGATGGGAAGAGAAGGGGGGTTGTTTTGGTGTTAAATCCCCCCCCCCCCCTCCCCGTTCAGCCTCCCACATGAAGCAGCTCAGGATCGGCTCATGGCTGGCAGCACGGACCAGAGACCGAGGATGAGGTTTCATTTGGGGGGGGGGGGGGGGTCCGATAATCCATTTAATAGCCCTGGAGGCAAGTGTGCTGAGTGGCGGGACACCTCGGAGGCCTGATGTGAGGACCATGACCCAGAATCCGGGTACCGGCTCCCATTCATTCCGTGTCTGTGGCCCCGGATCTGCCAGCCATTCAGCGGTCCCATTCATGAAGTCCTGCAGTAGGCTCTCTGTCGGCCTGCTATTGATTTCCTCTCATGTGTCTTTTTGTAGACATGAGACAGACAGTTCATCTGAAGCTTAATGAGAATGAAGCTAACAGTCAGAGGCTTCTCCACGCTGAAACTATGCAGTGATTTTATAGTTTTAAAGTGGAAACTGCTCATTCTTTTCTTCATCCTGTTGTTTTTGTTTTTTTTTTGTTCACATGCAGCTCTCGCGTGTGTGTAAATTTAAGCAGCATCCCTGTGAAATGAAAATTTCACAGGGATGCACCTAAAAGTTGAGCGTTTCACTGTCGAACAAGGTTCACAGATAGAAATGTGTGCAGGGACGAAATAACACAAATGCCTGTGTAATACACTCCATTACATCACCGTAGCAAATTCTGACTTTAAACCTAAAGCAGGTCTGCATTACACTGCATTTATTTCAATTAGTCGTATGCAGATATTGCTGTGGTTTTTCTGTGACCTCGCCAAAGGTAAGGCCTTATCTGTGGTATGTAGCCTCTTCTGTAAGTCTAACTAAGTTTTCTTGTCTGCAGTTGCAGATGCAAACTCCTCCAGCGATACAATGAAACCGATGTGTTCTGCAGGGAGTGGACAAAATAACAAACACATTTCAAAATGTCACGCGAGCAAATGCTTTGTGCAAAGCTGAATTAACACCTATTAGACATTGTCTTGCTGCTGTCTTGGTGTTTATTACAGCGCTGACACAGTAATGAAAATAAGGTAGTGCTGAAACAATTAGTCAGGAGAAACCAATCCAGCTTTCCTCTGGTTCGTATCATTGAACGTTACTTTGTTGACTGTTTGCCAGACTGGGCAAATATTTGTCGACTTGTGTGGGCCACCGGGAACTATTAACAAGTTTTTCTACGCAACGCTTTTTCTTTCACTTATTGCTTCTCACTGTTCGTGCATATCCGATTTTAAATCAGATTTTCTAATTAGACCACAAGTGATCCGTCTATTGATTATGTAGTCAATCAACAGAAAAATAATGAGCAACTGTTATTATGATGTATAGTCAAATTCACTTTCAAGCAAAAGTAGCAAAATCGACACTCCTTTATTTTGTGGATGAACTGTTTTTCTTTGTTTTAAATGATACCAAACTGAATATTTTTACCTGAAGAGATATCATCTTGGGCTTTTTCTTGCCTATTTTATGAAATTTTTAATTCTCTGCCCACCTGAGTATATGACAGGTGCATCGCAAGTCCTGCGTCTCTCCCTTAATGCTGCTTTATTTAATATTTTATAACATTTGGGCAGATAGATAGTAATTGATTGAAGAACTCTAAAAGAAAATAAAAGCTGTTAAGTGTGCTTGCTGTCTCGTTCACCCCTGTTGGTACTGTCATCAGGATATTTGTTGATTTATTTTTTACATCAGCTTCACTCCGTGGCACCAAATAAAAAAAAGCCCATCTATTCGAGTAAGTGACATACTTGCCGTTCGTACACATCTCTCAGAGAGGCCTGTGGTCATCTGTGAAATTAGTTAGAGCTGGTGGGTGAGAGACAGGAAATGGAAGTCAGTGGTGGTATGTGCGTCTCCCACGCACTCCGTCCTTTATCACCGGCTGCCATATGGACGCCTGCACTCGCTCAATATTTACATTGTCGCTGCTTGCCAGAGAAACTACGGGAGAGAGCGAGAGCGAGGAGAGCCCGTCAGTAGAGAACACGCTAATTAATGTGTTAAAAAAATCCTCGTGATGAGGCCGTGCTATCTGCAACATCACACGGGCCGGTGAGCACCCCTTGGCTTTGTTTGTGTCCAGGTTTAGTTTGAAGATCAGGAATTTTTGCCTCCCATGGCCTCAACATGTCTGGTTGGATATCTCTGGCTGCATCTGTCTGTGGCTACACACTCACTCACAGGTAGCTTCGTGCAGCTGGGTGTGTCAGTGTGTGGATTAGGACTGTGGGTCTGTCTGTGTCTCCTCTCTCTGGTGGTCCTGTGTCATTTTGATAAGAGACTCTACAGATGGCATTCAGTTGCAGTTGAGAGGAACAAGGTTATCAGAGCAGAGGTGAAAGGTCACTGACCAGCTGCTCTGAAGTTGACAGATCACAAAAGATGGAGATAGAAGTGGTTCAAAAGGTGGAGGTCTATTACTGCCGGCCCCATTTCTGCTCTTTTTCCTGCTACAGCGGTTGAGGCGTTTTCCCTCAATCTGCTGCTTTATCTCCAGTTTCTGTCTCCTGGGGTTGTTATCTTGTGTCTGCATCTCCTTCTGTTTTCCTCCCACAATCGTCCTTTTTTATTCAGTCATAGGTGGCTGGTTTACATAGTTACTATCTTTATTTCTTTGGCATCCTCATCCCCACCTACACACACACACACACACACACACACCTGGATGTCCATTGTGATAATCTCTCTCCAGCTTTTGTCAGTGTGACTTTTGTTTCTGTCTGCGTTCTACTTCTCTGCCTCTGGGCTGCAGATGGAGCCTTCATTTAGATTTCCGTTACATTAGATATAACATATTAAATATCAGAACAGACAATAGGGGTTCTATCTTACTCAGTACTGCACCTTGTCCCCCATCGCCTGGTGATTATTTTGTTGATTAATTAATTAATGGAGCCTACAGATATCCATTGTAGTTTCCTTAACTCCAGTCTCTCAAATGCAGATTTTCTTAAAGCACTGGCTTAAAACCCAGAAATTCTCAGTTCTACTGAAAGACTGGTGTTTTTCAGCTTTGCTTACAACATGAGAATGACTTAACATAACAATCCATCAACAGAAAATTGATGCAAACCAAATTTGAGTCAGTCATTTTTATTCTTTGGATTTGTCTACTAAATTACATCCGGTTTTAAATCACCTGATAGCAATACTGATGGATTAATTAAATTTAACAACAATTTATTATAATAAATGAATTATTGGTTGTTATTATTTTCTGCACATCAGCGAGTGAATTCAATGAAGAATAATTTCAGTATCATTTCGTTTAATACACAGCCGTACCTAATGGCTTTTTGTTTTGTTTTGTTTTCTCATCTGTGTCACAAACCCAAACAGACTTTTATGTCCTGCCATGTCTTCAGTCCACATCTAACTGGTGCAGTATTTACATCTCAGACAAGAACACATAATTAATGGATTCATGTAGCGTTGAAGATGTGTATGTGCACCTCTGTACTGTACTGAATGTGCAGCCAGCTGTGCGCCGTGCTGTGGAGCAGGCTAATCTTAGAAAACATGGCTGGGCCCAAACTCCCTGGGGTGGGAGCACAACATCACCAATCATCCTCATCAGCCAGTCACCGAGGGCGTGCTGCTGGCATGAACCCACTCACAGCGATGTGAGTGTGTGTAAAACTACATGTACAGTGTTTATCTCTATAAGTACATGGAGGTAAAGTATGCGTACACAGTTTTAAAAACACAAACTCTTCAACATCCGTTTTTCTTGGCCAGAAGAGCGTTTCCTCAGTGCCTCTATACTACTACCTACAACACCACAGAAATAACCAGACACATCTAATTTCTGGCCCTGGCAAAGTACATGCATTTTCCAGATCTTGGGTGAGTGTTTTGCAGCCATCTCCTTGTACAGCAAAGTCTTTTTCTTCCTCTCCCCGGTTGGTTTCCACTTACAGACAGAACTCCCAGCCGTCTGATAGAGATATCAGCCCTGATCCCCTGGGTGAGGTAAAGTGTGAGAGGGGGAGTGGTAGATTTTTACAACTGATAGGGACAGGAAGGAGAAAGGCTTCTGAGGCCCTCAAGGAGAGAGCTAAACATTTTAGATTCCCCTTGATGGGCCTGATGGGGAGAAAAATAAAAACAAGAAGGGGAGTTGGGGGATGTGTGAATCTGTGTGGTGTCTCTGCTCTCCCCCCTGTCTTCCACTGTGTCTCTCGTCCTTTATGTTCCCTTTATGCTTGTCTCTTCCACCTCCACACACTTGGTGATTGTTTTAGCAGCTGGTGTATTGAGCAAAAACATGCCCCCCTCCAGTAATGGAAGAGCCACTCAGATCTGTTACCTAAGTAAAAGATCTAAAGCAACAAAGAAAACTCATTTACTTCAGTAAAATCTCAGAAGTATTAAGACTAACGTGCAATTGTGGCTGCAAAACAATGTGAAGGATGATAGTGGTAAACTTGCATCTCCTAAATCTGCTGCTCGGCCTCATGGAGCTTTCTGGTGAGCTTCAGCTTACAGTTGAATTGTTTTCACCACAACTTAACCTGTCCAGCACCAAACATCAGACCTACATGGCAGTGACCAGCTGCTGAACATAATGGAACATTATAAGAGTTGGTAGGGACCAAAGATAGAGCTAAAAGTCTTATATTCATCACCCCATTTCTTCATGTCTGATGGTTGCAAGCTATTAAAAAATCAGTTGTTACAGGTTTAAAGTTTTGTTAATATGTGACTATTAACAGACAAATGAAAGTTAGTTATAGGGAGCTACCAGCCAGTAATGGTCTGCCTTATACAAACTTTATATTCTGACAATTTCAATTTAAAAAAATCGTATGTCAGAGAAATGTTCAGTAGATCATGGTGAAGCTCTAAAGTGCTTCATGTCATTTAAGTATAGTTTATTAAAGTAAGTCTACTCAGCTACTTTTGACCACAGCCTGTATTGTCTCACCCCATTTTCTCTCCTCCATTATTTCAGCACACAAAGGTTTTGTTTTCAATGTCTCTGCTGATCATTTGCTGCTGTGTGCTTGGCAGTATGTAGTCTGCGTCAGTCTGCTGAGCCCCAGAAAATCCAAACGCTGTTCACTTCCTCCTGGATCTCATGGCTTGAGTTTCATGCTGTCTGTGAGTAAATGTGAATGTGTGTGTGGGTGTGGTGTACAGTCATTTCAGTATCCTTGAGAGAGGCACATCCTCATCTTTGTGGAAGGGCAGGAGTTTGAGAAGTGCACCTCACTGTGTGCTGTTGTTTTTCTGCTGAATGAGTGGAAAGTTGGCCCAGTGCAGGTTTTTAAATAGCTGGATGGGTATTGACTTCCCTGCAGCCAGCACACAGGCTCTCTCTCACACACACACACACACACACACACACACACACACACACACACACAAGTTACAAGGGAAGGAAGTGAGATAATTATTAAACAACACTTGGTGGTTAGCAGATTATCTTGGACATCGTGTGTAGCTTGAGTGAATAATGGATTGATGTTTGGATAAATGAAGTGATGTCTTCAGGAATGACAACACAAAGTTATCTCACCCATATTTCCATACGTTTGTCAACTTAATACCACTTTCTAACATCACATATGGGTTCTGTCATAAGCCATGAGTTTTGCTGCTACAAACACCATCATTAATTCAGGAGTCGTGATACTCATACTCATTTTTTCCCCAAAAGATAAGCAGACCATGGAGACAAAAAAGGACCAAAATCCATTGGTATAATTTACCTTCTGTCTGAATTGGTACAGGTAAAATCTGTTCTTTGACATTTCCATGAACCACTTTTAGGTTTGGAAATTTTGAAAAATCTTTCAAGTTCACAATTCAGACAAAAAAAATCTAA
Source organism: Echeneis naucrates (assembly GCF_900963305.1). Taxonomy (NCBI): domain Eukaryota; kingdom Metazoa; phylum Chordata; class Actinopteri; order Carangiformes; family Echeneidae; genus Echeneis; species Echeneis naucrates. The sequence goes on along the minus strand of NC_042523.1, from coordinate 12,179,284 downwards.
TTTAAAGTGTTTAGGGTTGTGGTTTACAGAATTTATCGGTCTTAAATTGTGCCACAAACATGAACTAAGCTACGAGGCTTGATTGCTCCTGGTTGGTATAGCAAGTTTCAATTTAGCTTCATATTAACTATTTATACATGGGACTCAATATTCCTAACCTAAAAGTAAAAGAAGCTTACTTAGCAAACTGTCAAATTTTTCTTTTAAGAAATTTTAAAGTTGACTGTAATTTTTAGCTCAAACTACCTTACAACATAAATCTGATTCTGTAAATCATCCAGAGTACTTTACACTTCAGCGCCATGAAGTTTGTGGCATTTGAACTTTGCAATAATGTGTCCATTTGCTCATAAGATTCACATCCTCACCTTAATTTGCATTCAAACAACCAATCAAATGTACTAGTTTTATAACTAGTCTTTCTGTCTTTCTTTCTGGTGTAAGTGAAAACAGGCACATAATGTCCATCATCTTATATCTGAAAGCTGTCTAGATGTTTCCTTGCGTCGTGGTGACAGATTCTGTAAGGGCTCCCATCAAGGGGCGAAAACAACACAACCTGCTTCACTGTTCATGCAGCTAAAGGGCTGATAGAATCCTGGAAATGTCTTGTGTCCAATGAAAACATTTGATTTGAGACCCCCACCCAAAACAAACCACACACTTCTTCTCACCATATGAATTTAAAGGGCAAAGTGAAGCTAAATGATCCCAGTATTGGCATTTGACATTCCTCAAGTAGAGCCATCCAGATTCCTTACTTCCTAATCCCACACTTTACTTTCCCATCTCACCATCCATGAAAACATGCCTCTGAAATTCAGGTCTCAGCATCCAAGAGTCTCTCTCCCTTTTTGTAAGATGAGCTAAGTGATGGTCTCTCAGAGAGCTGGCTCTTTCCCTTATCATATCCTCTCTTTCTAATCTGGCATAATGTTTGTTTCAGGTTTGTGGGAGAGGGAAAGAAAGAGAGCCGAGAGAGAGTGGTTTGTAGTTGAATGTGCATGTCAAACTTAATTCCAGTGGAGAGTTTTTTGAGCTGATCCTTTATGAAAAGACATCCCACACTGATGCTTTTGAAAATGACATTAAAGCTGCTTGCACGAGGCGAGAAATTCCAGGAAACTCTGCAGCGCAAATGTATTCAAGTATAAATTATTTGGTTAAAGAGAAAGCAAATAAAATTTGAATGCATATTATGAGTGAACTGCCAAGAGAAGGGCAGCAGCTCAGAGAATATGCTTTCACGGCTTGGGGGAGAGTTGGCCATCTCTGTGCGATCGTAGCCCAGCCGGCCCACTCAGACGATCTCCTTTTATCTGGACGATTTACAGACAACCATAATCAAAACAACATGTGTTTGATTGTTTGACGCCATTCCCTGATGCCGTATTAATCACTGATGTGATGCGCAATAGAGCCGGAGAGAGAGGGAGAGAGGGAGGAGGAGGGTTAAAACTGTGCTGTGATGCTGCTCCTGAGACTGTGGCAAACCAGAGTGCAAAGAGTATTATCATTGATGTGATGTAGTTTGGCTCAAGCGAAGAGAGGGATGCAGAGCTGAGTCATGCAGGCACACACATACTGAGAAGAGAGCAGGAAGATAAAAGCATGAATGGAAGAGGCACAACTACAGCCTCAGATACAGTATGTACAAATTATTTAGAGAAACAATGGGGGCGATAGATTAGAGGGGCCACGTAATCAGTTTGTGCTTCATCGAAGCTGCTATGAACTCGCTCTGACCGAGAATTCAGATCGGTGCTTGTCAGAAACGATCAACTGGTAACTGGAGGATGTCTTTCTGCAGGATTTCACTCTGAACTATTGTCACATTGAATCTGTTGAGTCATTTTTTTAAACCTTTAATAACATGCCAATCCTGTTCACAATCTTCTGATGACAAGTTTTCAAATTTGCCTTCAGAAATTCCCACCACAAAGAAATAGGATGACTTGCACTGGTTATGTCACAAAGGAGGTGACTCCAGAGCCTTTGGGTGTAGCTGCTCATGTTTTGCTGGTGTCGTTCCCAGTAAGGGGTTACACGTACGCACTGTAATAACACTGTGCTCCTCCTCCTCTTCTCCAGCCTCTCCTCGGTGGGTTGGCATGGCCCAGTGATGAACGGAGCGGTGGTGCCCGGTAGCCCGGAGCTCTCCTCCTCATGCCCACTGCCTGACTGGCGAGAGTTCTGTGAGCTCCATGCTCGAGCCTCCGCTGCTGACTTTGCTGACAAGTTCCAGCGCTTCCTGTCAGAGAACCCGTGCTACAACTCGCCCGGCGCCGATGCCAGCTTCTCGCAGCACTTTGCCCAACACTTCTTAGAGTGCTTCTCTGCAGCACTGACACAGGCTCGGGAGAACCAGGCGTCCTCGCCGGGGGAAGACGGCTCCAACACTGCACCTAAGTACAGCATTGTTCCTTTCCTGGGCATCCAGGGCTGCCCGCTGTCCTACGGTCACGACCTGTACCAGAGACGCAAAGACGCCGGGGCTTCAAGTGAATCCCTGGACAGTATGGACAGTGGAGGGGGAGGGATAGATGGGGGAGGCAGTACTACCACCGCCTCCCGAGGCCCCCAGACAGCCCACAAGGTGTCTGCTTTGGGACAGTCCCGCAGCTCAGAGGACGTTTCAGTCAGCCACCCAAAGGCTCGCTTCAAGAAGGGCTTCTCCCTGAGGAACATGAGCCTGTGTGTTGTGGATGGGGTGAAGGAGATGTGGCACCGGCGGGCCTCGCCTGAGCCTGACGCTCCGTCTGGAACCAGGAAAGTTAATGGGGGAGTGGGAGGAGGAGGGGAGGCTGCAGCAGGAGAAAAATGGTCCCAGAAGCTTAGGCTTCCCAGGGGTTCCCAGGGCCACAAGGCTGAGCTGCTGGAAATCCAGAGGGAGGGAGCGCTGAGGTACATGGTGGCTGACGACACTAACTGCATGGGTGCTGCACAGTGGCAAAAGTGCCGCCTGCTGCTGAGGAAGATGAAGAGAGAGGAAGGAGGGGAGAGGTTCCTGCTGGAGTTCTATGTTCCCCCGAAGGTACACAAACACACACACAAACATAGAACAGCTGGGCAGTGGAACGAGCAAAGCTGATCAATTTGTTCATCATTTTATTGATTGCTTTACAAAATGTCTAAATTAGTGTCCGGTGTTCCTGTGTGTCATGTTTGTGTCATGATGACTCATTGTCCCACTGTGACTATGCTGCATTTGTGTCACTGTCATGACTCCTTGGTCTGTCCAATGTCAGGAAAGTCAGGCCTTACCAGACTCAACAGGACCCCAGCTGTTAGTCCTGTCTTTGGTTAATATTTCATTAAGTTTTTTTGCAAACCCATACATCAAACACTGGCTCTAACTGCCCATTGAAAACATTTTCCCATTGACTTTACAAAAAAAAAAAAAAAAAAGTTTCATGTCAATGTCATCACTTTTCACCAAATCAAATCGTTTCAAGTTTATGCGAGACAATAACTGCGTTGAGCCTCTGTGTAAAAGCACGAGCACGTACACATTTCACACACACGCATGCATGCACGCTTCACATTTGCCTGTTTGAGATTTCCAGATCATTGCCCCTGACCTTAAGGGGGCTGTGAGGCTGTGCAGCTGAGTGTGTGTAAATCTGCCACTGTCCTTTGATCGTGGCTGGTGGGAATGTGGGGATAGGCGTGCGGAGAGGGGGAGGGTGGTATGGAGGGTAAGTGGCAGATGCGTGAGGAGGGGGTGAAGGAGTTGCTTGAGAAAGCCAGAGATGGTTGTGAGAGAGGGCGTAGATTTGCATAGATTTCTGTCACGATAAAGTTTCACTTCCATGTGCAAAAAATAAACATTGATTGCTGGCAAACTGGCTGCAGTGAGACAGAAGTGAAATAGTTTTGTGGGACACCCAGTGAGTATCAACATATGAAATGAGACTTCATAATTGTGGCTCAACAATTTCATATGTTATGTTCCATTAATATCATGAGAGGCTTCAGAGCTACAGTCACATCCTTGATGACACATTAATTAAACACATACATCTCGACGGGCCTGCCCTGCAGACTCTCTGAGTTGTTTTATCACTGCTATCCTATTCAGATCTTACAAATCATAACAGTGCGAAGTCAACAGTGTTGGAAAGATGAAGTGACTCATAAAATCTCACTCCTGCCTGCTCTTGGCTGCCTGGCTCTGACTCTGGCTCTGTGTCTGTCAGGGTTATCAATCTGCTGGCTGCTCTGTGTGGCAGAGGCAGCACACTGCAGCATGCATTATGACACAGCACAATATCAGACAGCGTTAAACAATTGGCTTTAAATACAATCTTGTAAAACAGTCTGAAACCCCAGGTCTCATTTTGCTGTTTGTTGTCTCACATTAGCATGAATTAGCGCGGATGTTAAAATAATACTGTGATCATGTCAGTGTCACATCATTTTTTTGTGAGGGGAAAAGAAATTTTGAGAAAATGTCACAGCTCATAATTTTTTAACTCCGGTGGTCACTGTGATCAGAGTTCATTCTCTCCACAACAACCAAACAGTTGTCTCTCAATCTGATGAGTTAGCAGCTTCACTTATTTAAAGGGAAGATTGACCTAAAGAGGAAAAGTATCTAACAATGTCAGTCGTTTTGGTTTTATATGCTGCGGTTTTCAGATAGCCATCTCTCATTTTTTCTCATTTGCACTGAAATATACATGTTTAAGCAGCACTATACAATATTTTCATATACAATGGGAAAGGGGTCACCTGCAGTGATTAACCTCCATCAGTCTAACAGCTCTCATCGGTACAGTCTCCAGACTCACTCTGTGCTGCCTGTCCAGCTTCAGACATGAGAACGTAGTTGAAGCTATAGCAAGTAAAGAGGCAGCAATATCAGAGGAAAAAGAGACTGAACATTGAGGTTTCTTAATTGATCTTAGTCTTCATAGCCACACTGGACAAATTAAATCAAAACAGTCTGTTTGACTAGATCGAAGGAGGCACAGCGAGGAATGTGATTTTTGTAATCTGGGTGCAGCAAAATTATCATTATAAAGAAAGTTCACCACAAACATCCATCTATTATCTGTACCACTTACCCATGAAGGGTTACTGGGGGGCTGGAGCCAAACCCAGCCCACACTGGGCGAGGGCGATGTACACCCTGGAGAGGCTGACATGTGGAGGCAATGAATCAATCCTACAGCAACTGGGAGCCAGCAGTTAAACCAAACCTGCATGCCTTTGGACTTTGGGAGTACGCAGGAGCACGCAGAGTAAATCCATGCAGGCTCAGGGAGAACATGCAAGAGAAAGGCCTTTCAGTGCAAACCATTGAACCGCGACCATCTTGAGGACCTTTCGTCTTTGCTCACAGCTAACATTATCTCCACACTTGCAAGACATTCACTTTGTTCAAATACACATAAACATACTGGTTTTCATCGACCGAACACTGACATCGAGCTCATGCTGCTCACAATAGAGAGGTACAGGAAATGGTCAAATGGTCCAGTACAGGAAGTGGCTTTTGACATCTGATCCAGAAAAGCTTTGTGGGCGTGGAAGGCAGCGGGCTGTGCTGGCAGATCAGGATGGGAACAGTGTTACTCCAGACAGATCAGCTGATAAGCCTCTGCCAGACCATCAGTCACCCTCTCCTGACACACACAAAAATAAATAGGTACACACACACACACACACAGAGCTCACTGCCTCAAACAGACTCTTTGGATCTGTTAAGATTGTGGCCTGGATCCAACTCTCTGCAAAGGGCAAACTGAGGCCAGGTTGTTTTCTGTATTCACCCTCTTATAAACTCCTCATGTTTTCTGTTTGTTAGCCAGTTGCCAGGAGTAATCTCTGAGAGATGCTGAGAGAAATAAAATACAGAGCAGTGGAGTTATTTTTTTAAACAGTTGTGCCATCATTAAACTTTTACCAGCTCTTTTAATTTTGGCTTTATGCTATTTGGGTGACTTATTTATACTCAGGAGATAGGAGGTGTAGTTACTCACAGCTAAGGCCATGTCAGTAATTCAGACTGCCATTTCCCCTTAATTATCATGTGTGGCAGAGAATTTTGAGGTTTGAGAAAAGTTAGGCGTGTTTCACGTTAAAGATTTTCTAAATAAATAGACGTAGCATTTAAACTTATACCACTAACTTAAAACTCCACATAAAGCTTTAAGTAGTAAAACATAAAGTTTCTATTTTTGCAAGTGGTGCAATCACTTTCAGAGGACTGTATTTTGGTGAAGCCACCCAGATGGTGGATTTTTCTTTGTTTTCTGGAGCATAAAGGATAAAAACAGTGTTGTTAACCAATTTATAACATTGTGGGGTTTCTCGGTCCGCTGTGATCTGCAAGAACTAGGCAACAGTGTTTTTAGCCTGATGACCCCAGTTCAAATTAAACATTTCATTACATTATTTCTTGACCTTATTTGAGCCTTATTTTGAGCCATATTGTGTTGTGGTGGAATTCATCTTAAGACTTTAGTGACCAATAATGCAGCATATGACAGTGGTGAATGCCCGTCTTACACACTGTGGTTAATATCAGCTCTTCTGTGACCGTGTCCATTTTGCTTCTAGTCCTCAAAGCCCAAAGTAAGCATCCCTCTCTCAGCCATCGTGGAGGTGAGGACCACCATGCCACTGGAGATGCCTGACAAGGACAACACTTTTGTTCTGAAGGTAGGAACATTGCGACATTTTCACAGTATCGAGGACAGAGCCCAAAAACTTGATTATAGTTTTATGAAAAAAACAATTTGCTTGTAAGTGAGCCAGCTTGCACCCTTGCCCAGTTAAAACTGGGTTGCCTTGTTCCGCTCCCTGGTCTGATCCTTCAACTGGAATTCAGTGTGTGATCGGAGTTCTTGGCTGCTTCCACAGGTGGAAAATGGGGGAGAGTACATCCTGGAAACCATCGACTCGTTGCAGAAAAACTCCTGGGTTGCTGACATCCAGGACTGCACAGACCCAGGGTAAACCACCAGATAAATATTTGCCATTGCCTGAAGAAGGAGAGAGGGGGCAAGTGTGGATGAGAAGGAGGGCACACGGTCATTAATCATCACATTAGTGGAGTTTTTGACACATTGCTTTAGCACCGATAATTCCTCCTTATTTGCCAGAGTTCATGGATGTTCTCCAGGGAATCATTTGTGTCCATGTTTGTAGGATGATGACGTGTGTGTAGAGTTTTGTGTTACATTCTTGAGGCTCTCCTGACTGTTTGTGTACAGGGACAGTGGTGATGACATCGAGCTGGCATCCTGTCCTCATGGCCAGGCCTCCAAAGAATGCTCCATGGTGGCCTCTTGCAGCTGTGAGCTGCTGTCTGAGGGTGAGCAAAGACTCTTGTTGTTATTTTGCAGGACTCACTTTTAAACAACTATCTAAGGAATGTATCCATTTTTTTTAGGTGTGTATCGTGCTCCAGAGAGGTCATGTCCTGCAACAGCTGAGCATTACAGTGCCCCCTCAGTCCGTTGCAGGGAACCCCCCTTCACACAGCACCCATCTCACATGCCTTTAGAGCGCTTCCTTCAGTCCCCAGAGGCCCAGAGTTCCAGCTCTTCTTCTGGTGATAATTCATACATTTGTTTTTCTCTTCAGATAAATAGTGCCTAAGATGCATAGCATGAAAATAAAAACACAAACGTGTTGACTCTGCTCAGGTGGCAGTGAAGGAGCCAAAGACTCAGATGGCAATGCCAGCTTGGCTGGTTACCCATGGTTCCATGGTACGCTGTCTCGTGTGCGTGCAGCTCAGCTGGTGCTTGCTGGCGGGGCCAGGAGCCACGGGCTGTTTGTGATTCGTCAGAGCGAGACCCGGCCAGGCGAGTACGTGCTCACCTTCAACTTCCAGGGCAAAGCCAAGGTGAGTTGATGAGGCAGTTAAGGCATTTATATGTGTCCTCAAAGACTGAGTGTGAGTACATGAAAACAGGCAAGGTTCTTACAGCTCAGATGTTGGAATTACAAATGTTTATTCATTTTACTCAATATACATCTGAAAACAATGAAATTGTTGCTGATTTAGAAAATATTGCAACAACTTGTGGTTTCTGCAATAGAATACATTAATCTGTCCTCCCTGCTGCAGTCTTGCTCTGCAGCAGCATTAAATTCACTTAGGCTTGTTCTCTTGATATTTGGGATGTAGCCACTGCAGCTCACAGCAAGGCCGAGTTGTTTTGGCCCTGGAAAAGATGTGGTAATGTCAATGTTTTGTGTTCCCTCATGTAACTTGATCACTGCACATCACATCCTGCCAGCCGGCAGCGTTGAGGAAGTGTCAGCTGCCGCCTCTTCCTCTGGTGTCAGCCTTGGCATTCTTGTCGCTCCGTTCCCACAGCAAGACGCCTCCCAGATAAAGTCCTGACCTCTGTCTTTGTCTGTATCAAGTGTTCACTGTTTTCACATGGCAATCCTGTCTTTCTCCCTTTCTTTCCCCTCTTTTACCTTTCCCCGTTCCTCTGAACCCCAAACTTTTCCCTCCCTCCCTCCACCCACTCTCGCTTCCTTCTGCTTCTCAGCATTTACGCTTGTCTGTGAATGAAAATGGGCAGTGCCACGTCCATCACTTATGGTTCCACACTGTGTCGGACATGCTGAGACACTTCCATGCTCACCCCATACCGCTTGAATCCGGAGGTTCTGCTGACATCACATTGCGTTCTTATGTACAGGTGCAGAGAAGCTCCACAACAGGTAAACAACACTAAAACTCCTCCCCTATAAACTTGAAGCCATTCATACAATTAGTGTTTTCACAGTTGCAGGTGAGGTCGGCTATGTGGACAAAGTTAAAGATCCTCAACATTGAACATGAACAGGAAATTACAAGGTCCTAAAAGCTCATCTATTAATAAAGATGGTAGAGCTGTAAGAAATGTTTGTTCTTTGTGGCACAAACATTTCTTTTTTGGACAGACTGATTGAAAGAAACACTGTCATTCTCCACAAACATATCTATGCCATTTCTCTTCCTTTTTATAAATGTTTCTCCAACAAGCTAACATCAGCAGATATGCTGAATATGTCCACCTCTGATCACAGTGTTTTCAGTTGGTTGTGACAGTTAATTTTAGGAAGTATTTAAAAAATGGCTGTTGTGACTTATTAACGTAAAACAGAGGTTTGTCCTTACAGCCTTACAGATGGAAGAAGCTTTGCTAAAACTCACTGAACCTCACCCCCCTCTTCCACCATACCAACACTGCTCCTGCCCTCTGCTCTGCTGGCATGGGATGAATGCCCTCCTGTACAGGAGAGTGAGGGAGCGATTATACTGCAGGAGTTTTGCATGCAGGCCCAGACTCTGGGCCTCCCCAACCCACCCTTGTCATCACAAAGAAGTCTTCTGTTTTCCAAAATGCTGGACCTACACACTCATACACTCACTCACATGCTCATAGAGTGAGGTTTTGATTCAGGGCGTAAAAGGTTTTACTGATACACTGGTCAGGCATGTCTTTGGCACCAGTGTTGTCGGTGTTATTGCCCACCAAGAGAAAGGATAATTAAGGAGGCCCACACTGCCTGTGTTTACATGCTGCTCTGTGAAGGAACTTGTGCTCACAGCTTTCCAATGAAAACAAGTATCAGCAGAACAGATTCATATGTCTATCCATTAAAAAATGTCCTTTTTCCCAACTCCAGATGCGACCGTGCCTCCAGTCCTCACTCCACCCAGGGATGCAGGCTGCCGGACAGACTCAGCCCAGCCAGCCCTCCACCCTCCTGGGATCACATCACCTGCAGCGCCTCCTTCTGATGCCCCGCTCTCCTCAAGTACCTCCTCTTCACCCACTGCGCTCCCCCCCCTCTCCCGCAGTGATCCAGGTACAGGAGGAGTAGTTGGGGGTTTACAGAGTCGAAGCAACAGCTCTGAGCGGCTGCTGGAGGCCTCTAGTGGTGCATCTGAGGACTACCACGACCCTGATGGGACGCGCAGGGCTCGAGCTGTGGAGAACCAGTACTCTTTCTACTAAACTCAGTCATGTATTTTCGGAACTGAATGAGATTCGGAAAGTTGGAGGTGGCATAGGACACTCTGCGGATGATAAAAATGGTCCAAATCTCTGGATCATTCATTGTTTAGTTTGCTTTCATATCAAGACAATTTCCTGTTCTCTGATTTGGGAAAGGAGGTGAGATCATTTGTCCACACTACTAAATCCCTCAGGCTCTTTGTTTCAAGTTTTGTTGTCAAGGATGTGAGTAAACAGACACGCACAGATTCATAGGTAGGCAAGGAGAGGTTGAGATGGAAAAGAAGATTAGATGTAAATTAGTGTAGGTGGAGAAAGCAAGAGGAAGTCATCAGTTGGAGTCATGTTGCTTTGATTCACATCTTTTGGCCGCTTCCTGTTCACCCTTGCACACAGTTCCCTGGGAGCAGAGCCTGTATCACAACCCCAGCAAGGGACTGACAGTTTGAATTGACCCTGTAGAAACAGTCCTTCCCATCAGAGCTCCTCCAAGCTCCTGAGAGCATCCCATCAATGTTTGTAAAGCTGCTTTGAGTCTGTCCCGGATATCCTCACTGTCCCTGCGGGGTCTCTGACCTACACTAACATCACTGCAGCAGTCGTGGGTGTGTTAGTGTTAGCCCAGAGATGTTTTTCTTAAATATGTACAGCCGAAAGGGTCTCAGTGCCTGATTGTTACTTTGGACTTGAACGGACTGCTGCCTTTAGCGTTGAGGAGGATATTGACATACTCACAAAAACACAAAAATGAAATGCAGCTGATTAATCTGCTATTGGTTTCTCCTTAAAGCATACTGAACATGCATATCTCTACCTACTGAACAGTTTTTGTTTTTGGTTTTTTTGGTCAGTTTTATCGATGGCTGCAGCAGACACACAGGTGGTCACGTGTTGTGTTACAAATAACCTTGAAAATATTGAAATTGATGATAACAAATGGAACGCTCAGTTTCCACTATTTGCAGGGTGGCTCCCATTTTGCTGTCTTACTGGGTTATTTCTATGAGTGTGTGATGGTGTATTAGAGTCCAAATGTTTTTCAATGATTGATGTGCTAAAGTAGTGTTTCTAAAACATGGTTTTCAGGATCCCTCCGTCTGGTGCTGGTTGTGTATTCAAGCTCATCATATCCATAGCCTGTAGATTAGATATGCTGTTCATGTAGGAGTTCACTTTGAAGTAACGCCTTGAAGATATTATTACACCAAAACCAGCAGGGGGAGGGACTTGGGACTTGTTTTTTAGAAAGGTGGCAGTATTGTGTACTGTCTGTGTAGCCCACAGGTGAACTTGTAGGTCTAGATGGCCATGCTTGAGTAATGCACTTTTGCTGACACAGAACCCAGATTTTTATGATAGTAAATCAAAAGAACCCAGATTTTTATGATAGTAAATCAAAAGAAAACCTCGTTTTCACCCTATACGATATTCACAATTGTAGGAATAGATGTCTTAATATTAGGCAGTGAAAATGAAACATTGAAGGAAAATGTAAACATCCATCAATCCATCTTCTACTGCTTTTCCATTTCCATGTCACGGGGGGTGCCGGAGCCAATCCCAGCTCGCACTGGGTGAGGGCGGGGTCACCCTGGACAGGTCAGCAGTCCATCACAGGGCCAACACACAGAGACACACAGAGACCAACAACCACTCACACTCACACTCAGACCTACAGACAGTAATTAACCCAAACATGATGTCTTTGGACGGTGGGAGGAAACCAACACAGGCACAGGGAGAACATGAAAACTCCAGACAGAAACTGCTTATTGCGGGGAGACAGCGCTAACCACTATGCTGCCGTGCTGGAAAATAACAACATGAAAACATTTTGAAGTGAAAAAAAAAAAAGATAAAAATCGATTAAAATCGATTTCAAATGTGACAAATATGAAACTACACTACCAGTCAAAAGACACACTTGGACACACTTTTCTGTTCATTTGAATAAGAATATCTTTTTTTAAAATGGTAATTCGATATTTGCAAAGATTAAATAAACAAGACATTGACATAAATGAGCTGCTATCAGTTTCTGACTTAGTCTTAATGCTAAGCTTAAGATTTAATGCTAAGCTAAATCAGGTGCTATCAGTAACTCCCCCTTTGGTGTAGAGAACAAGAACAATCATTGTACCAAAAATGTTGAAATTTTCTTTTAATGCATGTTAAACGCATTGGAAAACAGCATAGCAACAGCAAGCGGCTACTTTATTTTGAACATATTCAGCAAGTTTCTTCAGTTCGATTAAACATATCAAGACCCAGAATCTGTCTGGTCAAGCATGGCCATTTAGTGTCGTCGGGGAAAGGTCAGTTTCAGTCAAGGAGCGGATAGAGCAGTTCATGTGCCAACTTGAATCCTATTTTTGAAACGTATTTATTCCTCAGCCGTTGTAAATTACATTTTTCCTATTGAGTCTTATTTATGTACAATTGATTGATTCTTCTTGATGAAACATCCTCAGTGGAACACGTCCGTGCAACAGCCCTTTTCACATATCACAGATTTGCTCATGTCTTTTTTATTTTCGTAGCACTTCTCAAGGCTGAACTTTCTGTTGTCTGACTGAGTTTTGAAGAGTCTGTGCAATTTTGTACAAAGTGATGTACTTGACATACTACTTTATATTTCTGTGAATAAAATGTGAACAAACTATTGCACAACTGATTTCTAGTTATCTGCTCTTTATTATCATAGCCTGAGGGTTCAGGCTGAAATGGTGGTCATTTAAGTCGAGTGCTTTAGTGTTGCAAACAGTCATAACTCTTTAGACCTAAAATTGTCCTCCAATCAGTCGTCTTCATTAATGGAAGTGAAACATGACATGTTAGCTGGTTTTCCACTGTTTCAAGTTGAGTTGCATACAACGCAGTCAGCCAAGGTTCCTCAATTATGCGCTAATGTTACAACACTTATGAATTTAGTGTTATTTCAAAGAGAGACACAGACAGAGTCAGATTTAAAGATTATAGTTTGATTCGTATTGACAACTTCAGTCAGTTTAAAAGACATGGTCAACATAATTCTGGACATTGACGTGGATACATGTTTCTAATGTGTTACTTTTTCAGGAAAACTGGACCGCAAACACACTGTCAACCACAGTATGAGATGCATCAGTGTTCCCTCATGCCTCCAGCAGTAACGCAGAGATCATGTTGCTGTGAATGGATGCCCTCTACAGGGAAGTTATTCTAACACTGCAGAAAAGAAATCCTGGGTAAAAGCAACTATATAATAACATTGTCAATAAATAAATTATTATATTTGCTCAATAACATTTCCATGTCACAAGCAATTTCAAAATTCTTAATAACACATCAAATGTGACGTGGTAGCTTGTATGTACATTATATACACACGCACAAAAAAAAAAAAGAAACTTATTCAAGTGTATTGATCTAATAATAGAAAAATATCTCCTTTCCATTCCATTACAGTAGCAGTGTGTCAGGGAATAAGTAGGAGAACTGGGAGAAGTTCGATATGGAAGCTGCTAAAGAAAAGCTGTAACTCTGGAAGAGATGCATTTGAATTGTCAAACAACACTGAAGCCTGAAACAGATTAAAATAAACTTCACAATACATGTGCTTTGATTTTTCCAGTAAGTTTTATGAAGATCAAAAACATATCTCAATTTTACTAATTTCTTTTTGAGAGCACCTCATAAATGGGCCATTTAACCCTTTGACACCAGTGTAATGTTTCTAGTCCCAGCATTAAAACATTTTTTACTGCTGAAAATGCATGAGTACAGTTTTAAACATGCATGGAAAAAGGTGGAAACTGCAACCAAGTTATATTTGCCTCCTGACAAAAAACAACTGAAAGAAACACTATTTAACAAGAATCCCTGAGAAAAACATTACCTGAACCTGGTGCTGTTTTCTTTTCTGAACCAATGTGTCTGCTTTTATCTTCTATTATTCCTGTTCCTTTAATGTTCTGTTCCTTTGCTTATGCCTGCAACATACTGAACTAATACGCTTCAACTGTAACAAACTGTGCAACACATGAAAAACCATTTGAGGTAGCACCCCAGCCCCGGCCCTCACTCCGTCATAACATATGGACACATATCTTCTGGTTCAGGGCTTATGGACACTCAGAAGCATCAGCCCTGCCATGGCCATCAGCATCCCCACAGTCATCTCCATCATTTTGCCGTGCCACCAGCGTTTCAGATGCTCTCTCTGCCTCTGCTGCATTTGCTCCTTTCTGGCTTTCATTTCCCTCTCTCTCTGTAGCTGCTCCCCATAGTGAGCACGATAAAAGGCATCGAAATCAAACATGGGCCTCCCCCCAACTTTGGAGTACTGCCTGGGTCTTTGTTGATGGTGCTTCTGTGGGGAGCCTGGGGATCTGCTTGTGGTGTCTTTGGAGGATGGTCTTCCTGCACTTTGGATGTCCGACTGGCTCAGGATGCCTCTGTCGTACTTCCTCCTCAGGCTGATGTTTCCCAGGATGGTGTAAGCCTCGCTGATCTCAGAGAAGCGCTGGCTGGCCTCCTTGCTCCCTGGGTTCTTGTCAGGGTGGTAAATAAAGGACTGCTTGTAGTATGCCGTCTTGATCTGGGACTGGGTGGCACCTGGGGATATTTTCAGGATGTCGTAGTAGGCCGTCCTGCTTCTGTAAAGGAGTGGAGCTTCTTTGGAGCTGCTGCCGCTCCTCCAGCAGTAGTTTTTAGCCGCTGTAGATGGATCAGGTTGTAGTTTCAGACGCCTCAGTCTCTGTCCACAAAGTGGTCCCTCTGATCCCTGATCTGCCGACATGAACATGACAGTGCAGAGAGCTCGGAGCTGCTGGGGGGATCTGAAGGTGTCGGGGTGGTTGGAAATAGCTCCTCTGGTCCAGCATGTCATCCTGTAAAGGAGGAGTCTGTCCTTGACAGCAGGCAGCAGGCTGGCAGCGAAGTGCAGAGCTGTTTCACAAGCTGGGAAGTTCCCTCTCGTTTCAACAAGTCCGACCAAACAGAATGAATCCGGCTCCAAAGTCGGAGCATAAAGTAAAGTCCCATTTACCTGTTGATGTTTACTTTTCCTCCGTCTGTAGACGCTCTCTGACAGCGGCTGATCTCCATGCTGGCCCCTGCCTGCCTCCTGTCCGACACGGCTCTCCCTGCAGGAGCAGCCGGGCCGACTGTGGCCGCTCCTGAGGGCGGACAGGCGGCACGCTCCGCTCGCCAGCTTCTGACCGACCTCTGCCATTTTACCGAGGATCGGACCGGTGCACGGGCCGGAAAACACATGTGGCATCCGCTGACGTCACACGTCCTGCAGCCAATAAGAATCAGTGTTTACAGGACGTACTTACCGACCGACCAATCATCATCCAGACCAAAGGGTCACGGTTCAAAGTTGGATTAAAAAAATACAAAAAGATGAATGACACTAATTATTAATTTTATAATAAGGACTCTAATGCGTTTTGTACTTATTTGTATTTTATCATATTTGCTCCAATGGATACAATCTAAACCTTCTGGAAAAGATATATTTGGTCAAAATAAATTTAAAGGCAATATCAACGTTGTCACCTTTTGCAAAAAAATGTTAAACCCTTTTTTTCAAGTATGTTACAGCCCTTTGTATTTTATATTTGTGTGTCGTTATTATATTTACACTTATCGTAACTAATTTTATGTATGCATGGCAGGAACGCTCCTGTGATTTATTTTGCTCTGCTGTTGGAGAAACCTGTAACAATTCTGATGAAAATAACGCCTGCATCAGCTTTAGTGACATAAAGATCATTGTTAACAATACTACTATTTCTGGTACTAATACTACTAGCAAAAAAACAACAACAACGATAATAATAATAATAATAATAATAATAATAATAATAATAATAAGAAGAAGAAGAAGAAGAAGAAGAAGAAGAAGAAGACTGTTTGTGTGTGAACAGCAGAGGGCGTCATAGTTGTGTATTTCCGCTGGGTGTCTTTGTTACATCCAACGAAGAAGAAGTTTCACATGTTCACCAGCTGCTGTAGCGTTAGCTTGTTTTTGACTTGATATAACAAATACATTTTTCATTGTTCAGACGCAGACACACACACACATAGAGGGACAACCATGGCGTCCAGCTGTCGACGGCCTGAGCACACAGCTCCTCCAGATGTTGTGAGTCTCTCGCTGTATTGTGTGTTTGTAGTGGAAGAGTCGCACTGAGTGGTTGTGTGTTTGTTATAATCATGTGCTCTCGTCTTTGCAGTTCTACAATGAAGAGGAGGCGAAGAAGTACTCTCAGAAGTGAGTGAGGATGCCACCTCTCCCTCAGTTAGGTTCATGTAGCTGAAACTAACACACTCCGATCCAACACACCACATTCAGTCCAGGCCATTTAAATCAATGACACCCAGCTTACACTGACGATCAAACTGATTAATCCGGAGGATGTAGTTTGTGTTGCTCTTCAGTTGTATTGCTTCATATTCACTGCTGTTTGTGTTCCTTGATTCGCACTCATGTGATTTCGGTGTCCTCTGGTGTGTTTACTTTTTATACATATCGGTTTTGGATGTTCTTGTATTCCATTGGGTTTAATTATGCTGTTCTCTTTTACTAAGCAGAAACTAGTGTATGCAATATTTAGCAATATTTAGTGCTCTTTACTGTTAGTTTGACAAAGCAAAACTTTTTGAAGGTTACTGGCTAAGTTTTAGTTATTACATTATTAAGTAATATTTTAATGCTTTACAGCTGCTGAATTGCGCAATAACAATGTAATGATATTAAACCTAATCATTAGTTGCAGCTCTAAATCAATACATTATTCCCATAAGATTGTGCATTCTGAATATTTTGGCAACATGCTGCAGTTTCTCCCTGGTTGTAGAGTAAGAAGTCTTCAGAGAAATCACAAAATCAGACATCGGTTCCGGCTGTGATTTTCAAAAGTTTTATTAACTTGTATGAGAAATTCTTCACATTGAAAGACTTAATGTAGCTGATTTTCTTGCCTCCCAGTTCTCGAATGATTGAGATCCAGACCCAGATGTCAGAGAGAGCTGTTGAGCTTTTGAACTTGCCAGAGGGACAGCCATGCTTCCTGCTAGATGTGGGGTGAGTGACAAGGATTATTTATTTATATTTATTAATCTGAAATACATTGTTTTATCTGAACTTGGATTTAAAAAGTTATTAGAGTAAACATAATCTCATCAGGCCATACTTGTTTTGTTTTGTTTTTTGGTTACAGTTTACAAGCATACAGGTATTTTAGAACAATGAAGTACATCTTGATCTTAATCAAATTTGAAGTTGTCTGATGCTGCAGGGAATGGGTGGGTTTTCCTCAGAATGTCACCATTGTGATTGTTTTGTATAAAATTAAGTTAACACAAGACCTCATTAAGTCCAGAATAGCGCAGTGACATTTACGCACAATGCCTGTCCTTTCTCTCAGGTGTGGCTCTGGGCTCAGTGGAGACTACCTGTCAGAGGAGGGACACTACTGGGTCGGAGTCGACATCAGCAATGCAATGCTGGGTCAGTCTAACGCTGTTACACTGAAGATATTTTTATTTTTTACTAAATGTCATCTGAAAATGTGGAGGTCTCAGTGATGTGGCCTACTTAAATTGCCTTTAAATATTGGAAACACTGGATTGTGTATTGTGTACACAGTAGGCTGTGATTGTTTTTGTGCGATGTTTCACTCAGTGCCATCTATTGTGGGTCAAGGTTGCATTCACCGATTAGTTAATTATACCAAGATTTATGTTTATAAAGAGCTGGACTGGACTGGCCAAAATGTGATATGTCAATTGATTCAAAGACAACAGCTTTTTTAAGTGTGATGTTTGCATATTAAATAATATCTCTTTAACAATAATTTCAGTTTCAGGTTAGATCTGGATGAATTTCTGAAACGCTGATCAAATGTCATTTTCTTCCACTGACAGATGTTGCACTGGACAGAGAAGTGGAAGGAGACCTTTTACTAGGGGACATGGGCCAGGGGATGCCTTTCCGATCTGGCACCTTTGATGGATGCATCAGGTGAAATGTTTGCATTTGAACAAAAAAGGAAAAGAAATCCCCTTGATTCACGCTGAATCATTTGTGACCTGGTCTTCCTTTCATGCTTGTTCCCTGTCAGTATTTCTGCCCTGCAGTGGCTCTGCAATGCTGACAAGAAGTCGCATAGTCCTCCAAAGAGACTCTTTACCTTCTTCAGTACTCTTTACTCTTCCCTGGTAAGCTTTTGTAACGCAGCCTGATCTAAACGTCCACATACACCAAGATTTACATTGAAAACCTGTACTTATTTCTCTTTGCTCCTTATGTTTCAGACAAGAGGCGCTCGTGCAGTTTTTCAGCTTTATCCAGAGAACTCAGAGCAGGTGAAAATGCACTGTTCATCTAAACTCTAAACCCTCTCTAGAATCTCACACTTACATTCAGTCTTCTTCTTTTCTCTCTGAAGCTTGAACTCATCACATCACAGGCCATGAAGGCAGGTTTCAGTGGAGGCATGGTGGTGGACTACCCCAACAGCAGCAAAGCTAAAAAGTCAGTACCTCAGCAGCAGGGCTTTTATTTTGAGATGTTCAGCAGCAGCCGTCTGTAATTCCTTCTTAATAGCCTGTGAAATTGGCACCAGTGTACTCGTACAGCACTAATTAGAGCAGGGGGACATTACCCTTGTGATCAGTTATTTCTCATTAAAATGGTTAGCCTGATTTACTTTTTCTCTATTTCTATATTTCCAGGTTCTTCTTGTGTCTTTTTGCTGGAGTAACAGGAGTCCTTCCGAAAGTAAGAAACTGACGAGTTGGCATTCGTGGATACTGCGTATTGTTTTAAATACATCATGGTAACTGTTCTCTTCTTTGTCCGTTTCAGGGATTAGGATCAGAAACTTCAGACAGAGCTGTACCAAATCAGGTCCAATACTCAGGACAAAGGTAAAAACAGTCCTACACAAAGTAGACGCGATAGAAAATAATTTGGTTATACTAACAAAAAGGTTTATTCCAACTTATCAGTTGTTGTTTGGAGAACAAGACGGTCTTGGTGTTGATAAGTGCAGGTTCAGTCATATCTGTATTGATTAAGCCAAAAGACCAAGAGAAATCTACAAGGGTCATCGTCCTGACTGATTTAAAACCCTCTCAGGCAGGTTTTCCTTCCTTTCACATTGAGATGTTTAACTGGAGGAGTAAAACACTTCCATCAAATGCAGACTTTTGGAATGTGATTTGCCATTTAGCTAATCAGCTATACCTTGTCTTTCTGGAGATGCCGATTTAAAAACATGAAAGGCAAATCAGTGAAGAAGGGACGAGATTGGATCATAGAGAAGAAGGAGAGGAGGAGAAGACAGGGGCGGTAAGTAGACGTCACGTAAATTGGTCGATTTGTTGTTGTTTTTTTCCCCCTGAATTATTGATGTTTTAAATAATGAAATACGATTTCACATTTAGCTAAATTTGAATCATTTCTGATTAGTTGAGTTTATTGCTGTTCGCTGACACCTCTCCTTTGGTATCTGCTTTATGGCCTGCAGGGATGTTAGAGCTGACACAAAATACACTGGACGTCAGAGAAGACCTCATTTCTAGCTGCGATTTGTGCAGCTGCGCCTTCATTAGCTGTTGTGCACACCACCCTCCACACAGTCAGACCCCTCTGGAGCTGCACAGTGTTTGGGCTCTGTAAATTTCTCAGCCTTTTAATTTAAGTGGATGAGACAGTGAAATTCTACCACAATCAATCATTTTTATATTTAGTTGAGTCCTCACATGGTGATAAGACTGCGCTGTCATGGTCATGTCAGTTGGAACATGCCAATGGGGTGTACATACATGCACAGCCCCCTGGTGACATTGAATTTTTATGGATTATGAAACGGCATTCTCCATTTCTGATCAGCTATTTATCTGCAATATTTTCTCAATTAAAACTAAACAAAAAAAGATATATTTTTTTTTACTGACTTTCATGCTTTTTTTTTTATGTAGAAAAACATGCATATTGTTATAAGTATAACAAAAGCCACAACATAAAGGGCAGATATAAAATGACACATACATGCACAACACGTTTGTGTAACATGAAATGTTCTTAGCAGTTTCAGTTATTGAAGCTTATCTAAAGATGAGCAATGTGAGTGGAGATGTAAATAAAATAACATGCTATCTAATATTTTAGATGTTTTTGTGATGGTTTCTGTAGCTCATTCTAATCAACAGAGCAGCCCACCACCACCTTTAATATCGGATATCGATTTCAGTCAGATTAATTGTTCCGACGACAGGAACTTATCTCTGTCCTCATTTTCAGGAATTTCTTTAGCAATTCAGAAAAAGGGGCCTTCCTCCGACAGAGGTCGCTGTGCGCTCTGGCACCGTATGAAGCACCTGGGCGTTATATGTGAACCAGCTCAATCAGTAACCAAACCCAACAGTTTGGTCAGTCAGCCTCTGAGCTCTGCAGGCGGCAGCGGAGCAGAAAGGAAAGTTAGAAAGGTCACTTAGTTGCGGGTGTGTAATGGGTTAACGGCGGCAGGCCTCGCCTTACCTCACCGGGCTCCGTAAAGTGGCCCCTCCATCCCGGCGCGCAAACCGAGAGGGAGGGGATCCGCCGACAGACGCGCCCATTCGGTCGCTCTCTCATCATCCAGTCGGTCTCCGCCCCGCCGCTCCATCACTGCGCACATCCTGAGGACGACGGGCTGCACCGCAGGAACAGGGAGCCATGAAGGACCGCATGCAAGAACTTAGACATGTGAGTGACTGTTTGGTTGTTTCCAATGTTCCCGGCTCACCTGTTGGCTCCGTGGACGCTGTGGATCCGCTCTGAGATGGTGTAAAAGCGGATCCAGGAAGCGGAGAGCTCGGAGCGCTCATGGAGCAACAGTTGACTCCGATGGAGGCTGAAACTGAGCGTTTTCTGAGGCAGGCGCGGATCGATGCCAGCTTTTACTGTGTCCGACGGAGGATTCACGATTTCACATGTCTAAACAATGTAAAGTCATTTCCCTCTCCGACCTTTATTTCGTTTATGACCAAGACTCAGGAGAGAGGCACGTCCAGTTGGCCATATTGATATTTAAAGTTTAAATCAATTGCTTCATTCATTTTGGTGTTCTTTCTTTAAAAATATGTCACCAGTGAATGACCTGGTGTGTCTGTGTGGCCTGATCGATCTATGATAGTGTGATAGTGGTGGGAATCAGTCCCAGCTCGCCTTTGGCACCTGATGTCAATGTCCACTCTCTGCGCGCCACAGACGGGTTCATCCAAAGCACAGAAATAATCAGTTTGAAGCATACACTCTCAGCACAGTGGCATGCCTAACATTAGTGTTACTACAGCCTCACGTTGTGTAATCACGTGAATGAATCCTTAAAGAATAATTAGGTATTTGACCTGACACTGATACAGAGTATGTGGAAGTAATTATTTTCGTCCAGAGGAATGCTGATGCAAGCTTTGTGTGTCTGAGTGCGGTGGGGGGGGGGCAGGGCAGCTAAATAACGAGAGGAAACAATTTACAGCTCCTCAGATCGAGCTATGAATTGGAATTGGCCTCAGGGGGAAACAACCCAACCATGCCAATTCTCTGTGTGTGTGTGTGTGTGTGTATGTGTACACACACTCGCACACGCATCCATTTACAAATGTGTGTGTCTGTGTGCGTGCTCGGCAGAGGCGTGTCTCCACTCTGCCACGCTGTTGTCAAGAGAGACAGAAATAGTCTAAATCTTATTCACCAGCTTCTTCAATCAAATTTCAACCATTCCTTTCAGGGTCCACAGAAATGATGTCTGCTCCTGATTTACCCTTTCATAATTTCTGATGTCTGAGAAAAAGTCACCTGAGCAGCTCCAGCCAGAACAATTTCAGGCAATCCTCACCAAATAAAATGGAACTAAATTGCGAGTCCCAGACAGTTATTTTTTATCACCAGTATTTTAATATTGTTTTCCATCCAAAGCCTCCAGTTAGGGCAGCTTCTTGAATATAATTCAAAAGTCTCAGAGGGCCTGGAGCACTCTTTTGAACAGTGCATTTTAGGATAAATATGTGCAATAGTGTAACAGCTGTGAACGAGTGTTCTGGAAATATTGACATCAAATTAAAACTGGCCTTACAGCCAATGATTTGGAGCTATATTTTCTATATCATGTTTCTATCTGGCTTTGAGCCCCTCCACGATTCGTCTCCTCGTCATGGTGGGGATTTGGGTGCCCTATGTTGCCAGGGAAACAGCCACCGCGTAGTCTCCCAAGTGAAAGTGGCCCCACGGGAGGGGCCAATCAATGTGACAGCAAAGCAACTCAAACTTGACAGGGACATTATACATCTAAACAAAATTCAATCTGGACAATTTTATCAGGAATGCATGAAAGTAACCTTTCCCGCTCCTGACATTGATTCTGGGGCCTTCAACTCAAATGCGAGTCCCAAACTTATCACCAGGAACACTTCTATGTGAGTGCAAGGATTGTAGGGCCACTAAAAGGTCGGACTCTGTTAATGTCACTGTAGGAAAAAAGAATCTTGCAGAATCTTACATTGGCAATCAGTTCGTAATACGTAATGTATGTTTGCTAAGTTTGGAATATGTAATTCTGCAGTTTCTATCATTTCATTTGGAAATGCTTGTTCTTTCAGTTTAAGAACCAGGGCATAATATTTGGTGGTCTCTACTGGTGAGGTTGGAGATTGCAACCAGCTCACTACCCCCTCCCGCTTCACACCTCTTTATCCAAGCATGGAGGATAAATAACCCCGGTCCTCAGGAAACTCTCCAGAGACGGCGTATAGTTTGGATGTTCTGGTTTACAGTAGAAACAATGCTGTCCAACATAATGGACTCCCCTGCCGATGTGAGATTCTTAGTTTTAGATGATACAAAGCTGAAAACATATTCATGGTTAGATTTAACTTCTGCCATAGAGCCTCCTAAATTCCTCACAGTAGATCTTAAAATGTTGGGGGGGGTTTTTTTGTGTTTGTTTGTTTGTTTTTTCTTGAGTAAAAATATTTGCTTTGGACTGCATTTTATATATATTTTTTAAATAGGATAAATAATTTAACTACACTATCCCATTACAAAGATATTGGATTTCACAAAGAAACAAATCATTGGTTTAGCAAAAAGTCGACTGAGCCCTGTAGATTTTACCGCAGCCATGTCTTTCCATTGTTCATGTGCAGGTTTACTCCCCAATGTGCTTGTTTGCCATTTTGGCAGGAAATTAAGTTTTGCTCATATTTGTGTGAGGGTGCAGGTTCTGCTCCAACATTGGCCATAAGCACATAAAGCTGCTTTATGAGCTCAGTACCTGCCCATGACTGCTGCCTAAAGCTGCAAGTCTCGATAAGTGAAATGTTCACATGGCCTTGCCCTCCCCCTCTCACCTTGCCCCATCACTTCGAGCTGGCCTAGCAGTTAGCAGTGGCAGATCATCCATATATGATGTGTTTGTCAACCTTCTTCAAGCTCTGGGACCTGAGGGGAAACGCACTGATGAGTTTCTTACAGATTTCATGCATCACAGAATCATGTGCCATTGTTTGTCAGGTTGCAGCTAGGAGTTATTTATTTAGGCAGGCATTATAAACACTGCACCCGTAACAGGTCATTTTGCCTTCATATGTCCTCATTTTGTCTTGACGTTTTATCAGCCCTCTGTCTTTTTTTCGTCAGTCGATTGTCTATATCTGCCCCTTTCTTGTCTCCATCTCTTTAATAATAACCTTCTCATTTCTTTTATCCTCTTCGTTCCTCCATTATTGCTCTTTGCTCTTTTTCTATCACTGATTTTATCAGATGGCTTCCTGTTTTTTTTCCTCCTTTCTCCCTCTTCGCTTCTCTGTGCAGCCTTGTTAGTGAATGTTAGTATTGGTTCAGGCAGGTATGTGTGTGGTGATGTTACAGTGACACATTAACTAATGGCATGGATACAAAGCACTGAAACAGAGGCTGTGTTTGTGTTTGATCCCTTGACTCCCTTTATTCACTTTTATTCCACGTATTTTATTTCATCCTGTCCTTGACCTGATTTTAACTGTTGGACTGAACACTGATCCTACAGGATCGAAGGTTTTATTTTTTCCCCATTCAAAGCTTCAGGCCCCCGTAACTCTCGGATCTGTGACTGCTCCCCTCTGATTCTCTCGAGAATGTGTGAGAGAAGCAATAATGCAGCAATAAAATGCACCATCAATATTGTATTGTCAGTGATAACCATGTGAGACGACAGACATGACTTTGACAGGACTCAAAAACATTCTCCATCAACACATACAGGCTGCATAATTGCATTAATGAGCCACAAAATGATGACTTTCAGCATCTGTTGACAGCTAATAGTAATATTTTTCTGACTAGACGGTCCATTGAGCGCCATAATCCTCATCGGTGCTAGTAAATATTGAGATAAGCATTACCTATTTTCCTTTGAGATTTCCTGCCTTTCAAAGTCTTGTGATATAGTTATATTTTAAAATTTTGTGTCTGATCTATGAGGTAAAACCTTTTAAAGTTTAAATAATAAATACAGAGGATTCTGTTGTTAAACCTTGGCTGTTTGTGGTGAGTGAATTAGCTCCGGGTTATCTTTGTTAGTGCTGTTAAAATCCAATTTTAGCAGCCTTTACACATCATTTCATAATCAAAGGCAGCAGGCTGTTTCTGCAGCACCAGAGACAACACCTTCTATCACAGATTACTGTTGGAGATTAAGACTTTTAATTAAATTTATAACCAAATAAATTGCCATTAGTGCCGGGCCTCTCTGATGGTCTTTCTTTGGTGATTTCTTTCTCTGGTCTTGCAGAGTAATATGCCACATCTTGCCAGTTATAAGACGTTGTTTGGCATCAGTTGCCAAACAATATACACATGAAAGTATTTTTAAAAAGTTTTGGTTGTTTACCTAATCCATGGCCTCTTTTTACGAAGCATTTCTTGGGATATTTACTTTTGTATATATTAGCATATTGCCATCTTTTATTTAGTCGGCTGTGTTTATTTTTTCACACCTGTTTGGTCTTTAAAATGTGTGAAAAGCGAATCGGAGTTTTATGGTGGTGCTAAAAGCATGATCCAATCTTTCTCTTGCTTGTTTGATCACTCACTCAATGAGTAGACATTTGTGTCCATTGGAAACATAAAAGTAGCCCAGTGTGTAGATCTTGTGTGTGTGTGTGTGTGTGTGTGTGTGTGTATAGTAAAGCCCTGCTGTCACCACTGTTTTGTAGACTGAAACAGTTAGGTGATTAATTGTTAATCAACATCAATAACTTATTCACGCTTGAGGTATTTTTCAAACAGTGATATCAAACATTTCTCAGGTCTCATTAGCTTTACTTTTTTATGTCCTATCAAATGTATTTTCTCAGAAAATTGTATATTGTGTTTTTAATAGTTTTGTCTCTCTGCACCTTTTCACTTTTGTTTCTACCTTTTGTTTTAAGATTATCTTTTGGTTTCTCTCTTCCAGGCTTTCATCTTTAATGACTTGCACATGACATGCCTCTCATTCTCTGTGCCATTCCCCCCATTTCCACAACGTAATTCTGTTATCGGTGTTTTGCTGCTGTCATGATCTTTCATGTGGGGCGCTTGGTGTATATCCACAGGGGAATAAGGGCAACAGGCAGGGGGTGGGTAAAGACTTAAGCTGTGGCAGCACATCTCTTTTTCTCTTTTGCTTGGGATCTGTCATTAAACTTCATGACATTTTCTCACCCACTCCTGCAATGCTGAACACCAGCTGTCCACTTGCTGCTAGCTTCACGCTTTCCCAGGGCTGAAATGTTTGTGTACAAATGTCAACAACAGCATATAATTTATATGATCATATCTGTCGGCCATGTTTGATTTCTGGAAAGATGTGTTGTTATCACCAATCATTATTTATATGTTCTAGCAGGTTGATTTCCCTGTTTATGGTCAGAAAGATATAAAGGAGGCAGACGACAGAAGGGGCTGAAAGACAGAGAGGAAAACAGGAAGAGTAATAAAATCTGAGGAGGAAGAAAGCGTATGAGGAAGAACAAGTTTAATTTGTCATTCATGTCCAAACGGAAAATTTGGTTGGTCAAAGGAGTGCTGACATGGTCTTGAGGAAGAATAGTGTGATGGCATGACTAAAGAGAGCGAGACAGCGGTAACTGCGTCCATGTTGTGTGGGCCTAATGAAGCTGAAGAGAGCGAGAGAGAAGAATGCCCATGAGTGACAGACAGGGAGCATGAGAAAGAATAAGGAAGATGATTAAAGGGGGGGGGACTTTGAGGAAGGAATGATTGCACACACACTTTGACTCTGTGCTGCCCGGGTAGCAGAATCTCACATCTTCTCCCTCCCACATTCTTCTTGGTGGCTCTGCTGTAACCTGCCCTCCACTCATTTCCAATATCAAAATGTTTACGCTTTACGAGCTTCTTATTAGCAGGAATGCCCTGATGAGCTTGTGTCCATGGGGAAATCTACGAGGCCGTCTGTTTTTGTTTCAGCATTGGCTGAAATTCATCCTGGTGCCCTGAATCAATGATGGAGACTTGTTGATTTTGCTTGAAGACTGCCCTGGTGTTGTTGTTGTTGGTGCGAGGGAAGAGTGATGTGGAAGCAATTGAATGAGTTTTACATTTGGCCGCTCGCTGTTTGACTCCGTCTATCACTTCCCCTGCCCCCTTGGCTCCCACACTGCTATGTAATTGTCCTGTCTCGATAGCTCTGCACTGCACACTCTGCCGTCAGCTGGTCATTCGTTCTGACAGTCATTCAGTCAGCTGACCGGCAGGGCAATCAGTCCTTCTGATGGGTGTGTTGGTTTGTGGCTGTGCTTGTGTTGCCTTTATTGTCTTTCTCTCACAACAGAAGCGTGACAGGATTAAAACCTCAATGAGTTATTTCATTATTCTGCCACTACATAAATATTATAATTCATACTCTGGTGACCTGCATGCCCAGTTCAAATCCTACATTCCTGAGGATTGGATATAAGTCGTCATGTTGAAATAAATTTTCCTGTGTATTTATGCAGCGTGTTTATGTGTTGTTTATGTGTTGTAGATATCTTGTTGTGTAGGTGGTGAAATGCCTGAAGGCTTCAGCTTGGGCACAGGTCATGTAATGTCCATGGCTATTATCATGAGGGCAGTTGTGTGTATGTGTGCTGTTGTATTATCTTTGTGAGGACCAGTTTAGGTGTTACGTCATAAGACAATGGAGGTGAATGGAAATTTGTGCTACTGACAGGATCAAAAAAATACCATGCGTTTCCAAAAACAGCAACTCTGATTGCTCATCGTGGTTCATAGATCAGATGTTGTTAACCATCCTGTGTGTCCAACACTGATTCTGAAATAATAATAAAAGAAAAACCACCAAGTGTTTTCTGCTTTAGGATACAAAAGGTGAGAGAATGAGCACCCATCCATAATGATAATGAATGTTGTGTAGCTATAGAATAATAATAATAATAAATCGGGTTGTGCTCTCAGTATTCCTCAGTGCAGCTGACACAGATTTTCTAATGGGACTGCAGGAAGTTTCTGAAATTGACTTTAATACAAAGATGCAGGAAACAGGTCTGCTTTAAAATGGATACAAAAAAGGACAATAATTTGCTTTCTATACATGGGTTTTCATCTTTCACGCAGCTTCTCTCCCACATTCTCTGATAAAAGCGTGAACAGGGTCTGAAAGCACAGGACTTAGTATACTTCCTCCCGTTGCTCTTCATTTAACCTGATTATTGATACATAAACACATTCTCTCTGCGCCCTGTTACTGCACACAGTTTTCAGCTATTGTTGCGCTGACCTGGTTCTTCTCCTTTTTTCTGTGCAGATGTTAGTGTGCTGGCTAGATGTCTGGCTTATCTCTTGCTCCCTCACACTGAACTATATTTCCTCCTGTTTACACTGGATTTGCAGGCGCTGCCTTTTGTCTTTATGGAGCGACTCCCTTCTGGCGCGGTGCCCAGAACAAGTCTCTAATCTAATAAACAACATAATCAGGCCAATACTCCTGCTGGGGTGCTTCACCCAAGTTAGCCCCAGAGGCAGAGTGCACAGTGGGGTTACAGTGACCGGCTTGGTGTGCATTATTCTCTCTGTGTGTTTACTGTCTGTTATGCATTGTCTGTGTCTCAGCTACTGTATGTGTGTCTGGCTCAGAGCGTCTGCTGTTCATGGGGCTTAGTCCAACTTAGTCAAGCACTGTGAGCTGAGTCAAGGGTGCTGCAGTAGATGCCTCTCCCGGCAGCTCAGCAGGAGCTTCAGATCTGGGTGGGAGTTGGAGGGTTGTGTTGCGCCGCTTGGTTTTCACCTATTTTGGTGACTCAGTGTGAAACCAGACCCTGCCGGAGATACAGATATCTGCAGAAACAGAACACGCTGTGGGTGCTCTGAGGGCTTACACTGACTCCCCGCTCGTATCCCTCCTCCTCCTCCTTGCTCTGATGGTTTGCATTTCCTTGAATGTACCTCATTACAGACTGACAATGTCAATTTCATGAATTTGTTACAAAATGAGACTTGCAAAGAAAATTGCATTCATTATATTGTTTTATATAATTATATCTGCCATGACACGTCAAACATTTACAAGATTTCGTCATAATATTCCACAGATTGTCTGAATTTTTAGTGGTCATGAACATAAGCACCTTACAGTATATAGACAGCACAAAACAATAACATTTTTGGTGGATTAAATTTAGTTAGAGTGGGCTCACATAATATTAGCGTGATCACAGTGGCTCTTCATTCCTCTCAAATATTTGCCAGTTGCCTCGCCATCTCTAGCTGAAGTCTGTCCTCCCCCATCGTGTCGGCACGTCACGTGCTAACACTCTACAGAATAACTGTGTGTGAGAAAACCTGAACCCATGTGCATTAGCTTGTATCCGTAATTGTTTGGTAAACAGCAGACTCAAATGAATGCAATTTAATGTTTACAGACTTCATTTGAAAATTTTCATTCTGTGGAACCTGAAAAAAAGGTGGGGTGTTTGTTTTCAGATAAATTGATTGGATTGATTAGATTTTGATTGATAGATAGATTTTGGTCAGTTTTCAATACCAAAAAAACCCCTCAAACTTCCTCAAAGACTTTTTGTAGATGCTGAAGACACTTTCTTCTTTCTCATGTAGAGAGATCTTAAATAATGGACATTATTGACGTGGTCAAAGCATTATTGAATGCCCAGGTATTTTCACTTGTAGTGGGGAAATCACAGGTGTTACACTATGACCCTGCTCTATTTGAGCGTCTATGTGACTGTAATGTAGAAATAGTCATGTTCATCTTATCATATGAATTCATCAAGGAAATTCCCAGTTGCTGGGAGACTGAGAAACCTAATGCTGAGAAAGACGTATATAGTGTATAATTTCAGAACTTCTTGGTTGATATTTTTGTGAAAGTCCCCATCATATGTCATGAATAAGTTTGCCTTCTGTTGGATTTCCTTGCTATTATTTTAGCCAGAAGGCAGATGAAAACTATATCTCCACAGCAGGGATGAGCAAATGGAACTCCCGGGCTGCTAAAGGTAAATTGAATTAGTATGACGGGATAGATAGATGATAAACATGAAATCCCTCCCAACGTGGAGTAATGGTGAATATGTGATTAGAACTGAGCACATATTTCAGAATGATGCAAAAAAAATTATAAGATGAACCATTTAAAGCAGTTTTATATTTGGCTTTCCAGCTTTCCCCGCTCATCAAACAAACTTTAGAGGCCTGTGTAGTCATTTTTTTGACCATGAGAAAATAATAAGCTCATCCTATAGGCCAGAGTATGTGTGTGCAGGGAGATGTGTCTAAAAGCAAAGGTTGCATCTGCTTCCAGGTCCTAATTCAATAATAAGTAGCGAATCACTTGACCTCAGGGTTGAATTACAAGTTGTCTTAAGTGCTCCTGAGTCCTAATCAGTTGATGAGAGTAGAGGTGGGGAGTACTAATGCTGTTACTTTCAACCTTGAACTATTTAGTAAAAAAAAAAAAAAAAAAAAGGGCACTCATTTGGTGCAGACCAGTGCTATCATTGTGCAAATATGTTGTAAGATATGTCAGTGAAAATACAGGCATGTTTTATGTCTTTTAGCTGTTCAATATCATTTCTCTTTTATGTGTTGGTCCAGGGGAAGGAGACAACAGAAGAAGAGGATGAGGTCGCTGTGGGGCTGGACAAAGGATTCATGGATGAATTCTTTGAGCAGGTTTGTTTATCTCACAGTTTTTCATCTTTGTGTTTTCATCCATCATCTTTTGTCAGTCCCTATTATTCCCATTCATACGATGAGGCCACAATGTAAACCAATAGCTTGCCATGTAAAATAAAGTCCATGCCATTTGCTTCACCACAGTCTGCCCAAGGTATCATTCCTCCCCTGATGTTGAAGGTAATGGTGTTGGTTTTGCAGAGCGCTGTAATCAATTTCACACCATTTTGTTTCCCTGGAGAGCATTGATATGATTAATAGCTATTGATGTAGTTGCTGGTGTGGCGTGATTCGTTACGTAGTTTTATTTCATAACAACTTTATTGATCCAACAACACAACAATGTTCTACTCATCCGGCTCTGAACACTAGTGATTTCACTCATTTCTCCTCCTTCGCATGATGGAAACTCTATATGCAACAGGACTGTAAAACTGCATTTATTCCTGCACTTGGGAGAGCATTTTCCCATACATGCTCTGCACATGTGCTGGGAGCACAAACTGAACATCATGGCTCTCAGAGGTGAGGGTGAGGGTGAGGGTGGGGACTCTTTAATATAGCAGCAGTTGCCATCTCATTCCCAGAGAGATGGAGACCTGCTGTGAATCATCAATCATACGGGGCCAGGCTGACTTCACTCTGTGACATCATTCTGTGTGAGTAAAGTGGCCTATGTAATGCCTATGTAATGCCTTTTTAATGGGCCTGCTACATGCCACTCTCACAGTGAACAAGTTGGAGGTAAAAAGCTGCTCAAAGAAGAAGACCGCATCCTGAATGTAAGCCATATTTATTATTATGTCTCAGCCTCTGTCAGTAACATATTTGAGTAACAAATTTGTATATTAATCAAATTGTGTACTAAATCATACTGTGACTGTGCAAAATAATGGAAACGCCATTTATATATCAAGGAGGATAGCCCCAATAAAAACATACTGAAATACAGACAAACAATATCAGCAACAAAAGCAGCCTGTGTATAATATAGTGCTTTGGTAATGGCTGTTCACGACCACAAATTCAAGCAACTGTGCCTCACATAAATGGATAAGGCATTCCTTAATTTAATTCAATGCTGCTTTCATACAACTATAACCACAGCCTGCCTCAACTCATTTCACCTCCTTCCACATTAGCATTTAGATTTCTCCATTCAGTGTGACTTCATGTAACTTTCACCGTTTTGTGTCTCACACTCTTTCTGCTGTTTGTGAGCACAGAAACAAGTCTGCATCACACTTTGTGCTATACTTTGGTGCATCATAGAAACAGCATCACACAGCTAAACTATAATGTGCCTTAAATTTTGTATTAGCTGCTTGACATATGTAATAAACAAAACCTAAGAATGGAGGTGAACAGGACACACGGGCTCCAAACCACCTGAAGCGGAGAGAGATCTGGGGCTCTCCCTAAATATAAATTGCCATTTAAAATGAGACTATGAAATCATCAAAGAATAAAATGGATAAAATGATGTGAAAGATGGGCATTTGGATACATGTCCGAACTTGCATCTGTCATAATTTAAAGTTGGACACTGAAGCCTCTGCCTCTCACCAAGTTTCCTCTAGTACCTGAAATATCTCTTGTTTTTGTGCTTGTAATAATAAGAAACATCATGTTCATTCACAAATTTTAGGTCTTGGTTTATTAGTTTTGTGAAAGAAACACATTCAATAAATTTCAGTCCATTTAAAATCAGACAAGAAGTAGCAGCAGAGCAATCAATGAAACTATGAGAATGTACAGGCAAGCAGACAAACATTTAAAAAAGGGTCAACTAAGATAACATGAAGTTCAAGGTTTGTGGTTCAAGGTTGATTTGTTGTCATTTGCATGCTTGCACATGAAAGAAAATCTGCACTCCAATTAGAAGGGGTGCAATACAAATCAAAAATAATTCATAATAATTATTCCCATATAAGTACAGCAGATGTGACATTAATTCTATTTTCAGTTTGTCATCCATTTCCATCATCCTCTAGATGATTCCTAAAGAACTACATTGTCCAACCAAACCAAGATAGTCAACAGTATTTAAGTGAAATTCTTGCTCCTCTGTTACTGATGGACAGAGGTAAATGTTCTGTTCAAACCTGTCTGTAAAAAGTATAGTGAACCCCACCACAGAGAGAAATGACACCTGTATCAATAATAACAATACAGATAGGAACAGCTGCAACCTGAAAAATAAGAATTCTTTCAGTCATGCTTAGACTGAAGATTTAAACATCTTATCGCTGCTCTGTCCACCACTGTGGTCTCTAGATTGTAGCATAGCATGAGTGCAGGCGGAGCTCTAACGCATCAACTGCTTCATTCATTCTTCACCATCAGTCATACTCTCATCAGTTGCCACTGACTGACTATTATCGCATCGTATTTCACAGTCACAGTCATTCTCACTGTTGCATTGCATGTGAGAGGTCAAAGTCTGATCTGCCAAATCTGCAATTAGAGAAGATGTCAAACTGGACACTGTGGTCGCTGTGACTGTCTCAACATCAGGGTGATAAAGTATACACTCATACACTACACACCATTGCCCTCAAAATTTGACAGTTAATACAGAGGTGACACAGGGTTGAACGTCAGACTTAAACCTAAAACACTGTAATTATGGGATGTTTTGCTCTCAGGGAACATTTCAGTCTCTTTTTATGTTCTGTTCTTCTGGTGCTGCTTGCCTCTGAAAGACTGCCTGAATCTACCCAGGATAACAAAGCACTGACTGGAAATTCCCTGTTAAAAATGTCTCAAGGAAGAAAATGAGGAAAGTGTAGCACAAGTGAAATCATGAGGGAACAGTTTCAGACCAATGTGACAGAAGAAGATAAAGATAGTGAAGGAGCAGAGGGAGTGACCCTGACTGGATGGATTACTTAAAGTTTCAGTGGTGATCTGGAGTCCACAGAAACCAGAACCCCCGCCCATGCTAATGTGCAGATTGGTTTACATGTTAAATGCATGTTTAACATCTAAATATTGCTACTTTTTTTGCCTTAGCAAAGCACATTGCAATCTATTCATTGTTAGATTACTTATTACTGTCTAAAGTTTCAAACCAAAGCCAACGGTAATTTCACAAGATGAACTATTTAGTCTTAATAATATCAAAATCAGACAGATACCATATTTTGAATGAAAATTAGTTTTAAAATATTCAGTCGGTTGTCTTAGGTTAACTGTTTATTCAGACTCTTCTATTGAAACGACAGACTGTTCAAAGTTAAGTTTACATACACAATCAAATGTGTATATGCAGTTATATAAATTGTGATGTGTGCCATAATTACATTCAACCAGTGTAATTGTGATTAATTGATGTAGTTGTAAGAAGACTAATGGACTTGTAAAAAAAAAAATAAAAAATCGTTGTGCTAATGTGTAATGACAATAAAGACACTCAAACTCAAACTTTATGCAGTTATAATAAATGAGGGTCATTTTCAGATGCGATGATGAGCTGCTTTACACACAGAAACCCTCTACCAGTGCAACAAAAATTGTATGTTTCTCACAATTCGAAAAGTCTATACATTTCCTATGGATTTGTCATGCTATATTATGTATCTAAGCTTTATTGCATTTATCAGCATTTATTTCACATTGGGTAAAAGGCTCTTTGGATAGCTTCAAAGTCCTTCACCTGATGATGCAAGAATGAAATGAGAAAGAGCAACATGGACTCACTCACCTTAAGCCTCTGATAATTTTTCTCTGTCAGAGAAAAATTACAGCAAAAGTAATGACAAAGAAAGAAATGAACAGGAAGAACTGACCTGTTAAAAGTCCATGGAGTTCACACAGGAAACTTCTAAAATTGGAAAGGTGACCCTGTAAGGGTGCATGTTTTATTTGTTTTTGCATGTGTGCCAGTTTCTCTGCTGTCTGATATTAGTTTCTGGTTTCTCTCCCACACCAATAAAATTTGCCTGATGTTTTATTAGAGCTGAGAGACTCCCTGTGACTCACTAACGCATGGTCTCTAGGCCGAGGAAGCTCAAAGTAGTTTCATTTCCAGCTTGCTCACTGTCTCTTTCTCCTCCTGTGCCTTTCTTTCTGGCTGGCTTTAACTTTTTAACATGCTCACCTCTGTCTTGGGTTAAAAACAAGACACCTCACTGTGCCTCCTGTTGTGTCTGGGCTCTTCCCAGTGGTCTTACTGAGCCAATTAAGGTGTTATTTAAACATACAGATCCAATCGACAGCTAATTAAAGAGATAATGAAAGAATAATGACCCAGGCTGAGAGGAGGAACACTCAGAAATCTATGGACGGAGCAACAGGAATAGATTAGATCTAGGAAAGTGACAGATTAATTGAAAAAGCAAACCACAGAGGAGAATGGCCATTGAAGTGTGGTGGAGAAGAATGAATTGGGAACAGGGCGTCCTGTATTAGAGCAGGTGTAGAGGTGGAGAAAGTGATCATGGGTAGATGATAGACCGAGATGAAAGTAGAGATTGATGACGTCACTGGCAGATGTGACCTGCTGTTCCTCCTGCTGTTACCTGAGCTGAAGGCAGCACAGATGGTGGCAGGGCAGCGGCGATGGGGAGGGAAGTGATTGGGTAGGACGTCTAACTCAGATCTTGGTGGCAGATGATGCTGTGAAGTTCAAAGGAGAATATGCATGTGATGTACTTCCTGGATTTCGGGAAAAATTTTTGCTTCTGGTGGAGAAGCTCTAGTCAGGAGCTGCTTGGCTTTGCTATCTACTTTTTACTCTTAAGGTATCTGGTGTGGCCAGCTCTCTCTGGGTCTCCATTGTGCCTTTGCACTTATCCCAGGTGGGCACTCACTTGTGTGGCGACTAGTCACAGAACCTAGCATCTCCATTTATGGACAGTTTGTCTGTCTGTGGACTGATGAATCCAGACTCTTTGAGATCACTCTGCAAAACTATATAGCTCGATGCAAATCAACAGTTTTTTATATAAATATATCTAGGTGGGATCACTAACTCACCATCACAGGTGTTTATCTTTCCTCCAGGATGTTGTCAATGAAAATTACTTTTTTGTAAATGACCCGTTTACGCCAAAGTTAGTCCTGCTACACGCATTCATAAGATACTGAGTCAGCGTTCAGTAAAATTGCAGGCAGGTGATTGTCGTCCATGTGTTATTTCTCATAAACCTGCTTCACTGAGCCTCTTCATCCTGCCACTAATATGATAATAAAATCTTTGGATGAGCAGCTCATTGAAATGACTCCTATTCAAAACATCTTTTGCTTTCTCTTTCTCTCTCTCTCTCTTCTTCCTCGTGACAGGTGGAGGAAATCAGGGGTTTTATCGAATCTCTGGCAGAGAAAGTTGAAGAGGTAAAGAGGAAGCACAGCGCCATCCTCGCCTCACCTAACCCTGATGAGAGTAAGGCTGTCTTTCCCTTCTCCGTTAACTCCTTCAGGTTAAACAATTGAATTTTTATAGCTCTCAGTTTGCCTGAAATGCTGTACTCAAAGTGACAGGACTGGTTAGTTACCAGTCAACCCAAGAGCTTCAGCCTTTGTTGCTTTTAGACAAAAAGTTATGATATTTTCTCTACACAGTGCTAGTTTTACTATGTCATTGAACACTGGCATTAGTCATTTTCATTTATCTAACAAAACAGTTCTGAGCAAATTAACAGGCGGTAAAAGTCAGCATCTCTGCAGGTCTATACCAGGTCTATATCTGAAAAATATATTAGTGCTCATCTGTTAACTCTATAGAGTCTGTGTGAAAAGTGGTAGAGTCCACCTTTCCTTTAATGGATTTAAATGTGATGTATACACCTAAAATCTATCCCTCCTTAAAGTAGCATCATGCTTTACTCTGGAAAGCCTTTAAAGGAAGGAAGAGGATAAAGTTCAAGGTTTCATAATTGTATACCGCCAAATGTACAAAAACAGCAAAAGCCTTATATTATTGGCAGACTCCACACAACGGAAGATAAGAAATGACTCCATCCCTGAAAAGAAACTGAGAATGGTAAAGAACAGTCAGAACATCAATAAGCCAGAAAAGTCAGGGGATCTTGAAGATGTTGAGAGCAATCGCCTTCAACAAACAGTCCTCTGTCCTTTCAAGCTTTTATGGTCTTACCGTGAAATCACTTATCCATGTTTATCTATTTTTCTCTACTTGTCTGGTTCCTCTCCATTACTGCTTAGCCCCATCTTTTCTTGGTCACCTGCTTTTATCGTCATCTGCAATATTACACAGTTTTCCTCTCTTTTCTTCACCCCTCGCAGCCGGTCTCATTTTTGCTTCTGTGGATTTTGTACCGGTTGCTACAATCCGTCTTTCCTCCTCTCTTCCCACCATCCATCTTCTCTCACACCTCCTCTTCTCTCATTTATGTCAGAGAATTGATCTAGACCCCTGCTTTCACAAAGGGGATGTTACTCACACTAGCAACACCCAACCTCCCTTCTTCGTGTCCCTGATTCCCCACCTCCCAACTCCCTGAAATGGCATCGATCTGCTTGCAGCAGCAAACGTCAAACAAGCTCTTTAACTGAGGTGTGCAGACGACACATGGAGCGGAGCAGCAGTGATGCAAGCTATCTCCTTTGTAACTGTAATCAGTTCCCAGTATGTGTCCGTGTTTGTGTGTGTAAGTGTCTCTGAGAAATACACATCAGTATCAGCTGATGTTGATCTTAGCATCATTCACTACGCAGAGCTCAGCCTGTTCTTGCTTGTGTACCAATGTTTGTCTGAATATCTTATATCTTCAATCGTTTTTACATAGTGTGTGACTATAAACGTCCGTGCAGCTCTTTCTTCTTTTAGTCCAATTCATATACAATTGAGCTGCATTGACATTATTTGGAAACAAAATGGCCTATTGAATTGTGAAAAAGGAGCGAATAGGTGGGGCATGCAGGTAAACAGACAGGGCGGTGAACACAGAACTGCCTCTGGAGTCCAAGTGATGTAGCACATATTTGATTTGGTGCAGCTCATTCTCTGAAACCACTGAGCATAATCCCAGTGGCATATTTTACTAAGCATTTCAGCCCCTGAGAAGTTGTTGTACATCAACATCATTTGTACCAAAAAGGTACAAAGGTGTATTATGTAGTCTTTTTTTTTTTTTTTTGCATTATGATGTTTTTGCTGGCTTATTATTTCTCCCCTGTGGTGAGAAGACCTTCTTTTTCTGTATAACTGATGACCGCTCCACTAAAAACTGGTAAAGCTTCTGTTTCTGTCATAGTTTCGCAATTTGATCATCACATTGCATCTCCCAGGTCACCACCCGCTTTACCAGCTTCTTTCCACCCCGACCTCCCCCATTTTTCTCCTCCTCCTCCTCTTCCTCTGCTGTGGGAGCCTTTGTGCTGAATGACTAACATGTCTTCTGCAGATCTCCATGGGGTTAATTCTAGTGCACTTACAGAGTCCATGTTCATACACACATGCACATATGCTGCCTCTTTCTAATATTATATTGCCCCTCCATTAATCCCATATCACAGTTTACCCGTCTGCCCAAATGACACATAGCACATTTCCACGAGGGAATTGCAATATAAGTTGTTGTTTGGTGTTTGTTGTCTTTCTGGGTTAGTGTGTTTGTGTGTGTATATTCAGCTGTGGTGTACATAAGTAGGTTCAGTAATGATGATTGATCCAGTATATCTATCAGATCATAACGGGTATTGAACCTTTATTTCCTCATGAGCACATTTCTTCTAATGTAGCAATGAAAGACACAAATGCATTTTCTATAATTTTCTATCTCCAGTTAGTGATGTTTCTTGGCTCTGTGCAGCATTGCTTCTCATTACTTAGATTTATGAGAAAGTTTTTGATCAATTTTGCAAAGAAAGGTCAAAGTCAGCGGTGACTGTGACTTCTGCAGGCGCATCTGTGACCTTCACACTCAGCAACTCCCGCAGGAGGGTGCGATTCCTCAAATAAAGCTAAATTCAGTGCATACAATACAGTGACTTACGTGGGAGTTACCCTCCGACTGTCCAGCTTCATTAGGACAAGCTGAACTATGGCACCAAACGGCCTTTTTGTGAGCTTAATGTCAATCAGCTAACCATTCCATTTGTATCTTACATACTCTTACTTGCATATTTACATCTTAGATGTTATAAAAATATCACAATAAATACTGAATCATTCCCTTTATGGATAGTGGTTGACACTTACCATTGGCCTAACCTGAGGACTACAGTAGAAAAACCTGAGGAGTGATTGAGACTGAGGATCAATAACAATTGATCTCAGTGCAATGAGTGTGTCTTCCTTGTTTGTACATTTAGAACAATTGACCCGAGCTGGCTTGAGTCATAGCTGGTAATGCTATCCATGTAGAGGATGTGAAAATTAATGGAGTACTAAAAGTGGAAAGGAATTTTGTATTTACTCTCAGTATTTCTGTTTACAGATTTTATAATTATAAGCGGGTTTTGAGACAAGAAATGTCACAGTAAGTGCGATGCTTTTTTTATTTTATTTTGTGTTGTTAATTTTAAAACAAATGATGAAGGCCAAATGATAAGTGGTACACTTACACATCAGAATAATGATAAAATAATATTGGAAACCCACAAATTGAATTTTGCTATAACGCCGCCCATAAAACAACAAAATACGTTGAGACTGGAGTTGGAGAGATGCAGGAAACTTGCTTCTTAACACCAACATTTATTTTATTTTTTTTATTTAACAACATTTCTCACTCTGTTGTTGTAACCACTTTGCATTTGCTCTCTTTGACATCTCAGCCACCAGTGTCTAAAGGGCATCTTCCCCTTGACTCTGAAAAGTCTCTCGCACCACTGCAGCTGCTTGTTTTAATTGCAGCCTGTGAGTGTTACTATTTCTAGGGTGAGCATTTGGCTCAATGGCTCCCACCCTCTGAGAGCAGTTTACCAAAGCTCCTCCACTCGCCACCAAAAATTTGAAAGCGTTGTACAAGTTCTTCCAGCTTTCTGTATTCTCTTTGTTCTTCCTCTGCCTCTTTTCCCCTGTCTCTCTCTTCTCCATCTCTCTGTATCCCCTTCTCCTTACACCACCCTCATACTGCTGAGATGATATAGTGTTACAGCGACAGAAGACACATGCAGCTTTATACTTTCAAATAATAATGTCTCTCTCCAAGGCTAAGGACACGGAGAGACATGCACACAGTGCAGGTTCCTGTGAGATAATGAAGGGATAAATAAGTTTAGCTGGTCTTTGTCCTCTTGGCTGCTGAGCCAACGGTCGGGGAGAGCGTTGCTTTGATGAAGATTGAAATGTCAAGTGTTGGGCGACAGGAGGAAGTTTCACAGTAACACCGTAACTGCAATGCAAACTCATAACAATGTTATATTGCCAGGAAAGGTCGTTAATGACAAGAAAGGGCTGTTAGCTGAGACCTAAGATACAACAGTCACACATGCTCTTCACCCTGAAAAAAAGGTTATTCCCAATTTGATTGTGGAGATCCAGCCAGAATATATTAAATTTCACCTTAACTGTAGTCTTAAGGACATAATTCTCCCGGTATAATGAGGTTCATAATAACATTCAGTGGGAATACTATGTTGCGATCCTATTATAATTTGCAACTGAACGGAAAAATAGAACGAAAGAATCAAAATTGATGCAGCTTAAACAAATTTCTTTCCAACTACTCACCCACGTATTTCTTTCATCAGATTACACAGATACAGTGTGTAGCCTTTAAAAGAATTGTTCTTAAAAATTACATTTATTATGGGGGCTGATGTATAGAACTATTCTAAATCAGATGTTTGAGCCTGATTTGAGGATATACTTACGTGGCAGCCTGGGTATGTTCTGTGTATCTGAAGATCAAGGCAACAAGTTCCAGTAAATGTAATTTATGAAACAAGACAAAGTGATTAGACCATGCTCAGTTAGTCTTCATACATAATATTTGACAGTAAAAACATGAAAGGGTACATTTACCTGGGCAGAATTGGTTGCCTGTCCATCACAGGGCCAACATACAGAGACATACAACCAGTCACGCAGGGAGAACCACCATGGCACACTGCCAATTTAGAGTAATGAACTAATATGCTTATTTCAAAATTTGTGTTTGTGTCTTTTTAAAAAAAACCTCTTTATTTCAGTTTTCTCTCTTTTTTTTTTTTTGTGTAAGTCCCAAACCTAACCAGGTGATACTTACTCATTGTGACATGTTTGTGCAACAACCTTTTGAAGTGAAAGTCATCGTACATCTAAACTCTTAGCTGGACTTTATCTCTTCTGTCGTTATCTGACCATACTGTATTCCTGAATGAAGACAAATACTCGTGTCAAGGATGAGCTCAGATTCTGTCTCTCTAAAACATCAGACACCTGGACTCTAGACGATCAATAAGTGATGCAAACACACAGAAGCCTAGTAATATATTTACAGAGAGAGCAGAGGGGGAGACACAGAGACTGAGAGATGGAGAAATAAGATAGATGGCTGCAAGTCAGAGACTGGAATGGCAGCAATTAACCCTGAGTTAGAGAGGAGGACAAAGAATTGTCAGTTTCATTGTTCCCTCGGATCAGAATGACACACACACATACACGTGCGCACTCATTATATCATTATAGGAATGGAAAGCTTTTTTCTGTCTGAGAGGCAGACTAATGATTTTATCAGTCAGGAAGAAACCTGTATTACATAAAACTAGGATTAATGCTGCCGTATAAACAAAGCTGATGGAGTGTTGAACTTTATAATCCTGCTAATATGAGCTTATCCTCAGAGTATCATCCTAATTAATAGACCTGAAGTGCCAGTTTAGTCAATCTCATCTGTTATTTGCACAAAAGCCATTAAAATAAGATCAAATAAGAAAATAAGATTAGAACCAGTTAGCAGAGCCGGTATAAGATAAGGTATAAGTTAGAGAATGTTTGGTTACTCACCATGCTGCATTTCATCTTGAGGGTGTATTGTTGGTCTCTTCTATTTCTATCTTTAAGGTAAAGGACATTTCATTAAGAATGCTTATTCACAATCTTGATGAAAGTTGACAATGGATCAACTGAGAAGAGAGTATAAATATAAAGTTATGAGCAGCTGTCTGCTAACTATAGCACAAAAAGTAGAAACAGTGTGCTCCTGTCTTTGAGTTAGTGGGAATTTCTGACTGAGGTTGGGTCTGTCTAGTTGGCTTTGTGTCTCATTCAAACTTCATTTTGACTGATCAAATATGAAAAAATTGAGTTTGCCTCCAGTAAGCTGCAGGAACAATTAAATCCGCACTCATCATTTGACCTGGAGATTGAAAACTCATGCTGTATGTGCTTGTACCAATACTGACCTAGTTCTGAATCCTTTTGGGGGATTCTGTTGCAACTACAGAGTCAGGCTGGTTTTTGTTTATTATTGTTATTTTTTTGTTAAATTGGCTGGTGTATTGTGCACCTTTTCATGTTGTATTCTGATTGGTTGGTGTGTAGACGAGGTCACAGTCACACACAGTCAGACCTAGATCTGACAGTGTGACTAAACTCTGACTGACATTCCCAACGCTCCGCTCCAAATCAACCCTCTGTAGACACGTCCCACTCACGGCGATGTCCAGAAACCACAACCACAGATTTCACCACATTTCTCCCACAACTGTTGATTTGTGTCCTAGATGGAGTGAAATCCCACAGAGAAAACGGCTTTACTCATTACTGACACAGAAGACTTTGGCTTCAGGCTATATATGCTTGTGGCGGAAGTTGTTGATCGGTTTGGAAAATTTTCCACAGTGAAAATCAAGACTACTACCAGAATACCCTTAAATTCACTTTCCTGCTTCCCTAAATGTCTTGTTTTGATGAAGTCTTGAAATGAATCCTGAAAAAACGTAATTCTGTTATTACACTGGAAGAAACGTAGATACTTTCTCTTCTCCACACCTTCTTCTTCCTCTTCTTTTTGTTGTTTCTCCCTGCCTGGAAGCGGATCTCCCTCGTTCCCTCTTCCTCTCTCTCCCTCTCTGGATATCTCGTTCACTCCGCCGCTTTGAGTCTGAAGTTAGCTTGAGAACCGACTGCACACATCACCATAGCAACATGTTCTTAATGATGGCAACCAGTGCGACCTGCAGACTCCGTTTGAGAGCTCGTGGGAGAGGGCTAAAGTGTGAAGCCACAGCTCAATTGACTCCTTAGCTTTGCCCTCTAATTTGCTTCACCCTCACTTCTCCCTCCACTTATTTATCCGTCTGTTCTCCTCCTCTTTTCAGACAGCCCATAATGAGGCAAATGGACACTTAATCAAACTGGCCTCCTCTGATTGGTAGCCATGAAGAGGAAATTTACTCCAGATCCTCAACACACAAATAGCAAACAAGCACGCACAAACACACACTCAATCCACACATGGCCCAAAATGAACTTTGTAGTTTTGCGTTATTACCTCTGTGATGTTTTTCCTGCAGGAGGAGATTGCCAGAGGTTGCTTACACAGCTGAGAGAGATGCTTTTCCATAACCTCTCTCCTCCATGAGTTTCTGAGCTGTGTAAATGTTAACATTAACATGATCGCACGAAACAATGTTAGGGAAAATAAATCCAGTGACAAATGGACTATTCAGAGTAATCTGAAAGTCCCACAATTTACCAAATATTCAAATACACTTTCAACTAGGAACTCTGTGACTGACAACAAGCAATAATAAAAACAGCTCTGCACTCACACAGCACGGAGCACACTGTATTCATTTTGGCCTGAGGGCCTCAGCCCACCACCTCCGATCAGGGTCAACCCCGACAAACCCGCTGTGCGCTGCGTACATTCTGCTGTTGGCAGGAAAATTACTGATCATGTATGCAATTTTATTTAAATACAATCAGAGGACATTAAAATGTTGATGTTTAAATTCATGGTAGAAAAAACTATAATTCAAATTTAGTTCTTCGGATTGGATATCCTCACGTTTCACATGCCTGATTTAATTACTGTTCATTTTCTCCAGAGCTAATTGCATTGGTGTGCCTGTATATCCTTCATGAGCTTGGTGTCTTTGTACCACAGTTCTATATCTAACTCAGCTGCTCGCTGCTTTTCACAAGTCTCCTCGTTTTTCAGCAGAGACTGTAGATTCACATCCCATTGAGGTTTTCAGTAAAACTCACTGCTTTTCACCAACAGGCTCTGTGTGTATCTTTGAGGCTCATAACAATGTTATATTGCCAGGAAAGGTCGTTAACGACAAGAAAGGGCTGTTAGCTGAGACCTAAGATACAACAGTCACACATGCTCTTCACCCTGAAAAAAAGATTTATTCCAAATTTGATTGTGGAGATCCAGCCAGAATATATTAAATTTGTTTATCTTTGAGGCTTGGCAAACTAAATGCCATAGTTTTCACTTGACCTCTGGATGTGTTCCGCAATTGCAAACTAAAGCAAACATAATGACAAATACCTGGCAGCATGAAGAATAGAAGTCCTCCTTTGTTCATTTTATTTGCCAAAAAAACATGACATGATTTAAAAAAAAAAAAAAAAAAATGGGATAAGTGAGTCCAACTGCTGAGCAAGAACAGGATGAAGGATAAATAAATAACACATAGCCTTGATATGGTGCATGAAATTGCATCTAGTACACAGCATGTACAGTCCATGCCGAGTCACATTTGGGCGGACTGCCACCATGGAGAAAAAGCTAGGAGCTTCAGTGCAGAAGCAGCCCTGTGCCCAGAGCCCAAACATTTTGAACTATTTAAAAATAGAGGTAGAAAAAGCATGATTTATTTTTAATATGTACTGTAAAACATCAAGATTGCATCCCTGGCATCCTGTGGATTTAAAATGCTGTCCATGTTTTTACAACTCTCTATCGTGAGTCTGGTCAGCAACCATCTTTCTTCATTTTCTTTTTACTCGCACTTTCAAAATAAGGTTGGAGACTGTTGGGGAAAAAAAAAAAAACACTTTTCTAAGTTTCAGCCGTTTTACATCCAAATGAAAGTGTTTTTTTTTTTCCAGATGGTTTTAGAATGATGTTATTTCATCAGTGCTCTGCATGTGCATCACTTTGTCCCACT
Source organism: Echeneis naucrates (assembly GCF_900963305.1). Classification (NCBI taxonomy): domain Eukaryota; kingdom Metazoa; phylum Chordata; class Actinopteri; order Carangiformes; family Echeneidae; genus Echeneis; species Echeneis naucrates. The sequence continues at coordinate 12,135,070 of NC_042523.1, read as the reverse complement.
GAGCTCGATGTACGACAGGCTGATGCTTGCTGATATGGAAAACGTCTGTTAAGCAGATTAAAAGCTTGTAGAGCCTTGCTGATCTGTTTGTCATAGCTTCACCCTGTTATAGTTTAATGTTATCAGACAAGTTGAAGGATTTGTCATAGGTTATCATAGTGGACCGTCCACTTATTGTTTTTGTGCTTTTGAGTTTTCAATATGTCTGCTGTGTTTTCAGTCATCAACTGCCATGACGAGCATTTATCCTGCGTAGATTTACTGTGCATCTGAGGAGAACCAGTCATTTTATGCTTCTTTCTTATCATGACACATGTGCCAGTATTATTTTTGATTATTGGACTAGCATACTAAATAGCAGTTCTTCCCCACGACACCAACACAGCCCATAGTCCACCCACTCCCCTGTTTCTTATTCAAAACAAACATGAAGTTCTGCAGGCAGTTTGGCTTGATTGAATAATTCTAGTTGAAGGCCCATCTCCTATGTCCACCTATGGAAATTTGGAATTAGGTTTCCTTATGGCGTTAAGTTGATAAATGATTTTTACTCAGGTTCTAAAAATGCCATGTAATGCTCCTGGGAGATTTGAGTGTGGGAGACTGTGTGAAAGCAGCTTTGTTTTCTCCTTTCTCTCCTTCTTCTTATCCAGCCTCAGGTTTTTGTTGGGTTTTTTTTCCCCTAAATTCTATACTGAAGAAGAAATAGGTGTGGAAAACTTTAATTCCTGACTGAATATTTGTAAGCAGTGTACTGATTAACAGAAGGTTTATAATAATATTATGTAGTTGTGAATAGATAAACTTGTTATTAATCACTGATGACACAGATAATGAAAAAATTACTAGCTAATATTTAGCTCATGTTAATGCCTGTAAAGTATAAAATATAAAACATACTAGATACCTTTTTCCTCAAATATGGCAAATAACAGCAAGTCCGCCTATATTATTTTGGCTTTTTCAGACTCTCCCATGTAAACAACCTGAAGTATCGATATAAATCTGCTGTAGCTGTAATGAACAACAAAAGGGAGAAAATACTAAAAGAGGTAGACAGTTGTTTTTTCTTCAAGATGCCCACATGATGTGAAACTACTCCACACAGCCTTTTCTCCATTTGTTTAAAACACTAAGAAAAACGTCACACACGCCGTGATAATTATAACAGCACAGCGAAGAAGGTCCATCATAGAAAAGCACTCAGTCTCAATGTGGCAATTTCTGAAATTGACATTCTGACAAATTAATTTAATCATTTTGTTGGAAATGTGAGAATGTCAATAAAGACCTTCACACAAGCCAAAGACATTTCTTTCACTAGTTTTATTTGACCAAGCTGCCCAACCCCAAAGATATTAAGTCAGCTTAATATACTACTCAACAATTTACTACTTACACCTCTTCATATATAATATGTAAGAAAAGCAATAAATTCTTGGGAGGGGGGGGGGGTGAAAATGATTGGCTTACTGATTGATAAATCAATTAAATGTCGGCATCACAGTGTTCAGCGTTGTCACAATTACACTGATGATGTTTCTCACCCTTTCCACAGGGGCTGGACGTTATGCACGCCATTCAAGTGTGAAAATAGCTCTCAACACACGTTTGGACAACACATCGTACAACATTATTAGTTTCCAATTTTAAAACATTACCACTGGACACATTGGCTCATATACAGATCAAATGAGCAGAAGCAGAGGAGATCTACTTAAGATGGAGATAGCTTTTCTCATTTATTTTTACTGCTGTACGTGTATTCAGCAAATTTTGTCTTCAGAACAAGAAAATGTCCTATTTAGAAAGCTGTCAGTATGTCGAGCTTGCAGAGAGCTGCTGCTTTGATTAGTCACCAGTGAAATCTGCCTAGTTCCTCACCCTGATAACACATTCCTGCTGGTAACAATCCGCTCCTCCTGTTATAGTCCAGATTGTGCTGCAGTCCATCGTGATTTCACTTGTTCCTCTGGTCACCAAACTAGCTAAGATTAGCTGTCCACACCCACATTTCAACTCCATGCCCGTGCAGGGTGTTGCTGTGCTTGAGGACAGGCCAGGATGGAGAGAGGACAGTGGACAGGGAACTGAAGGATGCTGCTGTTCTCTGTACGACAGAGAGAAGATGGAAAAATGGACTTGTCTTTGTGCTGCTGTGGACTCAAGCTGATGAATTGTTGGCTCCTGTTGGGATTGACACAGATTCTTTTTATGTGTGTCAGTATTAATTCAATCTCTGTGAGTGAGCATGTCCCAATGTGCTCTTTCATGTGTGGTTTCACATCGGCCCAGTAAACTCTCCTTTTCCTGTCCTCTTCCTCTCTTTAGAAACTAAGGCTGAGCTGGAGGATCTTATGGCAGACATCAAGAAGCTGGCCAACAAAGTACGCTCCAAATTAAAGAGTGAGTCCATTCTTCTATTTTCTTTCTCCTGGAATTGACACTGAAGTTTATTTTCTGCATAGAAGTAGACTTTTTGTGTGTTTCTGTTCAACTCATGAAATTTTAAAATACCGTCGAATGTCTGTCGCAAACAACCAGAGAAAGATACATTTTCGCGTCTAAGTTTGAATGGTGGCCAGAGGGTGATATTAGATTATAATAAGAGAAAGCAAGGGGAAACAAGTTTACCTTTGCTTTTGGCTTTGCAATAGTTATTATATTTAATTAATGACTGTCTACTGCAATTAATCACTTTGTGCTTTCACAGACCCAGTATTAAATCTGTGCTGAAGTCATCAGTCATTTGCACCATTAGTCAATCAGTTCACAGCCGTTTTCATAATTCATTCATTCTTTAAAGAGTTTCACATCTGAGCACAGATTTCTGTGCTGAGAAAACAAAAGAATAAGCAGACATCAACTTAATGATATGATTATAGATTAAATTAAATTAAATAATGAAAATAACGATTAGCCTTAAAGTCTGTATTAAGGTGTTATGTCTATTTCTGTAACCGATGTGCACAGCTGTTTATCTCTCATATGATGTATTGATTCAGCAAAGGAGACCCGGAAGTAAGTGAGACATAAGGAGACATAAGGTTAATATCATTTGGCAGCTTTAACACTCGTGGATTTGTTACTGCAGTGTGCCGAGTGATTAGTGCCACTTGCCACAGAGACACAAGCTGTGATTCATGTACATGAGTTTTATTCACACTTGTGCTGCACACAAATGGACTAATGTCACTTTAGCATATTGTGTGGAGGCTGGATACATGTGTTGCTTGTCCCTCCTCTGTGTTGCATGTGTGTATCCATGTGTGAGTCATATAATCCTCTCATTCTGTGATTTCTCTGCTGTCCTCTCACTCCTTTTTTTTTTCTTTTCCTGTGTGTTTTATGGCACTTTTTAATCCCTTTAGAAGTTTTTTTACTATTTATGGGGCCGACTCCAAATTGCATGCAGGCATGAGTGTGAATGTAAATAGTTGTTTGTCTTTGTATGTCCCTATATGCCATCCTTGTGACAGACTGGTGACCTGTCCAGGTTGGACCCCGCCCTCCCCCAGAACGTTAGCTGGGATTGGCTCCAGCTCCCCCTCCGACCCTGACGGGTAAATAGATAGATGGATGGATTTCTGAAATCCTGGGGAGTGAAAACGTCACGAGTTATATTCTACTGTGCCTCCCTGTAGAATTAGGGATCCAGACATTTGCTGCTCAGAGCCAGAAGACGATAACGTCTGTCCCTCACATATACATACACACACATCACACAACCACATTGATACACACTTAACAAGTGCTATAGGCAGAACCGGCTCGGCCTCACAGGTCTCTACAACTGTGTATCCACCTGCCTGGTGTGTTTTTGTGTGTATATTCTATTTGTCCCTAAGAACATGTGTGTGTTGAGGGTGCAATTAAAAACAGTAACACAATTTAAATCAAAACAACTGTGTCTTTTTATAGTATTAACAACGTAATGTCTGGTTTACAACATTTTTTTTATACCAAATAAAGTTATGTTAAATTCCCACATTGGCACTAGCATGTATGTATTAGCATCTATGTCACATGATCATATTCCTGAACTTGAATTTCATTTCTTCACATGCGGTAGTTCATTTAAAACTTCACATTGACGGTCTCTTTAACAGATTGTGTTTTCCACAGCAGTGAGAATGCCTTCAGATATGGCAGTGAACCAGCTGACTGAAAGATGTCTCATATAGAAGAGAACTGTAATACTCTTGAAAGATCCTCTTAAGAACAAATAACAGAGCAGAGTTATGCTGCTAATGTATAATTCGATGATGTTCTTAATCATCAGTAGTCTACCACATTTCCAGTTACTCCCTTCCCATCAGAGCGACTGATTTGATTTGTCATTCATAATATATATTATTTATTACATAACATTTGTGTCATACAGAGAAGTATTGTAGTGACAACACTTAGTACTCACACTATTCATATTCTTATGCTTCAATATAATAGACACAGACTGTAATTGCTATTTTTTTTTTTATAACAGGTCCTAAAGTTGACATGGTCACTCAATTTCTTTCTTTCATCTTCTCTTTCTCTCTCTCTCTCTCCCTCCCACTCTTAACCTGTCTCTCACTTTAGTTTGACAGGAATATTTATAGCCTCCAGAGGATTATTGATGATGATTATCACCCCCAACATTGTTGTGCAAACATCTCTTCAATCCTTCCCTTGACAAATAGATAACAGAGTATCCAATAAACAGTTGTTTCACTGTTTATTGTGCATATATATTGCCTGATTGAATGCATGCATTTCTGATGAGCCCATGATCTTTTTTTTCCCAACCCTCAGATCAAAATGGCAGCTTTGCAGACAAATGAAAGTTTTATAAGCTTTGTTTGTGCCATGGGGTTTTCTGAGTACATTTCCTTTTGATTTTATGAACCTCCTCATTGTTTCTTTAGTGAGGTAGGCCATCCGTATATTACACAGTTTTAGCCCCCCTACTGCTAAGAGGGTTCTAAATATTGTTTATGAATGTTTTATCCAAAATGTTATTTTGTGTAGAGTAACGCACTTCTAGAGGCAGCCAGTGGTGCTGTAGACTTTATTTTGTTGTCTTTTAATTGATAATTACTAATTGAGTGTTTGTTTTTGTGTATCCATCCAGGTATCCAACACACCATCGAGCAAGAAGAAGGGCAGAACAGGTCATCAGCGGACCTGAGGATACGTAAAACACAGGTACAGTTCAGGAGCAAAAGCAACAGACTCAACAATTGTTTACTAAAAGACATTCATTCAGTTATTACAGTCAAAAGACAAGGCAAAATCTTTTTTGGACAAATAAACTACCTGCAGTTAATGTTAATATATGTATACTCAAGCAACAGTTGGTTAAATGAATAAAACCACCCAGAGTGTCTGATGCTGGGATGGAACAGGTTTAATTTAACAGTCTGTCTTCCTCTGTATTTCTCCAGCACTCCACATTGTCCCGTAAGTTTGTCGAAGTGATGTCAGAATACAACACCACCCAGTCGGACTACAGGGAGCGCTGCAAGGGACGCATTCAGAGACAGCTGGAGATCAGTGAGTAGACCTGGCAGACCAGCCCTCGCTATAACTGCTAATTTCAGTCACGTGCAGTGTTAACCTTTAATCCCATAAATGTGATGCGTGAGAACAGTCAAACAGAATGAGCAAGCTCAGGAGTGTGCACTTGTCATAAGTCAGACCACACAATCACCTCTCCATATGCTCTGGCTACTTAAAAACTCTCTTTTTAGTCCAGCTCTACTGAAGAAGTGAGTGACTAATTGTGTTGGTGTGTCCATCATGTCACACTGTCGGGGATTAAAATGACCAACTGTCATCCTTGTGGCTCATTTTCTTTTTTTTTTCTTTTTTTTTTCACTTTTGTGCCACTTTCATATCTTATAATTCTGACAAATGCTGTGGTTGTGACATGGAGAAATGTTCTGTAGTCCTTTCATACAAAGGACACTCGTCCTAAGGACAAATACGTTTAACTTTTGATGACCTTTCATCCAAAATAATAACTCAGGACTGTCGATTGTGAGGAAATAATGAGGTATGTCACTGCATGTCATCTGTGAAATCATCTTCACCCTGCCTTTTTATTGCACTCAGATGTTAGTTATGAGAGCCCACATTCTCCACCCCTTTATAAATCTTCTCACATCTGCTGAATAGATTGGTATCAGCACTACTTTGTCTAATACTGTTCTTTTACTACTACTACTACCTAACAGAATAATGGAAATTGAAACTGCTGCAGATTTATCTTGATTTACTGATTTATTTCTTTTTTTAAACATGTAACCATAACACAAACATATTTGTAAAGTCGAGGCAAACTAATAAGGTCAGTGACATAACTATGCCACCGAAAAGAAAGAGAATTCTCTATTTCTTTCATTTTGCTTTGCTCATGAAGAAAGTGACATTTTTCCCATCCATATTTTGTGTTGAAATTGTCTGGTTTAGTGTAACAAAACAACCACTCTCACTTTCCAAAACACATACATCACCAACACCCACGCCCATACACATACACATGCCAGGTTTCTGCAGCTCAGATCTGAGCTTCTCTCACTTGTGTCACACACCATGTGTGATATGATCTGACAGGTATTAGCTGCCTGGTCCAGAAGCGTCCTAGCAGGCGGTACAGAACAAGATGCCCCTTACAGTCATTGTGATACAATCACCTTATGCACAAGGACACACACACACACACACACATACAAGGAAGGAATAACAGTGTGAGTCACTTGGTAATAATGGCAGAGGAGAGCAGGTCTTATTAGTTTGCGGGGCACTTGGCACGGATGTTATTTCCTCTGCCCATCTGTCAAGTTTAGAGTGGACATGCACTTCAGTCTGCATACATGAGCTCCACCTAATATACCACACCTAACATGTTTCAATGAAAACAGCAGCTGTGGCAAAGCAAATTTCCAGACTTAATCAAAGACAACAAACAAAACCTCTTCATGGAGTTAAACATCTGACTCACCTTTTCCTTTTTCCATTAGAATTAGATTTGTCAGCTGATTGAGTCACAGGAGGCCTCGGCTGATATCACCCATCGGCAGGGAGGGGATTAAATTCACTAGGAGAGTTTAAAGATTGAGTGGCTGAGCAGAGACCAAAAAGAAATTGTAGTATTTTTGCGACATAAACAAGATTGCAAGTCTCCAGTAAAAGATTTTTGCTTCAGATTTCATTAAGTGTATTTTTTAATCTATTAAAATTCACCTTGAATTCTTTTAGGTTGTATAACCAGAGATTGTTGGTTATTGTTTTTGTTTTATTTGTTTGTTTTTGTATGAATCAGTAAGAGTGTGTCGCACACAGAGGGAAATCTGGTGTGCTGTGTCAGACTGAGCACTTCGGCCCTGTTGGATACAGAGATAACAGAAAAAGCAAAGCAAAACTGTGACACACTTAACACAAAACATTGTCAAGTTTAGCTCAACTGGTAATAAAAACCAAGTTAACACTGTTGGTCATTTTCATCATAGCAATAAGGCTGTGAACTGCGAGAAACAACTTTTTCCACTGTCACAAAATCAGCCTGCCTACATATATCCAATGACCACAATGTATCTGGTTTACGTCATCCATATTTTCAAGTATGAAAACATGAAAGGAAGCCGATGAACGCTCCAAGAAATTACTTTTCTCTGCCAAAATATTGTCTGGCACATAATCCACACCCCCATGTAACCTCACTCCATAAAACCATGAGATGTTTTCACACTGCAGTTTTTGCACAAGTTAAACAAACAAGATGTGGGATACTTAATGAGCTGCAGGGCTTCTGACAGTAGACATCATTCCTCTCATCTCACTTGCTTCAAAGATTTGAATAGGAAAATGGCAAAGTATTCCATTAAAGGCACACCTCTTTGACTGAAACATTACTGTCACCTTTAAAAACAGTGCAGTGGCTGCTCTCTGGCATTTCAGACATGTATTGAGTGACGGTGCTGAATATTTATTTACTTCTATAAACCGTAAATAAACTGGTCGGCTCAGCAGGATGGAGGGGATATTGGTCGCAGGCATCGCACGGCCTCTTTGACATTTCACCGTTATGTTGTATTTCTCAGCAGATATTCCTGTTGCAGGTGGAGATGCACTCACAATGCCAGAACAAAAAATAGAAATGTACAGGGAGCCATTGTTCTGTAAACACATGGATCAATGTGTGTGCAAATGCAGCCCTTTGTCATCCCTTTGTAGGTGAAATTGCAGCATTAAATTCACTTGCTTCATGGATAAGTGTTTGTGTGCTTTCCCTTTCCACGGTGTTCCTGCAGGGACTCACTTCATTTGTGATACATAACAAAGGAAATGAAATAATACTGTTACTGGTAGCAGCAAAGTATGAATGATTTAATAGCCCATAAACACTGAAGGAGGATGAAGTGAGACTTTCTTGGTTCATGTTAGACATCCCAGGGTTTGGGTCTCCATGGTAACAAATAAGAGCCTCCTTCTGAGCCTGTCAGAGCTCTTAAAAAAAAAAGCCAATGAGGAGTGTGTGTGTGTATGTGTGTGTGTGTGTGTGAGAGAGAAGTGCAAGAACTGGGTAGCACTACAGTGCCTTCGTTTTTTTTTTTTTTTGGTTTTTTTTTTCTTTGCAATTATCCACGACTCATTGTCACTGCTCTCCGTCCTTCAACTCTAACACTGACCCTCTTTAATCTTGTAGCTTTAGCCTTAATGATAGAGGGATAATTTATTATCAGAGAGGTTGGGTGAACGGGGAAAAGCGCACAGTAATGTGCTCTCTCACTCCTGTTTGTCTGGTTTCTTCAACTTCGCATTTGTCAAACTGCAAAATGTCAGTGCTTAGCATGAGTAGATTCTTCTGCAGGGTAATGAAACAGTGGGACCTCTTAACCACCACCGAGTGAAATTCATTAGTGTGATATGGATATGTGATTTGAAATAGATAAAAAGGTACGTGTAAGAAACTGTCTTAAAGTCGCAGACATGCCCTGTTAAATGTCGGAGAGCAGCTTCATCTGTGTCCTGCCATGAAGGCAATTGTCTCTGACTCTGTGCCATCATCTCTACCCATCAAAGCACCTGCTCTGCTGCTGAGGCCCCCACTACAACCACAGGGGCTCATCACACCTGGAAATACAACGCACACACATACTGCGACACATTGTGACTGTCTTGGTTCGATGCAGTTGCCTCAGCGGTATAGAAAATGAAAAAAATGTTGTCGGTGTATAATCACCTGAAACTTGAGTTGTTGTGTTTTCCTTGGTTTGGGCTGAGCCCTTCATATCTGAATAAGAAGTGTGTTCACAGAACCCAATATCTCCTGCTTATTGGATTTTACACTATGGGGCTCCTGAGATTAATACTTGATTTATCTCTTTCATATCTAAACTCTGGTCCTTCACATGCTGTTGACAAATAATTAAATTACTACTTCAAAGTGTACTTGTAACTTTTTGGTCTTGTTAGCGCTATGTGTGTATATTTGGATAATACCAGCGTCATCAGTATTACATTTTATTGTCAGCACTCAGTGTTCAGCGCCTGATACCATGTTGCTGTTTGCAGGGTTAGTGGATGTACTATATAGCTCTACTTAGGATTTACAGTGCGCAAAGGGAAGATTGGAGATGATACTGACAGTCTGATATTGATTTACAGTATCAGTGGGGCCAAAATGGAGCCCAAGAGGAGCAGCTCTACAGGCGAACTCAGCGCTCAGACACAGGGATAATAATGTAGGTGTTGGGGAATGTTAATGAAGTAGGACAATTCTGTCGGGGGAAATAAACATGGATGAGGAGCAAATCCATCAGCAGGAAGCACGTGTGGCCTCGGAAAGATAGAAAGTTTGTTGAGTGGGGGGCGTGGTAGGTTAGAGAGTAAATATGGTGCTCAGTAAGTGATTAATTATGTTCATACTCCAGGTAGCCACATGCACAGGGATTAAGAGACTTAAAATGTGCCCAGGAAATGTGAAAATATTATCTGAATGTAAGAGCCTTAATAACTGCTGCAAGTGTGGCCCAGGCTGTTCTGATACTATCAAACATGTCTGATATTTCTGATATTTAACACCCACAATGAAGGAAGAGAAATCAAGAGAAGCTGCCTCATATCCCTGATTGTCTTCGCAGTAATCTGCCAAGCAGCTGGATCTGTCAGACCTTACATAACAGGAAAAGATGAATCAAGCTGAACTGGCCAATATGAATAACGTGAGGCTACAATAGTAGCAGCCCGGCAGCATATTGTTTAGTGGTGTTGCCTCACAACAAGAAGGTCGTGGGTTTGGTTCCCAGCCTGGGACCTTTCTGTGTGGAGTTTGCATGTTCTCCCTGTGCCTGCGTGGGTTTCCTCCCACCGTACATCATGTTTGGGTTAACTGGTGACTCTAAATTGTCGGTCTGTCTGAGTGTGAGTGAGTTGTTGTTGGTCTCTGTCTGTCTTTGTGTGTGTTGGCCTGCATATGTTGGGTGACTGGGGACCTGTCCAGGGATTTGCTCCCCGCTCACATTGCCCCCACCCCGCCGTGACCCAGAAACAGATGAGCTGTAAAGGATGAAAGATGAATGAAAGTTACCATAAAATGTGTGAACTTTTGAGTCGGCCAGTTAGGCTTAATTTTACATAGTTTCTGTATTAGAAATCTTTTACCTGACTGGAGTTGTGTCTGGTTGAGAGCACAAGGCTAACGATTCCAGGTAAACCTTTGAGATGCCTGGTTGAAACCTGAAAAAAATCCATAAATACCTACTTTACCCCGTAACATTGTCAGCAAAAAGAATACATTAAAGGTGCTGCTTGTTTAATAATCTGATGAGAAACATGATGGTATGGATTAGGATTAGTCATTGATTGGCCTGAATAATAGCACAATGGAGTTTATGTAGTTTAGATGTGGATATGGAGAAAGTGGGCTTCTGGAGGAAACAGATTCACACGGCTCATTTCTGGATAGCTATTTTTATCATCATCACTTTCCTTTGTTTCCTAATGGTGTTTATCCTTGTTTAAATCCAGGAGCATGGCACTGCACTTCTCAGTCTAACTACCATGAGTGCACATCTGTGTTTTGTTTGCCCCTTCAGCCGGGAGAAACACAACGAATGAGGAGCTGGAGAGCATGCTGGAGAGCGACAACCCAGCTATTTTTACCTCAGGGGTAAATGATACAACAGATTTAAAAGTGAAGGTGCACAAGATTTGTTTTCTAATGCAGTTTTACTTCCCTCTCACGATTTCCCTCTGTCATATCATTGTAGATCATTATGGACAATATCACCCAGCAAGCTATGAATGAGATCGAGACGCGGCACAATGAGATTATCAAACTGGAAAACAGCATCAGAGAGCTTCACGACATGTTCATGGACATGGCCATGCTGGTGGAGAGCCAGGTGAAAGCTTTGCTCTCACTTCCTGCAGTTGTGTGACTTTTGTGATGACCCAAAAACCAGTGAGAACAAATGTGCCAATTCCGAACATGCATACATGAATTGACAAACCATATTCCAACACAGACGCTCCAAAGCAGTGTTAAATTTACACTTTTGAGGTTGAGTGCTCTGGCTATTGCAGATGGGAACGGAAAAATATTAACCAGCCAAGCCTGCTAGCCTGCCACAGCTCCCGTCATAAAAATAACTCCTCTTCAAACTGACAGACACTAGTTTATTAGTATAAATATAGACCTGTTTGTACCAACTGAGTTGGATGGAGTTTATGTTTTCATCTCCATCTGGTTGTCTGTTTTGGAAAATATTTTACTAAATATAGACAGATTTGGGTCAGCAGATAATTATTGGCTCATTGATCAATTGATTGGAATTTAGTGATCATTTATGTTATGTTGGTCCTTTTTTAATGATGATGATATTTACAGGGGCGTAAAAAAAAATCTGACATCTGAGATTTCAGAATTGGCAGATGTTAAAATCTTCAATAGACCTTTAACATTACAGTTAGTTTGTATGAGTCTGTTTGTGAGAAACAGAAATGAACTGCCTTCCTCATCAAAAATAACTATGCAACAAGGAAATCTGACCAAGGGGAAACAATAAATATGGAAATATGCCAACCGATGAATGTGGAAATTGTTGCACAGTGACATGAATTTCAGTGACCACACAACACAATACCAGACTTCAGTTTAGCTGTGGTAATTCTTTAAGTAGTTCAGAGCTATTCTGGGTTTCTGTTTGTGCAAACTTTCATTTTTTAGCAACGTATCACAATGTTTTCAAAGTAAATCATTCGTTTAACTAACCCCTTTTTATCCTCTAATCTAAGTCTGGTCGATTTGTTAACTTTGCCTTTCTCAGCTTTGTTCTCTCTGTCCCCAACTCTTTCTATTCCCTTTCCCTCCTTATTCTTTTCCACAACTGTCACTGCAACAATGACTCTTAAGCTGTAGAGAACAGAGAACAGTGGTCACCTTCTAATTCAGCAAGGTAATACCAATGTGATTCCTCATTTTCTCTTTTTCTTTCTTTGAGCAGTAATTGCTGCAGTGCATGCATTGTATCCACTGGTTAATTATCTCAGCATTCAACTGTCTGTTTTTAGCAATCCTGGGTTCATGCTAAACGTCTAGTACTCTGTGTTCTTTGTTGATGAAGGCTGATTTAGCTATGAATTCTACAACCTTATTAAATTTAAGTCACGGTAAGATGTCATTGAAATGCAGATGAATACATGAATAAAGAGATTGATTAATATCTTTTTTGAAGCCTTCACAATACACTGATTTAAGGTGCTCATTCAATAAAGTTGATATAACAAATGAACATCAAATATATAGACAATAGTGCTAAAGACAGTGATATTCTAGTAATTCTTCTAATCATTTTTTTAGAAGCACTATGAATCTATGAATTGTCTGCTCACACCACCTCTTTTTCTTATTTTGTGTAGGGTGAGTTGGTGAACAATATTGAGCAGAGTGTGCTGCAGGCTCAGGAGTTCGTGGAGCAGGCCAAAGACAACATCCCTAAATGCAAAAAATTTAAAAAGACCAGCAAGCGGGTGAGATGCAACATGCAAACTGTCTCTGAACTGACTCTCGTGCTATTACTCTTTCTCTTTCTTTTTCCTGCCTCTGCCCCCCTTTGCATCCACCGATTATTCCTCCCCTCTCCCTCACCTTCTCCCTCTGTATCCACTCCTCCTCTCGCCTCCGCATCTTGTTCCGTTCCTTCTCTCCATGCCTTCCACACCCCCTCTGTACTAACCTCTCCTAGGGGGAAATGATAGACCGCATAGAGTACAATGTGGAGCACTCAGTAGACTATGTGGAGAGGGCAGTATCAGACACTAAGAAGGCGGTTAAATACCAGAGTAAAGCCCGGAGGGTGAGTCACATACACAACAAAACAATACGCACACAAAGAGGCTACCACATGCAAAACTGGTAGATAACCTCGTAGATATTGCATGTACTGTTTGCATTGTGGTGCAGTGATTGCTGTAATTGTGTTTGCATGCTCGCTTAAATTTAAAAGCGCAGGACAGTGTTTGCCCAACAAGTGACTCTTGTACACTTACCTGTAGCGTAGACAAGCCAAAAACCTTTCAACACGCAAGCGTTTAGGAGGCTTAAAAATCTTGAATACACCTTTGTTGTAATAACTACCACACTACCAGCTAACAGGTTGTGCAATAAGTAAACAAGCACAGAAACCAAAATAGGTAGCTAAAAGTAATCGATTCAAGTGTTTTGCATTTTTGCACTTTGGTTTGTGTTCAGTTTAGACTGAATATAATTAGTGAGACTTTTTTACGTTTGTACAAGCTCCTTCCCCCTGTTTCCGTTCAGTGAACCTGCTGGCCCCAGCTTCTTAGCTTGCTTTCAAAATTGATCACGCCCCTCCTTCATTTAACAACCTGCCACACAGTGGAACAACTCTGCCACCTCTTGGATAATATCTCTAACAGCATGCTGAAGGTAGACAAATTTCATTCTTGACATGACTTCAATTCGGTACAAGGTCCACACAGAAGACTGTGTCTCCACCTCTTATCAAAGAGGTGGAACTGTACAGTCCAATTGTAAACCATTTTTTAATTAGTTTGCATTTCACTCAATTTTTTTACTATATCCACAGAATCGTTATCTCACTTTAGCCTTCTTTTTTCTCCTCCCATGTCCCCCTGTCCAGAAGGTGATCCTGATAGGAGGTTGTATTGCAGTATTTCTGACCATCCTCATTATTTCCCTCACAATTGGACTCAGTTAGGACCATAACATATCTCCGCAGAGCATACAGGGCAGGACAGGCTGCCTCTCCGTTAAGGTCCTGCACGTATGACTGGCAAAGAAACATAATACTAACAGGCCAACTGTAATGTGCAGTCAGTGATTTGTCATTAACCTGGAAGTGGTTTACATTGCTGGTCCAAAGGTAATCCCACACTGTCTGTCTTTGTGCACCCGATATTGTATTGATCTTTTAGATGTATTTTTTAGTGGATGTATTTTTTCTAAACTAAACAGGCATGTTAGTCAGCCTACCTTTGCCACTGCGCAACTTAAGCATCTGGATGATTTGTGTTTGTCACATGTGTAAATATACTGCATGTTGTTTAATTTTTGCAAGTATGACCAATATGATTCGTGGTTTTAAAGGAGCTGTTTGTAAGATACTTCATTGCTACGCAGCCAAAATCAGAATTTACAGCTGTTTACAGGAAGGAAGGAAAGAAAATGTGGGTTTTCCTTCAAACTGCATTCCTTCACTTCCCAAGAGCACTATTCATCAACTATGTTGTCTTCTATTTCATCACTTCTCTTCTACTGAAGTTAGCATGGTCTGTGCTACCTGGTCAGCCAATCCCTTCATTTTCCTTATTCTGTTTCTGTTTCTTATTCTTATTCAAGTCTGTCCTAAAGAAGTCACCCTTCTCTGAGGACCTCTTATATTGTTAATCCCATATAAGAGACATGACTGGTAGGTAAAGAGGGAAGTAAAAATTAGCAAACAGCTCCTTTAAAGATTGAGGGTGTGGAAATATGTGTTCTACTGCGTCGAATTATAGTAAAAATTGTGATGTGTGTACATTACACAAGTGTACATTATAGTTCTAACATGTCCTCCTCTCCTCTCCATTTGCTGCCTCGGACAACTGTTTATATGCTGTTGTTAACACCGTGAAGAAGAAAATTATGATCCTTATATGCTGTGTGGTTCTAGGAATTGTCATTGCTTCCATCGTTGGGGGAACTCTGGCCTAAACCTCAGCCACTGTGACACTAAAACACACAAACACACACACATTCATATATTATTTTCATGAATGCAATCTATTAAATGTTTAGCACAAGGTGCGTTACTTACTGTACAATATATTTCAAAAACAGTGTACGGGGCCAGAGGTGTTTTTGCATGAGTTGCTATTTTGTAAATGTGTGGTGCTGCAAAGTGTTGAGTGTTGTCAATGATATGATGTTTCCAAAAGTAAATTCTTGAATGATAAAGTTCATAAAATTCTATGTAATTCTATACTAATACATTCCATCTTCCAAATATGACGCTTATTCAGTTGTAATGTCATTTTTTTGTGTTGTACAGGCAAAGTGACAGCTAGGGTAAGGTTAGGGTTCGGGTTCTCTAATCTGCAGTGTTTTCCAGACAAAGTTATTAGAAATCAGTTTATTTGGATGTTTGCTTTATCTTTTGTAGCCTTCTTGCTTCATGTCTCTGATCTCTTCTACCTTCCTTCGAAACCCCTGCATGATTTAGCTCACTGTAAAGTGCTGTTTGGTATTCAGTGGCAAAAGGGAACGACAACAGCTGTACTGATGTGGGATATGCTGTTTGTAGGATCACTCTGTTCTTATCGGTCACAGACGACACGCTAAACATACTTCATTTCATCTGGCCTCAGCAGCTGTCTCCGGTGTTGAGTGTGAGTGCGCGCATGCATGCAAAAATATGTGACGTGACGATACAGCCGTGTTGATTATGTGTCTGAACCTGCAGAATGACTGGAAGAGAATACAAGTGCTTGTTAAAAGCCGACTGTGTCTTTGTTTTGTATAAAGTTTAAAGTTATATGAAGCTCTCTAACACTGCCAGTATGTTCAAATAAGCTGTCAAAATGGAGTCTTGTCTGGTTGGATTTATAACTCTAGTCTGTAAGTGACAAACTTTAAACCAAGCTTTAAACAATTTCTTGTCAAGCTACCTTTCTGTTTATTTTTATGAATGAACTTCATGAGTGAAAAACAGCGTCAGCATGAACTCAAAGTAGCCCTGTGAAAGACTTTCATATCAGTTTTCTGGCGACTCATCAGACATGCACAGACTGCAACCATGTTACCACGTTGCCTACTCAACTGCCTTTGTGTTGTATTGTGATGATGCAGTTTTGTTTGTTCCGTTTTTTTTTTTTTTTTGTTTGTTTGTTTCTTTCTTTTTCAAGTAAAGTTTGTCTTGAAAATGACCCTCAGTTTGTCCTTCTATTTGTATACATGTGTTCACGGAAAGAGGATGTTCCTGTTTGTTCCTGTTTTCCATCGAATAAAATGTCTTCTTTTTTTTTTTCAATGTGGTATTAGGTGAGTTTGGTTGATGAGTCACACACTACACACATTTCTGGGTAACCCTAACCCTCTATTACACAATACTATACAAACATACAGTGAGTTTATTAGGAACTCTGTTCTAAAACGAGCAGTTTACAACATCAGTCCTGCTTTGTGGAGGTCATATTGTTAAGTTCAAAATAGTTTTTGTCAAACTCAAAAAATCAGAGGTTTGTTTTGCTTTGTTGCTCTGGAGACTTTGCTTGCAAAATAAGGATTTACTTCTCAGTTCTACAGGCCACCTTTACCTCTGGCACCTTCGTATACACAACTCTGTGAACTCTGAAGTTTCCATGTCCTCGCAGTTAAAGCAAGCCTAACTTCTTTTAGTTTTAGTTTAGACAATGATGAACTCTTGCATTATTCCATCTCACCATTTACGACTTAGGGCACTCTGTGTGTTTTCTTACTCAGCAGTAGTACCTGAATGAAATCGTAACTGCACAACCTCTAATTTAACAGTACGCTGTTACAGCGTTTACTTCTGAAAAATTTTACTTGCAGTTTCACCATCTGAAAGTGGCTATTGGGACTTTGGGCTTAAGGTGTGGATTTTGGTTGAGTTGTTTTAAGTTTAAAAACTCTCCCATGTTTCTTTTCCTTATTGTTTTGAACATTTTTAGCTCTCTGTTACACCTTTTGTCTCTGTACTTTAAGTTTCTCAGTTTCTCAGTGTATGTTTATGTTATAATTGAAATGCACCTGCAGATTTTTGGCTACATTTAGGTCTTGAATATAATTCAAACATAATACTCAGAATCCTAGTTTGTCAAATCCTGCAGGTGTTGAATCATTGCTGCTCTATGTTGTCGCTGCACATACTATTAGTCATCATTAGCGAGTTGCTGTTGAGTTTTTCTGTTTCCTGTTTGACAGCTTTTGGTGGCACACACACACACACACACACACACACACACAGAGTGCGCGTACATACTTTGGAATACCGCGTAATTCCAGATAAATCCACACCTACAGAAATTATTAACCTGTTATTTGATAAAGAGATGAAGGTTAAATTGGTTCATGTCATGTAAGATGAGGTGGCAATATGTCACAATCAGGTTGTGTTTGTGGTTCATCTCCTTTCCACCAAAACTCTAGTTGAACTTTCTGACTCAGTTTTTATAACTTCCTTTTCATGACTTGGTTCTTGTTGACAAGATGTGATCAGTACAATTACTGTTATCTTTTCTAGCTGTTTAGTCGATGTTTTGTGCAACTTTGAAAATTTTATTTTGAAAAGAATTTTGTCAAGTGAGAAAAATTATATTAATGAAGGTTTAAACACTCTTGGTCAGTTCGACTGATTTGACTCAACAGATTAATAAAGTAAAAGAATTGAGGCAGGAGAGAGGAGTCTCGAGTGAATTAGCGTTATTGCAAAGTGTACAGTCATAAACAGTATATGCCAATATCAGGATGCCTAAGGCTTGTTAGTTGTGGTATATGGAATGTGTAGACTATAAAATATATGATACACAAATGCAAAAGATGGTAATTAAAATCAAATCCAAAATATCACAGCTATTGCAGACCCTTGATCTGCATTGCCCAGCAAACAAACAAATGCAATATAGGTAGGTAAGGTGAACAACTCAAACATATGGATAAGGTAACTAACATAAGCAATCAGATGTTGGACCTCACACAAATTTGGTAAATTAAAGTAAATTACGGCTGAAAATAAGCATATTTCATGATGATTATGCAAAAAGTTGAACATACAAAAATGTACCTTTCCCCCTGCAACTATCATTTACCTCAGCCTTGTATTTCCATTCTACATCATTTTGGTTTGATTAGTTTCAAAACATTTATGTATAAACGTCATTTCATAATTTTACCAAATTTCTGCTTTAAATTTGTGCTGAACAGAATTGAGTCCTGTCTTAAAGACCTGGAAAGAAGTAGAATCGTCTTGTAAGAGTGCACCTGTCTTTGGTCGGCATCTGTTTAAGTTTTCCAATGGAGGCATTTTCAAAACGATACATGATCTGTGTGACAGAAACAAACAAATAAATAGTAAAGCAGTAATAAAAGAAGAACCTCATCTTTCCTCGTTATTGCCTGATCTGTTGTGGTGTTCCCCCATCAATGACATTATTTTCCATTCTTTCTTTCATTATGCACACGTATTTTACACTCAGAAAAGTTTACACAATTCATACTTACTTTTCTGAAGAGTTCCTCAATGTCATCCTCATGGGCGGAGTTGTTAAATATATCTACAATGTACTGGATAAGAAGAGAGCCTTTCTGCGGGTGTCTGTAGGAGACAGTATCTGCAGGAAAAACAGAAAACGCATGACATTTTTACTGCATGAGGTAAAGACTCATGTAGGGAGATTATTGTTCATCCTCACTGTCATAAGCTTTAAAATGCAATCTGGTAATATTTCCATTCCACTAACCAGGGGTGCAGGAAAGAAGAGCAATGAAGTCTTTCTCTTTGTGAGCAGTTCGCAAAGCATCATCCTCCAAGTCTTCTTCAGCTGCCGATACAGGAGGGCTTGGCTGTGGGACATCACATGGTTTTGCACTATCGCAAACCAACACAGCTCCAGCCTCCTCTGAAACACAAGAAATATTTTTTAATACAACCGCAAAAAGCTCCGTCTCTCGTAAACCACGAAACAGGCCATTAGTTTTCAAACTCTGACATAAATTTACACCAAAGTTAGGAAAAATCTGGAAGAATAGATCGGAATCACCTCCTCTGCAGGCCTGGATGACGATGATTTTGGGTTTGTCCTTCAGCGCTGGACATCTCTCAGTGCCTAAGTGTTTGTAAATTTTGTCAATGGCGAACTCATCAGGGTCATCACTTTGGCCGTTGTCATGAGCATGAGCTGAGTTGACGCCAAGGACAGCTCCAAGTTTACCATGAGACATGATAACTACCAGCACGCTGTCTGTCGCCTGAATGCTTTCATGCCGAGAGAATTCTATTAGAGCATCTTCAATCGCCTGTGGGAGGACGAAAAGTCAGACGTCAGTTACTGTTGTTTCTAATTCAAAGGAAATTTTTTTTTTTTTTTTTTTTCACACGTACCTTTCCAGTGAGGTTTCTGTGCTTCAAAACTTGGTATCCCAGAGTTTTAAGCAGTATCTCCATGTTCTCCTCATCTTTATCAGCTCCCTTCCTGTTCAATCTCGGATTAGTAAATTCCATATTAGTGATTAGCAAAGCCACACGTTTTTTAATAGCATTTTTGGTCACAGGGTAAATCTGAAAAAAAAAAACAACAAACAAACAAAAAAAAAAACAAAGACAGACATTTTATATTATATTAACACATCTTTAGATCTAAAACTACATTATAAGCAAGTAAAGTGTAAGTTCAAAGAATTATTTCCACTTATCAATAATTATTAAACTCCAGCTGTTATTTATTATTTCAAGTTGCCCCTTTCTGTCAAGCTCAGCTAAAATGAGATAGAAAACAAAAGCTTTCTACATTTTTAGGATGAAAAAAATCACAATAGCTGAAACAAGAGAGTAAAAGCAAATACAAGATTAGATGTTTGTATGACTGACTGACATTTGTATCATTCTGTTTCTTCTCCCAGAATTCCTTGGTGGTCGGGATGAGCGTGGCTGACCACTCCGTCTTAGGCTTCAGCTCTGCGGCTGGTAAAAAGAAATTTGGTGAGTTGATTAATCACAGTCGATTTGCATGACAAAGTCAAAACAGTGCAGTTGTCTCTGGCTGAACTCACGTTGTGGAGCAGGTTGATCACAGCCCAGGCCCAGCTCGGTGTGAAGTGAAGAATCTCTTTTGTGAATATGAGCGATCATCTTCTTGCTGGCTTCATTTCCTTTCTTCCTCACTGTGTCAATGAGACAGCGGGCCTTGTCTGCTCGGGTTGGGTTTTCTTCAAGTATCGACTCTCCCTCCCCATCATTCAGGACTTTATCACTTAAAAGGTCATCCACGAGCTGTTTGATCAGTGCAGTGGATGCCCGCTGTGCAAACTCAGGCCTCACTCTCTCAAGCTCCTCGGCTGCAGGAAACAATATGAACCAGGAATTACATAGTGATGTAAAGAAATGAATGCACACGAAGCAGCTGTGAGTCATGAACTGATGATCCATAAGGGTTAACTGATCATATGAACTCTTATTTGACTCCTGCATGTATTCATGCATGAGAACATACAGAACAGTTCAGGAGGGAACCGTTTGGCAGTGGGAGGGTTTCATATAGTCTGTGTACTTCCTTCCCATAAGAGGCCTCAGCTACAGCTACACGACTACTAGACCACCAGTATGGTTTTATTTCAACACGTGACAAAGTCTTATCTTGCGCAAAAGTGGATCTTTGAAAATGAAAGAAAAAACAAACAAACAAACAAAAAAACACTGGCCACTTTCTGTTTTAATGGATAAATGAACTGAACAACAGCAGGACAAGAGGCAAACATGAGCACCCATAAAGTGAAACTACAATACGTGGCAAACACAAGAAAGAGCGGAAAAGTCTAATCCGGACTTTTCTCTGACAGAGGTTCACCGTAAAGCTTCCAAAGTCCAGGAAATCCCGTCTAAACCCTGAACTCCTCCGCATCTCCATTAAACGGGATATTTACTGGAAACCCAGCTGTGCTGGCTGAATGCTGCGTTCACGAACCGAGCGCCTGCGTTTTTGCCGCCACCGAAAAACAAAGCGGTCACGGTGAACCGGAGTTGGAGTCAAAGTGCAGACGGACCGTGAAGTCTTACCTGCCATGGCGGATCAGATCTGCTATCTGTGAAAACGGTGGAAAGTGCAGCTCCTTCCTTTTCTCAGCTGCTGTCGGACGCGCTCTCTGGAATAGTTCCTGGTTCACGCCTGCAATCTGCTTTAAACTCTCATCAGAACAACAAACTCACAGGACCTGAATTTCACCTGCAGCCTCTCAAAGTGGTTTCAAGTGACAAATACTGCTGCAGTGGAACAGTGTAAAATGCTCCACATGTGTTATGGCTGATCTTCAACCACATTCCAGGTGGCTCAGACTCTGCCTCCAACCGGACCAGCCTGTAGGTCCGGCCATTGGCATAGGCATGCTTGTTCTTGTTGAATTATTACTTTTAATATATGCATATACCCAGCTATGGCTCATATTGTGGCCTATTGTAGCCTGTTCAATGAACAATATAGGTAACAGAGTAATAATAAGAAATCGTTTACAAGGTTACACATGGTACTGAAGATCAGTGTAAATTATCACAACCTCATTCAGGATTCCCTTAGGGCATGGAAACACAAGAGTTCAACTTGACATTTTTTCATCCAAATTTTTCAAAGCCATTTTCACATGTCCACTTGAGTGGACAACATGCACTTTGCTTTCAACTGAAACGATACTGTATTAATAATAATACAGTAATAACATAATAATGCCGTGTGCATTTGTCGCTAAAATTGTCTGAAAACTATAAAATGCATACAAATAGTAATACAATATTTGCAATTGAGGAATACTCTATTTCATTCTTCTGTCTAGATTCGAATGCCACAATGAATATTTTATTGTTAGCTTTGCTACAAATACTCCTTTGTAAACCTTAACATAACATCAATATATGAAAAAAAAGTACACACACACTATTGGCATAAAGTTAGTCTGTCCATTATAGCCTCTGAACTGAGGGTAGACTAACACTATATCAAGATCCTATCATGCCCACATGAGGTTTCGTGGTGTGCAACATGAGGGAAACATTCACTGTGCCTCAGTGTGTTTGCACGCATCAGCGTATAAACCTCTTCATTTCAACTAGATTTATGGAATGGCTCTGTAATGAATGCCTAGCAAGCCTGTCGATTATCACAGCATGCTTGTCTCATCATTGCTCTTTGCAGGGGGAATTTCAAAACCCAAAAAAGTTACTGCAGATGAATTATTTTCAAGAACAACAGTCACAGTAAAAGTATGAATTGTAGTTGAAATATAGCTAGTGTGCATGATGTCCAATTTAGTGGAGAGATGATTTATTGGAATTTTCTCACAATCTAAAATCAAAACTTGGAAGATTTAACAATGACATGACTCTTTACGTGTTACTTGACGTTACAACATTTTTTTTTACCTGCAAGGTTCTCCTAGAGTAGAAGTATTGGACCGATATTCCAGAGGAACTTGGCATTTCTGGCTAACTGACGGCCATATTATTTTGGAGGGAAAACTATAGTGTATACAATGGCTTTCCACAAGGTGTCAGTGTGTAAGAGGATGCAATAGTGTCCACTGTAGTGACCAATGGCCATCTATGCCATCAAAACTCACGCTTATGCAAGAAAATGGCTTTTGAATAGCTGTCCATTGTAGTGACCTCTATGCATGAAAGGGATAAGAAAATCATTAACATTCCCCCAATTCACTGAGACATGGTACTGAAGATCACTATAGTTATTACCTAATAATTATTTAACAGTCATGATGGTAAACACTGTAAATAAGAAACAACACACAAACGTTGGAAATAGTTTGAAAATATATCAGTCAAATTACAAATGGACTCGAATTCATCATTTACAAACCATTATGAAAATTTAACTCTTGCTGAATTCAAAATAGCAGGGCTGATGACACAACTCACATTTATTTAGTCACTGGTAAGTCTGAAAATAAATTAAAAGTAGTAGAGTTGAGGGGAAAAAGTTGTTTATTTCCACTTACACTGAGATACAAACAGGTTCAACGTCGTTTTCAGAATAGAACTATATATGCTTTTTTAGGTTAGAGCAGAGAGTATATCTATTACAAGGTGAGATATTTGACATGATTTGTATGACTGACATTTGTATTATTCTGTTCCCTCTCCCAGAATCCTTTAGCAGGAACGATAAGTGTCAGGGAATCGTTCCTCTCCACAGTGAGGGAGACTTTGTAAAAGGTCAGTAAAGGCCCGAGGTCACAGTAGCCCAGTTATTGTACAAAATCCTCTAGAAGGTGATGCACAGGCGACTAAGCTGTTCATCCTAACCATGAGTGTGGTCAATCCCTCTTTCTTAGTCTGCAGCCCTGTCGCTGTCAAAAACAAACCACAACACAAACTGATGATCACGAGAAAGTCAAAATGCAGTATTGTTGAGGATAAACTAAGTGCAGTTCTCGCTGACTGACATATGTCAATCACCTGGTCAAAGGCCCAGCTCAGTGTGAAGTGAAGAATCTCTTTTGTGAATATGAGCGATCATCTTCTTGCTGGCTTCATTTCCTTTCTTCCTCACTGTGTCAATGAGACAGCGGGCCTTGTCTGCTCGGGTTGGGTTTTCTTCAAGTATCGACTCTCCCTCCCCATCATTCAGGACTTTATCACTTAAAAGGTCATCCACGAGCTGTTTGATCAGTGCAGTGGATGCCCGCTGTGCAAACTCAGGCCTCACTCTCTCAAGCTCCTCGGCTGCAGGAAACAATATGAACCAGGAATTACATAGTGATGTAAAAAAATGAATGCACACGAAGCAGCTGAGAGTCATGAACTGATGATCCATAAGGGTTAACTGATCATATGAACTCTTATTTGACTCCTGCATGTATTCATGCATGAGAACATACAGAACAGTTCAGGAGGGAACCGTTTGGCAGTGGGAGGGTTTCATATAGTCTGTGTACTTCCTTCCCATAAGAGGCCTCAGCTACAGCTACACGACTACTAGACCACCAGTATGGTTTTATTTCAACACGTGACAAAGTCTTATCTTGCGCAAAAGTGGATCTTTGAAAATGAAAGAAAAAACAAAAAAACACTGGCCACTTTCTGTTTTAATGGATAAATGAACTGAACAACAGCAGGACAAGAGGCAAACATGAGTACCCATAAAGTGAAACTACAATACGTGGCAAACACAAGAAAGAGCGGAAAAGTCTAATCCGGACTTTTCTCTGACAGAGGTTCACCTTAAAGCTTCCAAAGTCCAGGAAATCCCGTCTAAACCCTGAACTGCTCCGCATCTCCATTAAACGGGATATTTACTGGAAACCCAGCTGTGCTGGCTGAATGCTGCGTTCACGAACCGAGCGCCTGCGTTTTTGCCGCCACCGAAAAACAAAGCGGTCACGGTGAACCGGAGTTGGAGTCATAGTGCAGACGGACCGTGAAGTCTTACCTGCCATGGCGGATCAGATCTGCTATCTGTGAAAACGGTGGAAAGTGCAGCTCCTTCCTGAACAGTACATGTGTCGGCGACCCTCGTAATGTTGGATCCGATTACAGTTCCTGCTTTACACTCCCTTCGCTTTGACAGTAAAGGGAGCAATGAGACTCAGCATCTGCTGCAGCTGCAGTGAGAAATACTGCTGCTGTGGATCAGCGGAATGTGGCTGAGGTAGTTCAGGCTCAAACCTGGCTCCTTTTTTTAAGAAACAAAACAAAAGTATATCTTTTCCCTGTATATGATAAATTGAATCACCACAATATATCAAATAAGAATGAGCACACGCAATTGATCATTTACGAATCATTATACAAATGCCATGCAACTTTATGCAGATTTGCTCATAAATTAGTACTTCATCTTTAGGAAGAATTACATTAATCATATTTGTCACAACACTGTTTTTCAGACTTGAGAGTCCTTGAAAAATATCAAACAGAAAATTCTATTTAAATCCTGTTTGTCTCCAGATTAATATGATTAAACACTGACAATTCGTCCAGACACATCAATAATGCTGCACACATTAACTGTGGATTAACTCGCATCTGAAATGTTTGCTGAGAGCTACAGTGCCATAGCAGTTTTCAGATCCTCAATCATCTCATCACCATCACCTGGATTATATTAACACTCTGTTCTTTGAGTTAACAAACCGTCCCCACAGCACCTAGAAATTGTTAATTATTTAATCAATTTCAAAATTGAGATCCCACCTCTGCACAGTCACACCAGAGAATACATGACACACAGTGCAAGCCAAAAGTTTGGACACACTTTCCTATTAATTTGAGGGAGACGGTGTGTCCAAACTTTTGGCCTGTACTGTATGTCATTCACTTTGGCACAACAAACTCCCTCGGTGACTCAGGGTGACCCCTTCGAGTCAACAGCTCCTTCACTGACAATTGACACTTAGTTTGATATCATTACACTTTGGAGACTCATAAAAAGCAAAAACTCCTCAGTTCAGAAAGGCTTAGGTAGTTATTCTATTCCTCTAACTTGTTTCTTCTATCCAATTTTCTCTCGTATAGGCTAGCTTCAATTGAGGTTTGGACATTTGCTCTAATTTGATATATTTTTATTATAAATCTTCCATCTAATTTTATTCTTTGGCTTGTAAGGCATTTTGTGAAATTTTAGTGTTTTATTAATTAATTTTGTTCGCTGGTACGCCTCTTAAAAAGTAAACATATTGGACAAACACACATAGATTTTCGAACTTTAGTAGATTTCTGTTCGTTTGGATATATATATATGGATAAGAAATGCCATATTTGTCTAACTTCAAGGGTAAGCAGAAATCTTGTTCCTGTTCTGTACAGCCTGGAAATCTACTTATCAGAAGGAGGAAAAAAGGCGAAAAACAAACAAATAATAATAATAAAAAAAAATATCAACAAAAATAAATTGATGTAAATACGGCACAACTCAAAAATGTTCACTTTTTTGCATGGTTTAGTTTCTAAGCAACACAATACTAAAGAGATGACAAAAAGGCTGTTTTGAAATTGAAATAATAGTTTGCTCGTAAGACAGGCAAATGCAGTCTGTTTCAATTTATTTTTTTAGTATTGGGTTTTTGCTTGATTTGTTTTTTTTTTTGTAATTACCGATTGGAGTCGGTTGTCCAATAGACAAGTTACTCTCAGAGAATATGAGATGTGCTGATAACATTGAAAAGGCTTGCGTTGTTGTGTGCATTTTGTCATTCGCCCATCGTCTGCAGTACACAGGAAAGAACCTGCCGGAACTGGAGGTCGTGTGGACTTTTTTCTGGGAAGAGCTCGCTAACTGACAATCAGAATAGTCATTTTATCAACTAAACTAATTGTTTCCTAGTTGTTCAGAGTGCTGAGCACACTATGTTAAAGTGTTGTTTGGAAGAAAAAAAAAAATCCTCTTACCTTGCCTTGCCCACAGTGGAGGAAGGCGATCCCGATGTTGCCAGATTTGTCTGAAATAGAAACCAAAAACTGAGCAAAACTCATATCTGACAAAGGTATGTTGTAATGTTAGGTATTTGTAGACTTGAATGACTTAATGAAGTCCTCACTCAAGAAACTTAGCCTACATATTCAAATAAATATTTCACTTATTTGCCCTGGATTCAAATTGTTGTGTTCCTGCCTGGCCTCTTCACCTCACACAGTATCTTCAACTCTGTACCTTTTATATAGATTTAAATATTGTGACCAATATAATATCCAAAGATTAAACCACCGGAAACCCGTCAAACCTGTTGTCATGCATCACCATGACAAGATGAGGCAGGTACAATGTGCTACCACTGGGCGGCACTCAAAACCTTTCACCCACAATACATCACGCCAAACAAGAAAACACACCGCAGAGGAAGAAACAAATAACAAAATGGCTGGGGCTAAAGCTAGCTACTCGGCTAATGTAAACATCCACCAATAGTACGCTGGAGCGACGATAACGTTACTCGACAGCTTTGGCACTGCGAATGAGACTGTATGTTGACGCAAAAACTTTGTAAACCATATCTTCATAATCGAGTTAGGAACAATGGTAGTTCTGATCGTTACCTAGCTTAGGCTCGTAATTAGCTTAGCTAAACACCGGTGGCTAGCTGTTGGTAGCTAATTGAGACGGCGGTTTTAAGTGTGACAAACAATTCAACGACCTGTCAGCAATGGTAGTCACGCTCGTCGCCAAAAGATAAAGCTATTTTGAAAAGGATATCATGGCTCAAACTGGACGTCAATGCTCGAGGTCCTAAAAAGCCTGTCATTGACTAGAGGCTAGCTAATGCAAACCAGTTGATATGCCGTGATTATCAGATGTAACCTGTCACTTAATAAAGTTATCCCCAGCACAGGTGGCAGGGCATCGATTAAACTCGTAGGCTGCATTAAAATGGTGCTGTAAACTACTGTGTTACCTAAATAAAATGATTAGTCTGATCAGCGTCCCGTGGAGACATTTGGACAATTAACGCTGTGGAAGGTTGTCAATCATTTTGGATGCATTTAAGGACTTCATTTGTTAATTGACATTGAAACTTGCAGAGAGGTTTTGGTCCTTGATTTGTAGTTCATACTCACGGTTATGAATCTGAAGTTTTCGCTCTTGTGCTTACGCAAACAGTGCCCTTAACTTTGAAAAATGATGAGCCAGCGGCGAGGGATCCACCTGGACCAGTCAGAGCTGCTTTGCAAGAAAGGATGTGGATTTTATGGCAACACTGCTTGGCAGGGCCTGTGTTCAAAGTGCTGGCGAGAGGAAAATCAGCGAGAAAAGCAAAAACAGATTCAAGAGGACTGGGCGCTTGCTGAGAGGTCTGTCTGCCGGTCTCTCTCCTGTATACAAATATTCAGAAATAGCAAATAGATCTCACCTTCCTGATTTTAGTTCTTTGCTCTGGTCTGCATCTGTCTATTTGGTAATTATTACAACTGTCTGCTCTTTTCTCTCCCAGGTTGCAGAGAGAGGAAGAGGAAGCTTATGCAAATAGACAACAGAGGACCCAATCACAGCCTTCCATCACACCCTTCAGCAAGTTTGAAGAAAGAAAAACTAAGGAGAAGTCAAGCAAAGTTAACACAGTTACCAAATTTTTTATCCCTTCTGCAAAAACACCACCAAAAAAAGGTATTTATATATACATAGTACACACACACACACACACACACACACATACATGCAGGTGTGTGAAATGGTGCTCATTAAATAAGATATCAAATTATTGTTATTAAAGTTCAAATTTTTTCTAGAGACTTATGCTATAGCTTATGCCATAATTTGAATTAAAAGTCTGCTTATTCTCATAAGATATGTTGGTTTTCAGTTTTATGGATCTAATTTTCGGAGGCCTGTTTCATTCAAACGTTAAGAAACAAAACCGGCCATCCCAAACTTGATCTAAATGATCTGTTTATGTTTTCAGTTCAACCATTCCCCTCCATATATTGTGTGAAATTAAAACACAGTCATGTGAAAAGAAAAAAATATGCTTAAGCTCTTATAACGATAAAAGATGTGCATGTCCGCAGCTTTGATGCAAACCTTAAAATCCCCCACCCTCACCCCACAGATGGTGGTCCGTTTGACACACAATCCAGCCCGAGCCCAAGCTCCTCTGTTGGTCGACATTCTTCTGTGGACAGTGACCATGCAACACGAGAGTTCATTGATTTTCTCAAGCCTCTGAAGTCTGGAAGGGAGATCTTCAAACAGTGCCGGGCTTTCACTGAAAGCATGGTCTATAAGCGAGTGAGTATAAAAAAATAAAAAAAACCTTTCATGATGCAAGATGTTTTCCTGCATTGTTGATCTGAGAGGACAGAGGCACCAAGCTGCAAGGAGCATCATTATCACCAGCCGTTACAGAGCACATGCACAGATGAAGGGGTGGGAATATCTTCACATGTTCAAAGAGTGAACTGGTAGCTGCTGTGGAATTATCTTATTTTTACAAATGGAATAAAATAAAAGTGAGCTGAAACTTTTATTTCTATTACTTTTATAAGGACATGGGTGCTGATGAGCTATCAGAGTGTGTGCAAGATTTCTACCAGAACCTTTCAGAACGCCTCCAGACCCAGTTTAAAGGTACTGCTTAACTAATATAACTAATAGTTTATTTTGCACACTACAGATTAATTGCCCCCCCCGCCCCAACTACAACACATACACATATATGCATATGTATATACACTTTTTTTGTCATTCTTTCTTGTAAGGCTCATCAGATCATGTAGAGAATATTATGGATGAAGTAGAGAAGTACATGATGACTCGTCTCTATAAAGAAGTCTTCTGTCCAGAGACTACAGATGATGAGAAGAAAGACCTGGCCATTCAGAAAAGAATCAGGTTAGTGAAAGAAGCTGTAATAAAACTGAAATGTAATATCGCTGTAATTGCTCCGAGCTTAATGGAACAATTGCTGGCAAAGTGATTATGAACGTCTGAGATTCATTCAAATTGAAATCATGACTGTGTCCTGTTTTAGAGCTTTGCACTGGGTCACCATTGAGATGCTGTGTGTTCCAGTAGATGAGGAGATCCCTGAGGTTTCGGACAGTGTAGTCAAAGCCATTACAGGTAAGTCTCTTTAGGTTTAGGACATATCTTTATTACCTTAACAGTAGACAGCTATGATTTTCAGATGAGTGGTTATATCCTCAAATTTTTGCATTGTACCAGATGTGATTGAAATGGATTCAAAGCGTGTGCCCAAGGACAAGCTGGCGTGCATCACTCGTTGCAGCAAGCACATCTTCAACGCAATCAAAGTCAGTAAGAAAGAGGCGGCCTCTGCAGATGACTTCCTTCCTACACTCATCTACATTGTGTTGAAAGCAAACCCTCCTCGACTGCAGTCCAACATCCAATACATCACCCGTTTCTGCAACCCCAGCAGACTCATGACTGGAGAGGATGGTTACTATTTCACTAATTTGGTGAGGAAACTAGTATATGCATCCTTGTTTCCGTCCTTTAATTGTGTGAGTTTGTAGTGTATATCCAAATCTTTGAGTGACTTTTGCCCATTTTTTAGCAATCTGGTTAATAACTAATAAGTTGACATTTTTCTGGGTCACCAGTGCAACAACACTACAAGTTACATCTAACTGGTGTATTAGATGTGGCAGCTGTATTTAGTTGTACCTAATCGTCTGAAAATAAATGAAAAGAAAAAACAGCAGCTTTCATGCTCGTGTCAATCCAGCTCATCTTGAATAACTTTTCATACCAAATTTAATGGAAGAAGCATCTACGTTATGAGTCAGGGGGTCTATTGACCATGATGCAGCCATGGTCAGTTACATTTTTTCAAAACGTGTCTTGTGGCTTTTGAACACCTCTTTCTTCACTGTATACTGTGGTAACAAAGTGGGAAAACACAAGATTGTGGAAATAGTTACATAACTCTTTTTGCAAATTACTTTCAGTTGAAAGTCACCCAAACATTTAGAGCTTTAAGCGGTCCTGAACACAGTGAAATAATTTTTTATTTCATGTTTTGTTATTATATGGGTAACGTTACACTTCAACAAGTGCTTTTACTATTACTATTTTTGCTTAATTCATCATGTTCACCCTCTGAGTGAATCTGATGGCATATTAATTTTAATGGAGCCTCTTCCTTTCCACCTAGTGTTGTGCAGTGGCCTTCATTGAAAAGCTGGACGGTCAGTCTCTGAATCTGAGCTCTGAGGAGTTTGAGCTCTACATGTCTGGCCAGGCGTCCCCCCACTGGCCACAGGCCACTGGAGCTTCCTCCTGCTCCCCGGGCAACACAGCTCTCAGTCAAGTCCACAAAAGGCTGGACCTGCTCACAGGGCTCGGCGAAAGACAGGAGCGTGTTATGGAGAAGGCTCGCCAGCTAGAGAGTGACCTCATCGACTGGACAGATGAAGTGGAACAGAAGGTGCAGACGGTTCTGGAGAGCTTTCCGCCGGAGACTGAAAAAGCTTCAGCGACCACAGCGGGTGAGACATCTGCAGCACCATCAGCGATAGACTCTGAAAATGTTGAGAATGAGCTGCTGCCCCCACCACTGCAACCACAAGTGTTTGCTGGTTGATATGAAGAGTCTAAAGCCGCTTGAGGTGGATTCCATTTTCGCTCCAGCCGTCTTGATTCGATCCAATGTCCAAGAGGCCCTGAAAATAAGCTGAAAAGTGCTTAAGTTATTAATTCGACAGAATAGGGTAGTGCACATATCAGCTTTCTTGAAGAGGTTTATGAACCCCTTATGAAACATGCCACTCATGTCTGTTACAAGTCACAAAGTCCACCTACCAGAACTTGTAAAGCTCAACAGGTTACACATGATATTTTGTTTGTTTAGTTTGCAGAGCATCCACAGAGTAAACATGTCAAGTTACTTTGCTTTTATGCAGATTTGTGAGCTTTTGAAGTGCTAGTAGGTGAATTTTATTACGTGTGAGCAGAGTTACCTGTAGATTATTTACAGCATGCTGAGCTAACTATCTACTAAGAAGTATTCCTTAAATATGAAGTAACATCAGGGCAGAGTCCCAGTACAATCAAGAATTTAGCCCCAGATCTGTGTCAACACCCTGAAGTTCTGCTTTTATTAAAGTTTCACTGCACTTTCAGCATAAAGTACTGACATCCTTAACTCAAAGTCCGTTGGTGCTACCAGTCTACACTTCTTCTTCCAGCACATTCTAACTTTTGCTTCCTCTAAGGGCACAAGGAAGCCCCCCCCCCCCTTAATGCAAAGTAGCAGATTGAC
Source organism: Echeneis naucrates (assembly GCF_900963305.1). Taxonomy (NCBI): domain Eukaryota; kingdom Metazoa; phylum Chordata; class Actinopteri; order Carangiformes; family Echeneidae; genus Echeneis; species Echeneis naucrates. The sequence continues at coordinate 12,103,107 of NC_042523.1, read as the reverse complement.
TCCAGGCTTGTTCCACACATTTGTACCTCAATACTTAATCAAACGTGTTATTGTTACCTTTGTGCAAATAGGATAAATGTTTGGATGTGACTTTTTTAAAATTGTGTGTCTCTCATTGCTTAGAACTTTCCTGATGAGGTTTTTGCTATGATGTTTTCATGTCTCAAGGTGTAAATTATTGAGTGGAGGCTAAAATCAAATCTTTCTGCCCAAGTAAGAGTACATATCAGTTAAATATGTTTTTAGGAAATGAAATGAAATGACTCAAAACTTCCCCCTCCTAAAATAACCCGCCAGCTCATGATTATGATTTTTGCTTTGTTCACCACGAATATGTCTGGCCTCTGGAAATTTCCGGAGAAAAAGATCATGGGAGTGATGGATGTGCATGCAAGCGAGTGTGGATGGTTGTGCTACTCTGACATGCTCTGTTAATGTCGATAAATCAGTCAAGTACTCTTGCTGTGTGTGTTTGTAGATATTGTAGTTTTCATGCCAGACCTCTCACTCCAGTCATAAACTGGATGTACAGTGATTTTATTTTTCTATAGAATGGCAGGTATCAATTCTTCTGGATGCAAAAGGAGACATCAATCCTGTAATATTTACAGTAGTAATCTTAAACAATAATGTTTGTGGACATGTTACATGAATTGTAAGGGTTGACTAGTAAAATGTCCATCTATTCATTTAGCTTCTCAAGAAGGAGTAATAATGAGCATGTCGCATTAAAAAAAGAGAAAAGTTTGTAGGCTAATCATTTTATTTAGCTTTGTCAAAGCTGTTGGTTTAACAAAGCAGACATGATACAAAACGATAACGATGATGAAAACATGATAAAAATCACACCAAAATCAGTTTTAATTTATTTTAAGCACTTTCTTCTGTTAATTTTAAAGCTCTTAATTTAGAAGTGCATTAAATGAAGGATGTAATTGTTACATTCATTTGTAAGGATAAAGGATTATTGGTGGAAATGGTGTTGGGGGTTTGAATGATGGGAAAGGGAATTTAATTTCCTTTGTACCTGAGCAAACATTTCCTTATGTTGCTTGATCTGAATCCTTTTTTTAAGCTTGCATTTACAACAAAGAGTGTGTTGTTGCTTTCCATTTTCAGGATGAGAAAAAGCTTTTAATGCAAACAACCGCTTGAATAATGTCATTGCACTGTGCAGAAGCCATGTATGAGGTATTTTAAAAGGTTTGAAACATCATGTTTGTTATTGTATCATATGCAAGGACATGACTTTATACTGCCTTTTATTTAAAAGTAACTTATTGGGGCAGTATTAGTATATTTCCATCCACGGGTGTCATAATGATTAATAAAAAATGAAAAAGGATGAGCACTTGCGGCTCCAGTTTTTATCATTATTTTGCAAACTGAGATTGAATGGGAGTTGAAACAGAATTTAATTATGAAAGCTATTCTGTATTCAATCTATTAAGTAATTTTCCATGTATATATTAAGCATAAAAATTGAAATACAGTGAGTTTGTATTGTTCTCTAAAGTGAAAATGTTAAATGTTAGAGCAGCAAAAAGCAAGCAAATAAATAAATAATAAAAAATATTGGGACACAAGAGGGGAATTCCTGAAATTGTTCTCGTTGTGGAGATAACAAATACACCAAATCAAATGTCTTACTACCAAAAAATGTCCTTATTTTTCTCAGAATGGGCACAAGATAAATAGTAGCAGACATGAAGAAACTGACACTTTCAGTTCCCCTAAGTGTGTCAGTTGTTTTAACGTTTCCCAAATTTCCCAAATTGAGATATACTCGACCTCACGAAATAATGAAAAACTAAAAAAGAAATAACCTCATTCGGAGGATACTTGAATACATCCACACTTTATCATAAATGTTTAAATTCACAAGGAATTTTAACTGATGAAGTTTCATTTGGAGCCAAGAAATGAAAGGTCGCAATTTATATTTATGGAAAAGAGGATATTGTGTGGTTTAAGCACCAGAAGAAAACAGCCATATTTTCACTTCCCTCTTTTTTAGGAATAAATGTGCTTCAATGGGTCTTTTACAAACAAAGCAGTCATAATGGACACAGTCATTTTCTTCATCGGTGAGCTTTCTTCTGTTCTACCTAAAACAGTTTTTTTCTGCTAAGATCTGTCATTTATCCTCAATCATTTTCTATTTCAGTTCTTTCAGCACTGGCCCAATGTGCGTCTTCTGCAGGTATGTACCTACCTATATATATATTAGGACTGTCAAACACTAAAAAATGTTTAATCAGATTACTTGCATGGCTGCTGTGGATTAATTTAGATGAATCATGATTAATATTTATTCACTATTAATTGTGTTTCAAAAAAACTCATGAAAGAAAGCAAATTATACTTTATTTGAACGAAAGAGCAGATGTGGTGCCCAGATAAGATGTGCCCAACCACATCTTATTAGACGCCACTTTTTCCTTTTTTTTTCTTTTCTTGGAAACAAACTAATATCCACATTAATGTGGCCCTCTTATTCATCTTTTAGCCAGCTGCTGAGGCAGATTCACTTAATTAATTGTTAATTGTTTATCAGAGAGGAAGCTGACCGCGCCTTCTTCACAATGTTACCTGGAGTGGTGAGATATTTGTGAGCCAGCGGTGTCAGCTTTTCTTGGGCTCCTGACCAATCCGACGAAATATTAATTTATTTATTATTTAGGCAATTTTTCTCCAGCAAACCCAATTTGTGCTTTTTCTCCATAGCTCCCTTTGTGACCGCCTACAGAGCCATATTGGAAATGGTGTCAAGGGAGCCAAGGATATTCTCTGGGGAAGGTGCCCGGCTGAGATGCAGCATTCCTGATGTCTACGGGTCCACATGGCATTATCAGTGGTTCAGAGGGTCTGAGCAGTTAGCCCAGACTGGAGAGGACCTTGTTCTTTGGAATGCCAATGTTAGAGATGGTGGGAAATTTTATTGCAAAGGAGTGAGGAACACAGAGGTGGGAAGAACACACACCCTCCAAAGTCTGCCTGTGGAGATCACTGTGGACGGTAATATCTAATATATCTTTATCATTAAAAGTGTCAACCATTTTCTTCTCAGAGCTTCACCTCTGTAATCTTTCTTCAGGAGGGTGGGCTATTCTGCAGGTTCCACCTCATCCTGGTATTGTTGGAGACGCCCTCACGGTCACATGTCGCCTCAGGCACAATTTCCCACTTCATGAGGTGATTCTGTACAGAGATGGTGTTAAAGTTAAGAGACAAACAGGCTTAAACCTGCAATTTCACCTAACCAACCTGACCCTCGAGGACAATGGAATGTATTCTTGTCGGGCTTCCTGGGATGCAAACAGGCGGACGTACTCTGTAATATCAGCTGAAATTCCAGTGCAGGTTTTAGGTAAGTATTGAGTGGCATAAGTTGAATTTTCTTTTGGTTGCAGGTCACATACAGAAAAAACACTAAATGTTTTTACAAATGTACTTATCCTCTACCATGCTAAACCTACAACCATAACTTTACTTGACCATAAGGTGAAGACAGCTGCACTTGCTCAGTTCCAGAATAGCAAAATCTGATTCACTTCTGCAGTTTTTCTTATCTACATACAAAAGTGTAAAAGTTACGTAGTTAGTTGGAGCGGGGTGTGTGGAAAATAGATGCCTCTGTCTGAGAGAATGAAAAGGTCTTGAATTAAACAGCAGCTGGCTTCAGCTGTATGTGTTGTATAAACATGCAAGTGATATAGTTCTTGTGTAATTCTTGGCAAAACAAAAAGCCAATAAACAAATTTCTCAAAATGTTACATTGTTCAGTCATGTTTTCTCTTCTGTTCTTCTATGTCAGAGACTGTGACGGAACCAGTTTTGGAGATTGTAGACAACCCCAGCTTGGAAAGCAGGATGACTCTCATCTGCAATGTTCAATACAACGCCCCGGCTCCTGCCCCTCCAATAATCTACTACTTTTACAAGAATGGAAAACGATTGGGAACAGCAACATCTGAGAATCATGATTTGGTTAGACAGAGCCCAGGAAAGTACAGCTGCAAGGCTACGGTGCCTCTGTTGGACATCACCAGGTGGAGCAAGCCCAAGAGCTTTGGACAAGAGACAGGTATTTAAAAGGGAATACAACCCACTATGTGATCTTAGCTAAAATCTCAAATCCTAATCCTCTTCTTGAATTGACAGATACATAAAAAAATTCAGAAGCTGCACAACTTCTGAGTCCACTCTGTCTGTGACCCAATAGGACTGGGGACGATGAAGCCTCCAGTTCATCGTCACAGGCTCCTATGGCCTTTAACTTCCCATGACTCATCCCTGGTCCTCAGCCCCACTAAAGCTGATTCAACAACACCCTCGCCTCACCAAACCACAGTAGCTTTTGCTTTTATTCAGCCGACAGAAGTGAGCACCCAGCAACCACTTACTTCTTTTAAGCCATCACCACCAACTCCACCAACTCCAGCACCTCCAGCTCTGTCTATCAATCAAACAGCTCCCCCGGCCACAGATAATTCTGCCACTTTATCTCAGGAATCAGATGATGTGTCTGGAGGCTCTGGTGACATGCCAGAAGAGTCCGGTGACACCTCTGGGAATACTCCAGAAACAGTGTAATACGGTGCGACTTCTACATCTCCTACTATCTCATACTAATCATACAGGGCCATTGTACCATTGTACATTTTGTGGAATTTTGTGGAATTCACTGTGTTGTTTGTAACAAATAATGCTAAATGCTAAGCAAATAAAGAGTTAATGACATACGATACTGGGTTTTATTTTCACACCACACGCACTCTTCATATCACAGCGTACAGCACTGAGTAGCATATCTTTCAAGTGCAGTTTAGTAAGGTTGTTACTGCTAGAGTTACAATAAGAATAATAATACAGCTAGATCCAAGTCATATTCTCAGTATTTCTCCAATACATTCATGATATAAAGTATACTATGCAACAACACTGTGCAATGGTTAAAATTTTATTTAAATCTGAAGAAAATTGAAAAAAAGCATTGCTGTTAAGCTTACTGCTGGTATACATATAAACAAAGTTTTGGCATAGATAATTAAGATAGTTTGGTTATATTTAATTAATTAAATACATGAAATTTTATAAAAAGGTTAAGTTGTGTGTTCAAAAAACCTGATCATAGTTGTGTGTATCTAAATTCTGAAAATAAATATACCAGACATAAACAGGAATGTGAGAGAACTTTCTCGTTTTTATTTATCCAACAAGAAGGTAAGGTAATAAAGCAAGACACATGATCTGGATATTGCCAGTCCCCAAATATTCAGACTATTTTACAGCTCAGTTTTTCGGGTAGTTCAGTGGTGCAGCACCGGCGATGTTTGGTCAAGTTGGAAGAGCATAGTTGCAGGAGAGATTGTGAGTATGTGGAGTATCAGGCCTTGTCTGAGTAAAGCAAAAACCCAGAGAAGATGCTGTCATCCTCACTGCTGGCATAAGCCCCATTCCAGTCTCTGAGCGTCTCCATCCAGACCTGATCACCCACAGCCAGCCGCAGCACCACCAGAGTGGACGCTTGGTCGATGTCTTGGCCGAAAAGGGAGTCCCGTGTCCTAACCCGCCGTGACCCATTCACCACCAGCGTGGCTCTCAGCGGCTGATTGCGTACCGTGATGTGGAAGGAGAAGACGTAAACCCCAGCATACACACACATGAAGCTGTTGGAAGTGACGTTGAAGTGGTTCTCTTCATTGTAGAAGATTTTGTCAAAGCGGATCGGGAAGCCAGAGGGAGGGAAGGACTTTCTTGGAGAGATGCCTACGCTGAAGGCAGAGCGTTTCTGGGGAACCCCTGATCCTTTCGCCCCCTTCAATCCACGAATACCCCGCTCACCTCTCATTCCAGGGTAACCTCTGTCTCCTCTTGGCCCAGGCATCCCCCGTATGCCTTGAGGCCCCTGAGGCCCACTAACCCCTGGTTCTCCTTGTGGTCCAGGAGGACCTGGATCCCCTCGGACACCTACAGGACCTGGGGAGCCATGCTTACCGTTCATCCCTGGAATACCCATTCCTCCTGGGATGCCAGGAGGCCCAGGATCACCTCGCTCACCTTTCTGTCCTCTCTCTCCAAATGTCCCACACTCCCCCTTATCCCCCTTGTCTCCCTTAGGACCTTGTTGAACAGCCACTCCTGGAGGTCCCACTGGCCCCTCTTTTCCTGGTTCTCCTTTCTCACCGGCAGTTCCATTCTTGCCAGGTTCCCCTTTCTCTCCACTGTTACCTTTGACACCTTGAAGCCCTATTTCACCTTTCTCACCTTTTGAGCCAATGTCACCTGCAAGAAATAGGAAACTGTTTCAGAACAACTGAAGTCCAGCAACATTACAAAAGAATTCAATAAACGCCTCAACAAGTTCCACCTTTTTGTCCTGGCTTCCCTGGAGCACCTGTGGGCCCGGCTGTCCCGCTGTTTCCTCTGTCACCTTTATCTCCTTAACATAACAATGTCCAACAGAAGCAATGTGAAAATTCATGGACTGCTACAGGAGAAGGACAAGAATACATTCAACGTGTTCATAGGGCACAGATCCACAGAGGTCAGGGAGTCTAATCTACGTTTCTTTTTGAAAATTTACAAGCATCTCAAAGTATTGTATGCTTGGTTTTGACAGGTTAAGACTAATTTCACTTCAGGCTGAAAAGTGATGTTCCTCTTTCCTCTGTTGCTGAAAGATTCAAACCTTTCCAAAATTTTAACCACACCCAGCACCAGTGTTTGAGTTGCAAAAGTGTAGATTTCAATCTGTTAATGGGCTACAGTGTAAAATTATTCTTCATTTAAATAGTTTTTCATATTATATTGCATGTACTGCACAGTGCAATCTTCAGCTACATTAAAAACCATAAAGACACACAATAATGGCAGGAAAATAAAACCTGCCTTACAGCATTCTCTTGATTTTGTCCTGTAGAAATATCAGGATTTAGTTGTCAGAGACAAATGATCTCATAACAGCCTGATGCATACGCGTTTTGTTCTATTAAACATTCATGCAAGATATTATGGAAATATTCAGTGTACAGGAATTCTAATTGAAAAGTTGAACACCTTTAGACTCACCTTTGTCTCCTTTTAACCCTACAGGCCCGCTCACACCTGGTGGTCCTGATAAACCAGTTGCTCCAGCCAGCCCGCTTTCACCCGGGGGTCCTGGATAAATCCAACAGAGGAGACGTTTGAAAATTCTGAGATCAAAACAACAACATCTTTATTGCATTGTAGGAGTCAGTGCTGCACCTGCCAGGCCTCTGTCTCCCTTCGGCCCCCTGGGGCCTCTCTCAGGGGGACAGCACTCACAGAAGTTGAAGTAACACTCATTGTAATCCAAGGTGTAGTTCTCATGGCCAACACCGGGAGGCTCAGTGCTCTCAGGGTAGTGCTGGGAAAAGATGTGACCTGAGTGGGTGGTCTTCTCTGGGGTGGCCAGCGGATGGGGCTCCACAGGTTTTGCACTTGCCACGGTCTTGAGCGTCTTGGGTGTGCTGGTGGTCACCGCGCTGTGTGCTGTGATGTGAGGGATGGGCTTGTTTGTGTACTGGTACTTTGGCTTCTGTGTAGTCTTTGCTTCAGCGCAGGACACCACAGTGAGACTAAGCACAGCTACAGCCACGAGGGTTGACTGACAGGGGATAATCCTCATGGTTGACTGGGATCTGAGAACAGATGAGTCTATACAAGACACCTCTCCACTGTTGTTCTGCACCAATTTAATTTTCCTAGACTTTCGGTTTAAAGAGAAGAGGTAACAAAGAATTGCATATACTGATTAGCAGTTGACTGTTGCAGATCATATCAACGTATGGATGAGTGGCAAAGGCTCTGCTCTCATGTAGCTCAGTCATTTCCACACATACTTACATACTTCTTGTTTGTGAATGTTTGTTTTACTGTTTCCACTTACATCTTTCCTGTTGCTCATCTGAGGTAAGCTGATGTAAGCGACACAGTAGCTCTGCAGCCTGCACACTCAAACCTGTTCTCATGTCACTTTCTCCTTGTAAATGAACTTAGCAGCTCAAGTGTTTAACTGGAATGAAAGGCTGCAACGTCTTGGTCGCAACATGAAATAACAAAATCTTTGTGATCTATATGCAAATAATCTATGAACAAACAATATAAGCAAGCAATTACACATTAAGATAATTATTTGTCACACCGATTTGCAACTTTCTGAGACTATCTACGGAACCTAATGAGACTCACCCAGTTATGCATAGGTAGTTTGGTCATTTATCCTCTCTGGCAGTGTCTTGGAGGCATCGGCAGGAGCTCCAAGTCTCTCTGATATCTCTGCCAGACTTATGTGAAAGAACATGTCCACCAATGAGGGTGTTTGCTGTAAGCACAGGGGGAGGTCTGAAACCCAACTATGGCATTCTGGAGCTGGCCCAAGGAGAACCACTGTGCTGTGGCCCATTCTCTGTACCCCCTGTTGTGTAGAAAGGTGCTTTTGTGACACGGGATACAGCGCCCGCCAGGAGCAGTCCGTCTCTGTAAAGTAGGTGAGGAGCAAAGGCTGAGGGGCAATGGGTCACCTGATATGTGAGGCATTCCTCCAACATCCAACCGACTACCCAGGTTCTTACAGTGGGACAAAGCTGAGCAAAAAGGGTTCTGTAACAGAGGCCAGACAATACAACCACCTTTCTTCAAAAGCACGTTTGTTCAGTTTACTAGCTGCAGGCACAGGAATTTGAAAACTATTTATATTTCATGTCTTTTATAGCGTAGTCTCTCAAAGACTCTTGCAATTTGACATCAGTATTTGCAGCAGTTACTTTAAACTGACTTACTGGGATTGGCACATAGCACAAGGAGCTCAGTATTTGCAATCTACTGGTACCTGGTGAACATCAAGAAGAAATCTGTAGCCTAGGCAGCAACGATAATCTCGTCACTCAGCAGTTGCTAAACCTGAGATGTTTGTCAAATGCAACCAACTTATCAGTGCAGTAGTAACGCTTGCCTGGTCACAGCAAATGACTTACTGCATAAGAGCCCCGGAGACTGCTGGCAGCTGTGTTTCCTTACTATGATTCCTGCACAATGATTCATTCTTACAGAGTAACAAGAGAGCTTTAGGTTTTTGTAGAACACTGATTTTCTGCTAGCTGTCTCATTCAAATTCTCAACTTGCCAGTTGACAATGGATGTTTGAGCAGCGGCCATGCCTCGTTTGTCAGGGACCTCACATCCTCAGAGAGATCTATGACCAGCAATTAGTGAGCAGAAAGTGAGGAAATGAATTTGGGAAATAGAGAGCGGTGATGGTGGGATGAGGGGGAGACCCACTAAAGAAGAGAAGATATTTTTATGTTCCCATGTAGACTTTTCTCTGTCTCCTCATCTCCATTTACTCTGTGCACTTCCCAGCAGGGTTAGTGAAGTGTGAAGTGTACCTGATTCACCCCCCCCCATATAGGACAAACAGATGGCGTGTGAGATATGCAGTTGAGTCTTGAGACAGAGTGAAAGGGGTTCCTCTGGGGTTCTCCATGCTCGACCTCAACCCCATCATATCTTAGCTCCATTCAGACCACACACAACACCAGCGGTCAGCTTACAGTGCCCAGCTGGTCACAGAGGACCCAGCCACTGCTCACCTGTCTGTTCACTGAACGCTGGCACTGACCTTGCCCCCGGCCTCCATCCACACGCACTATAGAGCAGGGAAAAGGAAGAGTTAACTTACTCAGTGGGCGCAGCCGAGCAGAGAGAGGACCAAAGAAGACTTGGGTGGATTGAGGTGTATTGCATTACATTAACTCTATTCATGTAAAGAGAGCATGAAGCTGCAGTGAGGGTGTACAGAGTGAGTTAGAAGGGCTAAGAGTGAGACAGAAGCAGCCTATATGATTATTCCTCCGCTGGGCTCACAGGCACTAACACGGCCACGGACTGTTGTTTCTTCTATATTGTGAGATCGTATCAAGGAAAATCTAGATCCTGCAGAATTAACTGCTAATGACTTTGGCAAAAGATCTGCTGGCAGTGAAGACACATCTCATGTAGTCAGACAGAGTACAAAACCACTTTCTCCTTCTCCTGTAACACTCTCTAAGACGAGGCTCTCTGATGTTAGGGATTAGTTTCTAAAGCACTCCAACTTGGTTGTGTATGATGGCAATTTCCACAATAGGAATTTATTAAGTTTTGAATTGTTAAGATCAGGATTTTTCTGGTCTCTATGCCATTTGTTGGTGCAGTTGATACATTGTCACTGGGGCTACGATTTGTATTTTTGCACAAACCTTTTATTTGTATTTAATTGCTTATTGAGTTCCACCTTACTTGGATATTTTGTATTTATAAGAAATGCTGTGGTGGGTTTGTTGCCAGTGTTCTCACTTGGTGTTACAGTTTTTCAGATGAGTGTTGTGTTGTGTGTTACAACAAATGCAGATTTTCATGTGATTTATGAACATACGTTTAAAATATAATCCAAAGAAATGAAGTAACACTAATTCCTTTAGTCAGTCAACACAAACAGGTCAAGAGTTTTGTCCCCAAGAGAGAGACTGCTGGTCTATCCGCCGTCCTGGTCCCATTTCCTTTTTCCAAATCCACCTCTTTGACTTACCATCTAAGCACTGCCTTAGTGTATTTTTGCTACCATACAACAAAGGTCCCTTACAGGACACCAACGTCCGCATATGCCAATAAATCAACAAACACCGCCCATCAAAAGCAGTATCAAATAAAGAATTACTTTCACCTTTACACTACTTAGTTTCAGTCCTGACATGATAATTTGCACAACTCTCCTCCCAGCAGTTGCGTGCAACACACAATCAAGGGATCATGATCTGCTTTACCACTTGGTGGCAGAGTTGTGTTTTTGGTTTAAGCACAAGGATCATCATAGTTCCAGACTAATAAATTGGCTTTTGTAAGGAGGGGGAGCCGTTCATGGCAGTGATGCTGCTCTCAAAAATAGATTTTGGAGTTTGGATTATTTGGTGTCCATTTTAAGCTATATCACTCTTCCTCAAATATTGATATGTGCCAATGGCAGCAAAGCATTATTTCATGTGGACTGAAAGTCCATCAATTATGTCAGCAATTGGCTCCAGCTACGTGTTCAGACCTGGCTCTGTTTTACTCATATTGACTGATGTATAACACAGATATGAAGTGGAGCATGTTGGGTGAGGCCCTCCTCCATCTTTACTCAACAAAGAACGGCCGTAACTGTACAATCTTTCTAAATGACACAGCACAAAACATTTCTGACTGTGGAGACATTTTTCTAAAATCTTGATGTGTGGTTTAATTTTTCCTCAAACAATGTTGCGATCTGGCTCCTGAAATCTGCTGTAGATGCTATTATATTTCCAAATCATGTTTTTATAAGGGCCATTGTTTAAAATATAGGTGTGCCACTTTAGAACCTTTGCTTTGATTGTAGAGTTTTAAATGTTAAAAAAAAAAAAAAAAAGACTGTGGCCACTGTGCAGTGTTTCTGATTTAATATGAAATTCTATTTAAATAACCATAAATAATAATATGAAATAAACTTCTGATTGGAAAATTAATTTTCTGACCATTACAGGGAAAATACAGGTTTGGGTGTTTTACTCAGTCCCCCTCCCCCTGCTACCAACACCACCACAGGCCCACCTGCAGTCATACAGACATTCCCAAACACAGACGCAAACACACAAACACACCCAGCAGAACAAACAATGATCCTTCAAAACAAGCCTCTTAAATAACTTCAGAGCAAAATACTATGAATCACAAGACTGACTCTTGCAACAACACTGAAATCACTTACATTTGCTGGTGTGACAATAACCAGTGAAATGCTCCACTGGAACATCCGCAGCATCTGTGTGCTGCAAAGATTAAATTGTGAAGATCAATAGAATGATACCTACAATATATGTTTCATGTCTCACTGTACGTTTGCCTTAAAAAATAATAATTAATAAATTAAGTGCAAAAATTCAGTGAATGTGGAAAATCTGGGTCAGTAAGAACCACCTACAAAAAAACTGAACTGATATAGTGACACTTCAACTAAGCTAGAAACAAATGAAGATGAAAAAATAAATAAATGAAATTAGATATCTAAAATCAATACTAAAATCAAGTGACACAAGTGTGATATAACATGCTTTTAGCTGAAGAAAATGAGTATATTCATTTTTGTTCTTGGTAAGGGGTGTAAATGAAAGAATTACTTTGACAACCAATGAAATAATTATCTGTGGATAGAAATATTATGGCACCATATATGAGAAAATTTAATTCAAAGACCAGGTACATGCTTTTATGTGTGTGTGTGTCATTATGTGTCTATTGCTGCACATGTCTGTTTGGAGTTATTGTCATGGTGACATTGTAATATCACTAACTTGTAGAAAGGTAGAGCTGAACAATACCACCTATGACTGGAGGCTGCCTGATTGTAGAACTAAGGTTTCTCTCTCTCTTTGTGTCTGTGTTTGTGCGACTTGGAGACTTGAGCCAAAGTGGAAGGAGTTATCAAGTGTTCCCAATGGTATGAATATTTGAACACTTTCTGGGGTTCCTTGTAAACTAAAACCTGCTAGTTGTGGCAGTGCTGGTGTACACAAAGCATCAATCTTGATGTCTTGTAACTCTCTGGCTGTGAACCTGACAGTTGCTAGGAGCTCCCCTCAGTTTTATTTGGGAGAAACAGTCACAGGTCACGTGTAAACACAACAAAAACAGCACATCCCCACTCTGGGTGTTTTGAGAACATCTGAATCTCCAGATAACTTTGTTTACACCTTCTCATTATGGCGATAACCTCTGGCTCCTTGTGTCATGGGATACAAATTAACATGTCAAGTGTAAACAAAAGACCCTGATGCAAACTATAGGGGAAAAAAAAGAGTTCACAGTACACAGGCTGCCATGAGAAAATGCAGTGCTTGCCATGAAGGATGAGGAGAGTCAAGTAGGTAAAGAAAAGGAAGGGAAAACTAAATAAATCAAAGAAAGTAAGGAAGAAGCAGAGGGAAAGAAATGGTGAGGAAAGGAGGGAGAATCAGGAGTATCCTAGCATGAGTACGGGTGTGCAGACAATGGGTGACACAGGCATTGTGTCTCAACATCCTGGAAAAAAGAAAGTGGGTGGGGGTGTCCAGTTACAAGGCATAAACATACTGTAGTTACCTATGGCCAGGCCCTTTACTGGAGCCAAATTTCCCCAGCATCCATCACACCTACTGATATCGTCGAGCAAGTTTCATTCTGGCACCATATTTCACAACATTATACTATCGAGCCTCTAACGAGTTCAGCTTATCGTCCAATTTCACTGATTGGCTCCAGTGAAGAGGTCATTTTTAGTTTTTTCAGTGGATTAGTGTCAGTGGATTAACTGAACCAATCTCAATGAAGGGCGTGAGGAAGAACTGATAATGATGAATCTGATTTTTCTTTTTAACTTTATCCGTAACACCTCAAGAGTTTTCACTAATTTCATAAATTTGCACGTACAATTTGGTGGAATTGTTTTCTCTTATTGTACACATCTGCTACACTGTGTGTCATTCTAGCTTTAATTGTGTCTTTTCCAACAAAATATGTGGACATGGTATAGGCCTGAGGATCGACATCTACAGGTTAGCCGGTCTCTCCAGGAGGGAACACTATGCCCCTGGACATTCATTCCTGAACTGCCAACAGAGAACTGGTTTGGTGGCTTTGCTCTATTGTGTGAATTCACTTTATGTCGTACAGTCTATTGTGTCAGGAATGGCCTGCCCATAAGCTTTTGCTTTGCTTCTTTTCCATTTCAGAGTGACCACTGTGCTTGATTAAAATGCAGAACTGATATATGTGCAGCACGAATACATATTACAAACTACAGTAGCTGTGCACGCACTTTCAGAAAACTGAGGACGAAATAGCACAGCTGTGTTTTCAGATGTCTTTATTTTCCGAATATTGCAGCGATGTGAGGTTATCATGTATCAATGAAGCATTCATTTGGTGAATGGTGATAAAGGCCTCATAGGAGCACACGTCATTCTTATCCAGGAAATATATGGAATCACTGAAAATGTTTAAAAAAAATGTGAAATGAAATTACATGAACTGGGAACAATATAAAAGCACTTTCAGGAGGAAAGTCAAAGTACTAGCTTGTGTAATTTATGGCCACAAAAGAACACAGTTATAAATAATCAACAAAAAGGTTTGGTAATTGACATTGTAACCAGCCAAGCATTTACCAGTTTGTATAAATATATAATTCCATATAAATAAATTTAACTTAGATACCAGGTTCAGACTGTAATCAGCAACCCCTTGACCCAAAGCACATAATAATAATGAAAAAATGATCTTGAACACATAACTAAATGCAGTGCTCATCACCACTACCAGATACACAACTCATTCTCTCTCTGGTTCAGTCTCTATAGATCAACTATAGGCAAGGAAGACTGTTTTTTTTTTGTCCACCAGGCAGGCTTTTTCTTTTCATACTGGCCAATTTGACTGAATATTGGATCCGACAGTAAACTGTTCTTCTTTGAGTTGAAAGGCTGTTGAATGACTGAACTACGTTATTAACAAAGCCAAGCCTAAAACACAAAGGTTTGCTGTACAAATATTTGCTCATGCTCAGTGCGGAACACACCTTTCCGACGTACCAACAGTTAAAAACAAGATAAAAAGAGGGTTTGGTACACATCCATGCTATTATTTTGTCACAGTACACATTTTGACCAGTAAAGTGGCAATGGGAGGCCTGGTGCAAACATTCTACAGTTGTTAAACAAATCCCTGATAGTTACACTTTTAGTCTCATTGCATAGCAAAGCTGTTCCTCTCGGGTTTCTCTCTCTTTGAAGCTCATCTGCACAATGAAACATGCAATGTAGCCTGCCAGCTGGCATGACACTGAATAAAGGCAACTAGAATCTAGAATCAGAATCACTATCACTAAAGGTGATAGTGATTCTGATACAAAACCATAGAGCATTCAGTAAGTTTAAGTGCAATGGAAAAAGGGAAAAGGGAAATGTTGGGGTGAGTGAGGGTGAGCTGAAATCAGCGTTACCATGGCGACATAGATGCAGTAGATGGACAGACATAGCAGTTGTTTATCATCTTTTGTGACTCAGTTGCCTCATTCACCACTTTCTGCAAAATAGATGCTCAATATTTGACTCTGTAGTGAGCAGCCAATAGAAGGTAAGACGGTTGTTATTCTCAATTCCAAGAGTTGATGAATTCACTAATTGTTGTCAAGTTGTCAGCGTTGAGTAAATGCCACTGTTAGCTACTGTTTGTCTCATTGTTCATGTGGTTTCCACTCAGAAATCAGACAATGTAAATGGCAAAAGTAAAGTTCACTGCAGTGATTTCAGTACCAAAAAGTCATATCCATCCATGTAGCACTTAATCATTCAGCGAGGATCCATCAAAAGAGCCTTCTTAGTTGTATTATGGGAAGTTTAGAATCTTACTTATGCTTAAAATCAGCCTTGACACTCCAATTGTGACCGCTCAGCTTTTAGTCTGTATCTAACAAATCCCCTCAATGTTATGGAGGTGAAAAGCTGAATTGCTGAAAATGGTGCTTTAAAAGTCTTGAAGAGGAGAAAAGAGTCTAGTAGCATTCTGTAGTGAGACAAGCATGCAAATCTACTACTAATGTATGATCCTTTCATGCAAAACCAAGAAGTGGTATGCACTCACACAGGACACACGGTGGGGGGAAAAAACCCAAAAACAAATCTGACAAGCAAAACATTTCACAAGACGTTTCACAGCAAGGGTGTGAAAGTATTGTACAGCCGTGCGTAATACCATGGGGTAAGGCCAGAGGGTTTGGGATGTAAAGAAGAAGGTAAGGCTCTGCTTTCCATTTCTACTAAGGGTGTCATGTGTTCAGTCTCATCTGGCTGAGCTGGCTGACTGTGGTGGTTTAGGTCACACACGACGAAAAGACAAACTCAAGGCTAACAAGCTGATATATAAGAAATTATTTGGAAACTCATGCTGATCCACCAAGCTGCTGCCCTTTTTCTCCATATTCTCTCCTTTTAGTTCATGAGTGCCATGGTACTCTCAGGCTGACCACCAAGGATCCCGGAGAAGAACTCCAGTGCAAGGCGCACATGGATGGGCACAAAGACATATGAGGTGTAGATCACCATGGCGATGGCCGAGAAAAGGATGGAGTTAAAAATGGACTTTTCCCAAGGCTCCAGGACATAGATGCCAGTGATGAGCAGGTACTGGTAGTACAACCAGGCCAGGTACTCCCTGAAGTTTTTGAAGTTCATCCTGTTGGCTGGACGGAGACGGAGAAATGTGAGATTCAAGAAAGAGATGAAGGGCGATTATATATGTATATACACAGAGGACTGGAAGGCTGTGAGTCCATGGATATTAAATGGGTTTTAAAAAAGAGTTAGAGAATACAAAATCCTATCAGCATTGGCACACAAATGCAAATATATACAGGTATCTGTTTGCAAATGTATCATCTATGAATTAATTGGTGATAAATTTTACAAAAAAAAATACAGAGTAAGTACAAAACAGTATTTGGGGAAATCTGCATGGCTATCTGCATAATCACAGTAATAATTTGCCTCTCTAGTGCAAATTATAATGAATCGCTGTTATTATAACATTATTCATATTTAATAATTTTATTAAAGTAATATTAATCACGATTGCTAAACCACCTCAGACACACAAAACATGCTCTGTCCTGTAGTAACAATTATCTTTGGGTAAATGTTGCAACCACAATGGCAAATAATCTCCAGGTAAAAAAATCCTTGTGGTTGCCTGTTTATTAATAAGGAAGTGGAAATGGGAGCACAGCTCAACCACCTCTGAGGGCACAGCATCATCCTGAGGGGGCAATCAGGCAAGCCTCATGTGTTCCCAGGGTCTTATAGGATTTAGTTGCACAGAAAGACCAAAGCCAAGGGTCCCATGTGGACATTAAACCGTCCTCACTTATTCCCACACATGACACACATGTTCACACATGGGACAAAGGACTTTAAGCTGTGTAATGAGCAGCAGGTTTCCACCCCTGCAGAGCATAAATCACAGACCACAAGGTGCACGTCAACATATACATACGTACAAAACACTCATTTGTATTAAAAGGTCTGAACTCATTTGTTCCTAAATTATTACTTTGTAGTTTGTCAAGTATATGATAAAAAAAAAAAAAAGAAGAAGCTGGAGCTGATTTGAATTAAGGTTTTTGGTAGCCGCAGGCATTAACAGAACCTGCTGCACCGGTGGGGGCGGGGCCAACAGGTGCGCTACCTGCCACAATGCAGGTGGGCTCACCTGGCTTTCTAGAATATACTTTAATTTGATAGAAGAGCTGAAGTAACAAGGTTCGGTGCGCAGGAGATAATTTGGCAGGATGCACTGAGGTCACAACCACCGAAGCACATTCAGGTATTTTACTGATCTTAATAACAGGAAATGTCTTGACCAACACTAACAAGAAGACGTTTAACCACAAAAACTGGAAAAGGAAAAAAAAAACAACTGTTAAATGAAAAGTTATTGGGCAACTTCCAACCCAGATGGTAAAAGCACGCCATAATAAATGAGGTGCACATCGCAATGATACACTTCTCCCCTATATGTCTGTCCACTGTGATTTGTCTTTGACTGCTCCTGGACGCTGACTGTGGGCTGTGTGGTGTCTAAGGGAATCCCTCCGTACTCACCTCAGCAGCCGCCGTCGGATCGCCGGTTTGTGTGTGCTGATGGAGGCGGTTGGATCAGGATGATCCCGGTCCCGCCGCCGCTGCTTTGTGTAGACCAAAGAAAGCTGCCTCTCCAGTTTGCCCCTGGCCTATATGTGCACGGCCGGTCATACGGAGCGGGACTCACACCACACCCACCACTCACTGCCACGCGCGCGCGCGCGCACACACACACTCACCTGGATCCCAGATCAGATCATGCAGGTGAAGCGAAGCAGCCGATGGCTCTTAGGCCGGCGTGTGTAAACGAAGCCACAAGGAGCCGGACCACGCATCGGAGGGCCAGGAGGGGTTGGATGTTTTGTTTTTTTGCTGCAGTCCCCTGAACTCCGTCGCTTGGTGCAGCATCTTTAAACTTTCCTCCTGCGCATCCGTCGCTCCATCCTGCGGCCCGGCCTGCGCCGCAGTCCCGGCTCTGACGTCGGCAGCGCGGTTGTGCTGCACCGGAGCCAGCAGGTATAACCCGGCGGTGAGCTGCTCCACTTTACCGGCTCACTTCGTGACGCATAAAGCAATAAGGTCCAGAAAGTAAAGCATATATATCAGATATATTATTATCTTCATATTTTGTCATCGAGCTACTTTATCATAATCAATTTTCTTCCGCATCCATCCAGACCTCATGGACAAGTCGCACAGAATTTTAGAAGCTTTAGCACATTCATTAAAGGGAAAGCATCAGAATTCAGACCGGGAACGAAATGGGCTACTATTTTATCTTGCTCATCTACTAGAGGTTTCTGTGGTTAATTTAGCAATTAAAACACTTTTTTGGAAAGGTACCAAGCCCTCAATCTCCACAAAGGGTTGAACTGATTTGGTCACATCTCTTCCAATGGCTCACTCAGTTTGGCTGAGCAGCTGGAGGCCATTGTGTTCACAAGAACCTTAAATGCACACGATTTCCATTTTTAAGTCTTCCCCAAGAAATTTGCCCTCAAATAATGGTGTTTTCTCTGATACCAGAAAGATGGGATTTCAGCATAAAGTTGCAACTTGTGATAAACAGAAGGGATGGAAATATTACTCTGAATGTACTGTATGACCGAAACGTACATACAAATGTAGAACAGTTTGATTTCCAAACGACAAGGCCCATTATTCTCATCTGGATACAAAAACATATACTTACTATACTAAAAAGTACTAACTTGATGCCCTTTTGATTTAAACAGACTGAGAAAAACATTTTTCCTATCCTGAAGGACAATCCAGAGAATAAACTCACAACCTAACCACCCAAGGAAAGGAAATTTAAGTACAAACTGAGAAGGTGCCTCTTTGTTTTGGAGCAATCAGACATACAGTTAGGAAACCTTATCTCCTCTTCCAAGGGTTTGCTGACATGCTCAATTCTAACACTTCGCATTGTGCATTATTGATGTATAAACAGAGGCAGTGCCGCTTTGGTTCACCGGTTATGCTTGGATAAACTCTGCAATTTTGCCAGCATCACAAAGGTAAGCGCTTGTTCAAAATAGGAAGAAGTAGTTTAGACACTGCAGTCTTTACATGAACTGCCCCAACCTGCTTCACTGCTGGTACTTTGGAAATTAATTCCAAACCAGAGGAACAGCGTCATCATCCCTTACACAACATAACATTTGTCTTTGGATACCTCAAATACCTCAAAAGTGAGTTATCAGTTTCCGTGCATGCAAACATGGTGAGAAAAATGAAATCAGCAGGGTGATGGGGGGGGGACCCCCTACTCTGCATTTTTGTTTCCCCCACCACACCCACGCCCACTAAAACACCTCATTCACTTTCCCAAGTAGATCTGATTACTGTTCACAACCAAGACACAGTCTTCCTCCTCCCCCTCACAATCAAATATGACCTATGTTACAAAGACCAATCAACTCTTATACATACATTAATATACTGTCTCAGAAAACATAAAGCTTCATATGATGAAGTCTGGACAGTAATGAAACAAACCTTCTGGCAAACAAAAATCAAACTATCTCAAAGTTAGTTATGGTTTGGATTAGTGTTGGAGTGAAGGCTGTGCGTAAGCTTATGTTATAGTTTCACACAGCAAAAGAAAAAAATATATAATAAATATAAAGCTATTAACTGTTCAAGTCATTTTAAACTGCTCCTGCTGGGATTTTTTAGGCTCATCGTCACCCCTGTGTTTTGGCAGACAGCTAGCACTGGTGGGTGTGTTTTGGAATATTTCCTATGGTAGTCAGATCACAGTATAAACAGACTTGGCTCACTTAAAATGTGGCTTTTTGTGGGCCTTAATTCCGTTTTTCTCAGAGGCCCAATGCTACCTCTAGTGGATTAGAACAGTAAAGAATTTAACAACAAATGTCTAATCCTCAAGCAGAAAGTATCCATAAGAGTAAATATTTATTTTAATATAGTGGATAAGGATTCCACTTTACTTCAAAAACTCTCTGTGACAAAGGTGAATAGAATATATGTTAATGTTGCAGGCCCAGTCAATGACCAGTTCAGTTTCATGACAGCACAGTCAGAAGAATAAATTCATTTCCAAATTAAAACATCATGTTTCAATGGTTTTATCAGTCTTAAAAATTACAGTTCAAACTTGGCGATGTATAATTTCATCACTGTATCGTGAGAAGACCTGTGTTTTCAAGGGTGAGATGTCAGTGCCACATAGGCAAGACGGCAACTGGTTAGTCTGTCATCATGTCAGCACCTTCTCCCCCGGTGGCATCTGAAAGGCTGAGTTCCTCCAGCATCTCCATCAAGGAGATACGTGGTGCACCATCATCATCAGTGTCACTCTCCACTGGGATCTTTGATGCGTCTGAAATACAAAAATTACTTTCTCATTCACTATACAACACATCAGCTATAACTAACTGCTTTGATTTCTATCAGGAACCTAAGCAGGCATTCACAGTAAACTAACCATAGTATGACACAGGAAATACAAATAAAACAGAAAGGCTGAAATCTCTTGAGATACTGATGTAGAATAAAAATTCTGCAGTGTCCAGCTGTTCACCTCTGTAGATGTTGACATTCTTCCTAAGAGACTCATCCTCTTCCAGGTCCTCCAGGAAGTCCTGGTATTGTCTGAGGACAGAGAAGCAGATTAAAAACCAAGCCCATTTGGCCAAGCATTATAAAAACACACACAGACCCCAAAAACCTACAGGATACATGGCATTCTTGGCACTCACATCAAACTATTCACCAATGAACTAAAAACAATGGCAGGTCTTTAGTCACCATTTCAGCTAAGTGTTTTCACATCTTGCCATCTTGCGGTTTTAATTCAGTCACTAGTGAATTGCATGAGTTGGACTTCTTACCTCTCATCATCTGTGTCCATACCATCACGGTCTTTGGACATCTCTTGCAGTTTCCAGTTCCTGCGCTTCACTCTTCTGGTGCGGTCATAGCTCTTCTTGATCAGCACCTATGAAAATTGACATTTTGCAAACTAAAACCACCATCTTCTTCATCATTTTCTGATGTGATTCAATGTGTGAATGAAGTATTTCATGCTGCCACTAGAGGTCAGTGTTAATCCAGTCAGCAACAAGCACTGGCAGTATTATATGAAGCCCAGGTCTGTGCACTGAAGATGTGAAGCAGTGCAGTTGAGTCTTACCACATCAGGAACATGATGAGGGTTCATCTTATTCAGGTACTCGTCATTGACGTTAGAATTGGCAAAGTCAAACCTGGACAGTTAAAAAAGGTAAAAGTGCCATAAAGTGTCAACATCGAAACTGTGCAGTCAATGAACAAACATCTTGTCAATGCTTCCCACTAACCCCAAAACCAGGTCTCCAATGTTCAGCAGGTGACCCAGGAATGTACGACAGTGATACTGCTGACTGGTATCCATCTCTGAAGTTTTCTGAACCCACACCTCAGCCAGTGTGTGCTGTAACCCACAACCAAACACACAGAGGAGGGAATATAAATTAAGTTTCAAGCCATTGGAAGAACATTATTCTTGTTCTCTTCCTCCAATTAGTTCCGACAGTTGCATCAATAATAATGGAAAACTGAGACAGATGAAAGAGAGAATGCCAACTCTGTTCCAACAAAGCATATTGCCTCCCTGTCACTGAAACAAACGCTGCTGTAGAATCCAGCGTACAGGTTCGGGGATAATTTAATGGTTCGCTATTGATTTTGCTTCCTAGAGAAGAACAATGTTCCTGCATAATGCAATCTGTTCTGCAACAACACACACATAGACGTTCACCTTATTGGACCTCAAGCCTGCTCCGGCACCGAGCTTCTGATCCCTGATGATGTCAATGTCCATGACAATGAACTCCTCCAGTTGCCGTGGGTTACAGAGGCTGTTGAAAGGATTACGCCAGTATGTGTTTCCATCCACCTCAGCAACTAAGAGGATGCAACGTAATCATGTATTTATTACTGCCCTTCAGGTGATGCATTTAGGCAGTCAGTCAAGAAGTGGGAGCACTAATTAAAAAGTGCCTCCTAAGTTTTCCTTGACAGTTAAAGCACTTGAAAAGTTAGGTAAGGAACCCTTTGATCCCTTGAAATGTGATACTAAGGTAAGTAAAAATCTGATTTTGCCGACTAATGTTTTTTCTTCTATTCAAATTCCAAACAATTCAGACAGGAATGATAGTTTTCCATCCACTGCAAATAAAGTGAATAAGATCCAACACGTTTTTTTAATACTTGAGTTACTTGCCTACTACGGCCTAAATCTGCTGAACAGAGCTCTACCTGCAGGCTGTTTCTGCTATTCTGTCTGCTCAAAAAAGCCTTCTATAACAAAAATAGCCTACTCTTTGAAGAGTAATTAAAAACGTGTGCGCTGTTTCCCAAATGTCAGAAATCTGTCGAGAAGTGCCTCAGCCTCTCATATCATGAGTGATTACACCGGATAGAGAGGAAACACATCATCACTAATTGTCACCACATTTGCATAGATTATAAAGCCCCCTGAATATGCTGACTTGGCTATGTCAGCAGGCATAATGCAAACTGGAAATGTTCTTTAATTTTTGTTGTGTCTCGCTTTATGCCGTGACTGGGAACAGAGGGGAGCTGTTAAACAACTATGAAAAACATGTGGTACACAGACAGAGGTCAATTTAGTGCAGCATTGAAGGGTTTCATTGAAGCAATGACGCTCAGTTACTCACAATGAGCACTTTTTTTTATAGGAACATTGTATTAATGCTGGACAGAGACTCATTTTCCTCTCAGACCAGCCCCAGTCCTTCATGGAATGGTTTCAGTAGGATGCTGGAAGATTTAGCTTGAGATCCTTCTCCATGCTCACGCTCTATTTGGGCCGATATTCTATCCTTTATATCATATAGTGCAATACATGCAATGCAATATATCTGTGCTGGACTATATCAACATATAACATTTTGGATATTGCCCAAGCAAAAAAAAAAAAAAAAAAAAAGAACACGACATAATATAGGTGAATTTCTCCTCCGCCCAGAATACTGTATGGAAAAAAACTAAAGTGCTACAAGTGCTGAAAACTAGATGAGACATGCATCCACTATTGCCATGAAAATCTGCCTGATGAAAACATCTGGCTAAGTAATTATCTTCTTTGAGAATCACATTTATGTAGGAGGAGAACCTATCCTGATTTTAGATGATCTCCCTTTTAGTGTCTTTACTAACTACGATATCCTGGAGTTTGTTTTATTTATTTTACCCTGATCCACTTCAGGTTGAGAAATTTGAGTTGATTTGATTTCAAATTTGCTTTGTGAAGGATCATTTGTCATAGATTTTTGAAATATGCATTTTAAATCAGAGTAATCATCAGCAACAATCAAACAGTGTGTACCAACTTCACAAGACCATAGTTATATTCAATTACAATTGGTTCAGCTGCCACTGAAGTTGTGAGAACTCAGCAGACAGTTGTCCTACTCACTTTGCAGGGTGTTTGGATCAATGAGGTGGATGGTGCTGGTGACACGGATGCATACACACACCTGACCCATATTCCCCAGGCTTTGAGCCAGACGTGGGGAAAGACACACAACGTTGTCCTGGAAAGAAGACAGCAGGGTGAAATGGAGGTCATAAGGACAGTAAGACTTTTGTCTATGCATTCAAATGTATGTATTTTCAGTTCTTTGTTTTCATACTTTGTCCTGTATGATCCCTGTCTTTCATGTACAGCTGTTTAAATCACAGAACTAAAGCCACACATCAAATTAGACTAAGCTTAGGTTTAATCATCAGTACATCAAGTTTCTTAAATGATTCATTTCACTTGCTGTTATCAAAAATAAACATTACAAGAAAGATTCTTGGCAAGCCTCACAATCCCATCTGCAAATCAATAGAAAATTTGACAGCTTTCTGACAACTATTTCACAAAACTAAGAATGTGGACAGTATGGGTGTGTATTGGCTTCAACAGTCAATCAACAGTTGATTTTTTTTTTTTTTGAGAGCAAAAAAAAAAAGCAAAGCTCTATGACAGAGTATTAGGAAGACAGATAGTTGCATACCTTGCAGACAGGTACAATCTCCACAGAGAAGGTACTCTTGTAGTTGTACGTGTTTGAATGGATGTCATGAGAGATGAGGCGCTGGGATGTCTTTGACCTTTAAAATGAAAACAAGATTCAGTCATCATTGTCCTCACAGGCGCCATTTAGAGATGCAGCAAAGTCCCTGTCCCAGTTAGACAAATCCTAAGAAAAAGGCTTGAATGCAACAGGATTATTGCTCGCATGAAAAAGACTTGGATATATTGCAGTTTAACTGAGCTGCTGGAGGCCATGTCGATTATAAAGCCACAAACACATTAATTACAAAAACTTTTAATCATCCAGAAATAGCATTTACAGCTTTTTCTTTACTGATGAAAACATGTGGAAAACAAATACTTTCACACATTCTTTGTTGATGTTTATTAGGAGATCAATCATTGAAAGCATATTTTCATAGCAACCATTTTTCCTCCACTATTTGCACAACATAAAACACAGGAGCTGACTCTAGATGGTCAAGATCAGTTTTACTACTGTAGGGGTTGTGTTCAGAATTTAAACATATGGAAATTAAAAAGGCAATACGAGTTAAGACTAGGCATCACAGGCACAGAGTGGAGCATCACCCACCTGCAGGGCACAGTGCATTGGAGGAAATCCACCATCTTCTGGGCATGTTGCTTGGAGCCATAGTAGAAATCAATCCCCTCTAAGAAAGGGGAGCAATAACATGAAACCCTCCACTATTCAATTCATCAAAGGAACACTTCACGGGTCATCACTGTTGCGGAATTCATATGCATCAGCACAACACACACAAGGGAGCAGACAATAACCAGAGAAAATATGGCAGCCACATGTTGTAACCTTTGTAAAGCTTATAAGTCCTGCCAAGAAGTGGACATGATTTAAAATATACTGTCAGGCTAAAACCCCAGAGCTGAGCTGTCATTCAGTGTAAAGCATGTGTGTCTGCGTGTGCACACAGTATGGGCTTTAGCATCTCTAAACAGGGTGCATTACAGCAATCTTGGATGGAATGCCTGCTCTGATTACAGGACACTGATTAGACGCACAATGCTTGCCCCTCTGAGGCCCATGTGGGGACAGCTGTATGAAGTGATTGGCGCCTGCGATATGCATGCATGGGCTGCTGTATGGTAGGGGAGGCAGTAATTAACACTCGACACATTATTATGTTCTGCTTAGTTCTAATCCACATTAGTGACGTTGGTGACAAAAGACAAGTTTCCTATTTTTCAGTGTAATTTCAGTTGGATTCACTGAGGAAAATATATGAATTCATATACTAACACACAAGAGAAAAAAAATAAAATAAAAAAATAAATGATAAATATATTAAATATGATGCCTTTGACCTACCATGGATTTCTTTGATGTTGAGGGCATTCTGGTGAAGCTTGTGCTTGAGGATGAGCTGTTCCAGATAGTAGAATGTCTTTTTATGAGCAGTCTGTAAAAAAAAAAAAAAGAAAAAACAAACAAACAAAAAACAACTCATTATTATCATATATAGATTCTTGCTGATCGCTCCAGCCCAAAGCCTCAATTATTTAAACTTTTACTAGTGCAATAACTGCAGAGTTTCTGCCATGACCAGTTTCCTTCTTTGACCTTTCAAAAATGCCCCGGGTAAAATCCTCTTTACCTGCAGCTATCACCATGCTCTGTTTTGTTTTTTGGCACAAATTGAAACTGGTAAAACTACATCCCTGGGACAGAGGGCTGCTGAGAAACAAGTAAGAACATGTAAACACTGGTGATCTTTCTACGCTGTTAAGTCAAACATGCAATTCAGCTGTTTCACAGTAAAGGTCTGTTAGTGAAGAGATATTACTTTGGCACTTAATGTGGCAGTGTTCAGTAATATGATCAGCATGATATCTTGGCTTAATTTAGAAAGGTCGCAACAGAGGATAGATGGTCTAAATCTAGACTTGGGCTGATTTCAGGTGTTTTAGGAGAGTTAAAATAATCAAGACAAACACCTTAGTATGAGCAAAGTATAGGCTCACATTTGGACTCAGATTTGAGGGTGCAGGAGTAAAAATATACTTGGCAAATTTTTTTTGTCATACAGGTTTTATATTTTTGTAGCCCTTTGCTAATTCTATTTACTTGCATGTACAATTTTGGCCCATTCTATGGACCATTCCCCCACCTGATAACTAAATATTCTGATTTTCTGAAAGTACTCACATTGAGAAGCAGAAATGGCATCAGTGAAACAAAAGAAGAAATAAACAAAAAGTTCAAATCAAACTCACCTTCTGTCTCACTTGCACCACAGCCTTCCAGAAGTCCTTGGCTTCCACACGATGGCAATCATCACACATCTGGGACTGGACGACAAACTCCACCACAAACACCTGTTGGAGAATGGCGCCATTCATCACCTGGAGAGGGAAAGGCAGCAAGCAGTTATACCATATGCTTTAACTGAATGCTGAACAGTCATATCTTTTGAGTGGAGAGTGTTTGCTTTTCATGTTTCTATCTCTGAGCCATTTCAAAAATACCTGACCACTATTATCTGAAGACTTTATTATAGAGACCTTCCAACAGCATTAACAAAGGATTTGTTTCCAGAAAGCACAGAGCTCAGATTCTCATGAAAGGTCAAGGAGATGAGATGACAGCCTCTGGCAACATTTCACCTTGCTTAAACACACATTCAACAACAGCCATCTCCGCTTTCAGTTTGTTCATACAAGTCTGGTGCATTTTTGATTCACAATGTCACAAACCTTACCGTGGATGGATGTACCCATTACACCGTGACATTAATATTTTCACATTTAAAAAAAGTTTTAATTCAAAAACACACTCCTTAGTACCAATTGCCCCTTGGAAAATATTCCACATGACCTTTAGTTAAAAAACATGTCTATCTCAGGTCACTTATCTGTTTAATTGTCATTTTCCCACACTTATCCCTTCCACTCTTCCTTTCTTACCTCTTTCTGTATAGTCAGTTTCATCTTAATCCTCTTGGAGTGTGGTTCTGTCCACAGGAAACCAGCATCAATAAGACGCACCTGCAAGAAAAGGAAAAATGTAAAATCCATAAAGCAGCATGACCTGTGATTAAATATTTAACTGTACTGTGATGGCCATGGGGCACAAAAGGGCTGAATGATGTAAAAGGAAAAAAATAATGAGGGGATTATATATAGCTGATATTGAAAAGGTGATAGGAGTCAAGATTTCAGTTGGAATAGTAATTTTTTCAAAGAAATACTGAAATAAAGGCATCAATAATAATAATAGTGGGTTTTTTGTAAAACAAGCATAATGTACAGATTATAATTCCTAGGATGGAGAATCCCTGTGGCACCACTATACTTCATTTATATTATGATGTGAAACAGTTTGTCTTTGCCAAAATAAATTACAGGCCCTGCAATGTGGATATTGCTCTTCATCTTATATTTTTTAGCTTTGGTGGAAATCCCAGCTATAACGACAACAAAGTATTATCACAATCTAATCCATGACAAAACCCCTGCAAAGAATACTGTACATAAAAAAATTATTTTCATTTTTTGTGTAAATATTGCTATAGGTGTTGACTCAACTTAAATTGTAAATAATGTCTAAATAAGAAAATTAATCCTTTGTATCGCAAGATACTCATTAATTTGTCACTGAAACTTTTTTTAAAGAAAACAATGTAAGAAGAATTACATAAATGAGTATACCTAATAAAAAAACTGTTTTGTATCAACATATGAATACCAAAGATTAGGAAAGAATGGCAAAACCTGGAATTTATACCCTCAATGATCATGAACACGTTTGGTTTGTCTACTCACTTTGTTCATAGAGCTCTTGAGTTTCTTAAGGCATAGTGCCAGCAGCTCCCTGGACTCCAGGGCACACTGCACCCAGGTGCCTGGAGGCTGTAAGTATCTGTATCAAAGCATAAGATGTAATTTCAAGCCTGAAAATCCTATTCTTCAGGACCATAGTTTCAGGAAACAATGATGCCATACATGTACATCTCACTTTAAAAAAATGCAGGAAACAAACCTTTCACACTGCTTGCAGAAGTGCACTGTGACTTGTTTGGGGATTCCTTCTGAGATGTCTACCTGAGTACGCAGGCAGGCAACACACATGTTCGCTGGGTTAGGAGGAATAGGTACGCCACAGGTACAGCACAGGCTGGAGACGAGCAAAGCAACATTAGTGAGACTTAGTGAAATTAATAAATTATCTGGCATTCCATACCACTGATTGAACAAAAGGTTTGCGCTCATTATTTTAGACAGTTCCAATAAAGACAACAGGCACAGCAAATTACTGCACATTAACTTACAAGAGATCATGGAAATGCCAAGAATATTTATACCTTTATTTTGTAAATATTATATCAATATTGACCTGTTGATGAGTTAAATTCAACCAATATTGAATGGTTTAGG
Organism: Echeneis naucrates; assembly: GCF_900963305.1. Classification (NCBI taxonomy): domain Eukaryota; kingdom Metazoa; phylum Chordata; class Actinopteri; order Carangiformes; family Echeneidae; genus Echeneis; species Echeneis naucrates. The sequence continues at coordinate 12,074,445 of NC_042523.1, read as the reverse complement.
AAATTAAAGAATTCAGACCTAGAATGCAAACAGCAATTGCCCCCCCCTCCTAAAAATAAAAGCAAAAAACAAAACAGAACAACCAAACTCATGTAACCTTTTCTCTCCCAGGAACTGTTATCAGTGCACCTTAATTAACTCTGGTTTCCTTTGTGCTAGCTTACTGTCTTACAATGCTAATATAAAGATGGCTTAAAACAGTTTCACATGAGTGAAATTCGTACTCTATTTGTGAAAACGCATTAATTTTCTTTCCTTAAACTGGGAGTCTGGAAAAGCTGTTCAAAACATAGATAAACTGACTTCTGTAAACTCAATAAAATATATAGTATTCAGGTTTACAAATTGAACTGAACTTAACTTTAGCTTTGGCAGCAACTACAAATGTGTGTTCCCTCTCGATAAACGCTTATGCGGCAGCACTTTCACAGAATACTGCAGGTTTCACGACATGAAAATATGTTTTTCACTTACATATTCCCCTGGCTGCTCGTGGCAGGAGCTTGCATATACTCCATTCTTCTAAAGTCGCCGTGTCAGTGCTTGTCGGTGGATTTTTGTGCAACTCTGTGGACCAAAAAAAGGCAGATTTAACTGGCTGAGCCAGCAGATTTGACAGGAGCAAATCTGGTTAGCCACTGTTAGCCTTCACAGACACGCTGGTTACTGCTAAGTGTTTATCAAACGGGAGATAAATAATATCACTTGCGTATACGTGCCCACTTGATAAGATAGAGGCACATGCATAAAAATTACATGATGAAATTGTGTTGCCTGGTGCTTCCAATGCTGTAGCAACAGTTAGCATTGGGGGCTAAATTACTACTACTGGTGAGTAATTCTTCAAGAAACAAGCACGCAGCATCAAACAAAACTTCTTATATCGTTTCGATGGGTAAAAGAGAGTCTGACAAAACTTACAGAAGCAATTTTTGTCCCACACTGTGAAATGTGGATCCCCCACGTTTTTCCCGACCAAGGAACGATACGAGGCACGGCGATGACGTCAACCGGACCCCAAGCCCCCGAGGCTTTCTTTGTGTGCCTGAATAAAAATATATATTTTTATCACATTTTAATAATAATAATAATAATAATAATAATAATAATAATAATAATAAAACAAAGACGATATTTATAATAAATGAAAAGAAAGTGCATCATAGTATACAAAAGACGGGGGTCTAAGATTATGTAGTCCAGGCTAAGGCAGCCAAGTCAATTAGGAAAATTTAAGGAAAATGGTTTTAGAGAATTTGGTCTCACAGGTATCAGGCCAGAACTTGGACAGTTAATATTAGGCAGAATTGCATATACCAGGAGACTTGTTTTTTGTTAAACACAAGATGTAGACCCTTACATCAAATGTTAACATTATATTGAAACAGTCTTGAATTTATTTGAATTAAATACATTAGATCAAGACTGTGTCTCTGTTACATCAAGAGGTCTGTAGTGTCAATACCAATTAATATTTAAGAACATTATTGTCAATGCATATTAATTTTTTATACATTTATTGTATTTATTGCTTTGGTATGAAATTCAAAGTCCACTTTTACTTGGTTTTGAAACTTTTTGAGACCTTTGATTTAACATTTGTTGTAATTCAATTCGTGTTATTTGTGAGCACCTGCTTTTTAGCACTTCTTTGGATGCATTCAGGTGCCACTGGAGCATCTCCAGTGAAACAGCATCCATTTGATAACTTCACTGAACTGTGGACTTGTGAACTGTGTGTGAAGTAGTTATGTTCTCGTTTTAAAACGAAATAGAGAGACGATTCAGAAACGATAATTCACACAACACTGGATGCACGAATCTCTGTAAACAGTACGGTGGCCGAGAAGTGCAAACCAACGTTACAACTCAGATTTTGTAATGTTGGTTTGCACCTCTCGGCCACCGTAAAACAGGACTCAGTTGTGCAACAGGTGACACTTGTGGTGTTGGCATGTTGAAGCTCTCTGACTCGATGTTTCTACTGTGTGTGAGCTTTTTGTTTGTTTGCTTGTTTTTAAAGCGAAACTCTTGCTAATTTGGGACTACCCTAATCATTAAATTAATAACTCAGTAGCAGCAGGCTACTCAAGCATGTGGTCTGACCAGAAAACGCTGGAAATAACCCGTCTATATTTGTTTGACTGAAGTCTAGTGTAAAGAGGACAAAAAAAAAAAAAAACCTTGAGGAGGTGTCTACGAAAGGCTAAAACGTTGCAAAGCAGATGCATTTTATACCGAACCCGTGGTAAAGTGAACGTAGCATCGCACTACATCGCACATCACGTACATTTCACTGATTCCTAATTTTGCTTTTATTATATCACTACATTGTGTGATCATGCTTTTCTTTTCCTTTACATTGCTGTACTTAGATGGGAGCAGCCGTCGGTGTGATGTGAGTCTGTGGTTTGTAGGACATGACGGACTGCACCTGAAGGCAGCACCACTGTGCGGAGTGGCAGCGGCGGAGAGTCGCAGTCAGTGTGGCAGCTGGGAATGTGAGGGCTCCGGCTCACACCGCTATTTTAGGGACTGTGAACGGTAACGGGGCCGCCCGGGAAGAGGCTCCGTTCATAGCCCAACGCGTTAGCTGGCTTCATTTGGCAACAAACGGGCTTCCTGTGTTTTCCGTCTGGGGCTGTCGGTGTTTTCGGACCGCATCATATGGTCAGCGGGCAGCGGCCGTCGGCGGCTCACTGCGGGGCTGCGTGAGAGAGGAACCGGCCGGAGCCCCGTTTGTTTGTTCAACAGCCCCTCACTTCCTGCATTTGAGTCCGGTTAAAGAAACAAAACACACTGAAGTATCAACGTTTTTTTTTTTCAGTCAACATATCCCGAATGTGAAAGGTTTGGTTAAATGTGCCCGTTTCTTCGCCGCCGAGCCGCTCACGTCAACGACGATGGACTGAAATCTGCGGCGGGGGCGACCGACACACAACCTGCCGCGATCTCCTGCATGTAAATAAATAAATGATAGAGGATACAATGACCCTGCTGTCGCTCTTAGGTCGGATAATGCGTTATTTTTTGCTCAGACCGGAGACCTTGTTCCTGCTGTGTATCAGCCTGGCTCTGTGGAGTTACTTCTTCCACACGGACGAAGTGAAGACCATCGTCAAGTCCAGCCGGGATGCGGTCAAGATGGTGAAGGGGAAAGTGGTGGAGATGATGCAGAACGAGCGCTTCGGCGGGCTGGACGTCCTGGACGCGGAGTTCTCCAAGACCTGGGAGTTCAAGAGCCACAACGTGGCCGTGTACTCCATCCAAGGCCGGCGAGACCACATGGAGGACAGGTTCCAGGTGCTCACCGACATGGTCAACAAGAGTCACCCGTCTATATTTGGGATTTTTGATGGCCACGGAGGAGAGGTGAGCAATAACATTGTGTGTGGAGGGTAAGGGGAGGTTACGGGCGATGTGTCCCCTGTGTGTCTTCCCCACAGACAGTCCGATTTACTCTTTGGATGTGAAATACATACAGAGGATTGAAGGTATCTAGGGGCCCAGAAAGTATGGCATTGGCATTTGGTCCAGGGGAAAGTGGGGGAGATTTTGCCAATACCTTTTCATTTCTAGTTTGGTTTTGTTTGCAAAACTACCCTCAAATTGTCACTACAGCCATGAGTCCAAAAAAGTGGAACAAGCCGGAACAGCAGTTGACAGCTGATATTTACTTAGTCTTGATCAAATCCCTTGTTTCCTTTTTTTGAGGGGGGGTTAAATTAGTAGTTAAATGTCAAATGTCACTTATTCCATAGAATGATTGATGTGATTTTTGAGTTATGAATATTGCAGGGCCACAAGCATCCCCCATTGATTATTCCACCTGCTAATTGAACATTGTGTTGTTGGGTTGTTGTTGTTTTTTTTTTCTCACCTGGTGTACAACCTGAACCCAATGTTGTTGAATAGAAATATAATTAAACACAAAGTCATGCATGAATGTGAGACATGTCACAGCAAAAATTAACAGAGATGTACTTAAACAGTAGGCTGAAGCAGCAGTTGGACCCACTTTAAGGTCCTTATCTTTTCATTTGATATTTTGCTTGAGTAGCCTGTATTACCTGACAAATCAGTAAAATTTCCACAAACCACATCAGGAAGAGTAAGGCCATGTAGGCAACTAAAAATCCACACTTGAGTATTTATTACTGAGAATTAATAGATGAGTGGAGAAATGGTCCACATAGCCGTCCTCTGCATTGGAGCTTTGCACACATAGTCACCCACACTTATGGTTTACTTCCAAATGGCAAGGGAACTGGATCTATTTACAACTTAATGCCATGCCAAAAAATATCCATCTCTCATGTTCTTTGGACAAAACAACATTTTTTAGGATGCAGACAGCATTGGTCTCATGGTCTAACAGGATTATAGCTGGAAGGAAACGGATGAATTTAAATCTGTGTGATTCAGAGGCATACACGCTGCCAGATGAGTACAATAATATGGAGTGGAGCATTTTTGAAGTGGGTCATTGATCACTGATCTACTGGTCACTTTCCACTCAAGCTGACTCATTGACAGCTTAGAAATCTCCTTTCTGTCAGCTTCCCTGGTGCAAACGCTGTGTTCACACAACACAAAGTGTGAACGCAGCGTTGAGCTGCGTGCAAACAAGGAAACTGCTTGACAAAGAAAGTCATGATGAGATTCTTTATAAAAAGTTGTCAGTTAAAGGGACAAAGAGCATTGAGATGATGCCACTGCTAGATGTGAGCATGAAAACAATGATTTACCATGAAGTCATGGCATGCTTAAACACTGGCATTGTGTCTTTGGACCGTGAGCTCGACTCATAGGATATAATTGATCTGACAGAGCAACATAGAAAGAAAGGCATTCAAACTGTAAGTGACAGGGTATCCCATTTTCTTCCTTCTCTTCTTGTACCTTAGCTATTGCACACTTTTTGATCAGGCAGTTGTGCTTTCGGTAGAGCTGCATGTTGTTTTTAGTCTGACAGTGACTGTCTTCACCATGAGTTAGATGGCTGTCGTCCAATAGCGGCTGAACGATAACATGCTAAAAATAGAGAGCCAAAGGCATAGAGGATAGCTGTTCTTTTAGGGGAAATTAAATTTTAGGCTGTGGTACTGACTGCTGTAGCTTTTTACCAAAAGTGGTCATTGGATTGTTTTCCCAAGCAGCCTTTTCCCCTATTCTTTTTTTTTTCTCTCAGTGGAGTCCCTTTTTAGAGACCAGTGCCCTAACCTGTTACCACACCTAAAGACTTTACGTCAAAAAGACTTGGATAAAATAAATAGTGCATAGGAGATATCTCTTTATAAATGTGATGGGAGAAGGGCAAAATGAGTGGGAGAGCAGCAATGGTTGGAGTAAGAAGAAGAGAAGGTTCAGATTTTCTCATGTAGGCGAGAGGCTGTTTTATCACTGCATGACCATAGGCAAGAGTTTGGTCTGTTTTTATGCCTACACCCTCTTTTGAAGTTTGTGAAATGGTTGCCAGACAGCAGCCTCCAGAGACAATGTTCTCTGTTTAGTGAATTTAGATTTTATTTAATTATTTATGTAGCCAGAGGGCATTGAATAAAGCAGAGGGAGCTGTACGGCTCAGGGCAACACCAAGAATACAACCGCCTCAGCTGGCTAGTTAGAAATCTGTCACTCACGTCCATGTTATACACTCACACACAAAACCCCATGTCAGAATTAAGTCAACAACTATCTAGCCTTTGAGAGTTTGCACTAGCATCAACAGTTGTCGTTTACAAACGTTGTAATGGACAGAAATTTCAAATACTGATGTATGAGTGTGTTAGCTAATTAGAGCAGTCATTCATTAAACCCACAAGGGAACAAGTAGTAGATCCACATGCAATTAGAGCTTCAATGGAATATTCTTCTGATTATCAATAAATCCGCCGATCATTTTCTCAGTTATTCCATCAAATGTTTTTTTCCTGCTTTCAAAAAACCAACTTGGTTACAGCCAATTTCCAAACTGGAGGCTTCAAAATGGCCGCTCTGAAAAGAAAAAAAGAAAAAAAGGGTGATATCATAGTGGGTTGACCCTTGTTCAGTACATGTTTATGTTTATGGAGCTAAGAGGTGATTAGCATAGCCTCAGCCATGTATGGTGTAGAGAGAGGTACATGGTGCAACTATTTCTTCATTAAATAAAATTAAATAAAATCCATACAAAAACAATGTCTGTTTTTGTATGGATTAAACAGACATGTATTTATTTATATATATATATATATATATATATATATATATATATGCACACACACACACACACACATATATGTAATTAGCAGTGTCTGGGTATTATGCTAACATAGGCAAACAGGAGGTTAGAAGGTTGAGAAAGAAAGTTAAATCCCCGACCCTATCACTGTTTTACTGCCTCACTGGAACCAATAACTTTACTGGCGATAAATCATTAGTCAGTGCCAGATAGCATCTGGGAGTCTCTTCTTGTTTCTCTATCTCTCAGCACCAGACACCCATCAATGCAAATTCAAATTTCAGAGTGTTTAAAATCAGTGTTTAATGTGAACATATCCATCAGCAGCCCCAGTCATATCAAATGTTGCCTCAGTGAGGGAATTTATCTGTTAAATGGAGATTGATTTTTAGCTGACGCATTGGCATAACCTGCATGAAAGTGATAACTTTGGGCTCTCCGTCCATATTACAGCAACATGAGCCATTTTTTTCCTTAGTGACATGTAGAAACTCTGTTGTACCCAACTCCCCCCGCCTCACTGATGGGCTTTGGCCTCAGGTGTTGAACAATTACTGTAACTTTATAGGACAGAAAAGAGATTTACTGTGGGCCTATTCAACTCGAGTGCAGAGGCTGCTTTTCTCTCTGTTATCGCTCTTTTTGGTTTTTGTTCAGGTTGTCTTTTCTTCCCTCCTTCATGTCGTTTTGAGCAGTGGTGATTGTGACTGGTTAGTGATTGATTAACTGTCACAAAAGTAATGGGAGATTGCAGAGTAAAAGAGAAAAAAAGTGACCATCTACAGAAGGAGCATCTCTGTCTATATTTAGCTCCACATTTTTTCTTATGTGACCTTTTCTTCATATTGAGGCTGAATCAACTTTCCATTTTCACCATCATTATACATTTCTTGAATTGCAAAGTAGACAGGGCTTTAGAGTGATTGAAGAAGCTCTTCCTCTTTTCAAAATGAAAGACGTTTTATCGTCAGAAAGGTCAGTGTTTGAAACTGAAGTATTTTAATACGTTCATGTGCATGTTTTGAATTACTACAGAAGGGGTTGTTGGGTTATGTAGTTTCGATACAAAGCAGTCTGAATTCCTCCTGAGCTCCCTCTCAGTAGAGCGATGAAAGAAAGAGCTGGCATGTGACTAATTGCACTGTTGGCATTACAGGATTAGAGAGAGAGCAAATGAAGAGGGAGGGGTGTGGGAAGACCAAGGACAGCAATATCTGCCTGACTCTATGAATATTTATATGTGTGAGAGAAAAGATGACTCTTATTTTGGACATTGAGGGTCCACACAAAGTTGAGGGGCAGTATTGTTTTATCTGCTTGAAAGATAACTTCATTGTGAGATTGCAATGCCAAAGGACTGCTGAGACCAGACACCTACGTCGCATCTTCAAACACTGCCATCAGCATCTTTGTGTAACAGATTTAACAGGCACTCATGATATTTGCCATTTACTCAGTAAATTAAATTGTGAAACCCTTAAAGTTTTAACAATCAATCATTTATTATTGACAATAAATAGTGTGATTGTGACTTTTTCTCTGCTCTGTGGGACAGTGAACATGATTTTGAACATAGCAGAGTATTCAGCAGTAAAAGAGCAACATTTTCCCGTTACTGTGGAGCGACACAGATCTAAAAGAGGAGCTCATAATGGACCTACATTCAGCCAGTGGGCAAAAACAAGAGTCTAGAGAAAAGCTAATACTGCCCCTTAACTGCTGGAATTGTGTTTACCAACAGGTTTGCCTTATCAATATTTGAAATAACTGTCTCTGCCAAATTCAATCTGCATAATGGTACATCGGGGAGCCTGTATATTCTCCATCAGGCTCAGACTGAGGCGACAACAGCAGACGTGTCCTAGAATAGGACACTTTTAAACTGGAAACTGCTGGTGCTAGGAGGAATTCCTCCTAGCACCAGCAGTTTACTCTGCACTTTGACTATACTAGGCAAAAACACTGACTCTGAGTAAAATTATTTTAGAAAAATCTGTAAAAATGCTCATTACCACAGATTCACTCCTTTACCTACTTCGGTCACCTTGGTATGAGCTGGCGGCCAGCATTTCAGCCTTTCTTTGATGTTACGTGAAGCAAGAAGTGGAAAACACACCAGAGGTCATGTTCTGCTGGAAAACACTTGTGCAGTAGAGAGGAGACCAGAGAGCTTGAGGGTTCTGCCAAAACGTCTTCTGACCTTTTGGTAATTTATCCCCAGTTGGGGGGGGGGGCGGGTTTATTTCTCTTGTAGTGAGGGGGCTGTCAGGGAAAGACTGAGGAGTGAAGTCACAGAGTGAAACACAGCAAATAAATGGATGAATGAGGGCTGTTGCCCGTCAAGAAACCTAAATGTTTAGCCCTAGAGTAAACATTTGTAATCTCTTCTTCTCCACTGTCATCCTGCCTTCCATAAAATAAATGTGAGTCTCATTCAGAAATCTCTTGACTGTAATGTTATTTTTTTGCCTCTATAGGTCTTATATTTAAATATTCTGCTTGCGGTCAAAGATAACAATATTCAGTTGGTTAATAAGAACATGCACCTTACTAGTTGGATAGGTGTGCGTGTATGTTTTTGAGATGGGCTTGTATGTGTGTTTGCCAACAGCATGTAGCACTAGATAAGAGTACCTTCTTCAGCCTCAGTGTCAGTGAGCTGTCCTTCCCTGTTGGCAGTAGCTGCTCAATAATTTAACACCCTCTCTGTTAAACACTTTCTGCTAAAACCCCCTGACTAAATATATACCCACCTTCGATCAGAAGGAAGCCACAAGGTTATTGTTCACGCGTACACACACACACTGGTGTCACATCACAACACATCACACCACTTCTCATCACATCGCATCACATATCTCTGTGAATGTGGATTTTTGTGAGGGGAGCTCCTGACTTAAAAGCTCCTCTCTCAGCAGGGCTGGTAACGGAGCAGTTTTGTTTGCATACAACCCCCCACCCCCCCCACCCCCGTCACCCGCCATTACTTAGCTTTCTCCCATTTCCCCCTCCTCTCCCTGTTTGTGTCCTGCCCTCTCTGTGGTGGTTGGCACTTTATAAATGGACGACAAAAGCTCAATCTCCAAAGCCATGTCAAATTTCTGCCCCCACCCCACTTCAAGCAACCCATCCGACATAGATGCAAAGTGGTGCAATGTACTAAGCCCTGTGTTGTCTATTTTTAATGCCAAGCATGATTTCGTATGTTGGAAACTTAGGTTTAAAATCCAATTGGAGATCTTGAAAAGCTGCAAGTGTGGTTCTGAATGCATAATGTTCACCTACAGCAGTGATATATTTGTCCATACAAAGCAACACTATAAGATTGTCAGTCTTTTTTTTTTTCCCCTGTATATTTTTTAGCACGTAGCTGATTATTCATTCTTTCAAATTCTGCTTACCCATTTCCAGGTCCCAGGGGGTGCTAGAGCAAATCCCAGCTCACATTGGGTGAGAGTGGGGTACACTCTGGGCAGGTCACCAGTCCATCACAGGGCCAACACACAGAGACAGACAGAGACAAACAACCACTCACTCACACTCAGATCTACGGACAATTTAGAGTCACCAATCAACCCAAACATGATATCTGTGGGCAGTGGGAGGAAACCCATGCAGGCTTGGAGAGAACATTCAAACTCTGCACAGGAACGCCCCAGGCCTGGGAATAGAACCCATGATCTTCTTTTTGTGGGGCAACAGCGCCAACCAGTTATCTACTGCACAACCCTGTAGCCCAGTCTAAATCTAATCCCGTGGTTGGACATGACTGGGTTTGTCTTTATAATTTACACTGTGTTTTGAAAGGAGGACAGACTTCACAAAAACTGCATTATATAAGATGCTGATAGGAAAGAATGCTTGTACAGTAACTTCTACGATTCTGAATCCAACTAGCAGTATACATCTATTTACAAGTGCCACGATTGCTTTGGCTGTATGTGATTGAGAAAATAGATGAGTCAGTTGCAGTTTGCCTGATCGCTGTCTTGGCAGTGGAGAGCAGCAGGAGAAGAATGTTGGCTTGGAGAAGGTGGCAAGTCGCAGCTGCTCAGAGTTAGCAACATTGGTGTGATTGTGTGTGCAAATAGACTACACTTTGATTTTTCAAGCACTCACAGTTGTGGCTCTTCCTCTCTCCACACTGGCCAGATGGGCCTGTGGGTAGGGCAGGTGCATCCTAATAAATGGAAACAAGCCTCCTGGTTGTATTTGTATGCCACTGCCTTTTATCAGTTTATATGCCTGGAAGTTAGATGTACCCACTGAGATCGTTTTGAAATTTCTAAATCCTCTCATAAAATATATTTCATGGTTTACTTTTCAGTTGGAGAAGGAGCTTTCTATTCAAACATTCTTGAATGTTTGCTTCTGCCCACATTTGTGAATATGTTTATAGTTAAAATGCTAGAGCTGGTCTGCTGCACACGTGTGCTGCACAGTCTTCCAGACATCAATCCATCCACACAGAAAGAATGCAGCCAATGAGTGTTATATATCTGGACATGGTTTTTATTCACTGAAAGAGCTATGAGCTACATGTCTTGAAATACACTCTGTGGTGAACAGATCCTGAGCTAGGTTGTCTTTAATTTACATTGCAATGAAAGCTCACAGGATAAGAAAAAGGAATGGGCTCCATGCTATGTCATTAATTTGTGCTTGTGATTAAAATTGGGAGGAAGAGGCATCTCATGTGCACGTTAACATGTGTTTGATATGGACATTCTCAGGAAGTGTGATTGTTTGCATTCCAGGCTCTTGATGGATCTGTGCCATCTATTGGAGATTATGGCTATTTGAGATTTATGATCATAATTTTTTTATATATATAATTTTCATAAGAGTTTTGTTTTCCCATGTTGTTAACCCTTTTTTATTGGGAGTAGTTAGTTTAGGGGTTGTTTGGTTGAGGTTTTTGGTGAACCATCAGTGAATGAAAGGAAAAAGCTAAGATACGAAGAATCAGATTTAGAGTTATTTGCAGGCAGACCAAAGATGAGAACAATGTTTTACAGCAACCACAATAAATAAATGTAATCTTTCAACAGGATTTCAAGTTGACTCCAATCTGTATTTGTCTGACCTTTTTATTACTGTCAAAAATATCAACAGCGGCTAAAGGCCACAAGCACCAAGCAGTGTAAACGCTTCAATAATCTCAAGCACAGATAGAATATCTACTGGCAGCCAGAGTTTAATGATTGAGACCCCCACAGGTACTGCTGGCCCTACTCGGGAAAGAAATGAGTTGTTCACCTGGTCACCTGGTCAGACCCAAGCGTCATATGCTGTCATATGCATTCTTCTGCTTGCGTCAATTGTTTTAGTTATCACGTTAAAAATTATACCATGTAATTAAAAATGAAATTCACATGTAAGTAATACAGATGCAATACCATATAAATGGTGAGTGCTTATGAATATAAATGACACCGTTTAAAATCTTCTTTTTTTTTACACTCCAAAGTAATAGTGAACAATTTGGCCATTTCCTAAAAAAACAAAAACAAAAAAGTCCTCATTTTAAGCAGGTTTTCTCGTAATATATATAGCCTATTATTATGTGGTCTGAAATAATTTTACATACATATTTCATTGGCATATATATATATATACACTTGATACAGACTTGGTCTGCTCGATCTATATTTTTCTCATATTGCTGCAACAGGTTATTGCAATATAGGGTGTCATGGTGGCTTCCTTAAAACCGTAGTCCTAAACACAGTAGCCTGGCTTTGAGTCCAACCTTTGACCCTTTGCTGTATATCATCCCCCACTCACTCTCTCTCTCTCTCTCTGACTTTACCTTTGGAGCAAATGACTCAAAAAACAAATAACTTAAGATTTTTGCAGGCATATAAGTGCAACTGTAGACATCCACAGACATTGATGCTCTACGAAGACAACAGAAACCTATCTCAAATCCAGCATGTGTTTGGTAAATGAGTCTTGGTTTAAGGAGCTTTGCAGCCTGTGTCTGTGTCTGTGCTGAGGGTTATGTGCTGGTGATGGCTCAGGGTGGATAGGAAGTTGAGAGGCAGATAAGCAGGGATGTTAATTGATTACTGTGCTGCAGTGGAAGCTTACAGTGATATGAGCTAATGCTAACAGCTCAAGGCTCTTAGAGTCCTTGCTCACTTCCTGAGAGCATCTCTATGCCAAAGCTAAAAGGAGTAGGAAAGGCAGAAGGGCAGATTAGATTTACACTAATCCCACTGGGGAGATTGGGACTTTGTTTTCTCCATGGATTCAGTATCTTTTTTTCCATTCTCCTTATCCCCTCCAATGAAGTCTTCTTTCACTTCCTGTTGGACTTGTCATTATATATTTAGATTCACCTTCTTTGTAGTAGGTGTGTTTAGACATCCAGCACCAGCAAGTGCTGGTCATCCAGAGAAGCCTGCATGCAAGCCCCTGTTCCTGAGTTGATTTGCTGGTCTTATCCAGCATCAGAACTGGCAGCCATAATTAGAGCTGTGCAGTGAAGTAGAGATGCTTTATTGAGGGTGAGAGAGGAGGAAAGTGGTGGCATGGGAGGACAGAGCCCTCAGTCGGGGCAGGACAGAGGGGGAGAGATGCTGAGGGTGTAATAGAGGAATTGACAAGACAGTGGAGGAATAAAAACAAGAATGGAAGAGGGATCTATAAGTTGCTGGTAGGATGACAGGAAAAAATGTGCTTTTTTTCTATGAAGATTGGGCTAAAAACACGGATGCTGAGAAGTGATGCCTTGCCCATGGCCTCAAATTTTCCCAGGCCTGCAGCATAAATCTGGCCTTGAGGACACTAGAGTGAAGATTGTGTGGATTCAGAGGCAAATAGAGCCTGTGTGGAGCAAACAGTTGACAGAAAGAGCCTGAACATACTGTACTGTAACTGTTATTCAACCTTTGAATTACATTCTTCCTGAAATGCCAGTGGAGCTTTTTGGTCTTTTGATCATAAGTCTATCAGAGTGAGGTCCATGACACCATGGGGTAGTTCCTCCCCCAAGAAAGCATGACATACTTTTCCACCTCTTTTCTTCAGTTTTTCAGCTTCTCTTTCACACTTGCTCTCTGTCTCCCCTGACCTTTACCCACAGTAACTGTCTCTGTTTTTTCTCCTCTTCTCCTACCTCCTCATCCACTCCCTCCCTTCCATCCTGCCTACTCACATCTTCTCTCATTTTGCTCATTCTGATCCTTTTGTTCTCAGAAATTAAAATCTGCCATTCACCCTGAGCATGTGAGGTCAGTGCTGGTGTGTGTGTAAGTGAAAGAAAGATTATCTTGATTATTCCTTTGAATCACTGCTGATTAAACCTGCTGCTGAAAATACATTATGGTAAAATGTGATACTAATATATTACTGTCGGTGTATACTCTGCTCATTCGTATCAGCTGTCACTAATTAATGTTAATTCTGACAGACTTAAATTTAACTTGACCAAGATTGGTTCTTCAGCCACTGTTAACAGATGCTCGGTTACACTTCTCTCAAATCAGAAATGAAATTTTTCCTTAGTTTGTGCAGAAAAAGAGGTCTTCCAGATTGTTTGTATACCATGAATGTAAATTTAATCTGGTAAATGTCTTCTCTCATCCATTTACCAAGGAAAAACATAAAAACCCTGTTTGTGTTTGTACGAGTCCTTTATGCCAATGGGGTAAAACCATCTTGGAGCAAACACAGTTATAAGGAGTCTTTTCTGCTTTTCTTCATATTTTCTCTGACCTTTCACTCTGTTACCTCATATATACAGCTCTCTTTGTTTCGGTGTATCCATTTTTCAATTCTCCTTTGCTTCTTCTGTCTCTCTCCTGTTCCTCCTTCCTCCAACCCCTCATCCCTCACTGCAGAGTCACCTTATCACTCTGCAGTCTGTCTGACTTATTTATCACTGCTCTGAAATATTAAAGAGTCTGCTGCCTCTAGTCCTGAGGGAAGTCCACGACAACACCTTCATTCACACAAACACATACACACACACACACAACCTAAATCAAAAGTCTTTTGAAGATGGCAGACCCTCTGAAGCACTACACTGTGCACAAACCACCTGTTGTCTTGTCGGTTTAGAGTCCTCCTCCTTTCTGAGAGACTGACAGACTGAACACAGACCCTCATCAAATTCTGCTCTTTTCACAATTTCAGCTCCCATGCCCTGTCAGAAAGGCCATGGGCACATATGAACATTTCACTGCCAGTCTGTTGGTACACATGCTAAATCCATGACCCCAGTTATCAGCTGAATGAGAACAATGTCTTGATTCATATAAGCTGTTATCAAAACTTCATGTAATGGCTTTGTGGAAGTCTTAATTGAAACGGAAAAGGTCCAGCTTCTGTCAGTCAGTATGTCATTCTGAAAGAGGTCAACGTGTTCACTAGCTGAAGTGTTTGATAGATACTCAAACAGTGGATCTTCTGCAACCCTTCCCTCCAGCATCGCTTTAAAGCCGGATTTGGTTCAGCTGATGGGGGGGGGGGGACCCACTACATCTTATACTCACATCTCTCACATTTTTGAGATTCTGTGCATTGAGCCTGTAAAGCGCCTCCCAAGTCAACTGAACCTGGCTCAAGGCTTCAAAATTTTCAATGCCTTGGAAATCCTCAAATGGTACTACAGTTGCTAAATCCACATTTTTCTGCAGTTAATATGACACAATGCATAGACAGCCTGATGGGCATTGCCCACACACCCACACAAACATATATAGAGAGAAGCACACAGGTTCATGCTAGCTTCCTCTCTTACTAGGCAGTCCTTTGGGGGACAGTGGTGTCTAAGGCTGGAAATACTGAGCAGGCCAAAGTGGAGTGGGTCTGCTCCATGATGGTACTGCACCTGCTGTGGAAACTGGGCTGCTTTGGAGACCCATGGCCTGAAGCCTGCTGGCTTTGCCACTTGCCTGCAGCCCTCTCTCACCAGGCGGACACAACAAATGTACAAGCTGTCAAGAGCTAGCAACCAAACAGTGAACAAAAATGTTTAAAAATATTTTAATCTAAAATTATTCCCTACATGGGTCAGCTTGTTCAGCATATATGCGTTGATTAAATTTATTAGCTGGACAATATGAATGCTGAGTTGTTGGAAAATTTTCACTATCATATTGAACATAGCCAGCTTGAAAGGCCAAAGTGTTGTTTTGAGCTGGAATGGGCACCATTTTGGATTATTTTGGAAAGTGGGAACTGGATTTGGTTGTTGGCTCCAAATCCTGCCCTCATTATTTTGTATGGAACTTGGCTGTGTCATAGTTTTGAGCCATCATGGAATGGCATGTGTCATCATCACCACCTAATCATCTGTCATTATACCGTTTACCACTATCTGAATCTGAGGGAAGTTGAAGCCATAAAGGAAAAAGAACATCAGAGGTGTAAATTGATGATTAGTTGGTTGTGTTGCTTCCAAAGACCACCTGATTCAGGTTCAGTTCAAAGAATAACACAACAGGACACAGTGATGCAGGATCAGATATTTGTTTCTGAGAGATATTTGTTACTCTCAACCAGTATCCTCTGTGCCAGAGTCTGTGAATAGATGGCTCAGTCTCCCACAAGCCTGTCACACAGACTGATGTGGTGCAGGATCTACCGCTGTCTCTGTCCTTGTATCTGGCATGACTCACATATTGAAAGTAGCTACTTTGCTTTAGTATTCTTTTGCTCGTTTTTCTCAGCCCTATTCCTCTGTATCATTCATATATTCATCAGGTTCTTCCATATGGTTTTTCTCCTTGACATGCACACAACAAGGCAATGCACTGATCAGGGTGGGCTTTTTTCTTTCTGATGAACAGCCTGTTATTTGACCCCTCTTTTTGTGTTGCCAATGAGTGGTCAGCAGGAGAGTGGGCAGATTTGGTGTTGCACAATCTTGTGATGAACTGTATGTGTGTGTCATGCACACATCCATGTGGGCTTTGTTGAAGCAATTCTATTTTTGTGTCAATCTTTGGCTTTGTTTTTTTTATTTCCTATGTCTAATCAGGCTGCCAGAGGAAGCACTTTGTAATTAACAGAATAAATGTAACATCTGTCTCCTGAGTGAGACTGTGACAGTGAGAGTGAGTGGGTGAGGTAAAGAGAGCGAGGAGGATATAGATGCACCAGAATAGTATAAATAGGCGGAGGGGCTCTGAAAGACGGTATAGTTGGGAGCTGGTACAGGAGGATAATGTAAAGGTGTGAGAAGGAAGGCGCCATTCCGCTGACACCAGTGGCTGCTGTGTTATTAAAATTAAAAGTCATACGTTTATTCACACATGCATCTCCTGCAAAGTAAATCAGCAGGTGTCAAGGTGTCGCTCTGTTACTTATTTATGCGTGCCCCAATTACAGGCCCCACGCCTGCTGCTGCTCAACATGCTGTATGTGTGTATGGAAATTAGGCGCATGTGAAATATGGGATGCTTATTTTGTGCCATATGTCCACTGTTGGCTCATATTTTATTGTGCAGTGTTGTTTAATTGAAAGACTTTTTGTACCAAGGGAGCCAGCTGTATGGAGATGAGAGCGATCATGAATGGATGGACGCAGTAAGGGATGAATGGAGTCCAGGAAGCTGTTGACTCAGGATGGCGGAAGCAGCTCTTGGCAATTGTGTGACTGTGCTGCAGTGTCTTGTGGTGACAAGAGTCTTTCAGAATGAAAACTACTGTGCACATCAAGTGTCCTAACTGAAAGAATAAACTCATGAAACAAATAGCTGATATAAAGAAAATGATATGGCAACTATGGTGATAAGCAGATAATTATTTTTACAAGAGAAATAGCTATCAAGATGTAATGAGTCAATGTTTTTTTTTTGGAGGGGGGGTATCATATTTGATATTGAACTGGTTGTACTGGGCAAATTAAAAATTTAACTGAAAATGGACATATTGTTTATTAAAAATAATTCAATAGTGTAGCAGAGGTAAAATGTAATATAGGTCAAATGAATTAAGCATTGCCATGGGAAAAATTTCTCATGATTTTGGTTTACTCTAAGAATATGGGTCATTTTTTATATAAGATATATAATTTTCTTGTATTCCATTTGAAGTAGAATTTCACAAAGTAATGACAGTCAAGTTGTTTTTGAAAATGTGGTCACCTTGTGTGACTTTTTGTAAAATGATCGATAGGCGTGAGTGTTTACATTCATTCTCAAGAAACTTGTTATGCAGCTCGATTTGCAGTTCAGAAAAGGTGAGGATAGTCCTCAAAAACATTAATAAAGCAACGTTCCATCTTGTCCTGAAGATATAATCAGATATAATGAAAAAGAAAGAGTGTGTGTGTGTGTGTGTGTGTGTGCGTGCGTGCGCGTGCGTGTGTGAGATAGCCTGTGTGTGTTTTCTTCAGTGTGTAAACAGCCCCTCATTCCTGTATCACTGTTTCCCTCTGGCCCTCAGTGAAGGCATCATACTGTGATAAAGCACTTGGACAACAGGGATGGTAATATGAAAACAGAATACTTGGTTTACTTTGCTCTTAAACTACAGATTTGGAAATTCTCTTATTACACATTTGCTCCTTTCATCTGTAAATCTTTATTTTCTCTGTCTTCTGTTGATCTAACCAGGAGGGCAAGCTTTGTGTTTCATCTCTGTTCATTTCTCTTTCATTTTTGTGTCATGCTTACATCCTGCAACATTTTTGTCTGATAAGAGTAGAGATCGTATCCACCTGAGGAGTTTTAAGTTCACTTTCGACTTTATGAAGGCCACATACATAATCACCCCCTTCAACCAAAGCTGGAAAGACTAAAATTTAAAAGAACAAGGACAAGGTTTCACTGAGAGTGATTGATATAGCACCGCTATGTTGATGGGCATTGTGCTTGCAGTAAAGTGGAGAGCAATGAAAGAGTATATTTCAGATCAGAGTGGCTGTATGAGCGTATGGCCGTAACATATGTGTGTGTATGTGAGAAGGAGACGAAGCACAAGAGCAATGAGCCGTGAAGATGTAGTGGAGAGAGCTGGTAAGCGGAGATGACAGATGAACAATGACTGAGTTTTTGAATTATCTTCCCACCACCAGCGCCTAAATAGCTTCCTACGCACAAAAAAGGGCGAGGAAGATTCATACTCTCACTTGAATGAAGTTGACAACATCAGCATCCAACTGAAAGTTCAATAATAGTGAGGTTTTGTGGCAGAAGGTATTTTCCAACTGGATATTTTAAATTATTTACCATTTTTGTGAAGACTTTTTTTTTTTTTTTTTTAGGTGTGACTGAGACTGAAAAGAGGCCAATAGTGTATTCCATATTCAGCATTAGTGTGTGTTTATGCACATTTACAAGTTTCATTGCCTCCAGTGAAGCAACTGCAACCCTTTCAGACAGTTGTGATTAATCTACCAAGAAATCCACTATATCAATTAATCGAAAAAGGAAATGATTGATAAGTTGCTTCAATCACAACAGGAAAGAGACACACTTGTTAGACATTTTTTGTGTGTGGCGAGGCTGTGACAGACACACGCTGACATGGCTCGTTAGCTTATGATGAAAGATCCTGCAGTGGCAGCTCTCAGCAGTACAGTGTTCACATAATACATGTGCATGTGGATAACATCATTTAGCAATGCATCACCATAATGTGAAGTGTTTTTGTGCATGTGTGTGTTTGTGCAGTCATATATACAAGAAGGGAGAGCTTACCACCCTGACTAGTGTATGAATATTCATATAATTGATATATCAGTGCCTGCCAGAGAATGCAGGCTCCAGATTGCAGGAATACAAATAAGAACACTTTCCAAGTGTTTATGTATGTGTGTTTGGGATCTGTGTGGGGGCGCAGGAGAAGATTATGGGCCCTGGAGTGCATCAACAACTGGGAGGGTGTAAGATTGAGATAGGTGTTTGTGTGTGTGCGTGTGTGGCATAGCTGACATTTACTTAGCTCTTCTCCTCTAGGCTTTTTGTGCCCCACATTCAAAAGAGGGAGAGGAACTTTTTTTTTTACCTCAGTCTGCTGTCTTCACAACTCAATTGTATTACATCCTGCTGTTTGTTCCAAGCCCATGGATAAAATAAGCTCAGTGGGTGATGCTGCCTTTTTAATCAACCAGCTGCTGAAACAATCATGTGAACGAAAGGAAAAATTCACATTCTTAAAAAAGGACACATATACACAAGAAATGTGGTCAGCTATAATTGTTCAGTCCTCTCTTTCTTACAGACTGTGCAGTCCTGGTTAATTTTAAAAAATTAATATTAGTCCACTTCAGGCTAATATCAATCACTTTGTAAACCTTTGAAGCGTGTTGTATATAAAATTGTAAAAATAGGATTTTCTAGAAAATACACTCAGGGTTGCAGTGACACTAGTATCTGCAAATGTTGGTAAGTGTACAAAATAAGTAAAGTAAACATTAAATCAGTGAGTCTCATTATCAGGCATCCAGATATTGGCTCAAAGGTCCCATATTATACAAAGTGAGATTTCTATCTTTTTCGGTCACCATGCCAGCAGTACCAGTGGCCGGAGACATGTTCAGGTTGCCCAAATGGACATTGGCCTGCTTACCTGCCCAACCTTCATGTGATCTCTCAGTAGCAACTAGAGGGAATTTTTCCATATTCAGGATCAAGGTTCTCATGGACTCAGGTCAAAGGTGTAGGTCAGGGTGAATTCGTTGAGGAAATTACATAACATATGGTACATACAAGATTTCAAAGTTCAAGTTCAGTGTGACCTCACAAAAGCTGTTTGTGACCATAACTGAAGAAATCATATACTTCAGGTAGTCTTTGACCTTTTTGTAACAATCTGTAAACATTAAAATATGTAGCATAATGAACAACAGAAAACAAAGCCAATGAGGTGATAAAAGAGAGAGGCTGGCATTTAACTTTGAATGTAAAGAATATCAGAGCTGATGAGGGCAGGAAATTAAACTCCACCAGGTTTTTATTTTATATTAAAGCAAAGGTGAGTTGAAGACAAAAAATGTCAGCAGTGTCATCCACACGCAGAGAGGCGCTGTGCAGGGCTGTGTATATAAATAGCGCTGAGGTAGGTGGGGTCTGAAGGACAATGCAATTCTAATAGATGCCAAAGGACAGCCCTGTAGAGATACTAAACATGTATATTTTATTAGCTTCTCTTCTCTACTCTTTCCTTCTTTTCTTTCCTCCTCTGTTCTGCGTTCACATTTTGTTTTATCCTGATTCAAATGAATATTTACAACCCTCAGGAGTCTATATGAACCTTTGTTATCTCCAAATGTATTTCAGAAACATGCATTTAGTAGTGCTCTGTCTTTGTCCTCAACACAAGGACATCTGTGAGCTGATGGATATCTAAGAAATGCTTAGCCAAGCCCACTGGGCCCTGAAAACAAAGAGTCATCATATTATCCTTACATCTGTTCAAATGTGCAATAATTTAGTCTGGTTCCTGATATAAATCATCAAATGCAACTGCATTTTTTCACCAGGCCTTGGCAATAATCCGATTTAATCAATTTACTATCTATCCATCAATGTGAGTCCATATCTTTATTACCTCTGAAGGAGGACTTTTATACAGAAATTCTCAGGAGGTATTGAAATGTTTTTTTTTTTTTTTGGTTTTTTTTTGTCACACGACAGGCCAAGATCTCAAAGTTTGAATAATCCAGAGAAATGCAGTAAAATAAATACTCTGACTACCGTTAAAGGATAATCTGGTGATTCTTTTCTCAATATCAAACTATTTTGATTGACATATGTAAAAATTATGAAAACCCCCATAACTTATATATCATCATCCACTTATAATTTGTTTTCAGTCAAAACAATATCAGTGTCATATCTACTTGTGGCGAAGACAGCATTAATAAACTGTTTCATACATTCACCACCAAAGTTCAAAATAAGTTCAGACAACACATTTATTCACATTTAACTGGAATCATAAACTTTCTTGAACTTTCCTGTTTGCTGTGACAGCCATTTGCTTTGCACAACCACCATTCAGCCAACCTTGGCGCCTCCACAGTAAATAAAGTGGATCCAGTGAAAAAATATATTGCCTTTGAACATGATCCAGCCAGTGAATGTTTCCACAAACCACATTTGTTCTTGCAGTTGTATATAGAAAGAAACAGGATTTGGCTTTTTTTTTTTTTTTTTTAAAGCTCAGAAAATGCCATGAACGATTACAACAACAAAGGTTGTCAATTAATTAACAATTTTTTTCTGCTCTACACTCATGAATAAACATATCTGACATGAAATAATCAGAACTATGCAGTTGTATTAATAAATCACATGGCTCTATCCTTTTTCATGAACAAACTTTAAGAGACAAAGGCTCATCTGTACACTGGAACTGTTAAGCCCTCAACCTTGTCATGCTGTTCCATTTATTTCCAGTCCACTCCTCCTAACCTTTCCAGAGAGACTGTAGTTTTCAAAGGGACGTTTTGCAAGTGGGGATTCGTTGGAAGGAATCTATTCTCTTTAATATTCTATCAGTGTTTTAGATTTATTCCGAATTATCATTTGTCTTCATGCAGCAGTAGTAAGGACACAGGATTATGGGCTGTTGTTGGTAGATGTCAGTAATAATAGATTTACTGGAGGCGGAAGACGAGAGAGTATTCAGTGCAGTGCTGTTGGTGCTGAGATCACAACACAAAAACACCACCTTCTCACAGTAATGGCATGTTCCAGCCTATATACCCCTAATCATAGCTGAAGTGTTACTTTGCAGGAATCCTCTTTGATTCATTCCAGATAAAGAGAGAGAAAGCTACCAAGTTAGAGTCCCACTTGGAAAATAATTTCTGTTGTGGTCCTCTCGATGTGCTTGGACATGCTCTTGCTGGTTATATTCATGTGTTGTCAATTTGATTCCCACAAGATGGAAGTGGTGAAAGTACTCTTGTCTTGTTTTAAAAAATAAATAAATAAATAAATATTCTGTTTGAGGCAATCATTTGAGTCTATGCACGATGCTTGAAATGTTCAATAAGCACAGCTTGTGTGTGTGTGTTTTTTTTTTTTTTAAACACTATTTCTAAGACTATGTCTAAGATCCCATACGTAGAGGGTCTTAGAGCTTTGTGGAGACTGAAATGCTGGAGCCCACAAGTTTAAAAGGTTGAGTGTTGAGTTTTGGGTTAAGGCTCAGGGTAGGTCTTAGGCATTTATTTGTATTATCAGTAAGTATTGGAGCTAAGGAATGAGGGTTAGGGTTAACATATTATGCTAACGATGGGTCTTCATGAATATAGTAGAACAAGGATGTGTGTGTTTCTTGTCATGTTTTTTGATCAGTCACACCTCCAAGACATTTGGAAACAGACCTGAGTTGGAAGTGATTCTCCGTTCGTGTTCCTCCTTTCCCCAGCCTTATTCCTCTCATTCCACTCGTTTCTCACTTTAGGGTACATCTAAAATAGTTTTATCACTTTTTTCAACCACCCCCTTATTTAAATATTTTTACCTTCATCATCTTCTTTTCCTTCGCTGTTGTGTTTATGGCCTCTGCTGATTTATGCCAGATGGAGTTATTTTAATTGCTAGCCCTCTGCCCCATGAGGCTGGCATGTGACATATGGAGCACCTCGGCCAAATGTAATAACAGTTTCTGTATTTGTCTGTAAGACACACATACACACATGCAACAATGTGCACATAAAGAGGCCTCGCTTCTTCAATTCTGCTGCTTAGCACTCAAATATATGTCAATTATTATCCAAGAAATTGCAGGATTGATGTGCTAATCACTTCATTTCATGGGGACCACATGGAAACTGGGGTAGCTTGTCATGTGTGTGCTGTGTAGTCAGTCTTTTATATTTATATATAATATATAATATATATTTTCAAAGGGGCAGCAAGGTGGAGATTTGAATGATATTTACTGCCAAGCTGGTGTAGTGTGAGCATCAGTGCAACTGTGCCTTTCCATGTAGCATTTTTTTGTTGTAGAAATAGCAGCAGTTCCCTTGCTGTTATAAAGTAAAGTGTTCTTAAAAACCAGACACTGATACACTGGTCCAGTGAGATTATTGATCACGTCTGTGTATTTGAGTACATTTCACTTGATAAGTAACAGGGAAATAGAAATGAACAAATATATCACCTCAAAGCACTGCTGCTATTGTCTGCACCACATTTCATGACATGAGCTTTCAGACGTCATCGAAGCCAGACAGACTAGAGACAGGGTCTAGTTTGTGGCTCTTTTAAGTGTTTTAAATGTTGATGAGTGCTTATTTACTTGTGAGACATATTACTTAAAATGTAATGGTGCCATTAAATTGTTTTGCATCACAGAGATGGTGGTCTGATGTTAACCTTACCATAATGGTTTAAAATTAGTTACACAAACACAGAAACACGTTACACCTGTCAGTACCAGTGATAACCAGTGATTACCCTTTAAAAACTCAACAAAACACACATTATATACATCATGAATGAATTAACTACAGGACTGTGGAATTACAATCCAAAATGACATGCAACAAGGCTCTTCAGGTACAGTCAAACCTGTTTGCTTTTAAATTATTATTTTGGTTACATGTTTGTAAAGCAATTCAATAAAAGACAGAGATGGAGAGTAAATAATTACTGGTAACAATTACTCTCCCATGTCTTTACTGGCTGCAGGTTATTTGCTAAATTTGCAGTCTAGTTAAGCATTGAGCTATAACAATGCCATGGGCGCTTGGTAAAGTTGAATGTAGCTAATAGGATCATAATGTTTAGTGTTATACTCATGCTGCCCAAGACCCATAACAGCTAATTTAATATAACTCACATTTCAAAACAAAACTTGAAAACTTAGTCTTTTCAGTTGATGCATTAGTGAAACAAAAACTCAACTATTGAATTACAGCTAAAGAGTTCAAGCTGTTGGAAGGACAGCCCAACATTTAGTCAAATACATGTGTAGTAGTGATACATTAATAAAAGAAATAATAAAATAATCTTATAAAAAACATTTAAAATGTTAATGATATATTATCATGTTCTGATTGTGGGATTTTGTTTTATTTTATTTTATTTTATTTTATTTTTTTTGTTCTTTTTTCCCTGAACCCTCAAATATGCATATTAGTATATGTCAAATATCTGATATTGGTCAGGTGTAATCCAAGCAGCTCAAATCTTTGTCTACTTCATCAGCTACATGAATCATGGCCTGGAATCGCAGAGCCTTAAAAATGATGCTGAGCATCCTTCTATAAACTAAACGTCACTCTATTAATTAGTCGATGCCCAGACCATAGACGCTGATGGCATGCCTTTATAATGAAGGGAGCTATGGATCAACTCGACAGCCTCATTCTAATAGACTGTTAACGTTTAATATGAGTTTTCACCTCCTTTAATGGGCCTGGCTGTCACAGGAAGGGCACACAGTGAGCTCCTACTTCCAGTTGTGTGTGAGTAGAGATGCAGACTCATGGCTGCAAGTCTGCCCACTGCCTGAATGCGCATCTCCTCTATAATAGTTCCTTTCACTTTATTAGTAAAGAGTCACGAGATCCATCTCTGTTTGTATGAGTGTGTACCTATCTATGTGTTAGTGTTCACTGTGGTGGATTTGGAGTCACCAGACGGTCACCTTTCCTGTAAATATACTTTATAGGCAACTGAATAAGCCAACAATCTGCGGTCTGTTGTCCTCAGGGGCAGGCAAGTTTGAAAGGGCTTGGAATGAGATGTCAGCTGAGGTGGGATAGATGTTCAGCCAGTTGGAGGCTTTGGCAGTCGTAACCACGGTTACCAGATGTTCTTATCAAACCAGTCTTACAACTCTCATTTTTTCACAGTCGGAGATAGTAAGGAATTTGGGCTAACTCTGTTTTGCCGAGAGGCAGTATTTCACGTCAAGCTCTCTCTCTCTCATAAAGCTGAAGGCACCAAAGCATTTCCTGCCACTTTTCAGGGACTTCTATTCAACTTTCCAGCCTTGATCCACTTTTATAGCTCTGCCTTTCACTCCGGAAATCCTCATTCACTTTACAGAAGTCATTTCTGTCCTTTTTACACTTTCAGCCATGCAGCACAGTTTTGGGCACCACATATACCCTCTGAGACATGACTGCTGTGTGAATAGGAATGCCACTCCAAGTGGTTAATTTCTGAACATTTCTTGAGCTGATGTGTTTTTCTGCATGTGGTCATGTGAGTTTGAGTTTGGTTGGCAGCTGAAGGAAAATTGAAGTTTACAGTAACCTCGCCTCACCCGTCCATCCCTTAGCCCATCTGTGCTCACAGTGTTTGTTGTAGTTTTGGATGAGATTTGAAGGCTGGGGGAGTGAAATAGTTTTGGGAATCTTGTGTAAGGCCAGTTTGTTTGTGTGGCCTTGAAAACTCCCACTTGTGCCCAAACACTTCCAGTCTGGCTACAGGCTGGTACTGCACAGAAGGCAAGTTATTAAGTCACAATAATTAGCCTTTTCTAAAAGCAAAAGATGTGGATCATCAAATCCCAATTTAAAACCAGCTAACATAAATGGCATGGCCCCACCACTGTCATTTCTACTATCCCAACTACACTACAACTACTTTTTTTTTTTAAATAATATCCATCATAAGGTCCATTGATTATCTAGAGCTAACCCTAATTGAGCTTGTCCATTTCTTTGAATGTGAACTGACATGAGTATGCTCAGTACTTCATTTCTGTTTACATGAAAGATGAACTCCACAACAGCTGCTAAACATTGGACATTGGTCACAGACATTGGTATAAAATTGTCTTGCTTTTAGTCTCAACATTTCAGAGCATGTTCTTTGTTGTGTTTATGTCCTTATCCCCAGTGTTGTTTGTCTGCATTCACATTCTTCTAAAGTATAAGTGAGAAGGACTTTCTTGTGATGTAATGACAGTGTCATGCCGAACACAATTGCACCCTGCCACCCACAACCTCTAACTGGCACAGCCTTGACACATACGAAGTTCAGGTGTGAGATAATGAAATCAAGACTCAGTGCTGATGCTGTCCTCGGCCTTGTGGACAGATTGAACTGCAAAGTCACCCGAGTGAAACTGCACCTCTACAGTGAACAAATGTTTATATGGGACATCCACTCCTTCCCCTGTTTAAATGTGAATGTCATGTGTTTACTTGTTACAGACAATGGTGTCTGTACTGTGGGTGGCATTAAGTGTGTAGCATTTCCCAGTGAATGGATATGATAATGGGACTGGAAAATCCTTGCTGATGGATTTAGTGATTGTCGTTAAAGACTTGGAATTGGAAATGAAAACAACAAATGGAAATATTTTTGAAATGCTCTTCATTTAGATTTAGTATCCACTGTCTTCTCTGCATTTCATTGCTTTGATGGTTTTCTGTTACTTCTCTCAGGCTCTGTCTTTAAACTTGAGTCTCTTAGTCCCCCCCCCTCTCTTTTTAATGATGTGCTCGAGTGATGCTAATGAATGGTACTTGCACTCCTCAGTCTCTCCCCTCCATTCCCTTTTCTCTCCATCTGTCTGCTTGATCTGTCAGAAAGACTGCAGAAAGAGATTTTTCTACTTCGGTTATGAAGCTCCCTGAGGGTGATTCTAAAGGAAAACTCAGATGACTTTCCTCATTTCTGTCGGCCTAGCGATGTGATGGATGGAAATGTTTAAAAGGCCTGTCTGTTTCTGCTGGACTGTGCTTCTGATTGGCTCACAGTTAGCAGTCAAGAGGCAATGTTTGTGTAATGAAGGGAGATGAAAGTGTGCAGGTGGTCCTTTTGAGATTGGAAGGTGTGCGTTTGTATGGCTGAGTTTAAGTTCTTATTTTATGTGCAACAGAAGCCTTAATGTTGATATATCAAGGTTCACAGACGAGTTACTCTTATTTGCATGGTTGCACTTGAAATGAAGTGTGCGCACAATATAATTAGTGAAGTCCACTGATGCACTGAATGCAGCCAACTTGAATGTGTTGATTGTTAAATCAATTTATTTATCCAGGTATATCCTGTAACATCCTATATAGTTGGTATATTCGTACATAACTAAAAATCAAAGAATCATTTTATCTCCACAAATTAAAATTTTTTTTAAACCTCAAAGTTTTGAATTATACTTAATAAACTAGTATGTAATTTTCATTGTCACATTTTTCACAATTTCCTTCCATTTTTATAATCTAAACAGTTAACTGGCTACTCTAAAAATGTGTAGATAAGTCAATAGTAAAATTATTATTTGCAGGAAATCAAGTCATATTAATTATGACTTAAAGCTTCAGCTGTTAATAGTTGAAATATAATAAAATAATTGTATGAACAATAGCTCAAGGCAGGAAACAAAATTACTGCTAACAAACATGGCGAACAATCAATCATCTTCGAATGGTTTCTGAAGTCTTTGTTAATGACTAGCATCTTAAAAATAATTTTTTGTGTTGGCAAGAAAACTCGATAGTGTTTAAACTAAAACTCCTCTCATTATGCTGTTTTTTCCACTCATCTTTTTCTTACTTTGGCCATACAAACATTAACATTTTCACTTTGCATTTTCAGTTTTAGCACATTTTCTATGCTAACCACTAAACTCATCCTCCATTTTTTCCTCCCCTGTTTAACTATCCTTGATCCTTGTTATCTTGTCTTTATTTTGCCTATCCCACAGTCTCTATACTTGTCCATCCCTGCTAACCCTCCCTCATCTGTCTTTCCCTTCTTACATCGTCTAAGCCAGCGCAGATGTAGCCAGGTGTTTGATTGGGTGCATCTGGTTGCCAAGCAAGTTAGATGGTTGGGTAAAGCTTAGCCTCCACTACATACATGTGCAGTCAAATAATGAAAGGAATGTGGCAAAAAAAAAAGTTCATGCTTTGTTAAGGACTGACAGCCAGCCAGTTAAATTGCTTGGTAATTGGTACAGCTGACAAAAGACTTCCTGCACTATTTATGTCCTTTGAACTGAGTTTATGACTCCTGGTCTGTGCATAGTAACTGCCTGATGAAGGTATGCCATTGTGTTTGCCTTCAGACAAGAACAAGCAGAGTAAGAAAAGGAGTATAAAAGATCCATGGTAGTTTTGGATGAAAATCACAAAGGGAGCAAGAGAGAAGAGAACGTGGAAAATGGACAGAGAGAGACCAGCTCCAACACATCTACAAAGCAAAAGATTAAGGGTGTTTGGGTGTCATTGGAGAAGAAATGGGAAGAGTGACAAAGCTTGCAGAGGAAAGCTTTAACAACACTGATGAGACATAACAAGCGAGGGGTGGACGAGTTGTTTTTTGTGTATGTGGAGGAAAAGCAGGGGTGACAGGGTTATCTGAGTCCTTGAAAGCAGTTTCCATCAGCAGAATGAGATAGTGATGGCAAGAGAATGAAGACTGGCACTCATGGAGTTCAGACATGAGTCTTATGATCTCAAGTCATTATTTCCAACACTAGAAATGTGTAACCTTAACTGCTGAATCTTTGAATTGCTTATTTTGGTTGTTCATTTGCTTATTATACAATAATAATTACTATAGATGTTTGACTTTGTGCAAGTGAAAGTTATGTATGAAATAGGAGCGATGTAATTCCGGGATGCTGCAGCTCAGTTGTGTGTCAGCAGAACATTATCTGACGTTTATATTTGGAACTTTTAGAACTTGGCGACCTTGAACTGGCTTGTTTTGCCTGTTTGGCAGTAAGCCAGCAGAAGGAGCCATTATTTGCCCTGAAACAGCAGTAGTGCATGTTGCTGTTATCCTATGTATCGAGGTGGTGGGTGCAGTTTCTCCGGCTCAGCTGTATCCAACAGCGAGGCGAGAGTGAACTTGTGTGCATTTGATTGCTGATGCATTTTCTTTTCCTTTACCTGTGTTTATCTGTGATTTATCTGCTTCAGCAAGACAAAGCAGGCAGGTTGCAGCCTCCGCAGGACTCTGTGGAGACCATTTGCCTTTCTAAATTAGCACTTCAGAAGTCAAAATAATTACATTTTGTGAAATAATCTCATTCCCTTTCTTCCTGCTATTTCAAGAATCTGGCCCAGACAAGAAATAGTCCCTGAACTGAGCTATCCATGAAACCACATATTCTAATTTTTACATCCTGAGTGGTGTATAGATTAAACCAACAAAATATAACAATTTTACATAGCAACATTTAAAGGTTCATGCTTTTGTTGTTGTTGTTATTGTTGTCGGTTGTTTATTATTTGTTTTTGTTTTTTTGCCTTCAAATAGAGCCAGGCTAGATCTTCTTACCTCTCCTCATTTCACCACAAGAATGCACTATAAATTTCCCTATTTGCATATTCATATGAATATAAAACGTAAGATGTTATTGATATGAGAAATGAAAGGAATGGAAGGAATATGGTATCTGGTCAATGTAAAATATATATGGATGTGCCTTTTACTAGCATTTTTGACCATACACGTTATTTTAACTGCATCTAATTTATCCTCTGTGTCCCTTTGCTCTTCATTATCAGGCTGCTGCTGACTTTGCCAAAGCCCACCTGCCTGAAGCTCTCCGCCAGCAACTATTGACTTATGAACGAGAAAGAGAGCGAGGCCGAGAAAAAGACAAGGAAAAAGACGAAAAGAAGGAGAGGGGTGGCCTCTCTTATCCTTCCATCCTGGAGCAGCAGATCCTAATGTTGGACAGAGAAATGCTGGATAAGTTGTCTGCCACTTACAATGAAGCAGGTACCCACACACACACACACACACACACACACACACACACACACACACCACTACCACTATCACCATGTAGACATACCATAACACATGAAATGAAATGATACGGCAATGCCCTGCTATTGTTTTGTCTGTGTAGATGCGACAATGGTTCAATAATTAGTAATAATTTACATATAGGACAAACAGTACATCAAATTAAATGTTTCAATACAAAACCCCATTGCAGTTGGATTTTGCCCGCTGATGTTACTCAGTATTGGAAGTACAATAAGAAACAATTGCTTGTGTGCAGCAGTACTTTGAACTGTTGCCTGAATGCAGCATGTAAACTATTATTTTCTCCTCCACTGTTTCATTTGACTGTTGTTGAATAGTGACTGTCAGAAGCCCCAGGCCTTGCTTATTCAGCTGTTTAAATACATGCTGATCTTCTTGAGGTTTGTAGTAATTATCTCTTGAGGGAAGGAGGGACGGAGGGAGGTGTGACACGAGAGAAAGGGATAGATTGAAAGAGTTACGAAAAGGGTCAGAGGGGAAGATGTGTGGATGGAGGACATTTTGCTGGTTAGAGCTATACAGTAGAGAGGATCAGGAGCCCTGTACGACAAGCAAAATGAAAGGTGAGCGATAAATTAGAAGTGCTGAGACAAAGGATAAGTAGAGACAGGAAAGAGACAAATGGGGAGTGGTATATTGAAAGGGTGAGGAGAATAAGAGCATGGATACAAAGAATGATGAAATAGACTGGTCTGCAAGAACCCCAGAAAAGGGTGACAAAGAGCAAAGAAACAAAGCTTGGAAAAGAAGAAGGAGAACAAAAAGTCCCACAGCTGAAACATGCAGTACAGACACATGCAAACTGCATTAACAAACGTGTTGGACTTACCTCTAACCCTTAACCCTTCCATCACAGCATCATCCTATTAATTTAACAGTATAGGGACAAAATGCAGGAGCATAGTGAATTCAAAGCTGCTAAGACAATATGTTAACAATGGACGTTATGGATGGCAGAAATATTATTGGCATATTGAACATGAACAGGTTACAGTTGAAATATAGATTATAAGATGATTGATGAGATGCTGCAACCTCAAGCATTCAATGTTCCTGCAAACAGTCCAATTTCCTTCCTGTACGTCTGATTACACAAACTAAGAGTAAAGGCAAGGGAAATGCAGACACGATGAAAAGGTTTGAGTCTATGTAATAACTGATGACAGCGACATTACT
This sequence comes from Echeneis naucrates, assembly GCF_900963305.1. Lineage (NCBI taxonomy): Eukaryota > Metazoa > Chordata > Actinopteri > Carangiformes > Echeneidae > Echeneis > Echeneis naucrates. The sequence goes on along the minus strand of NC_042523.1, from coordinate 12,043,380 downwards.
CAATTCATTTCTGAAAGGGGAACGCTTGTTTCTTGCCCTGGTAGCTTTTCTTGAAGCAATCGCTTCACTCAGAGGACACTCTTATTACAGTATAGATGGATAAAGGAGAAATGTTGGCCAAAACTACACAAAATAAGTCAATTGGAATCATCCTTAACAAATTAAAACGGGGGGGGGGGACACAACTGCTTCATATGATTCATGTGTGATTCATATGTAAGTTGTTGAGGTAGTCACTGGTATGAAATGGTATGGCCATTGAGGGGTTCCTCGTAAGAATGATTGTCAAAAAGGACAATTCAGCTCCCAAGAGCTGGAGCACACAGTCAGCAGGCAACAGCTGTTAATTACCTCTCAGAAAAGGTTGTTGTGCTGCAGCTGCATCACCTTTCATTGTACTGCTCTTGACCTCCTTTATCCTTATCCTTATCCTCCTCGCCCCTACTGGCTCCCCAGGTAGGCATCATCTTTCTGATCTCTGTTGCTCTCAAAACAGCCCAGAAGTAAATCTTCCCCCTGACCCCTCTACCTACTTCTCTTCTAGGCCATGAGAACTGTTGCATCCAGGGTCCAAAGATTCTTACCACTCCCTATCTGTTCAGAGCTTTTCTTATCCCTCTGTATTTCAGTCATCCTTTTTGGACAGCACAGCAAAAAGGACTTTTGAGCTTATAGATAAACTGACAGTCAAGCGCCATTACAGCTGAAACGCTTCAGTGTCGCCTAGTCCTCAGCATTAGACGGGCTCGGATTGAATTTGCTTTCTTGTCAGCATCTCGGTGGTGGTGGTGGTGTGGAGTCTCTGCTGATCAGGTGATTGGTGTGCATTCTTATCCCTTTATCTGATTTACAATTGCATCATTTAGGCTGCACAGTTCCCTGCTTTCTGTTGTAATCTGGGCCTAAATGAAGATGGCAGGGAAGGAAGAGAGAGGGGAAAATTGGAAAGATACACTCTCAATTTAGCCTGCAGTCCCCAGGAAAAGAGCAAATCAGATTTAACCCCCACCCCCTGGCCCTCCGTTTGTTCCTGCCTTCATTGTTTATCAGCAAACAAAAGCACTCCAAAGACAGATAAGGCAGATGGGACTTTGATTGAATGCTTGGAGTCACAAGTCCATTATGGAAACTGTTTTTAATGTGAAGTGGTATTCCTCTGCTAGTAACCTTTATGTTACTGTGCGATATGTTTTTCAGCACAAAAGAGAGAAAGATGTACCTATATACCAAACATGCAGGGTTTTTTTTTTTTTTTTTTTTTTTTAAAGTAGGAATTCAACACACTGTATAGTATATTTATTTGTTTAATAACTTATTAGCATTATTGCTTCCAGACTATTATAATTGTAAGCAAGAACATTTTTCAATAATACATTACATCACTAAGGGAACTATAAACCTCTTCCCTGCTTAAAAATGCTCATTAGGATTTTTCTTCAACAGCTGAAGACAAATATGTCTTCTTGAAACTCATCTATTATATTTCTTTTCTTTATTGTTTGACTCTCTGAAGTGGAGCTCCACTTTAAGGACTGCTCAATTTGGTTTTGCTTTTCTAAGCTTTCCATATGAACGTTTTAGCTTAAAGTGGATGTGAATCTTTGTGGTCACTTTAATTGCTATGAATCATTAGATTTTTGTGTTCTGACTCTAGTAATGTTGAGCTTTGTTTACATTGCTTTGTTTCTCTTTGAGTTAAAAGCAATATACATTTCCTTTCCCTCTTACCAAATCTTTGCTCACTGCAAGTATTTCTGCAGCAGTTTCTGCTGTGTCCTCCATTAGATCGTTTTGTTCAGTGACCCAAGAACAGCAACATGCAGCAATTAATACTGCTGTATGTAAGACATACGGAGGATACTGTGTTTTTAAAAGCCCTGGTTTGTCAGTCAAAGGTCAGTACAATTCCTAAGAAATTTTGATTGATTTTTGATGATAATAATATAGTAATGATTAGATCTGAATAGAACCCTTTAATTCGCCTATGGAAATGCATCCTGAGCGGCAGTGTGGTACAGCGGTTAGCAGGGTTCCTCACACTAAATAGGTTCTTGATTCAAACCCTGGCTTTGGGCCTTTCTGTTCCACAAAGATGTGATAAAGTGTTGTGCAGGTGAATGTCAGCCCAGTGTCAGCTGGGTTTGGGCCCATAAAGTACCACATACAGTACCTTGTATGTGGTAAGGTATAGTCTTTGGAGTACATATATTTAATTACTTTCCACCACTGATAATACAATTACTGAGCCCTCTTTGAACAGAGATTCTGTACCATTCAATTACCCAAAAAAGTAGGACTGACATTATATGGGAATACAATATATTGATAATGAAATGCCAAGCTAGTTTTGGTAATGTAATGCCAAGCTACTAGCTAGTTAGCATTATTTAATTAGAAACATAAGTTCAAGTCGGAAATGTACTCACATTAGCATTAGTTCATCTGCAGGTACCTGACACAATCAAATCCAAAAGCACTGAAGGTAACACAATGCTGATTGTGCATTAGACAAAAAGCAAATATGTTATATAATATGTAAATTTAAAGATGCCTATGTGTTTAAGGTGATAAGCTTTTGATTTTTCTGCACTCACTTTTCACAGTAAAGGAACTGAGAGGGTGATTATCTTAAAAGGGAGTAATGAAGGTTTTTCATATATTTTCAATTCAATAAGTGCAGTGATAGTTGGGATAGGGAGACTTACTGGGCTGACATGTTAGTCTCACTGGAAAGTTAAGGCAATAATTAGCATGAGCAGAAGCAGCAATCAGGCCATGGGGCCATTTTAATAGGGAACACTGAACGTGTGCTTGGCATGACTGGGCTAATTGGGGAAGGGTGTGCTAGCATGGCACCTCAGTCCATTATCTCTATCACCATGGGAGCTGGATAAGGATAATTAGCTGGACCGCATGACACAGTACAGGGGCAGCTATAGGCACACGCAGCAGGATTAGGGATGCATATAATGATGAAACTAATAGAAATGGTTGGGGTTTTTTTTTCATACTGTGTGAAATATTTTAAGTAATTTAGTTGGTTCTCTTTCACTTTTTTTATCTTGTGCCCCCCCCACTGCCCTGCTGCGAAGTAACCTCTTTTCTCTTTCCTTCCTCATACCCCCATATTTTCATCAACACCAACAGGGTAATGGCACATAGGAAAATGATAACATCCTGAACTTTACTCATTTTTTTCTCCTCTACTGTTCCCCTCTTTCTCCAGTTTTGCTCGGCTTTTCTCTGTGTGAGCAGATGGCCAAACAGCAGATCTGCTCATTCTCTATAAGTCTTTGGATCTCACACAATAGGCCTTAGACTCTGAGGCCTTACCCTGTTTTGCCTGGCTGGAAGGCTAAACAAAGAAAGGAAGGAGGAGAAGAAATTAAAGCAGTTTGGTACAAGGAATGGCGCAAGGAAAAGAAGTTGCTTCAAAGAGTTTTAGCAAAACATGTGGATTAGTAGTTATTAGTATTAGTTTTTAGTAGTGTGCCTTTAATATCTCTTTCCTTACATTACTTCTGATAGTTTCTATGACTTGGGGTTTAAATATATAGCAATACATAATAATGGGTTTATCAATTTGATCTTAAAATTGACTATTTTACAGCAATATTATTTATATTTTTTTTCCAAAGTAGCACAAAAGATCTGTCGATTTGACCTCAATCTGTCATTTGTTCTGCACCTTTTGTTCAATCTGAAACACTTTTTGATGTTAGCGTGCTAACAGGCTGAACTAAGCTATAGCACAACCTCACAGATGTCCAAACAGGCTGTAGTCATTTACTCTTGCCTTGTTGCACAGTTAATACATAAATGTAATATTGAGATGTTTGTGTGATTATTTTATTCATAAATAGCTTTTAAGTTGGTTTTCCAGGAAATTTGCAATACTACAATCAATAGGATAACCCCTCCTGTTCCCTTTGGCCCCCTCTCCTCCCCTGTTTCAGGAACCACATGTCTGGTGGCCCTGCTCTCTGACAAGGAACTGACAGTTGCCAACGTTGGAGACTCACGCGGAGTTCTTTGTGATAAAGATGGCAATGCCATTCCTCTATCACGTGACCACAAACCTTACCAACTCAAAGAACGCAAGAGGATCAAGAAAGCAGGTGAGAAATTTTCTCAGCTGTTTCTGAGCAGCAGAGCACAATTTCTGTTAAAATCAAAACTAAGTTGTTGCCATAACTGATTTAAAAAAAAAAAAAAAAAAGTCTTCTTATGATCAAAGCACCATTATCCTTTCTTTTCTTGTGTCTCTGTGCTCAGGCTGACATCAAAACCTAGAGCCTGATAACACAATCTGTTTCCAGAACAGCATGTTATCAAATGCAGTCAGGCGGTGCACAGTATTTAAGGTGTATCTGTAGGCATTATTCTCCATCCAACCTCCCTACATACTCTGTGCTGAGGAGAGTTTGATGGTGAGTTGCCAGATTAGTCAGCATGCCCTCTCTAAGGGTAGCTCTCCATCTCCATCTAATGTTCTGATTTGGTACTGGGGATAAAAAACAAAACAAAATTTGGTTTTACATTATCCTGGTGCCTGCTTATTCATGTAATATGTTTGCAAATATGATACCGCTGACTTCTCTTCCTCTCTGTTACTGTAGAGTAATTGAGAATAGAAATGTTATACCTACACCACAGGTTCCCTAGAACTGATGATCTAATTCGATTTTGGAGCAACACGCTGAATATATTTGCATATTAACAAGGATTAACAAGATTTTCTTGATAGTTTTGTGATAGTATCAAGTATTGTCTGTGCATTGCCGTGATATAGAAAAGCTGGAAAACATTTTTTAACTATGCATAAGAATGTTTAAATTCACATAATCTCTTTGCACTAAATTTATAAACAATCTTGGTCTAAGACTCAAATACATTGACCTTAATATCAGAGTAAAAAGAGTGTCACAAACACTTAAATTTTCTCCATCATTAATTCATCTTTCCAAAAATCTCTTACATGGAACTAACGAAATAATAAGAATTACACAATAGATAATAACAAAATAATATTAAACAATTTCCGGCACTTTATTTAATATTTCCTGAATAGAATTTTTTAGTATTTTTGACAAATTGTCCTAATTTGAATTTTCCCATGATTTTCTTCTTTTTGATTTTTAAATCCCTTGTTTATGGTGTAATTTTCCTGGGTATGATGCCAGCCCTTTGTTGGGTTGCCCCTGCCTGTGGGTCTAGTACACATAGTGTTGTTCACATTGTGAGTTTGATACCTGAGGATGTTTTGTCATTTCTATTTCAGATTATACATTTCATCTCCCAACATTTATATTGCCGTAGCCAGCTAATGAGGTGGTCGTTACCCAAGTAACTGTTGAGAGGACACAAGGGTTATGTCCTCTGCATTTGCTGGGAACTTGCCGTTTTTTAATTACTTAAGTGCATTTTTTAATAGAACATCACCCGTAATGGGATTTTCTGGAAGGTTGACACCAATATTTTATAGCCCACAGTGGCCTGAACTCTCAACCTCAGTATTTTTAAACCTTGGCTTTGGCCTTGTTCAGTAGGACTGAGAGAGGCACTCTGGCCTAGTAAGGAAATCTTCATCTCATCCAGTCATTTCCATACAATTCCCTGCTTGCAAATATGTTTGAGCTGTAGATAGAGGACACACAGCTGTGCATGCAGGATGCGACATGAATAGAAAGTCATCCAACATAAACAGTTTTTCCAAAGAGCATTTCCAGTGAGTACTGGGTGGGTGAAAACATGTCAGTGGCACTGATCCATGTTATTACTTGCATCTTGATGTAATGCCTCAGACTGGAGAGAAATGGGAGACACGTTGCCTGCTGGTTCAGAGGATAAAAAAAACAACCCAAAAAACATTGTCTTTGTGTTATAGTAGCAGTAACACAGAAAGCATCTGTTTCTTCCCTCTATTTTTTATAATACTTCCACCTTCCTTGTCTTCCATTGTCTTTTTTTGTTGTTGTTTTATTAACTTCCTTGGGTTCTCATTTCCTAACCATTTTTTCCTCTGGCCTCCATCCCAGGCGGTTTCATCAGTTTCAATGGCTCGTGGCGTGTGCAGGGCATCTTGGCTATGTCTCGTTCTCTGGGTGATTATCCTCTGAAGAATCTCAACGTGGTCATCCCTGATCCCGATATCATGTCCTTCGACCTGAATAAGCTAGATCCAGAATTCATGATCCTGGCATCTGATGGCCTGTGGGACACCTTCAGCAATGAGGAGGCAGTTCGCTTCATCAGGGAACGACTGGACGAACCTCACTTTGGTGCCAAGAGCATTGTTCTGCAGTCCTTTTATCGTGGTTGTCCTGATAACATCACAGTCATGGTTGTCAAGTTTAAAGGAAAACCCAGCAAGCAATAGATCATCTACAACATGCAGTATGCATATAGTGTTTGAATATCAGTAGGAATAGGCTTAAGATGAGAGATGCTTGCAATTTTTTTTTTCTGAGCAAGAACCATTTCTATCAATGATATTTACAAAAGCATCAAACAGTGCCCCCTCCTTTAATTTTTCTGTTGTAAAAGAGACACTCTTCTTTCATTTAGGCCGTATCATTTAGACACCATAATGTGAGCTGAGTTGCTGGTATGAAAATAAACAGGTTTAGCTTTGTTCAGCTATGGGGTATGCCCATGAGTCTGCACGCTTGTGTGAGTGTGTGTGTGAGTGTGTGTGCGTGTGTGTGTGTGTGTGTGTGTGTGTGTGTGTGTGTGTGTTTGTCTTAGAGGAAAAACAGTGCAGATGTCTGTCCCTGTGTGATAAACCAAGTTATTGTGTAGACAATAATGGCAGATCAAAAGACCACACCTGACAGCATCATGTTCCACTTCCATATTATTTCACACATGTTGGCTTTCTCTCAATGTCTGTGTGACCACTAATCTTACTTTCCTAACTCTTGTTTTCATATTTTGTAATTCTACTGACATGTACCAAGTGACTTCACTGAATATTTTGTCCTTTAATATTTTTTTCTTTTCCTCAGTCAAACACGAAATTGGTGCAAATCATGAATTTATTCCCTTTATACATGAACAGCTAAGATGATAAATGCCTATGCCTGTTCAATTATCACCATTCATGTTGTACAGCAATAGACTTGGTGCCATTGTTATAACACACTTGCTGAACGTGCGTATTTTTGAAATGACAATGAATGAAGTGTGAATGAAGGCTGAAGTGAGTTTCCCTGTTTTCTAAGTTTAGTTTCTTGAATGTCATCGTCCGCTTAAAATATTGCTGTTAGTTTCTGTGCTGGTTAAGTTTCATGTCTGTTTTGATTATTGATAACTTTTTAAGACTTTAAAGCTGAGACTAGTTTTGGTCTGTTTCTCTACAGCCCCAATTTATCAGGATCCATGAAACTGGTAAGGTAGTAAGAGTTTGATAATATTCTTGCTTGTTAAAGCTTAATGAAGAGTCAATTTAAGTTTGTATAATCTTAAAGTTCCAGATTACATGGTGATATTGTTTGAATGTCACATTATGTTATTGTTCAAATGTGTGAGAAAGTAATGACACGGCTACAAATATAATTTATGTAAGAACTATTTGGAGTTAAAACTTGATTTTAAAAAATGATTTTATCCATGAATTTACAGCAATATGTTAGTCCTGATAAATTACATATTGACATGCTGGTCTGTTATCTGACTTTTCTGCTCTATCATGTACCACAATCCATGAGATATAAATATATGGAGAAGTTAGTGTTTAACTGTCTTGTATTAATTTCACGCTCATCAAGAGAAAGCTCTTTCGCCCTGATCGGTTACTATTTGATCTCAGTTTCTCTGAACTGCAACACAAAAATGTAACAAGCCTTTGAATGAAATGCGTTATTGTTGCCTTATTTTTTTAACAGTCCATTTCTTGTTATGAAGTCTGCTGCCAAAACTACTTCTTGGTTTGTAATGTAACGCAGTCAATCATACCTTGCACACTGCACGACCACAGTGTCACACCTTGTTAGTTCACTTGTAGAATAGCATTGTTAAAAGAATGTCTCTGAGAGACATGAAATTGTTAGATGAATGTACATATTGTCCTTATGTTAGTATCACCCCTCCACTGTTTAGACAGCAGTGAAGAAAGCGATGCGTCTGCTCTTGGATTGTTTAACTTCAGAGATGTATACCAGATAAAACTGTCTGTGCTATTTCATTTCACATTCTTCCTTAATGACATATGTTACAGAATGTTTTTGTGCCATTTGTACTTGTTTTTGTTGGTTTTAATAAATAAGAAGATTATTAAAAAATGTAAATCTAAAAGATAACATTAAAATTATGAATGATCATATCATTTTCTGTGTGTGTGAGTAAGTGTGTGTGTGTGTGTGTGTGTGTGCACGTTTTTTTTTTTATCCGTAAATAGTAATTTAAACAGACAAAAAAAAAAAAAAGAATAAAAGTGCCACACATTTACCACAAACAAAAAAACAACCAGACGTCCATGCATTACCTTGGTGATTTAACATTGTCATCTATGTGCTATATGTATTTTCACTTTGGCTGAATCCAAATCAAAACAAAAGCGTTCTTTCTGAGAGCTCGTCCTATCCGGGTTTGTCTGACTTGTACGAAGAGGAAAAATTCAGCGAAGTCCTCTTGACCTGACAAGCTCGATTTTAGTCAAACGCTGCCACCTGCTGGGTGACTGGAAGTGCTATGTGTACTACTGGAGGACTGGGCAACGAACTCAGTTTATTTTCGCTGCTGATAGCTACGTGATTCGTTGCCAGTCTGTGTTTAGCTATATCTTACTGGTTAATGCAATTGTTCTAGCCAAGTCCAAATCTCATGTCACAGCTAGAACAGCTTGCGATGCATTGAGATATTTTAACCAACAGACAAGCCACCAGTCCAGTCAAGCAGCCCAATGTAAGTTTAGGACTGTATACAGAATGAACTGGTGTAAAGAAATGAAGAAAGAGAAATAAAATATGATACCCAGGTGTATAATATAAAACAAATGTTACATTTCCACTGTATTGATTACTACAATTTAGTATTTTACGGGACACAGAAACTCACAGAGATCCAGCCCACTTAATACAAATCAAAATATGGGACCTCCAGTCAGAAACAGTCCTCCAAACATGGACTTCCTGGCTGCTGGTGCGTATGATGATCTGGGGCAGGTGTGATGTGACTAAGGGCCCGTGGTAACCAGAGAACTGCATATCCCCCCACTTAGTTGCACCGTCACTTCAGATATAAATAGTTTTACTGAAAGTTACGCAGGGGGGACTCAAGGAATCACACCATGACAAAGGGGAGGGACCACTGGGCCTCCGTATAAAGTATACTAATACTCTAGGCACCCTCCAGAGGAAAACAGACAGGCTAAGCCCGCAGCCTAGTTCACACAACAAAGACAAGGAAGAGGAAATTCTTTTTGAATTTGTGATTTGAAGACATGGGGATATTTGGATCCAAGTGTCAGAAACAAGCACAGGTCCTGATGCTAGGTCTGGATGGATCAGGGAAGACAACTCTCCTTTACAAACTAATCTACAATGAGAGCGTCGTGACCGTGCCAACTGTGGGCTTCAATGTGGAGACCATGGAGACAGACAGGAGCAGCCCGAGCCTGACGGTGTGGGACGTGGGAGGCCAGAAGAAAATGAGGGCCCACTGGAAGCATCACTTTTCTGATACAGCTGGACTGATATTTGTGGTGGACAGCTGGGATAAGACACGGCTGCAAGAGGCAAGCAAGGAACTTCATCGGGTAATCAAATCAAAGAATATCTAAATATTTTTAGGAATAACACTTGCTTGCTGTTGACACTTTGACTGAAGCATTAATATCTATGTGAAGATTTCACAACTTCTGACGTCTAATCTTTGCATATAAAATTATATATCATTATTGTACATTTGTATTGTTTATAAATGCAACATACAGGAAGGGTAAAAATAAAATCCCCACCTGATTAAATGTGTTGCAAACACATTAACTACATACAATAGATGGATGGTCTAATTACATTTTGCCCTGTAGTAATAAAATTTTTCTTCACTTTGTTTTATTTACCTACCAGGTCCTGAGATATGAGAACCTCAGAGGAGTTCCTCTTGTGGTCCTTGCCAACAAGCAAGACCTTCAAGGAGCAATTAGTCCAGAAGCACTTTGCCAGAAACTGGACTTGAAGAGAGTGTGTGAGGGCAGAGCCTGGTTCATCCAACCCTGTTCAGCCACCACCAGCATGGGACTTGAAGAAGGTTTCAGGAGGATAGTCTATCTAATGAAGACCCCACTGAAACAGACCCAAGAGGACATTAAAATTAAAATGAGGTCAAAGGGCATCAGTATCACAGCTCTAAAACAGGCCTTACTCTGCAGCAGATGATGACTGATGAAAATCTTTTTTGAAGTTTCACTCACGTGTTGGAGCCTTTCATCGCTGCCTCTGTAAGATGCTGCCAAATGGCCCCACTGTGGAATCTGCAAGATCAAATGAGAGGAGGCGGTAATAAGAAGGATGACATTAACATGGTGATTACTCTCAATCTCTAGAAGATAAAACTTTAACTGGATCATGGTGAAGAGAAAATGTCTTTGAAGATAACCCACAGGGATTACACACAATACAACTTCATTGATTGATTCTGACCATTGTCCAGTGACCAGTGTCCATGCTCAATCTTTACAAACATTTTCTTCTGAATCAGACATATGATCCTGAGGAGAGGAATAGTGTACATGTGAAGTACAGTGTACAAATAGGGCATGTAAACTAAATAAGATCAAATGATATGTGTTTATTTCTATGCTGAGTTTGTTTTAGTATTGTTTTTTTCTTTTTTGCACTAAAATAAGGTTGCTCAAAAAAAAAAACTAAGAGCCAAGTAGTAAAGATTCTTTTAGACTTTGGGTGATAAAATTAATAGTACAATAGTTGTGGTATTTCATAAAAAAAATCCATCATACATAAATTGGGCCAACGTACAAAATAAGGCCCTGTTTTCAAGTCTCTCTTAAAAAAATGCACATGAAGAGTTAGTGATTCAAGTGTAATATATATTGTTCTGGGCGAACAATATATATATTATATATTGTCTGATAAAGGGGGTGTCATTCAAAAATTCTTCGGATTAATCTTTTCAGCACAATATAATCTCTTTGTTACTTGAACATTGTAAAATAATAAAGTCCTCCATATCCCCATCCTTATACTACTGATGATGAAATTACTAAAAATCTACAGTGAAGCAATTCAAAACAATTTTAAGAGATTAGTGTAATATACAGGTACATGTATAATAGTAACAGTAGCATGAAATAGAAATGCTTAAGTAAAGTGAGTGATGTCAATTTTGTGACTACAGTGAGTGCAGGACTTGCCTTATTTTTATTAGTGTATAAAGCAACTTTTATCTGCGCGTTTTTTTTTTGTTTTTTTTTTTTTTACACAAATAAACTGCACCAAGAAAAGAGTTACTGGATGAACTGTTAATCATGATGAAGCCCTTTTCCTCTCTTCCCCACAGACTTCTCCAGGTAGCTGGCTGATTGAAATATTATATGTGTGAACAACTCTTTGGACCGATATTTATTTCTAATCTTACTGAACCAACGCAACAATAGAAAGCAAACCGGAAGTCTTTTTGTCCACGTTAATGAACAAACCCAGAGAGGTCGAATTTACTCCAGGACTGCAAGACTGTGGCAGCTTCAGCTTGGTGTCCCCGATACACTGACATCTCGGGTCGGGCGCCCAAAATATTAAGAACACCTCTCATTACAGTGCTGCGAGTCCGAGCGGCAGATGACAAATCCAGAGCGAAGTTAAAGCCGCTCGATGGAGACGATCGTTGGCGCGCCCTGCGGATGGATGTGAGACCAATGAGAGCGCAGGGGATTTCCCCACCCTTCCTCCACGCCACAGCGAGGCTGCCCTCCACCACCGGCATTCCCAGTATGCACCGCGGGCAGAGCAGTGAAAAATACTCCGCTAGCGAAAGGCTCAGAAAGGGGAACTAGAAAAAAAAGGGGGTAGCTCAGCAGCTGAACACACCAGTTAAACTCTATTTACCGCAACCACAACTGCTAACATGGCTGACAGCGAGAAACTGGACAACCAGCGGCTGAAGAATTTCAAGAATAAGGGCCGTGATTTGGAGGTAAATGTTTTTTCCCCCACTCACGGTGGCGGCGATGATGTCCTCTTTTCGCCGCCGCCGCCGCTCTCTCCTCGGCCAGCTTCGCCTCCTGGCTTCCCTGTGACGTCGTTACTAATTTCTACCGTCGGGAACTTTGAGCCCGGAGCCTCGGCCGGGCCTTCGCCGGCCGCACGGTTTAACTGAACGGCCTTTCGCGGGGCGGACTCCCCGGCGGGTTTCATCGATGTTCACCGCCTCGAAGGACCGCGCTGGCTGTAAGACATGTCAGAAAAGCTGGCCGGACTTCCTCGCCTCCGCTGGATGTGCGTTGCTAGCCAGCTGCTAGCCGGGCCCGCGGGGAACATGCTAACTTGACTGAAGCGTTTCATCCACCGGGTCGATGTAGCTGGGCGTGTTAGCTCTGCAAAAATATTTGATATATACTCAACAATACATAAAGCAACGTTTTGGACTCTCTTGTGGGGATATTTGCTTGATTGATCCACGGTATCATGGCGCTATTTTGATACTGCAGTTAGCTAAACTGCGTGCTAGCATGCTAACGGTAAGCTCAGAGGTGCTTGTGGCTGCAGCACCACCCCTCCCCCGTCTTATCACCAAAAACAATGGCGGAATCCAGTCAGTCTCTTTGCAGGGCAGTTACCTGGGTCTTTTCCATCGTGGCGTAATTTAATTTTTTTCCCAATAATTTTTGCTTTAGCAGCGGTTACACGTGCTCAGAAATCAAGGTTATCGCAACCAGATAGTTAACGCGATCACATGACTGGCCGATCAACAATACGCGCCGGATCCATAAGTTAGCAGTAAATTCAGAGTTGTGCTTAATTAACATCAGCAGACTGGGTTGTTGTTGTTTTCATGCAGGCTCACTCAAGATGCATATGAGCAGGATATACTCACACATCCCGTTTGACAAGTAGCTTGTATGAACACACGCAAGCGGTGCAGAAAATATTTGATATGCGCTCATAACAGTATCGTGCTCTCCGTCAATTATAAAATACTGTCGACTTTCAATCGACAGTCAATTGAATATTTCCACTAACATTTCCACCTAAATAATCTAGTTTAATATAACGCACCTGCAACAAATGCTTCCATTACAAAGGGCACGATGCCCAGTCACCGTAGAGTTGGTTCAACTAGATGGTCAAAGGATGGAGTTAGAGCCTTTTGTACTGAGTTGTGTATATTACAATTTGTCCAGTTCATGTGTCCGGTGCGGAATATATTAGACATATTAGAAAACATATTAGAAAAACTCTAACTCTAATAACTCTAACCACTAGACAGTAGGAACTAAGCTCGGTATCTATAGAAACTACAAACTAGAACCAATACCACTTTGTAACCTTTATCTAGATGAGTATAATTAAACATTTCCAACTGAGTGTATTACATTAACATTTTTTGAAAGTGAGATTTTAAAATTGGTATCTATACAAAAGATTTGTAGTCTTCCTTGAGCACATATGGTTTTGCAGTATCATGAGTCACTGTTGACTTAATACACCAGGTATTATCTAACTGCTGATAAGCAGTGGCCACAAAAACTGGGTTTTGATATTAAGACTGTACCCAGCTTAAATGTTGAAGCTGATGTTAACCCTCTTGGGCAATGGTGGGGTGAGGGTAAAGTTCGACTATGCTTATATGTCTTCTCTCCCTCAGACTATGAGAAGACAGAGGACTGAAGTAGTTGTGGAACTCAGAAAGGTAATCACAACTGTGTTACATGCTTGTATGCACTTGATGTATGTCAAAGAAAGTACTGAAAGATCCTGACCCTTTATTCTGAATTTCTGCATGAAATTATGTTTTCTGTTCCCTGCACCACAGAACAAAAGAGATGAACACCTTCTGAAGAGGAGAAACGTGCCCCATGAAGACTTCTGTGAGGACTCTGATGTTGACGGAGATTTCAGATCAGTACGGTTGTTTCTCTTTAATAACACGTCTGTTGCCACCAGTTATTTGGTGTTTAGGCCCCGTTTTCCAAGGACAGAGTAGGGTACAGCTCCTCCAAGGTACTGCTCGAGTTGTAAGATTGGCATCTTGGGTTTGCTCTCACTGTCCAACCATGGGGTTTTTCATATTAGGTTCATCTCACTGGTTAAACACTTGAGATTTAGCTTGTGCTGAAGTTTTCTCCATGTGATGCTGCCTCTGTAGTGTCCAATGCTCAGTACCAGTTAGGTGGGTATGAGTGTGAACGAACATGCAGTTTGTCTTCCTGTGTATTGGTTTGGGACAATGCAGCAAGTAAATTTTGCTGTTCTGTTTCCATTTAGATTTGTAACCACTGTTTATTATTAATGCTTGACAAGGTGTCTCTCTTAGAATATTGTCTTGTCTGCTTGGGTATTGCCCTTCAAAGCAAGTGTGGTTCTGGTGACATGTCTGATATATACAGACATGATACTCACACAGTTTGAGTCACACATTCATCAGGAAAAAGAAGTGGGGTGGGTTGCATTTTTGGATAGTTGCGGTGTATTTGTTTTGCGGGGGTCCTGGATATTTCAGTTGTGCTCCTGGGTACATCAGAGGCTTGAAGCTCAAAAGTAATTATTGTCATCTTTTAACCTAGGTAGTGTTGTCACATATCATTGCTTCATGTTTTAGAGCAATAATGCCACAAACGCGATCAGTCAATAATCACATCATCTTTTAAGAACTGAGTTTGGTGGCATTGTTGGATTGAAATGGCCTCTCAGCTGTTCAGAAATTCAATCACAGTAACTGCTTTGTGGTGGTGAGAGGGTTTCCTTGAAATGGGCTGCTTAGCAATATATCAACAATGACATGTTGCTCTGAGTCACTGCAAGACATTTGAGGGGCTTTTGTGGGAAAGTGTGCAGGGCAATCTAGTTTAAATACTTTACAAAACCAATTGGTACTGTGAGACTGTTTTCAGCCAGCCTAAAATAACACATTGATTGTGTTGCCTTGAGGACGTTAGTGTTTTCATTGTTTTGCCCACTTTGCGGTTAGCGCTTTCAAAATGAATAATTTGGGCCTCTGAGCTTGTTAGATTATAAATGCCCTTTCTGATACATCAGGTATTTTCTACATCTGCACTCTCTCGTTTTAATTTGTTCATTTTCTGTTTTGAATTTTGGTCACTACTGTTTCTAATTTCCCAAGTTTACGGTTATCTCTCTAATCTTCCCTCCGCAAACATGGAGTGTAAATAGACAACATAAATCTGCTTCAAGTATACACGTAATTGCAATCAAGGTTATGTTTATATGGTTCCCCCCCCGGTGTAGCCGTGCCACATCACACAGTACAGTAGCTGTGGCCAACTTTGTTTAATGGGGCTGAAAACAGCCAATTGTTGATTAGAAATTATACTCAGTGTTTCTAAGCGAGAGAGCCTACACTGGGCTCTGAACTCTTTTTTTGAGGACACCAGGTGAGGTTGCAAGTTGTACATTTATTATGTCGAATGACATCATGCACCTCCAGCCCGCTGGCTGTATAAATACACCACCACATTGGTTCAAATGAGAATGCAAGTCCCTAATTTGTCCTGATGGCTTTTCTCAATCCTCAGCCACCCCTAATGTTTCTATTCCTGTTTCATCCACCTCACGTACAAGAAAAGAACACATTTAGGAAATTTTTTTTTAATGTAAATCCAAAAGTGAACAGATGTCTGTTCGATCTCCTTTTATTCTTGCCAAAGTTCAAAGGGTTAAAATGATTTTTATTTAGCGGGTACATTGTTGACTTTTTGGTCACATGGCTAATTTAAAATGTAGAAGTTACTGATCTTGTACCTCTTCACATTGCATAATGTATATATTACAAATGTGCGGCAAAGAAAGATTATAGACTAATAGCGTTTCTTTTGCTTCTTTTCAGCAAAACACCTCCCTTGAAGCAATAGTACAAGTGAGTTGATTTTTATTATGTAGTGATTATTATGCATAACCATTAACTCGTACTACACCAAGTGTGTTATGACTATTTTAATGCCATACAAATATGAAGCTGGATAATATTTGTGTGCTTGTTTACATGTTATACGTATGACGTTTGCTTATGTGCTGTTGTAGAATGCCACCAGTGATAACCAGGGTGTCCAGCTGAGTGCTGTTCAGGCAGCTAGGTGGGTCCTTGCTCCCTCACACTTATCTGCTCTACTGATGTTGGTCTCTGCATAACCTTTCACTCATTGATCTCTTATCTTGTCAAATTGTTGAAAAAAGGAGAGCAGCTTCAAAAACTGAGTGTAACATTTGAGGTGGAGAGAATTTTAAAGAGTTCAATGATTTATTTATTTATCTCTACTTATTTATGACAAAACAAAAGCAACCTATTACTTTAAAAACAGGTATATACATTTGAATTTGTTTATATGTAATAATAAAATAAATGTTTAAATATTGTTACATATCAATATCAAGAAAGTTAAACTTGCCACTCAAACATAACTCAGTATGAGTAAACTCTTGTAGCTGTATTGTATGAAAGTTTTGTCTCATGGCAGACAGTCATAGTTTGAATGTATCAAGATTGACATTTGGTTCGCACGTGTATTTGTTCACCTGTGATTATGCACCAATACTCTCAGCAGAGGTTCCTTGAATAAAATGTATGGTTCTTTTGCAAAATACAGCGTCAGTGTTGCAAATCAAGAGGCTGAGAGCTTTGCCAGCCTTGTTGGACAGCAGGGATTTATAGAAGGTCAGACCCTTGTGATTAATTGACCCTGCACCTCAGCTTTTCAGCCCTAAAGAGGTTGGGTTAGGTGCTGCTTGAGGTAGTGGTGAATCATGTTAAAGGACTTTTATGTTTACCCTACGGTTTCATCTTGACACACTGTAAAGATGCCATTAGGCTGTGCCCGTAGGTGCTGGGTCATAAGTAGAGTGATTTGAGTATAGAAAGACTTCCCATTCTTTAGCTGGTTTTGTGTAGTTGCCTCTTGATTGTGATGTGTCTGGTAAGCTGTGTGAGTTCATGAGTAATGGTCTTGTCTTTCCTCTTGTTTTTGTAGGAAGTTGTTATCCAGTGACCGTAACCCTCCCATAGATGACCTGATAAAGTCGGGGATCCTTCCTATACTGGTCCACTGCCTGGACAGAGATGACAAGTAAGCAAGCTGTTTGTCCACATGGAACAGTGACTTATCCTGTATCATGTGCAATAATTTTAGTTCAAGTTAGCCCCTTCCTCTAATCATGTTGAGTTGTTATAACCTTCAAAGTTATGTAAATGCGACATTTGGCTTTAGCTCAGCCTGCATTGAATGGAGTTGCACTTATGTAAATGTGTCCTAGTTTCACTTTTTAGGAATGGTATAACATAAAAAACACACACACACTTTTACCATATCATCTGTCATCTCTCCTGTCCCATATTGCTACAGCCCATCTCTCCAGTTTGAGGCAGCCTGGGCTTTAACTAACATAGCATCTGGAACCTCAGAGCAGACCCAGGCTGTGGTCCAATCCAGTAAGTACCATTGTATCAGAACACAGCTTTTTATTGTTTTTATTCCCTGATTTTATTTGTCAGTTTTTTATGTATCTCTCCTATCGCTGCAATGTGTCCTGTAAAATTTAAATGCTCTGAGATTTTATGTTGGTGTGTGCAGTTTAGTTGGGAAATAGTAACAATCAGTATATTGTTGTTGTATCATTGTCTCGCAGCTTGTTATAAATTGTCAAATTCGCAACCATAAATTGTACTTTGATGACTTACTAAAATAGTTGAAACGACAAGCAATTGAAAAACAACTGTTTACCCCCAGTCTTCTTATATTTAGCATGCCATGGCATTTTGCTTCACAGATGCCACCATGAAGGATTCAAATGTTTTTCTAGGGTATATTTTCAAATTGCAGAAGTTGTATAGGTTTTTATATGAAATTGAGATAGTTGATTATTTTACCTCTATCTTGTGTTTCTCACAAAAATTGTCTTTCAGATAATGCGATTCACACTAACAGCCTGTGAGATCATGAAGTATCTCTTTAAATGGTCAGCACTTATCTGTTTCCTTGTGTAGGTGCTGTGCCACTGTTCCTGAGACTGCTTCACTCTCCTCACCAGAACGTGTGTGAACAGGCCGTCTGGGCCCTCGGCAACATTATTGGTGCGTTGTGGTTGTTGAACAAGGGTTTTTTTTTTTTTTTTTTTTTTTTTTTTTTTTTTTTTGGACAAATACAATCAAACCCACAATGACATGTTCCTTCTGTGCTTGTATGTGGTCTCTCCAGGTGATGGCCCTCAGTGCAGAGACTATGTGATCAGCATGGGTGTGGTGAAACCCCTGCTCTCTTTCATCAGTCCCTCCATCCCTATCACCTTCCTTCGCAATGTCACCTGGGTCATGGTCAACCTGTGCCGCCATAAGGACCCTCCACCACCCATGGAGACAATCCAGGAGGTGATTACATTACGCTTATGGAGAAAATGAATCATCAATGTCTGAAGTTTATGGGTGTTATTAAATTGGAGAGTGTGTTAGTGTTACTGGGCTGGAAGACGGTGAAGAATCACATAACTTGTTAACTACAGTTAAAACCTTATATTTTTCCTTCAGTGAGAGTCAAATCACTTGAACTGCTTCAGTTAGTTGAGATTAATTTGTTATTGAGTTCCAAGTGACTTTGCATCAAAGAAACTGCTCTGTCAGTTACATGTAAACTTAAATATTGCTTATTAATTTTATTATTGGAAACTTAATTCAAACTCAATTTGTTGAACTGTATATATTTGTTTGTAGACACACATTTTGCATCCCAAATGTTATTTAAACGTCTTCTCTGTTTTAGAAAAACCTTGAAGTGAATCTATCTACTGCTATTGTAACCAGTATTGATGGGTAAATGTTCTTGAATCTAAAGGCGATTACAGAAACTGCCCTAAGAAATATTTTTTCGGGGGCTGTGGCGAAAGCCTCATGCCTCTCCTGAAATCCAAGAGAAAGGTGTGTATGAAATGAAAGGAAAGAAGGAGGATTCAAGCTTCACTAATGGTCTGCATTGGAAAAATTAGGGTACATTTATTGCATTGCTTTATGGTATTATAGAATCTGTCACTGCAGCCATCATAGCTATGAGCAAACCTTTATAGACTCATGCACTCCACTTGGGTTTTTTTTTTTTTTTTTTTAAACTGTTATTTTCTCTGTGCCAAATGACTTCATAATTCTTTTCTCAGATACTGCCAGCTCTCTGTGTGCTGATCCACCATACTGATGTCAGTGTAAGTATATAAAATTCAAGCTGCCCGTGGTGCCTTGGCCATGTGCTGTATTTCTAGACAAAAGTGTCTGCTACATCATCACTGTCTAATAAAGGCTGTGAAGCAGCAGAATGTATTTATTTTTGTTTGTCTTCTTTAGATCTTGGTAGACACAGTGTGGGCCCTTTCCTACCTGACAGACGCTGGGAATGAACAGATTCAGATGGTAATTGACTCTGGCATTGTCCCTCACCTGGTTCCTCTGCTCAGTCACCAAGAGGTCAAAGTTCAGGTATGAAGAGAATATTGTTGGTTATTTAAGTACTTCAGATTTGAGAACTATATATTCTCTATAAATCTTTACATTACAGAATAATTGACCAGCAACATGTAGTAATTTTAACTTGTACATTAACCATTTGTTGTAAAAATTAATCAAATTGCAACCACTGCCATCACACTGGCAATATGATTTATACTTATTTTTTTTATTCAGTTTTTGTGTATTGTGCAGCTCATATATTCATGTTGTATGACAACATTCTTCTTCTTAAAGCATCGAGCATTTATAGATCAAATGATATTCAAATCTGTTTTTTTTTTTTTTTTTTTTGAGTATATTGACAGTCCTGTATGAATGAATAAGTTTTATTATCTAAACATTTTCACACTTCCACTCCACATTCAGACTGCAGCCCTTAGGGCTGTTGGGAATATAGTGACTGGCACAGACGAACAGACCCAGGTTGTGCTCAACTGTGATGCCCTCAGTCATTTCCCTGCCCTGCTCACTCACCCAAAGGAGAAAATCAACAAGGTAATTCACTCTGTAGTTCCTCCCGTCGAACACACACTCACTCATCCTTGATTTTAAATTGTCACACCAGTTGTCTGGAAGTGATGAAATCAGAGACTCGGTGCAAGTGTGAATGTTGTGTGAGCGATAATAGATGGGACAGTTAGCTAAGTAGGACTTAATGATATGGAGAGTTGTGAAGATGAAGACAATGAAGAGGATCTCAGCAGTTTTACTAGTTGTACTTATTGAAACCATTGGGGGGTGGGGGTTGGGGTACCGGTGTGCATGTGATTTGAATGTGTCATATTGTGGGTTGGTGGCCAAAGGGTGCTAAGACCATGTGTCCCTGCTGATATTGGAGTGCATCTGAGTCTGGTCACACAAAACGAGGCCCCTTTTCTGACCTGGACAATGATTAGAGCCTCAAAATTGCCCTGCCACAACCCACAGCACTCTGTCTCGACCAGAGGTCAAACTCCCTGAGCAAACCTCTGGATTCTGATCCAAAATGGACACAAAAGCCATGTGTGACAAATGTTTTCAACCTTTTATCAAGAGGAACGGGCAGTTATTTCATTCTGTATGATAATGTAACATTTTAAATCTGGAGTTTTGGTTAAAATAAAATTTGTGTACAGTTTAAATAATGTTTTGATTAACAAAACAAGAAAAACTGCTCCTCATCTTGACAGAAAAACATCTTGTATTTTCTCTCCTGTAGGAGGCAGTGTGGTTCCTGTCCAACATCACAGCAGGCAATCAGCAGCAGGTGCAGGCTGTCATTGATGCCAAACTAGTCCCCATGATCATTCATCTGCTTGATAAGGTTTGTGTCCAACCCCACTTTCTGCATTGTGATGTTGTGTTTACGTGTTTAAATGGACAATGCCGACTCTTTATAGAGGGAAGCAAACATAAAATTGCTTACTTAAATGCTCTTATTTTTAGGGTGACTTTGGGACTCAGAAGGAAGCTGCCTGGGCCATCAGCAACCTGACAATAAGTGGAAGGAAAGATCAGGTAGAGCCTTTTTTTTTTTTTTAATAGAATAATCTCTCTTTTTTCTATCTTGTGTGCACTTTAACCCCTATTTTTTACACACCTGTTGTTGTTGTTGTTGTTGTAAAGCGGTGGCGGGGTTTCTCATTCGTGAACAAGTGACAGACTTTTATACTGGGACATCAAACTACATTTGTATCATAACCTTTAGTTTGATTTAAAATAATTGCTGTGTTGAGGTTGATGTTCTTAATTTCCAAGCAACCATTGGCCACAAACAGCCCTATTTATTATTGACTGAAGTTGTTGAATCCAAACAAGAAAGTGACATCAACCAAAACTACATATTTGAGGTTTTGCTTGTCTATGTATGTATGTATGTATGTAACGTTATTGATACACAGTATTAATTGCCATATTTACTGTCCTGTAGGTGGCCCACCTCATTGAAAAGCAGGTGATCCCCCCATTCTGCAACCTGCTGACTGTGAAGGATGCTCAAGTCGTACAGGTTGTCCTCGATGGCCTTAGCAATATCCTTAAGATGGCCGATGATGAAGCTGAAACTATTGCTAACCTTATTGAAGAATGCGGAGGTGAGATCCACTTTGTATCAAGATTTTGTTTTTACCCATGAAAATCCTCTTTTAAAGTGTTTTATGTGATTGTTGATCAAATGCACTACAAATTGGTCTTTGTCCCATAGGTTTGGAAAAGGTGGAGCAACTGCAGAATCATGAAAATGAAGATATCTACAAATTGGCTTACGAAATTATTGATCAGTTCTTCTCATCCGATGATGTAAGTTATCACTTTCAATAGTATCACTAAGCACAATCAATACAGCTTTTCATATTGTGGCTCCCCAGAGAAGTTTTCTGCCACTAACTGGTATTTTTACCTGCTTAATTCAAAAGTTGCCAACGTGAGGCTCTGGGATCTTGCTGCTCTTTGAACTTCAAACGGTGTTTCATCCGATGTCATTGAACCTGTTTAATTGTTCATGCTGTGTTGTATTGTCTGTCATTCAGATTGATGAGGACACCAGCCTAGTCCCAGAGGCCATCCAGGGCGGAACTTACGGCTTTAACTCAGCCAACGTGCCAGCTGAGGGATTCCAGTTCTAGACGGCATCTGTGGTATTCTGGAGTTTTGTTCACGATGCAGCACTCTGTTCAACATAAAAAAATTAGGAGAGAAAGAGCGAGAGAGAGCGAGAGTGTGAGAAATTTGATCCATTGTGCTTGGCTCGTGGGATCCATGGCTGCATCTTATCTGAGAGAAAAATGTGTGGATTTCATTTGGCATTCCAGGGGAACCAGCCCAAATGAAGTTTGAGATGGCGAGTGGGTGCGAGTGAGAATGAGTGGCTACATGTTGCAAACAAGCAAAACATCTACATCGAATGCGTTGAGAGACATGCTGACATAACTTCTGTGTTATTGGAGCTGTCGTCTTCAGAAAACTACTTCAAACGACAACACAAAACTCGATGTCTGCCTGGGGAGATCCAAGGACATCCAAAAAATAAGAAATCAAGAGATCTTGAAATATTACGAGAAATATACAACAAAATGCAGAAACAAATAACTATAATTATGAACTGAGATGAACCACAAACCAACACAATTCTGCGGTCCTCCGACTAGAGAGGGCGCCACCCTCAATGTGCCCCTCCCCCAATCGGCCACGCTATCAGACATGTGTGTGAATGGACCCATTGTGTATGAATGTCTGGACTCAGTGCTGAGGAGCCAGGTTCATCTCCTCCAACAAGACGCCCTGATGGGGCACCATCCTCTCCCCCTGGTGGGTGGGGCCAGGAGTCCAGCTGCGCATGTCGCATGTGCGAGAGAATGGACGGATGAGTTGTGTGTGCTTGGCTGCGTGCGTGACTGGGAGTATGCAAGGCTGGGTGAAAACGCATGCAGAGATGGGAAAAAGATACAAATGCAACATCTGAAGAGAAACAAAATTGAGAAACGCAACAATGAGGTTATCAAAGGTTTCAGGAAAGAAATTCTGCCTTTGAAAGAGGCTGATCCTCTAGATCCCTAAAAGGAAGAACTTTGGATATGGAAAAAAAAATCATTGTCATCATAAGGAGTTTTTTTTTTGTTTGTTTGTTGTTTTTTTTTTTTTTTTTTTTTTTTGGGTTCTGAATTATTAAGTTAGTATTAATTGACACTGGACAATGCTATTGGCAGGTGTGGAGCAGCAGTGCATTGTATTAAGATGCATTTGGTGGCTTTTGGGCTTTTCTTTTTGCCTCCAGTGTGTTTCTTTTTATATTTTTTTTTATTTTAAGCTTTTAGTTTATTGCTTCTATAAAAGTGATTGACGATGATCATATTCCACCCTCAGATCCCTAACCTACACACCAGACATGGGCTTGATGCTGTGAAATTCTTACACCATCACTATAATCAACCAAATGACCTGTTCCCCTTGTGACACTTAATTATTTGTGCTTCAACTTACAGCAAAATCACTGCTTTGCAGTATTGTTGCCATAGCTTTGACTTATCACTAGGGGAGAAGAGAACAATGGCCATTTCACGTAGGATTGTGAATCATAACCTTTGCATGTACTAAACTATAGCACAGTTATTTTTAGGGTATTTTAGTTTCCTTAGGCTGTGGATACAGTGTAATTTTCATTTTAAGTAAAACTGTGCTTAAATGTTACATGTTTTCCCTTTCCCTCCCCCTCACTAGTGTCCAATTTGCTGAATAATCTGTATGGTTTTGCACATGTACTGCAAAGTGAGGCCTGAAGTCTTTCTGAGGGTGACTTGGTCGGTTTCATAGGTTTTGACTGGCCAACAACCTTTACAATATGCATCACTCAACCACAATCTTTGTTGTATTTCTAGGGTAATCCAATGATACTTTTTAGTGATACTTGAGAAAATAATGACTTTATTTCAGGAGCAGCAGTAATGAATCTGCTAATGTATCTCAGCTAGACTAAGAGGAGATTTAACCTCCCTTTTCTCAAGGTGGGAGGGGAACTGGGGAGTTGTCCTAAGTGGGTTCTCCTGAATAATAAATAAACCCATGAACAAGTTTGCTGTACCTTTAGTACCCTCAAATCTTTAGCCCCACACTCCTCTTTCCTCTTATACCAGCTTAGGTGTACAAGCTTACCCTTTTCCATTTTTTGTGTTAACTTCAAACACTGTAGTAAATGATTCACATTGTGCTCATAAACCTTCTGTTGAACATAGGGTTGTTTTTTTTTTTTGTTTGTTTTTTGTTTTTTGTTTTTTTTTTTTTTTTTGTTTTGTTTTTTGGCAGCATTCCTTGTTAGCAAACATGTGGTTTCAAATCTAAAACTTCAAACGGAAGAGAAAGAAGTGGATTGCCCAAAAACCTTTTTGGGGAGATAGGCTACAGGATAGGTTGTGTTCGAGAAAATAAATAGTGAAACCAAACTCGAGAGACTGAGTGTGTGTGTGGTCTGTTGTGAAGAAGTGCTGTGGAGATGCTTAAGCGTTGTTGTTCTGTTTGTTTGTCTCCTTGAAAAATGTGTAAACATCCAAACACTTCGGCTTCTGTAGGCGGAGCTTTTCATTCAAACCGAGAGAAGCGGAACCTGATTGGCCAGGCGTGCCGTTAACTCGCATGCGCACTACGTGTCCTAAAAAATGATGCATTCGCTGCAGCTGTCAGAAATGGCGAAGGGCGGGGAAAGGTACGTGATGTATGTGAGCGCACTTCTCTTTAAGAGGCGAAGAGAATAGTAGCTTCACTTAAACCATCATTGGGGAAAAATGAATTAAGTTCACGTTTCCTCTTTTTCTACACAACTCGAGTGTGCTCCAAAATGATACGCCCTCCTCCCGCTCCAATAAGGGGTAGGAATTCACTGAGCGCTCTTGAAGGTACCACAAGAAGGAACAGGAAGTGAAAGCTCTGTTTTGGAGAGACGCTTTGCTCCGAGCAGACGGTGAGTTTTCTCCACGCTTTCTCGCCTACATCCTTTTTTTTCTGGTACAGTTTTGCCAGCAACACTGAAAACGGACAATGATCAAAGACTCGGTAACGCTGAACAGGTTTCCGAGAAGCTGTGTGGGGGTGCGTTGTTTTAAATAAAAGAAAGCCATTCATAATTTTGCTGGTTAAAGTGAAGCAAAGCTTATTTTATATGAAGTCCTCAAAGAGAGTTTATCTGGAAGAAACAATGAAGTTAAAAAAAAGATAAACATAATAAAAATGTTATATTGGGTGAGGTTAATATTGGAGGAGACCTGTCTGTCGAAATATCTGACGAAGTAGGAAAACCATTACACATGTGGATGGATGTGAATAAACGTGGGCTGGTTGATGGAGATCAGCTCACCTGTTACCTGTTTAAATCGGGGCGCCAGTTCGGGTCCGTCCACAGCTGCTCAGCCTGTATCCGACAGCTGGGTGTGTGTCCGGGGAGGCCTCCTATTGTCACTGCCTGTAACAAGAGTAGACAAAACACACACAAACCCCACAACAGATCCGGTAACAGGAGATGCTCTGTGTTTTTAGCTCTTTAGTTGTTTTTCAGTTCAAGGTCTGCAGACTGATCAGACTTACTGTCATGTAATCTTGTTTTTCCGATCCAATACAAACTGTGTGTCTGTGTGCATGTTGTTTTCAGTAGTTTTTTGGGGGGGAGGGCTCACATAGATGTGCTAATTAAATTCATTCTGCACTGAGGTCTACATCAGCAGGGGGAAAAAAACACTTCAGTTTAATGTGCACCTGTACATCACTATAACAGACACATGCGAGAACAAAAATGGGACACTATAAACTTTGATGCAGGAATAATATTAAATATTAATAATAATAATACTAGTGCACTGACAGTTGCTGGAGATTAGTTGTAAAAATGCCCCACACGAGTGACTGATGTGATTCATCTTCTGCATTTTGTCTCGAGAATGTCAGAAAACAGTGAGATACTTTAGTTTAAATCCAATAAAAAGTCCAAACAAAGATTTGTTACTTGGAAGCAGGTTTTTTTTTTTTTTTTTTTTTAAGATATATATTCTTCAGTTTATTGAACGTTTCTGTTTTGATGACAAATATGACGCAGCTTCTCACCCACCCTACTGTCCCACCAGATCTCCCTAAACCCCCAGTACTGAACTTGGCCCCTTGTGTCCGCTATGGAAAACCTTGAGGAGGACCTGACGTGCTCTGTGTGCTACTCTTTGTTCTCTGACCCGCGGGTCCTGCCGTGCTCACACACCTTCTGTAAGGCCTGCCTGGACAACTTGCTTCAGGTGTCTACCAACTATTCCATCTGGCGGCCGCTCCGCATGCCACTGAAATGCCCCAACTGTCGCAACGTAATGGAGCTGCCCCCAACGGGCATAGGTGCTCTGCCCACCAACGTATCTCTGCGGGCCATCATCGAGAAAGTAGGAGAGAATCATTTTGCTCGGCTGAAACCTTTGCCCTCTGACTACCTGACAGTCTCAAATCGTCTTGCTGGCTGTTGCTGTGTTGCCTCAGGTTGTGCTCATCTGTCTCGTATGTCTCTTCACTCATGTGCTTTCCCAGTACCAGAGGGACAATGAGCCACGACCCCCCTCCTGTCCGGAGCACAGCAGGCAGCCTCTGAACATGTACTGCATCCAGGATCGGCAGCTGATCTGTGGCCTGTGTCTGACTGTTGGGCAGCATCAGGGCCATCCCATAGATGACCTGCAGGCAGCTTTTATCAGAGAGAAACAGACCCCGTCCCGACTGCTGGCCAGACTGTCTGATCAGAGATGGGCTCAGGTGGGATGTCCTCTCTATGGAGGGTTTCTGTCATTGTTTAACTGAATGTATTGGCATAAAAGCATTTTCCTCGAAAAAAAAAAAAAAAAAAAATCCTGCTTTTATACCGACTGTCCTCTTGCTTTGTGTGTCTGTCAGGTGTGTGAGCTCGGGGAGCAGCTGGAGCAGGAAAAGGCCCGCTGTGAGAGTCTGGTGAGGCAGGACCGACAGGAAGTCAATCAGTTTTTTCAGAGCCTGGAGGCGATACTGGCCAGGAAGCGACAGGCCTATCTGGAGGTGCTGGACAGAGCCGGTGCAGATGTGTCCCGGGCCTACGACCCGCTCATCCACAGAGTGAAGGAGCTGCAGGTCTGTTTCACACCCCATCTACAGGATTCAAAGCAAACAAGGTTTTGATAATATCGATTGACTATAAATTATTTAGCAACTGTGAGATTTATTTATTTTTTTTTTAATCCCCCAGTCAACATCCATTTTTTTAATAAATAGAATAAAGCAGGTCCTCTTGGCTGCCTTCATGCGCTACATTTCATCACTTGGGTTTTTCTGGTGGTTTACCTGCTCCGTCTTTGGCTCCGCATGTCATTTCCACTGCTAGTTAGACTCTTTGTTTATGTTTCGGGTCAGTTGCAGAGTGGAGCCGGTCTGTGAAAAGTATTTTGAGTTCATAGCTGTGAAGTGTCCTCATTATGATTGGACCTATAAACCAATCAGACTGCTTGATTTGAGCTACCCATATTATAAAAGCGTGTCATGTATCATAAAAAGTGTACAGCCAACTTTCAAATTTTTATTCTTTAAATATTTCATTATATAACATGACCAGCATTTAAAGAGCAAACCATATAGTTGCAGAATTATCTGACTGATGAATGGACTAATAAGTGGATCCCTGCTTCTCTGCAGGAGGAGCAGCTGGACCTGGTGTCGTTGGGTTCCTCAGTAGAGGAGGAGGACTCGCCGCTGGTTTTCCTGGAGAAGGTGCATTTGTTGAGAGAGCGGGTGGAGGAGTTCCTGAAAAGCCCGTTGCCCTCTGTGATCAACCTGTCGGTCAGCCCGCGGGCTGCAGAGTTCCTCCAGCAGCGCTGGCCGGCCGTTACCATCAGGAGCCTGGAGGAAGCGCCTGTTCCTAAGGTGAGCTGCTGCACCCGATGCGGTGGAGTGGAGGCAGGTTCTGAGGGTGAGGCTGGAGGAGGCCAGTCCCACAACTGTGTGCAGGACTTTTGGTGTGAGACGTTTTCTGTGATGCTGCTGGGGCTGCTGCTGCTGCTGGGGGTGCTGTGGGTGAACCCAGTGGGAGGAGCCTCACTCGGCTTCTCTGTGCTCTCTCAGTTGAGTCAGTTTGTCCACAGCCTGAGCAGTGAACTCCTCACCTCTGTCAGGGACACGGCGGGGACGGCGTACACACTGATGGATGGCTTTGTGGAGAGATGGAGCATCCAGCTCTCCTCAGTGGGACAAAAGGCTTTCCAGCAGCTGACTGCCCTGTTTCAAACTCTGACTTCCCTCTGAGAGACGTTTAACACTTCGACGTTGCTGCAATAAAGGAAAATCCACTGCAAATCTCTTCCCTAAAAGCTGCCACTTCACAGCCAAAACCGTGGACATCTGATTTTGCGATCAGCTTCAGTGAGTCAGATGAAAACGGTCGGGATTAGAGCAAATGGACACACGACACCGCAGGCCTCATTTATTTTAGTCAACTCAGCACTTCTTGAATTGTTACAGTAAACACGTTTTAATGTTGATCATTCACGAAAACCAAACCGAGCAGAAATAACCTCACCACAAAATGACCTTTTATAAAAGTACATCAATTATTGATGTGATCATGTGACGACGGATCCTTCTCTCTGGTCTCACTTCAGACCTTTTTATATACTGCACTGTGTGACTTTTCAGTGATGGTCATACCGCTGAAGTAATGAGCATTTTTCAAACACTAACAGAAACATTAGATGACTGTTTAGACAAAGTGCCTACAAACTGAAGTCAACTTTTCCCATCATGCAGTGGGACAGAAGCTTTCCTGTTCAGAGCTTAGAACTGCAGCAGCTAATTGTGTATGTTTCCAGTGACAGAAGGTGGATGTGAAATTTAGAGCCTCCACAGATCATGTTGCAGTGATGCTCTGAGCAGCTTCACTGTTTCTAGATGCCTTTATTTTAAAACAATGTACCAATAAATTTGTTCAAATGTTCCAGAGAGTTGAGCTCAGCTCAGACATTTGAAATTCAACAGTGTGCTGAAAAACATGTTAGTTTTTATTGAAATGTCAGCAGTTGAGGGGGATAACCTTGAATCAATGGTTAATGTGTCAAAAGCTTGTAAATGCCATCAAACGGATTAGGATGTGAATCCATATGTACAAACTTCAGTCCGATGATGTGGGAACATAATGTGTTGTCAGAGCACTGAGGAACAAGGTAAGATGATGGAGGAGCAGCAGTCTCCAGACTTGAAGCTCAGGGTGCTGGTTTGGAATAAACTCAACAAAATTTGGTTTCCATTGCAAAAAGAACCACTAATGTGTTCAGCTGCTGCATAAGTAAAAAGAAACCCATTAAATTTAGTTCAGGAGACGATTCCATTCTTCCCTGACTGCCAAATGTGTATTTTTAGAATCAGTGAATTATATAGATTTAACCATTAGAGGTGCTTTGGACCAGCAGGGGTATATTTTTTATAAGGGCATAATGTTTTCTGGAAGTGAGTAGTTAAGAGTGCATTAAGGACAAACTCTTACCAGAAAAGATTTATTGGGTTAGATAGTAAAAATAGCAGCATTTCCTTGTAAAAGACAAGATAAAAAATATTTACATGTGTGAAAACAGAAAATAAAAAGCAAAGACAATGATTATTCAGGTTCAGGAGGTGACAGCACAGTGATCTTTGAACACGATGGTTTTGGGGTTGATTCCCACACTCTTGGTGGTATTGTGAGTTTTGTAGATGCCAATGAGTCGATCAGCGATCTCAAACATGTTGTTCCTCAGAGAGATGATGATGAACTGAGCATTCTTAGTTTGCTCCTGAACACAGATGAGGGAAGGAGGAGGGAGAGAGGGAAAAAAAAGAAAAAGAGTTGGTGATTATTATTTAGTGAAAAGCTGCAGCAGAACTGCTGTCACCTTATCTAAAGAATCCAGGGAACATTTATCAAAAGCGTCTAAACATTGGACAAGTTCTTAAAATTAACTGGGAAATATCATTTAGTGGAATCGTATTGCAGAAACAGGCTGTTCATGACACACATTCATCACCTTGGTACAAAAATAGAGCTTCAAAACTTGTCATGTAACACAATCCATACTCACATAAATGTAACATGCAACAATGGAGACATTTTTGAAATCAAGCGCAGCATCGATCTCATCCATGAAGTAGAGAGGTGTGGGTTTATAGTGATGCAGAGCAAACACCAGAGCCAAAGAGCTGAGGGTCTTTTCTCCTCCTGACAGGTTGAAGATCTTTTTCCAGCTCTTCTTTGGAGGACGAACACTAGAAAAGTGAGAAAAACAAATGTGTCATGTCCAGAATGAAAACTAATCAGCAGGAATCAGCAGACTGCCAGTGATTTTGTCTACCTGAACATGATGCCCTCAGAGAAAGGGTCCAAACTGTCCACCAGCTCCAGCTCTGCATCACCACCCAGCGTGAGCATCTGGTAGTTTTCTTTCAACTTGTTCGTGATCATGTTGAATCCAGTCATGAACTCATTCAGCCGCTGTTTGCGCAAGTCTTCATAACCGCGCTTGAATTTGTCCCTCTCTGTTGTGATCTCGTCCAGCTGAGCCACACGTTGCAGGTACTGCTCTTCCTGGAAACACAGTGACACATGAACTGACGGCT
This sequence comes from Echeneis naucrates, assembly GCF_900963305.1. Classification (NCBI taxonomy): domain Eukaryota; kingdom Metazoa; phylum Chordata; class Actinopteri; order Carangiformes; family Echeneidae; genus Echeneis; species Echeneis naucrates. The sequence goes on along the minus strand of NC_042523.1, from coordinate 12,012,606 downwards.
CGTGTTGCCTTTTTCAGATCTGTTTTAATTTAGGAGGCTTTCCATCACAAGTGGACACATTGCTGTTTATTTGCTTTATTTGAAACAATAGATAATTATTAGAGAATTACTAGATCTCTAAATCAGAAAATGTAAATATTCCTACATACCTTCTTCTTGTACTCAGCAATAGCTCCAAGGTTGGGTTTCATCTGAGCACACTGCGTCTCTAATGTGATCATTTTATTGATTATGATGTTGGGGTCAGAGATTTCTTCAAGTTCAGCAGGAGTGAGAACAGGAAGTTCCTCTGCTGGCTTATCTTCAACGGTATGAAGGGACAGTTTTCTGGCCTAAAGAACATAAATAGCAATAACACAGCATTCAAAAATATAATTCATATTCTTACACACACTGATTGTGATAAAAACATCTGTAACTTGCAATAGTTCAGCTCAGAAAAACAAAAGCATGGATTTAAAATCTTAAGTATTCTACAATAAGGAGCAATAATTATGCAGAAAAGTTAACAAAAGGTAAACACAGAGCATTGACAAATTAAAGAACTAGAACTAAAATAAAATACCTTAATTCGTGTTATCATACAGACACCACCCACCTCTTTCTGCCAGTGTTTGATCTTGTTGTTGTGTTCAGTGATGCTGGTCTCAATCTGCTCAATGCGGAGTCGGACACTCAGTGATTCCTCCTGCAGTGCATGTTCCTGCTGCTGCAGGACCTTGATCTCCTTCAGCACCGCCTGGTACTGCTCCTGCACCTCAGGAAGGGCCGCCTAGGGGACAAGCAAAAATAGGAGTACTCCACTTGAGATTCATTTAGATCTGATGATTCTACACAGCTACAGCATGAGGGGGGGAATTCACATACACACTTCTAACATACTGTTCAACTGATGTTCTTTAACTTTTAGGAAGTTGCTCAACTCAGGAATGGTCCAGAATGATTGATTATCCCAATATGAACAGAAATCCTACAGAGTTTGACTATTTAAATATTTATGACAGAGCGTGACAGGATAGTACAGTGACAACTTTGAAATACTTTAGTAAAACTGAAATGGGTTATTTGGGGGTGAATGAAAGTGTTTATATTTCCTCAGTCTAGTAATGTTTTTCATTCTTTTAAAAGATATACAGTTCTAATTCATCTACACCACAGACGTATGGAAAACTGAGGTGAAAATATTTTGTTGAAGCAGAAACCTAACACTTTTGGATATATTGGTATAAAATGTCTGAGAATTACTCTGTAAAAATTTATAAAAACAGAAAACCAATGATTTTAAACATAATGTGGGCCAACCTCAGCCTCCTGACAGGCATTCATGACACCTCCAGCTTCATCTTCCAGTTTCTTCAGTTGTTCTGTGAGCTCAGCCATCGACTTCTCATTCTCCTCCAGCTCACGCTGCACTCGATTAACACTCTCCTCACACTTCTTCAGGTTACTGCAGAAGGGACACAGACAGCAAAGGACCTGGATATTAGCTTCTGTCAGAGTGGTGTTACTTTCAGTTTTACATTACAAACAAAACTGCTTGAGTGAAAAAATGTCCAGTTCAGTGATGGGCTCATCTTCTGTTCTTTATTAACACGTGCTGTATTTCACCATAGCTAAGTCAGACCCCAGATGTTCTGACGTATTTTTATGTTTCTGCATGAGAATGTGACATGGCTCGTAAATACTACACATTAAACAAAGTCAACACTAATGTCTAGACTGCTGCCATGAGTCTGCCGAGTCACCCAACAAACTGAAACACACACTAGTGGAAACACTTGAAGGCCCTGGGATTTCATTTAATGGAGCAAAAGTTAAATTGTAAGTTTTAGTGATAAAAATAAAGTAAGGTGCAATATCCCATTGGGAAAATGTATTTAATATTCTGGTACTGATAACTAATAATATGCTATCTTAAAACAGCTTCAGGTAAGGTCATGAATAAATAGCTTGAATATGTCATCCATCTGGAGGGCTCCTCACTAAAGCTGAGGGGATTTCAAAACAATGTTTGTTTCAGATTTTTGGTTAGGAAAATCTTTTCTGGGTCCAGAGTAGAAGAAGGATTTAAACTGTAAATTTTTTTTAATTTACTTTATTTTTATCTGTTTATTTTATTTTTACAAACTGGCAACAGTAGGATTTCTGCGTCACTGAAAATTACTGTTTGAGCTCTCCAAGCTTAGCTTTCTCTTTTAGTTTTAGACAAGACAGTTATGGACAGAGCACAAATGTTCTTGTGAAAGAGCACACCTTTCAGTTTCTCAGTTCATATGCCTCACTGTTCTTAATCAGATGGACAGCTCATCAAGCCAAACAGACCACACCACATCACGCCACCGGTGTTGTTTTGCTATTGCAGACATCCGGTCTAACCTGCCCACACAGTAAATCTTTTTGTTCCAGCTAAAGATACTAGTGACTAAATACCCTTTTTTGTTACATGTGCCAAAACAATGTCAAACATTTTGCAGCTCCTGTGATTTGGATATTGCACTTGGATATAATATGATTTTAATTATACTGCAATTCATTTTGCAGCCCTTATAATTTCCTCACCGGTCAGCTGTCTTTATGGCTACTTGTGCCTTAGTGATGGTGGAGGAGCAGTTGTCTAGCTCTTTGTTGACCTCGTCAAGCTTATCCTGTTGAGCCTTTAGCTTGTGGCTATTGATGTCTACAATCAGGTTGTGGAGCCTTTTCACTTCATTTTCCACCTTCCCAGCCTTACTGGACGCAGATTCAAAGTCTGAGAGAATAACGAAGGATATGAAAAAACATGAATAAAAGAAGAGCGAATAAAACTACTCCTGTGATATATTCTGTCTGTTTGCTATATATATTTTTATTAAACAGCTTTTTGTTAACTGTCAAGTTAACACAATAAACTTTTAAAATATATATATATTTTTATTTTGACAGAAGTTGAAAATTATATTTGAAATGATTATTTCTCTGTACAGTTCACAGAGGGATCCCACCTCTCTTGAAGACCTCCAGGCTCTTCTCCATCTGCTTCTGTTTGGCCTTATCTGGGGCAGCTGCCAACACATTAGCCTCAAGTTCCTTGATCTGAAGCTTTAAGTGAGCTTCCTGATCAGCTAGACTCTGAAAGAAAAAAATAGAAATGTGGATGTGTCAAGACCAAAAGGTTTTCAAACACTAACATTTTGTGGCTGACTATGATTTGTAAAGGTTGATCACTGAAGAGTAAGACAAACAAACAAACAAAAAAAATCGATTTAATAAGTGTATTTGATATACATTCATGCTGTTGGCATATTTCTCCATGGTGTTTTTCATGTCTCGAAGCTGTGGCCGCAGGCGCTGGATGTTCTCCTCTAGCTGCAGCTTTTTCTCTTGGCAGCCCTGGAGTGTCGATATTTTCTCGTTCAACTTGCTCTCCATGCGGTCAAGCTGCAGAAAATGTGTGAAAATCATCATGTCTCTATGCGAAGAACCTGCTGTCGTGATCATCTGACAGCAGGCCTCATAGTAATGGGTTAGGGTTAACCCTAACCCTGAAATCTCACAACCACTTCTGGTTAAAAGGGTCAAAGTAAACTTTAAATACTTATGATTACTTAAAGATGGTCTCAGGGTTAAGATCCATATTTCTAATTTATAAAATGTTCATAGATTGACAGTAGACTGATACAGTAAAATTTAAACACAGAAGAGTGTGCCACTTCTGCTTAATATATGTATGTATATGAACTAATATATTAAATTTGATCTGCTTTTAAAATTCTCATGCTGGTAGGTAGAGTAGCTATTTGTTTTGCTGTTGTATGAAAATATTGAATATGAGCATGTCTTGGCAAATTATGTTGATATGCCATTTGGCTAAAATATAAATATGTATTAATTTATATAATTTATTATGAATTTTATATCTTAGATCTATGTATATAGTGACAAAAATAGAAACATTGAATTTAAATCTAATACATTTCTAGCAAAGGGTTTCTGTATTTTCAATTAAAGTTAAGTGATTTTACCAAAACGTTTTGTTAACATTAGCCCCTCTTTTTGTATTTTGTACTCACCTCCTCTTGGGAGACCTCTGTGCCAATAGAGGAGCCCATCCTGCCCTTTAAAATTCTCCCACCTCCAGTCATGGTTCCTATGAAATACACAGTAGACGGCAGATTAAAAATGTGACTTGTGAAAATAGAATCCATCTATATATATATACTATCATCACTGGGACAGCCCTAAGTATATAGGGTACCAGAGAAAAAAACGAAACAAAAAACAAACACCAGAGTTACGACAGAAATAGAAGGCCACCCACCAGCCATCTCAATTATCTGTCCCTTCAGGGTGACCACTCTCCAACGCTTGTCTTTCTGGAAGGCCATTCTTGTGGCCTGTTCCATGTCCTGGGCCACCAGTGTGTCCCTGAGTGCAAAGTAGAAAGCTGGTCGCACACTCTCATCCTTCACTCGAACCATGTCAAAGAGACGAGGGCTGTTCTCTGGCGTACGAATTGGAGCCATGTTCTTTTCCCACACTTTCATCTGAAAAGTATATTTCTTATAAATGTACTTAAGAGACTAGCTCAGTCAAGCTTTAAGACACACACACAAACAATTGAATGGATTAAAAATTTTTTTTTTTTTTTTACCTTGTCAAGACCAATGAAAGTGGCAACCCCAATATTCTGTTCTTTGAGGAATGTGACACATTTCTGAGCTGTGTCAATGGTATCCACCACAATATTATCCAGGGCACCACAACTCGAGGAAATAGCCACATCATATTTCTCATCTATGGCTCCAAGGTCTCCCTACAAGCACAAAGGCAAATTAATAATACATCCTATATATACACCTGTGTTCTTTATTAAAAGAGATTAATACTTAAAATTAAATAAAAACAAATATGTAATCTTGTTTTGATAATAATCTAGCAACAACAAAAGATACAGTGGCTCATGAATAATTACTGAGTACTGCTGTATATGAATATATCCTTTTACCAATCTTCCAAAGATGCCAGGAATTCCTCCACTCTTCTTCTGCTGCATGAGAGCATCCAGAACCTTTCCTCGACTGCGGTTGGAGGACAAAGAGCTCTTTGCTTCATCCACCTTTTGCCTCATTTCCCTCACCACTTGTTTAGTCTCATTATCAATTTTCATCAGCTGCTCCAGGTCTCCCTCATCCTGCAGAGAAGGAAAAGTTCACACAAATGATGCCACCCACTGGGCAGATACACTAAACAGCTATGTTACAGAACATAAATGCAGAAACACTTTACCTTCTTTAACTCCTTTTCTTTTAGAGGTATTTTGACTTCCAAATCTTTGATGGCAGTCTTGCGCTCTCGCAATGTGTCAGATGTTGTCTGACATGTTTGCTTTGCCGTGTTGAGGTGTGTCAAAGCTGTGTTGTGGCGGCTAAGGTAGATGTCTAGCTCTGACTGAGCCAAGTCCATACGTGAACGAGTCTCATTTACGGCCTTACTGAGCTCCATAAGCTCTTTCTCTCTGGTCTGTAGAACACAAAAGGAGAGTTAGAATTCTATTAGAATTAGTTTAGAATGAGTTAGAATTCAATTAAACAAAGCCAAGACACACCTCTTTGTCCTGCTGAAGGCCGCTGGTCTCTTCTTTCAGACTCTCCATCACCTCTTTAAGTTTTTCCTCTTCCTTTACCTTCTGCTTCTCCAGCTCCTCTTTGCGTGCTGTTGCCTCAGAGATAGCCTTCTCACTGCTGGCTGGTACACTGCGCACTTCCTCTAGCTGAAGGGAGAGTTAGACAGGAGATGGTTAAAAAAAAAAAAAAAAAGGCAGACAATGTGTGTCTGAATGGATTCTAAGCAACAGTGGGTACACCTAAGTTCCAGACACATTTCTTTAATTCACACTGCTGCCAACCCCAGAACAATAGAAGTTTGTGTAGATTGAATGATGGGATAATAGACGTCAGTGACTGGGGGGGGGGTTGACAGTTACAAGCAATAGTTGACTCTGACCAAAACCATTCAGAACACTGCCATTGTAGATGGAGCAATTGGTGTAAGAGTCAAGTAGGAGATGAGAAGATATACCTACAGTTATGAGGAAACTTATACATCTAAGGTTATGTAAAATCGTTTTTAGTCAGTTGTCGAGTTTGTGATTGTTGGTGTGCACACCAAAGGTCAACTTGTGTTTTACTTTATAGCCCCCTAGTGGCTAGTTTAGGGCAGATACACTTTCCTGTCATGCAATTTGCTTTACAATTTTATGTATTTATACTTTATACTGTCAATTGAATTTTTAGGAAAAAATAATAATAATAAAAAAATAAATAAAATTAATAAAATTAGTTTTGCTTTACCTGAGGTATGAAAAATATAAGAAACTAAAGCTCAAAGCATTACAGTATTATTTTTTTAATAACACTGGGTATCATGTCCATCAAGCCAGTCCCAATGTGCATGGTTTTTATTAATGCCATTTCAATGATTTGGTCTTTGCTATTATACAGTAAGATTTTTTTTCTTTTCAGAAACAATAAGTACCAGAAGTGAAGCCTTTTTTCTGAAAACATTAACTTTTTAAAAATGTTTTAAATTAAATGCATAATTTGTTTCGTAAATAAAAGGAACAATATTCATAGGAATGGGCAAAGATTTTTTGTTTCTTTATTGAGAAAATATCTCAATGTTGAATCAGTGTTTATTATTGCACATAACTATTACATATACATAAATATTCCAGTTTATGGGGGACAAGAACAAGACTAAACTTTTGTGTGTGTGTATATATATATTTCATATGTAACCCTTCTACACACACTTAACCTCTTATGTGATGGCTGATTACAACAGAAAAAGTCAACCTAAAAACATATACAGCACCAATGCAAGTTACACTGTAGTTGCAGCCATTTGTTTATCACAATGTAGGTTTTTGTAAGGTGTCCAGGCTTCAAAACAAGTGCCTTGTGTTAAACTATATTTTTAGTGCCCAAGTTTCTTTCTCGGACTTGTGACAAAATAAACACAGTAGCACTGGAGTGTCATACCAATGGTGATAGCTTGTCTTGACTTGGTGCGAGCTTGTATTTGTTAACAGATGCATACTATAAATTATGACAAAGGGCTGGAGATATGCTCTCCTGACAAAATGTGTATGCCTTCAACATTTGGAAATGCCCACTGTGACACAAGTGAAGATGTTGCACTGTGCAATATTGGACCAGAATTGAAAGGCCAACACACCTTTTCTTTGTCCTTTTCCAGCTGCTTCTGTAATTTTTTGTTCTTGCTCTTGGAGTGTTTAATCTTCTCACGCACTTCAACATCCTGCAGGTCCAGCTGGGTGAACTTCTCCTTCTGGGTCTCAATATACTTGTTGATCTTATTTTGTTCCCTAGTGGAGGAACAGCATTTTTATAAAATATATTCAAGTCTATCACATAAAAATCAAATGAAATAGGTGATTAGGAATTGGAAAACAATACAATTTAATCCACACATATAAAAGACTAACATGGCCAGCTTCTATAACACAGCAAGCCCTACATAATGTAACTCAGACGATTTTCAAGTAATACATTATTATAATTTTTTTTTTTATTTTCATTTAAAAATAATCCAGCTAAATAATATACAAGCCAAATATTAGTGACATTATGACAACTGGATGTTCATATGTTTTTTTTTTTTTGGGTGCATGGAAACAGCAATTTTCTGTACTTTTTTTTTTATACAAATGACTACCATTCCCCCAAACTGAACTGAGATTTTGTTTAACCATAAAATTACTGAATTAGGAAAATTAGTAGCCTTCTAAGCATTTTGTGTTGGTAAATCGCAAGGGAAAGAACAAAAATGCATTACTTCTCCACATTTTTGAGCTCTTCATTCATTTTCTCCATCTCCTGTGATATCTTTGCATTTTTCTCAGTGAGTTCCTTTGTGTCTTCCAAGATCTTCTGCTTTTCCTGCTCTTTATCCATGGCACGCTTTTGTAGATCATGACTAATGTTAAAGAAAGAAAAATAAATAAATAAAACAAAGGTGAGTGATAATTTTATATATTAAAATTATTTCCATATAAAAGAAATGGCCATGGGTCAGATGAAAGGCATGTGCTCCCCGTGAGCTCAATTTAAAATAAACAAATATATATATATATATACACACACACTTCTTAGTATTTTTCTTTTGTATGCTACTGTTCTTTCTACAGCGAAAGTTAACACATAGTTTATATTTGTATGCACAGGAAAGAGAGTCTACTAGTGTACTCACACATAATATTGGCAAAGCTGACTCTTGTGTTTGAAGATGTCATTCTCCAGGGTGAGGAACTCCACCGCTTTGTTTCTTTCTCCTTCCAATGCATTCTTCTCCTTTTCCACTAGCTTCACTCGGTTTAGCTGCAACAGTAAACAAAGTACAACACTAAATATTAGGAGACTAAAGTTTAATGAAACTTGCAGTAATAATTTATGTGCATTACTTGCATCCTAAAAAAATAAATGAAAATAAAAATTGATTTTATTTTGTTAAAAGCTATGATAGAATTCTTTTTTTTTCTTTTTTTTCTTTTTTTTTTATAAATTCTATTTTTGTATCTTACTTACATTCAACCTTCTACATACCAAGGTATGACGTAAGGTGAGGTATAGAAGTACATTTGCTTACACTATGGATGTACTATTAAAATTACTGGCTCGTGTCAAGGTTAGTCAGCCCACATACCAGTTTATTTTGCATGCCACTCTATTAAACAACTGTATGAAATTATTTAATCTCAGATTATGTGCCTCAAAAGTATTCACATGCTCAGATTAAAGGACATTTTTTCAAACTCTAAACTTTGTTGTACAGATGCAAAACATCAGCATACAGGATGAAAAGTTATTTAGGTTTAGGCTATGTGAGCAAATCCTGTATGAGTGTATGTCACCTTCTCTCCCCTCTGCTCATTGAGTAGTTCAATACGACGAGCCAGGGTTTGGATGGGCTCCTTAAGGCGGCAGGAGCCAATAATGTCCTCAAGGTACTCCAGCATGCCCTCATCATGCTCTGTCTGACCTTTAGGCTTCATCATGGCAATCTGTTCCACCTCGCCCTATATATAGTCCAGAGCACCACATTGACAGACAGGGAGGCAATCATTTACAGAAAACATAGACCCCCCCCCCCCCATAAAAAAACTATAAATCATAAAATGTGCAGTAATACAAAAATGCCCACAACAGTTATTAAGATAAGTGACCAATTGAATTAATAACTTTAAACACACACCTTCGCAGACAGTTACATTGTACCAAAATTAATTCCCATAGGCTCCCCTTGAGAACACAGATTTTCAACTCAGAGAAAAAAGATGACAAAATAATGAATTTCAACTAAAATACTGGGCAACTACACTTTCAAAAAAATGTACATGATTTAATCTGAGGAATGAGTGAACGGTGTAATCACATAAGTTTCAGAGCACTTGAAAATTATTAATGCTTCAACACATGATCACCTCACCACCCTGAACAACCAACAGAACTTGTTGAAGTTATATTTGCTAAATAAAAAGTAGTTTAAAATAAAGTATTTGTTAACAGGCCATTGGCTTCTTGTGCCTATGCCTAGGTTGTATTACCCAATACTTTCCATGTATACTAATTTATGCCAATTTGGGGACATGACTATCTGAACTTGTGTTTATTTTTAATCGATTGAGCTAGAATGTCTTAGAATAACAATCATCTTACAACAAGTTTCTAACTAAAGTAAAATAAAATCAAGACATGCAAAATTGTCTCAAAATCTTTCATTAATGTGTGTGGATTACAAAATAGCCTCCATATTACTTTTATGTATGAAAGAGAGGAGAAGCCAGTAGAGGAAGAGGGGGAGGGGAACCCACGTCATCCACTGCTCTGACCAGTGCACAAAATAGACAGCTTCCCCTTAGCCAGAGGCCTGGAAAAGTGACCTTGGAGAAGAAACTAAAACCTCTTCCCATAGTCATGCAGCCATGTCATAAACAGGGAGCTGAAAATCTTACTTTTAAGGAGAGTGAGGATGGACATGCACACACGCATACAGAAAAAGTCAAGCAGGGCACATGTAATCAACCAGCTAACCACAAATCCACAGAAAGGAGTCCTGTGAGTTTACCTGAAACTATTGCATACTGCACATATAATTTAATTAAATCAAAAAATTCCGACAAAGATTTAATCAGCTATTTTGTCCTGCTCTGATGGTCATCTTTTTATCAGCCCTAGGTGAATCAGTCATAATGGATAGGTAACACATGTAATCAGGAGTAGGTATGCAATTTTTGAAAACTGGTTCAAACTCAGTGCAACAGAATGCTAAAAAAAGAATAAACTTATTTAGCAAGAGAGATAAAAAGAAAGATACAGAAATGCATTACAGTCACAAAGGCGGGAAGAGGGGGAGAGAGAGAGAGAAGGAGAGGAGAAAAAAAATAATAGTAATAAAAAATTTAAATTAAATAAACCAATATTAAAGCTATGGTAATGGAGGGTGTCAGATCCAGTCGCACTGAAGCAGCACTGCTAATATTGGGGTTGGGGTTTATTCTCACACGCCAATATTTACGTGCTGCTAAAGCGTGGCAGGTACATGGGAAGGGAGGGGAAGGGATCCAACCTGTCTTTACTGGTAGCTCAACCCCAACAAAGATCCTCTCACCAAAAAATAAATAAATAAATAAAATAAAAAATCTGAGTTAATGTCCATCTTTAAATATTCATATCCATGTACAAGTAAAACTGCCTTTTTTCCTTAAAATTCTAGAGCAGCAAATTATGGTTCGCACTTTTTTCACATTGTTTCAAACCATGATGCGCTGCTATAGCAGTCTAAGGGCTGGCAGAAGGCAAATCCTCTCACTTCCAATTCCAGTGCAACAGGTTATTCCCATAGAGAAGCATGGCTTTAATGTAGCCATGAAACATTTGACTAAGGGAAAACTGGGAAATGGGCAGAGGGTGAAGAGCAGGAAATCTCTGACAGAATGGGATGGTCACAGCAGGGATAAAAAAGGGGAGTTAGAAGAAGAAGAGGAGGAAATTACATACAAAAATTACAATTACCTGTAAGATCAGAAATCTGTTGTGGTCTAAGTCAATACCATGGCTTCGAAGTAAAGCCCCCACTTCTCTAAATGTGGCTTTCTTGCCATTGATATGGTAGGCTGAGGAATTGTCTTTGTTGGCAGTCCTGGAAACATAGAACTTGCTGTTGGGAATAACTTCGTAGTCATCTCCTTCCTGGCTCAAAGGGGGGAGGGGTAGAAGACACATAGAAGCTTAGAGCAGAGCAGTTCAGGAGAAACTCAAATAGCTGTGCACATAAAATAATAATACTCATAAACTTGACTAATCGCAGAGAAAGACACCCCACATTTAAACAATTAAGGAAAGGGCTTGTTTAATCAACACACTACTCAGGTGGTAAGCATAATATGAAAACAACCCATATCAATATTTGCGTTTTTTCTATACATTGCATTTACAAAATTTAAACAGCATGTTAGATTAGTTAATGACATTACGACTACAATACAAAAAGGCAGGCCATTTGCCAAAAGATGTGCTTATTTGAAGCATAAAAAAAATAAAAAATAAAAAAAATAAAAAAAAAATAAAAAATAGTTTAAGTTGCTTACACCATTTCTTAAAATACATTTATAAGTTTTAGAAATGACAGATTGTAAAGCCAATAGACTTAAAGGAATTATGCCAATAGTATAACAACTAGATTTCAATTTTTTGCAAACTGGTGCATTAACCAGAAGATAAGTGGAGGCAGTCAACAGTGAAAACCTTAGCACACCCTTTGTGGCCAATCAAATATAGATACACATTTAACTCAAATTCTTTAAATCTGAGTCAGTTCTCAAAATGTTTTATCTATTTCAATTTGTCCCTTTTTGTATATACTCATTTGACTTTTCACATTGCAATCAAATGGAGAGCATAGTTACTCAATGACACATTTATAAATAATAAAAAAATAAAGGGACCAATTCTATCACATTATGAATATATTATGGCATGTATTGGTCTTAGTAGTCACTTTCATGACTGATTTGAATCAAATTTTTGTCACTGAGGTAATAATTGAGGATCAATATTATCTCATGGCCGCAGAGGGGAAAAAAAAAATATTTAAAATTCTAGAAAGATATCTGCACACAAAAAACTATTCTAGTGACCTCTTTCGATTAGGACAGTGTATTGATTAATTTAGGAGAGGCCAGAGCAAATGTAGTGTGTATCTGTGTGACATAAATACATAAATAAATAAATACAAATAAATATATTTATACCTTATCAATAATCTTTTGAAAATGCACCTCCACAGTGCAGCTTTGCACATCTTTGTGTTTATCAGAGCTGTGAATCAGCACTGAGAGCTTTTTCGATCTGATCTTTTGAGCTCTGTATCCAAACACAAAGAGCATTGAATCTATCACATTGGACTTCCCACTTCCATTTGGACCAATGATGCAGGAAAAGCGCTAAGAAAGACAAACAAAAGAGAAAATTAAAAAAAAAATGTATGTCAATTATATAAAACTATATTCTCATCACATTAGAAACTATATATTCACATTTCAGCATAGCAGCCATGCAGTAGTGAATGGATTCTGAGGGAGTGTAGTTAAGCTTTAATACACCTATGTGTGCAGAGCAATTAAGGAAGTAGAAAAAGGAAAAAGACAAAGTTTTAAAGAAAGTCACAATTTAAAGGAATATCAGTGTACCATTAGATCACTACTCCTTGTAAGATACACTCACTAAATCAAAATGGAGGAGTGTGATTTTTTCCCCCACTTTTTTTGTTGGATAAATGTATTAGCATGCAACCATTAATCATTTTTTTGCTCTTTGTATGTGCACCATCACTCAAGGTAACATGTTTACAATTGCATCAAATGGCATTTGAGACAAGAAAAACTGATAAAAACTCTAGAAATGACGGCCCATCTGTGAGCTCCACATGTTCAACTATTTTTAAGCAGGATTTACATTTATATCCAACTTAGGTCGTACCTTGTGGAAAGGCCCCAGAATCTGCTCGCCTGCGTACGATTTAAAGTTGCGATTTACTAAATGCGTTATCATCAGGCGAGGAGCGCCCGGTTCATTGGTCATTGCTGGGGGCGGGGGTGGAGGGATGCTACCGAGAATCTCCTCCAAACTTCGATTATCAACCGCCTCGGCAGCTTCCCCATGAGACGGATCTGTGGTACACAAAAGTACAACTTTTATTCCTTGCTGCGAGTCGTCTCAGGTGGGGGACACTGGTGCATGGGGGAGGGGTAATGAGCAAAAAACAAACAAACAAAACACAGACGGCAAGTTGAAAGAGCAGTAACACAACGACTCCCGACAAAGTTGACAGGCGTTATTTTCTTTGTTCTGAAAACACGAGCCAACCCAAAAGCAGAAAGCGACCATGGCCGCTTATGACGGAAACCACATTATTATCCAAACGCTATCCAAGAGAAGCGTTGATACATGAGTGGATGCGCCACATTCATTTCGTCGATAGTAAATAACTTAAGTGTGAATTTCGATGATCAACGCCGTATTTTCAGTCATGGTTAACTGTACTCAAAACACTGAGATGAGAAACTCTTGCTTTGTGTTAACATATAACGTAAAACCGATTATGCTGCCATCACACCAAGCCACAACGACCTGTCCAACATCTATTGTGCTCACATAAGCATAAACAAGCTATGGGCTCGATGGTTGTGAATTAAATTCTAGCAGGCAGACATCCAAGTGAAGCATTTCAACGTATTCTAACAGAATACAAACACCACTTAATGCCAGTGTGTATCTTAAGCTTCGCTTTCAAATCGTTTAATATCAAGTTGTAAGAATGAAGTCAGAAATTCTTTTAATCTACTCCATAAAACACTTCACTTTCCGAAATAAATTACCTCGGTTGCTGAAAATATCCGCTGAAGACGTGTACTCGACGATATCAAAATCATCTCAAAAAAATCATCTCACATTTATTGGAGACTGGCACTTTAGAAAAAAATAGAAGCCATTATAAGTACGTGTTGAGATTTAAGTACGAGAGAAAAAAGAGAAAAGCTTCACAACTGTGCCAATTGGCCAGCACCAATGGAGCAATACACGAAACGCCATTGAGTGAACACAACTTATTTAGATTCACAGACACCAAAACACCCTTTGTTACTTGCCAGTTGTCGGCGGTGCCTCCTCTTGGCCATTAGAGTTGGTTTCTTGAGGGGGTACATCCAACTCGTCTTCGGAGTCATCCCGAGGCTGCGACCCCTTCCCTCTTGGCTTGGCGGAGGCAGTTGAGCTCTTTGCAGTTTTAGATGGCATGATTTGAAATCTGAGGGGGGTCACTGGTAAAAAGTAATATCCATGAGTGGTTTTTGTGCCTGTCAATCTCCCAACTCCACTTTTACTCGGTCACACGCAACTACCCTGTTGTCAGGCTTTAATCATTACCACAGTCAGATCTCACTGCCGCCCATCTACCGGTTACTCAGTTTATTTTTTATAAGGTAAAGAGGTTGTTACAACACTAAGGTGACAGTATGGATTACGGTGAATATATCTGTCATCTAAGTATAGTGAGCTATTAAAAAGGTTATCGATCTGAAAACGGAAGATGCTGTGGCTGCAAATCTGATGATTGTAGAGGATTAGATGCCAATCTAATACTAAACCTACATAACTTTGATATTAATGTCCTCGTTTTTGCAAATGTATCACTTAAGTCACATCTTCTATCTAAAGCAAGCATTTATTTACGCGACTGAAAGTTGAAGGGTTAATAACCCTCTCGGTGATGGGAAATCATGAATTTCTACCCAACATCAACTAAAAAACAAACTTGGTCAATATGCAAATATCAAATCTCTCTGTACATCTCTTAGCCTAGCTTAACGTTATGTTAGATGGCCATTACGGAATCTACGCAGCTGAGCAGTATCTCTGGTCGGTGCTAAAGACACAACATCCTAAACAGATCGAGGTCTCCAACTGACACAACTAGTAACTTTCATCCCCTCAACTTATGTTGGGGGCGGAGGTGTAGACGAGGCAACCTAACTCGCTAGCTAATTGGAAAGCACATTCAAATTACGAACTGTAACGCTGGACTAATAGAAACGTTGTAAAGACGAATATGATCGTCCCTTCTTTGAACGCAGTTTAAAAAAAAACAAACAAACAAACACGAAGCCTCAGCTTTGCCACGTTACTACGTATTTTTGGATTTTTTTTTACTTTGCTAATGTTACCGTCAAGTTAGCTGCTGTGGCTAAGAGTCTGATGTTAACTATACGAGCGATGCTAAAGCTAACATAATGGCTAACTTGACTAGCAAGGTTATCTGCGTTGTGGATCTATAACGCTAACGCATCACTGTAACGTTACCTGCACCCAAAGTTAGATTTATCAGAATTAAAGTGGACACACCACCCAGCATTTTTTCATATGGCAGTAATTAAAGCTACAGTAGTTGACGTTAACTGCAGACAACTATTGCAAAATCAAACTTCTAGCAACCATCGCCAGCATTAACGTTAGCTTACACGATCCAAAAAGCTGCATGTCAGTCAAGAGTGCGTCTGTCTACGAAAAGACAAATGAATATAAAATACTCCAAAAAGTGATATCCGTTACATTCAGCAGTATTGTTAACGTTTTACAGTACTTTTACCCTTTGTGACGACGCGTGTTAAAACTGAAGTTAACGTGTTGTTAATACTGGGTCTGGTTTGAAACTAACGTGATGCGACTCAGCAAATAGACGGAACCCAGCCATTAATCTCAGCTAAATTGTTTCTATATACCTTCCACAATGTGCGCACGGTCTGTCAAGAGTCTTCCTTTCTGAGCGAAATCACAATTTCGGAAAAAAAAAGGTGTTCGTAAATCCAAAATGTGGCCGAAATAATCCTCAAAATTTAGCCCCGTGTCATTCCGAGCTGCTCTCCCACTTGAAAACTCTAACTTGTAAATGGCGCCTAAACTGTGCTGTCGAACCAAATTCGTTACAAACTGACGCAAGGCACCATGGAACGTTCAAAGGGCAGGGGAAAAAAACCACGAAATTCAAAAAAGGGGACGAAGCCAACTCCGCCTCGCTGCAAACACACGGCATCCACATGACAAAAATAACCAAAGGAAAAACGTTTCAACCCAAATACTTCTCCTTTACAATGTTATGCATTAATTTGGATTTTTTTTTTTTTTTTTTTTTTTTTTGCAGATTCAAAGCCTAATGTTGTTTCTACGTGTTCAAACGGTTGCCTGGTGACAGTAGAACGAAGTCCCGCCCCGATTAATTGTTTACATTACAGGGAATATTGTTTGATAGACTCACCGGTAATGCTAATATATCGTGAATTTAACGAGTCACAATAAATATATTAACGGAACAGATGTTATTTGTAAATGTGAATAAATCATAATTTGAAATAGACGTTAAAGAAGCGAGACGTACAACTCTCGCGATAATTCGAATTTCAAGATGCCTATGGCCTAGATTAAATGGCTACCAGGTTAGCGTCAACAACTGTGGCGATCATCATCGGTTGTTAAACAGCGGTGGAAAGACTTGCTCTGTTCTCTAATGACTACCTAAGCGTCTTATGCTGGAGTAAACGGTACGCATATATTACTGCTAGACCCACAGAAAGTCGGTACTGGCAGAACAATGTTTGTCTTTACCCGAAAGCAAAGTTAACGTTAGCAGTCAATACTGAGGGATAATTGAGGATTCACGTTAGCAACAGCGGCGGGTACCGTGGCAACTGCAGACGCTCGTGTTCGTCTTCTCCGTTACAGCAACTGGAGCATGCCAACGACAGCCTCCGTTAAGCTTCGTGGTACGATTTGGTCACTTTATAATGCTATACTGCATGTTTATGTGTGTTTGTTTGATATTAGTGTGACACAAGGAGCTTCACTGTCACTAAATTGTTATGTCTCGCTTGTTTAGGCATCGACAAAGCAAAGATCCAATATGAGACTGAAAACATCGCTGCTGAAGGAACCCAAACATATCCTTCCTATGGTGCCGTTGGTAGCCTAGCGTTGTATTTGTGTTTCTGTCATATATGTGTTACCCTGTAACTGCATAGATCTCGTTCAAAGTCCGTCATTACTGAAATATCACCTGCACCACATCTATAGAATCAGTTAGGTCGTGACATTTCATGTGATCTATTAAAAAAACATGTCCTGATGACTCACTTTGATCACTTTCTTTAACAGCATGTTACATAAGGAACTTGTCAGTTGTGTAGGCTGGATCACAGCAGATGAGCTGTACTCATGCAGTGAGGACCACCAGATACTCAAGTGGAACCTGCTGACCAGTGAGACCAGTCTGATTGTCAAATTGACAGAGGACATTTATCCAATTGATCTACACTGGTTCCCCAAAACTGTTGGTGGCAAGAAGCAGACCCAGGCTGACATCTTTGTCCTTACCAGCACTGATGGCAAGTTTCATAAATCCTGTCTCTGGTGTTATCCATAGAATCAGCAGTTAACAGCAGTTAACTGTTCATTCAGTGAGTAGCCACGTGACTAAGACATTTTTCAATCATATTTATCCAGGGGAATCTAATTTGTTCAACAAAATTATGTTTGTGTGGTATAATACTTGTAATGATAATTGACAGAAAAACTCAAATAGGTAACCACAACCATTGATAGTAGTAAACTTTACTACACTATCGTGTGCCAGCGATTTTTTTTTTTTTCCTTCAGTGTGGTTTTTCTATTGAGTTGGATTTCAGACTTTTTTTTTTTTTTTTTTTTTTTTTTTTATTTTATTTTTTTTTAGCAAACATAAGGAAACAACAAAAGACTTGCTCTCAATAGTTGGGGGACGTTATCCCCACAAGTTTTGTTCTTGTGCAGTAAAAATAATAACACCATGAGTATAATTTTCCTCTCTCACTCAAGGAAAGTATTTTATTATCACAGTAAAGAGTCAATTTCTACTCAAGGTTTGGGTACACCTTCAATGACTAAATATTGATTTTTGTATATCGCCTTTGTAGTACTTAACTCTGCAACACAGTCTGTGTGTGCGACATGCATTTATAGGGCCTTGCATGTCTCTTCTTCAGCTTATATTAGATATAAACACATAGAATATGGATGTAATGTTATGGCAGGCAATGTGTGGTCACCACACTAATGGCAGTGTAGGGTTACATAAACATACCCACAAACTGAAGCAGCAGTTTTCTCTGGCAAACCAGAATATAGTGAAAACTCTGTTAAGATTCACTTTATAACTTTCTTCTGCTTTTAACCTTGTAACACTATCAGTATTTCTGTAGTTATTGGTTGAAATTAGAACTTGTTTTTATTGATAAGAAACATAACAAGACAGCAGATGAACACACAGGTTGTCATTGTTTGGGAGGATTTCATATTAACTTTGCATTTGTCCATTCGATTTATCTGAATTCTTTTCCCTTGCCAACATAATTAATACTTTTTTTTTGTGTATCCCATATACAGTTTGAATTGTGAGAAGGATTTTTGGTGTAATTATTTTTATAGCACCAAATGTTCTGCTCTTAAACAAAATACAAAAAAATAAGTATGTGTCACTATTTTGGGATGTGGAGTATTTTTACATCTCTGAGGCACATGTTTGCATAGCTTAGATGCATTATTTGCCACTCGTGAGGGGATATTATATGGAATGGAAGTTGACGTAACCCAAAGAGAACCAAATTAGGCATGAAGAATATCGCAGGGCACTCTGGAATAGTAGTCTGTCTCTCTCATTCTCTCTTACCCTGTTCAATTACAATGTAGTGCCATAGTAATTTCACACATATATATCATCAGGAATGTCTGAAAAGAAAATTATATAAATCAAGCAAAACAACAAAGAGTTAATGTATTAATATTATTACCAGAGATATACAAAACACCTGCTGGAAAAAGCACACAGACAAATCAGAAAACAAAAGCATTGTACTCCCACTGTACAGCACAGACGATGTCTCTTGAATAAGATTTTTTTTTTTGTTGTTGTTGTTTTTTTTTTTTTTATTTTTTTATTTTTTTTTGGAAACAGTCCTTCAATACAGCTATACATGCCAGCTATGCACTCTACCTGCTGGACCACTAGCATTCACTTTTGTTGGGATCTCCAAATTTAGAAGTGGGAGAGAGCAGCAGCGCCAGTGTGCTGATTTGCAGTTTTAGGCCACCAGAAATTACATAGAACATTCAGAATTTTTTAATACACACCACCACAAAGTATACGTTAGGCTAGTGTTTTCAATAACTGTCTCCATGCCTGATCACACTTCATGTCTAGCAAATACAAAATAATTCAACTAATTCAACCAGCAAAAACCCTTTGCTTTCACTTATCCACTTTGGGCTATAAACTTAGGTTTGTTGCTAATTGTGTGTTAGGGGATGGATAGTTATGCGTTTATTTATAGTTCTGGATTATATCGTTTTCCAAGCTCAGCCAACACTTTCTATTCATTGGTACTTTGGATTAGTCATAGAAACTTATTTGGCTCAATTGTATCATACAACAGTCCTATACTCTGACTTGTTCTCTGTATAAGATGTGAGTTGCAGCAGACACTAGCATTACAGTGTTACAGAGTCTAAACACTCAAAACAACCCAAGCCCAGAATGAGGAATGTCAATGCATTAAGTTTCTCTTTTACTCTGTACAGGAAAGTTTCATCTGGTTTCCAAGATAGGGCGAATTGAGAAGAGTGTGGAAGCACACAAAGGAGCAGTTTTGGCTGGAAGATGGAACTATGATGGGACTGCTCTTATCACAGGTAAATATTTTGTTTTAATTGTTACTTAAACACTTAGTTGATGAGCCTGTTATCAAATGCTCAAATACTGTTTGTGTTTATCCTGTTATTGCTTAGCTGGAGAAGATGGGCAGATCAAGATCTGGTCAAAAAGTGGCATGTTGCGCTCTACACTAGCCAGTCAAGGTAAGGTTAAAGTTCTTTGCTTTTCTTCACTTCATTTGAGTTACATATATCTATTAATAATTGTTTGTTTGGTAGGTTCTCACTCATCCAGGTAATAGATTTCGAAGGCAACTAGGCAACTTCTTTTTTTTAGCTTTTGGAAGATGGTTCAGCTGAAGTAGCCTTTCGGATGAGTGTCCAAATGTCTTCCAGAACCTAAAAAAGAAGTCCAGTTGCCTTCGACTCAAGCACTGAGGTTTGTAAGTAAGCACTCAACTAAAACTTTGAGGTTTGATTACTGAACAAGCTTAGAACATGTATTTGTTATGCATGCAGCAGCTACACTGTGTCTGCTTTTTGGCAGTAACAGCTACTGATGCCTACTTTTTTTTGGAATACTTGATCAAGCAAATGGTAAAAGCAGATAAAAAAAAATCATTAATCATGAATCATTATTGCCCTGAAAAATAGTAATAAGAAAGGCTTGGTATTAGTAGATGTGATGATGGAGGTGAAGGTTGAGCAAATACATTCAGTTTGTCCGTTTACAAAATCAAACTTTTGTGACTGTAAGAAGTAGAGATATGATCAAATGTAATTTTTATTTGTGTGAATCACAACTAAAAATTATTTTAATGCCATGACACACAACCTTGCCTCTTCATCTGACTTGTGTTTGACACTTGACTTAAAATAACCATCCCTGTAGATAGGTCTTGCATGTACACTCTTAGACAAGCTCCTCACAGAACAAATAACTGCTTACATATTGTTTGATTTTAAATAAACGTTTTGAGTTTTGCTTTCATTATAAAAATGTGAGTGTATACAAACAGTTTTTCCATTCATGAGGATATACCTCAAGTCTGCACTGGCACCCACAGAATGATCTGCAAGATTTGTTATTTGTGTTGAAGCTGCCTTTCTTCTCAAGCCAGATCATTTAAAATGACAATGGAGGAGGAAATATTTTTTCTCACCTTGGCTGTGTGATTGTGCGAACATGTGTTTGGTGTGTATGTGTTAGGTCTATTCGAATGTAATTGTGCTTAGTGCAACGAAAAGCAGAATTGCTCTTCCAGTTCTGTGTTTTTTTAGAGTAATAAAGTTTCAAAGCTTTATAGGAGTGGAGTTTTATTAAAAGCCATAAAAGAGACCCCTAATGATACATTTCTCTATCCAGCAATCTTATTACATATGGCTTACTTATTAATTGATTCATTATGCAGTTTGACTTATTAAATGTTTCTTCTCAGTTGTGGGACAGAAAAACAGATGGAGGGGGGTTGGATGAAGGTTGGCTTCTGGGGAAATGGATGGCACACTCCAGCTGCATGACGAGTGCTGTGGAAAATCTGGCAGGGGAACAGTAATTCAGTTCTAGTAGTATGTAGAACAATTTTTCCTTAGCTGGCTGTTTAGAGAATGAGCTGCTGGGTGATGGGCTGGTCAGCAAGACTTATGGATTTGTATACCACCTGGCTTTAGTAGCATTGCCTCCGCCACACACCATCCTCCACATGGCCCTAAGATCAATGCTGGTGTTGCTTCTCCACAGACCCTTCATACCTTGGAGTGGGTTGCTTTTATAGGGTTCTTTGACCCATATTTGAAAATGAGAGGGCTCAAGGAACAGGTTGGAAGTGAGTGAGGGAGGAGAGGAAGTCGTCTCAACCCCTCTCATCTTTTGTCTCAGATTAGGGTCTTGTGACCAGTTGGCATTTAGGAGAACATGCGCCACATGCGCCAATAGTAAGGATGACTGCCCCCCTATACTTAGAGAGAAAGAATTGGCACAGCACTCTTAGTTCGTCAAAGAAAGAGGCAGAAATTAACATTCAAACAAAATCGCAATACCAAGAAAGTCCTATCAATTGCTCTTGACATGTGATTAATACGTGGAGTTTTTGTCTGCCTGTGTTTCTTCATGCATTCAAGGGTCTCCAGTGTATTCTGTGGCCTGGGGTCCAGATTCAGACAGAATCTTGTACACATCTGGAAGACAGCTAGTCATCAAGCCTTTGCAACCAAGTGGAAAAGTCATACAGGTACACTAACTCTATGTACTCTTGCAAGAGTTTAACCTTTCTTTTTTTTCATCTCCATCTCCCCATCCCTTCCCTCCACTCTGGGAAACACAATGCCAAGTAAAGCAAGAGGAAGTAATGCTGGTATATATGTATATCATCACAGTATCCTTAAATTTTACCTGAATTTATTTTATTTTTTTTACATTTTTATGTAACTAATTAGTAATTTCCATATCTCATGGGTCACCTAGTAGCATCACAAACAACAAAATTTTTTTAGCATGTTTTTTCTTGTGAATTGCCCCTTTGTGTACGATTCACGAAGGGCAAACCCAAACCCTAACCCTAATCACCCATCTTTGAAGCGCATTCCCTTTTTTAAAAAAATTATTGCGCACTATATATAAACAAATATTTATGTGAGTTTCAGGCCATGTAACACATGTAATAGTCAACAAGCAGGAAGACGGATGAATATAACACGAATATAACGAATTTGCAGAAACAAATACAGAATTTTTAAGTTGAGCTTTAAATGGCCACATGTGTTCTGCATGTGGCATTTCACATTTAATTTATTTAATTTTTTTATTTTTTTATTTATTTACTATTGTTGAGTCCCGGGGTCACATGACCAGTAGTATATGAAAGGAGGTGAAATACTCCTTTCATATACTACTGGTCATGTCATGTGACTTGGTTAGATCTAAAATATACAATATATACAAGATAAACCATGGCTTAAACTCAGAATAAAAGTTCCATTAATGACCTCAAATTGAAGTCCCATCTTTTACAATATACTGTATGCTATACAAAAGTTGTAGTTCAACTGTGAAGTTGACTTTTATTGGCATGTATTTTACTTATTATTTCACCTTTGCATTACATTATAAAGGCTAAATTAGGGTGCTGTATTCTAGATGTTTCTAAATGCTTCGGTTTAAAGGACGGGTGCAGCACTAAGGACCTTGCACACTAGTCATTTTTCCTGTTTAGGTATTGATTTGTTTATTACACTTCTTGAAACTGAATAGCAACTGGGGCCTTAGATAAACACTGGAGGTTTTAATGTGCACTTTCTCAACCCCTCTCTGTCTATCTGCTGAAACCATGTACATATGTGTAGGCACAACCACAGACTCAAACGCACACAAACACACATGCCTCCAACTTCATCCACTCTTGTCAAAGAGCACCTGGAGAACAACACAGTGATGTGTGTAAAACCTGTGTTAGTCTGAAAGGTTCTATGTGCATCAGGCAGCTATGGTTAAACATGGGCTGGCTAGCATGGGAATATGATATGAAAGGGGTGTGACAAACAACTGTGAGTGAAGAGTCAAAATCCGCCTTGACCTCTGGAATCCCTTTTACCACCCACAACACACGTGCATGTGCCTTGTGTGTTTCCCTTTGGCCCGTAGAGTGAAAAAGTAGTGGAAAACAGCAAGATCAGGTTGGGGGCTCTTTCTGATAATAAGTGAACTCTCTTTGAGGCTGAAATAAAACAATTCATAGACTCACAACTGTGTACAAGACCAAGAAAAAATGACATTTGGGCTCATTAAACATGGAGGGAT
Source organism: Echeneis naucrates (assembly GCF_900963305.1). Lineage (NCBI taxonomy): Eukaryota > Metazoa > Chordata > Actinopteri > Carangiformes > Echeneidae > Echeneis > Echeneis naucrates. The sequence continues at coordinate 11,989,020 of NC_042523.1, read as the reverse complement.
TTGAGATCTCCTCAACTCCTATGGATAGCATCACTGTGTTGTGTTGATATAAAGTTTGCTCATCCTCTCACTTTGTCTTTGTCTAGTGGAAGGGTCATGATGGGATTGTTCTGAAAGTGGACTGGAATTCAGTCAATGACCTCTTACTGTCAGGTGGAGAAGACTGCAAATATAAGGTGAGCTGTATTAGAGGATACCTTTAGACATCTTTGGGTCTGTTGTTTTTGATATCTTTCAAAACATGTACCCCTTCAACAGGTTTGGGACAGCTTTGGTCGTCTGCTTTACTCCTCATCAATTCATGACTACCCGGTGACCTCTTTATCCTGGGCTCCAGATGGAGAGGTGTTTGCTGTGGGCTCTTTCAACACCCTGCGGCTCTGTGACAAGACTGGAGTAAGAAAAAACTATTTTACTCTGCATCAGTTGTTAAAGCCTATTTTTCTTTCTTAATTGAATGTGCGTAGTCTATTCCTATGATGGGATGTCAGCAAAGAGCAGCAGGTAAAACTCAAATGCTCATATTTGAGAAGTTGCTGTTATGTTCAGTTCGTGAGATTTTAAATATCTTCCACAACTTGATTGATTAATTTGCTTTGCTGGTTCGTTTACATTGTAATTTTGCTTTAGTACTAACAAAGTCATGTGCCAAATTAATTGATGATTTGATAATGAAATTGCCAATGTTACTTTTTGGTTACAGAGTCAGTTCACCAATACAACTATATTCTGTATTGCTCCTGAATTAAAAATGCTATTAGTTTTCTTCAGTCTAATACCTCTTTCACATATGGCCAAGTTAGGTAGCAATCACAGTATAGTCGTAGTAGTAGTAGTAGTAGTAGTAATCACAGTATGCCACAGTGTGAGAAGGTGTCTATTTATAAAAAGCTTGCATCATGTAATTTTGGTGGTACATGTCTCTCTTGTTGAAGTTTTGGTTTCCAGTTGATAAAATGATGCCAATACAGGGTTACTGAATTTTTAAGGTCATTTGTAAAGTCACATACTATAATATAATATAATATAATATAATACATATAACTACATAATATGATAGCGTAGTGGCGTTAACCTATGTTATAACCTATGTTATAAAACATAGGTTATAAATCTCCATATGTGTACACTATGGCCTGTCATGAGTTACTGCTTAATTCTAGATTACACAAATGGTAAAAAAATTAATGATATACATTTTGAACCTAAACAAATCCCAAATATAAGGCTAGATATAGTACGAGTGTATTTTTGACCCAAACTTCATTTTTGGTGTGTTTTATTTGTTTATTTTCTCATACAAATATAACACTTCTGCTTTGTGGTCAATTAAGTCCTTTCCTACACCACCTGTGGCACATGCTACTACACTATGGTTTTTATGATGTAGCTCACTGTTATCTCTCATATGCTTTCTATACGTTGTTCATCTCCATAAACCACGTTAAGCAGAAAGCCATGAGTTCTTATTACCTGGTGCTGATTGTGACTGGAATTGTAATGAGAATGATGAATGGTAATTGTTGTTTTATTATTGGTGAAAGTTTGGCCTGGAACAATAATTCTACTTCCCCACTCTGCCCTTATGTGACATTTAAGGCTTCATTAGAGTTTACGTGGAGATGTCAGTGTATCGCTGGATCGGACCTGTTGTAATGAAAACAAACAGCCGGGGCTGTTTTTTTTTTTTTTTTCTGTGCTGATCACCAGGCATTTCATGCTCCATTTTGATTTAATTAGGATCAAGTGGCTTTTTTTCTGGAGCACTAAGACAAGCGAGCTGGAAAAAGGTCTGAGCCAACACATATGTCTTCTCCAGAGGGCAAGGTGCGTGTTTGTATGTATTTTGCAGAGGATACATTAATGTATTCTGTAATCATTTAATCGTTACCATTACTTTCAGTTTTCTGAACAAGGGATTTCAGTAGTTTTTGGGAAATTTGCCAGAATATAGACTGCAAGCTGATGAAATCATCCAAAGACAGAAGATGAAGACAGCTTGTATCAATTAGCTCTGTGTCAAAAAAAAAAAAAGTGCTATTAAAACTGTGACAGAATTTAATACAACTTGTTCTTTTACTTTTTGTAATGACCTGATTCACCTTACGCCCACCCATCCTGGGTTTGTTGACGTGGTAAGTTTGTTCCATTGTTTTGTCATTGCACCACTTATTTTGGTGTGGTTAAGTCAGTGTGATGATGATGATAATTATGATGATTATGGTTCTGCCCTGCTTTAACTGGAGGAAGGGTATGCTTGCCTTCTCCTCCCTAAGCCCCTCAGAAACAGTGTGTACTGTAGCATGGCGTGGGAGGCTTGCTCAAGAAGGGGGGGGGTAAAAAAAAAAAACAACTGAAATCTCCCTCATAGGTCACTCCATCTCAATTTTGTTTTCTATGTGTAAAATCAGACATACATTCCGCATACATTAGGATGGAAAAAGTTTGCAAATATATTTGCACAGATGTGACTGTACTATAATCTTATGTGTGTGTGTGAGTTAACAGATAGACAGAAGCCATTAACCAATTACAATTACCTGTGTTGTTGTGGTTTGTTTGTGGTGCAGTAAGGGTTAAGCAGTGCAAAGAGTCTTTTCAGTTACTAGCGTGACTAATGGCAAGGAGTTTCATTCTGTATCTGCTACAATGAAACCTTGCACTTTAACATATTGCTGCTGGCTCAGCAGGATTAGTCCCGCGCATTTAACCCCTTCACCTCCCGTCCAGCTCAGCTCCCCTCTCGCCCCAAACTTTCAACTCTCGTACTTTTCCTTTTTCTCCTTCACATTTTCTCCCCCCATGCACCACGGGGAAGATGTAGAGTGTTACCCCCCCCTCTCATTATCGCCTTAGAAGGGAGGGGGATTGAACACTCACACATAGAGACACACAAAGTTTACATCGAGGCGAAAGCACTGGGAAAGACTAGTCTTGGAGTTTCACTGAGTCCTCCATGGACTTCATTTGTTTGTTCTTTCTTTTTCTGTAAAGCCTTAACTTATTATTAAAAACCATATTGCATAGATAATACATATTTCATTATTTTGGTGGTGACTTTGTTGAATTTGGAGTTCCTGTACATGAACTACTTTTTTTTAAAGGAGCTTTAACAGGACCAGAGACACAAAGAGGTTCACTGTCCCTTTTACAAGATTTGGGAGAGACAAAAAGTCAGTGTCTGTCTGTGTGCCTGCCATAGTATATGCATGTGCCCACATGCCTGTGTGTGTGCGTGTGTGCAACCATTGCCGTGCAAATGTGCCTGCGAGACAGCAGTCTATTTACGAGGCGCTGCAGCTGGTGTCTAGCGTCTGGACCCTGTCACGATCCCTGACACTGTCACTGGCTAACAAGTAGGACTCATTGTGCCAGGCAAGCACCCTCTCGCGTCCCCCCCCCACCACCCCCACAAACCCTCTTCCCTCATCCCTCCCCCTTCTTTTCCTTGCACTTGTTTTTTCTCTCTTCCCTGCACACCCATGCTCTCATATATGAGTAGCTGCTTGCTTTTGCTTCTCTAATTCCTGTATAGTAATATATTTTTTTCTTTTTTTAGGACTTTGATGGGGAAATCATGGTATTTGTATGGCTTAATTTCTGTTGATTTATAGTGTTAAACAAATATTACCGTCCACTATTCTGCTCAAATTCATATCAGCAAAATCTTGAAAATGGGAGGGATTGAACATAGCTTCAAGGCCAGATTTCATAATTATTTTACCACTCTTCCACCACGCTTGATTTGATGCTCATTTCAAACTTTGCAGGCATTCAGACTGAAAACTAAACATTAAATTATTGCAGGCCTGCCAGTGTCTTGCTGGACAATGCCACTTTGCATTGTGACAGAGGTTGAGCTGGATTCGGCTTTTTCTGCTTGATGGGCCTAAATTTGTGACACTGGCCTTGTTTAAATGAATGAGCTGCCTGCATTTTTTTCACCCTGGGTTAGTGTTAATCTAAACGTGACCTCAGAACTGGGCCTCATTGAACTCAGTGATTACAGCTCGCCTCCCTATCTTGGTCTTTAAATTAGTTCTTGCTGATGATGTGGCTGAGCTTAAACCTTCTGCCATCCAGATTCCAGGAACACTCCGATTGATAAGTCAATGTACATCTCAATTCCCCTCTTTTCTCTGCTGCTTCTCTTTCTACTCACCCCATTTTTATGCTATACCCAACCACAGGCAATTTAGTTAGGATCATCAGATGGTTTTGATGGTGGCCTCAGGCTGAGCCTTATTTCTTGCTGACATCCCTGCAGTTTTCCTTCCACAATATGAAAACAGCTGTTACACTCAAAGGTCTGGGAGATGACTAGTCATTAATTATCTATCAAATTTATTGTTCATAATGGCTGCATTGTTTCCAAGAGTAGGGTTATAATAAAAGTGTAAAACCACTGGTATCTACTTGTGGACACTGTCTGTTATTTCATAAAGTGGCCAACAGGCTTTCAGTCATCACAAATTAAATAAAGATTTATTATCTCTAGCTGTGATTTTCTGCCAGCAACAATGTCTTTGAAAAAAACAAATGTCCAGCCACCTGATTACTTTGTGCCACCATGTAGGTCATTTCCCTCATAATTGGCCCTTTGTGCTTGGCATGCAACCATAATATTCTTTTTTTTTTTCCAAAGGGATTCTCCCATTTTGAGGATTAGTGTGTTACCCTCTTTATCTTTCCTTTTTTTGCTGCTATTGCCTTGCTCCTCCCTCCCTGTGTCAGTGTTGGACTACCTTGTGCTTCTCACTGCAGTGCTGTCCCTCTTGGCTCTCCCTCTCTCTAGTCTTCCCCGAGGCCCTCTTTACCTCTTTTTTTTTTTTTTTTTTCCCTCTGGGTGAGTCCAGAGGGTGCCCTCAGGGTCTATGAGCTTTCCTCATCATCAACACTCTGGGAACAAGTCCATGTCCAACTGGAGTCACCACCTCTCCTGTTGCTCTCTGTTTCTTTCTCCTCCCTTTTTAAACGTGCAGGCTCACACTCTATAGGATCTTTGTCTGCCATCCTTATAGCTGCCAACCATTATTCTCTCTGACAGTCTATTGCTTTTGACTGGCTTTTAAACTGCCTGTCTTCTTGTGTTCTCTTTAATACTTTTCCCAGTTGTAGACTCTCATCCTCTAGGACGTACCAACATCTCCCTAATTGCCAGATGACAGGCTCCCTCATCTTCCTCAATCAGTTTTTCCCCCTTTATTATTGTAGAGCATATACCTGAGCCTGTCTTGGCAGTTTGCTGCCAACTGCTGTCAGGCCAACATCTGGAAATTGCAGCTGCTGGAAGAGAATAAAACAACCCCAGAGTTCTGGTCCTGATCGTGAAACACTATTAGTGGAGCATGAAAAGGCAAACGAAACCAATGTAGATTTATTAGACTGTGAGTCTTTATCAGTTCTCATCACATGAGAATAGGGTGTTAAGTACAGTGTAGTTCAGATGAAGAAAAATGTCACTGCGAATGAAAAGAAAGGCAGCAGATGGAGACACACACAGGTATATATGTATATACTGTATATTATCCACAAATTTGATGGGGTTGAAATACATAGGACTTAAAGGTATAAGGCAGGTATAAGCATATTTGCACATCAGAAAAGATGGTGACTGTAAAAAAGAAAAAAAAAGGTAAGTTAAATTTTGAGAGTGAGTCTGTGTGTGTGTGTGAGAGAGAGAGAGAGCAAAAGCAAGAATGAGGGAGCATTGTCAAACAAAGAGAGTCCTGAGTCAGCAGCAAAGCAGTTTTCTCCCCAGGCAACTGGGCAGGGCTACTCTCTCTCTCTTTTCCCACTTGCTTTACCCCTCCCTCCCTCATTACGAATCTGTGCTTTTGCGTGCTATTTCTTGCTCTCTGCACTCTTCCCTTCTGTTCTCTCGCTGTAGTAAGGGTGATTCCTCTGAACATTAAGAACTGGTAGAAAGACCACAAGTTTTGGGAAGGCCAGTTAGGCTCTGTCTCACCCTTCAGAGCTCTCATCTTCCTCTGTTTTCTGTCTTTCTTTTATGGGAATAGTTTTACTGATTCCTTTTAACACATTTTGATGTGCTTGCCAGGCCTGCCCAGTTTAGAGTGTGTGAACAGCATAAGACTGTAATTTGCAGTACTTACATGTAGACTTAATCTATCATCCCAAGGAGCTCATTAGTTCCCCTACCAAAATGTGAGAATAATGGTTTCTCCTTTGTATTCTAGGCCCTTTGTGTGGAACAGGCTTTGGTTTTCTGTGTTGCTGAACTTATTCTGGCACACTCTGTGGAACAGTGTATACTCAGGTCCTTCTTGCAGATGATTGACCACAGTTTTCTTGTGTGAGCCGGAGCCTGTGTACGTAAAATGGGTTATAGTAAAAGGCACTTGTTGACATGGTATTACTTTTACACCTTTTTTGAGTTCAGCTTGCCTTGTTGGAAACCAAAAAGGAGGAGAGCATGAAAAAGAGCTGAGAAAAGAGAGCAGTTGAAGGGGTTGGGAGCGGGGTAATGTGGAACTGTCCAATATATCCTGTAAAGTTGGCCTAGACAGTGAGGCTTAGAGTATTGGTCTCCATAAAAGATGGTGGTTTCTCTTTTCCTTAAGTCTCTAGGTCTCTCACTCTCCCTCTCACTCTCTCTTTTCCCCCATCCCTCCCTCCCCATGGCGGGAGTAAGCGTATGACAGTAAGACAGTGCCCTGCCAGCCCCTCTGGCAGAGTCATCATTCTTAGCAGCACTAAATCACTACCTCCACTAGCTCGACAAACATGTCACACTAACAGAGAGAGAAAAGAGGAAAGAGGGATAAAATGGTATAAAGAGTGAGTGTGATACGGGATGATGAAGGCAAAGAGTAAATATAGGGCTTTGGTTGTGCATGCAATTATGCAAAAGCGGAGCATTTGGGTTATCACTTGAAGCTTTACTGCCAACTCAGAGTTCATTAAGGGTTGTTACTGATGACAACGGCTAGGCTGAGGGCAAATCCAGAAAAAGATGATTTGAAAGGGTTCAATTTTGACTGCAGTACAGGGTTCTCCCCCTTTCTATTGGCTTAAACACAGATTAGAATACTGCTACGCATTGACATTGCCAAATTTGTTGACGGGCTCCTTCATTTATTATGCTACATGGTATACATATGTGACTTTACAGAGAAGTAATGGTCTTGTCATCACACATGCAGGCAAAATGTGTGTTTGTAATACGGAGTGGATATATGTGTTCATTTTGAGCTATAAAACCCCAGTTTTGGAGCATGTGTGATTTTCAAACTGTAGAAGACTAGCCAAGGTTAAGTAAATGAAATTAACACTGCCTGATATCAACAGGTATTACATCACTTATTGAGGAATATTTTAGTGTTATCACATCAGTGTTGTAAAAACCAACAATTTTATGCATCCAGGGATCCCATAGAAAGTTGTTTCAGGTTTTTGATAAAAATTTTCAGAACCTCCAAGTATTTAGATAAACTAAGTGATCTGGAGTATTTGAGACCTGATATTAGTGGTATAGTAGTTCTTTTGGAGGGTAAAGGGTCTGATGTGTAGTGCAGTTTGAAAACAGAGTCAACTACCCAAATTACCTGTGTGTGTGTGTGTGTGTGTGTGTGTGTGTGTGTGTGTGTGTGTGTGTGTGTGTGTGTGTGTGTGTGTGTGTGTGTGTGTGTGTGTGTGTGTGTGTGTGTGTGTGTGTGCTTGCAAGCACATGTGTGCATAGTTGGTGCTAATAGAATTCTGCTGTCCAGCTCACAGCTGTGTCCCACTGATGAGTCCCAGGAGGCCCCAGCATGTGTCTATGGTTACTATGTTGAGGCTCCAGCATGAAACCATGTGTAGATCATTACTCTCTCTCTCTCTCTCTCCCTCTCGCTATCTTTTAGTTTGTCTTGCTCCCTCTTGCTCCCCTCTCCCCACCATTTCCCCTTGTGCTGCCAATTCTCTGACTTGTGCCACTCCACACTCATCCCAGGCTCAGCCTCTGTATCTCTTTAGCTGAGCCAAGTGGGTATTTCAATACCAGAGATTTGCAGCCCTCCTTTTACTGGCCTATATTTAGAAATGGGCTTATACAATACTTATTGTGTGTTATTGCAAAGTCAGGGAATGCAAATGGTTTATAGTGCATCAGGCAAGGAAAACTCTGTAAGTGCTAGCACATTCTCTTAGTGTATATTGGGTACTTTAACTGTTGGAAATTTACAGTGCTGTGTTACAAAGAGATAATGCTAAAATTAAGTAAGATTCCATTTCTGTTCTTCTGGTCTTCTATTTTAATCTTTCTTATTTTGTGCTCCACATTCGTTTTATTTTTACACTCTCACACTTGCACATTTGATTGCAGTTCATTTGCAAGACTAGTTTGAAGAAGAAACTGAATTAGGAAAAAGAAAGCAACTGGCCTAGATAGACAACCTCTGAAGAAATTAAGCACAGTACATTGACATGCACTTTACTTTGCAGCACTGCAATCATTTAGATGTGTGATTGGTTGTGTCTGTTAAAACAATCCAATGCTGGTAGTATTTGTTGTAATTTATGCAATCACAACACATTTAATCCCTCAAAGGACTGTTTTTTTAAACTTTTTAAAATTCTAAATGCAGTGCATCAGAGTTTAAAGTTACATGTTTTATCACTTTACATTTCTTCTATGGAAGGTGAAGAACATCCCAGCACAAACAGTAAAATAGTTTAATTATAAATACTTTAATTATTTAATATCAATCCCCTTCTGTTCAACCGTTATTCCCATCATCTTATTTAACTTGTTGACTTCACTAAGACACTCAATGCACTTGATGTAGTACTGAGGACATGAAACTGTGTGCTGCCATTGTGTGTGTCTAAGTGTACATTAATAGGTGAATAAGAGCACAGTCTTGTTACATAAACACAATGATTACTTTCATAGAAATATAGAATTAACTGTCTTTCTATTGTGACACTTATTAAAGTGTGCACATGACATGAACACTTTCACTGGTAGTTCAGGAGTTTACATTAAGAGCATTACCTCTACAAAAGATGAACCACACAGTTCATAACAAAAGCCAATTATCAGCCAGAGTAGTTCCCTCATATCGTTTAGATTAGTCCTGGACATCAGCCCAGCATGACCCACCTTATTTTTATAGTCAACCCCATCCCCCAATGGAGGGGGGGGGGGGTCCAATGCAAACTGACATTTACAAGGCCTCCTAATCTGCTGAGAGATTGATGAACCCTCATCCAAAACCTCCTCCTCTGTCTCCTCTTAGAACAAATGGCTTTACTTTTAGCTTGACTCTCAAACTATTTTTCATCTTTTAAAATTAGTTTAGGAATGGGATATGTTTTGGAAGAGTAGATTTACGTCAGTATTTTGGTACATGAACACCCTATGTCTGTTTATGGCTACATACTGACCTGTATATGTCTAGTGTCCATTGCACTCAGACACGTGTGTTATGTTTATTATATGCAGGGAGTTAAACTCTGTACCTGCACTGCCAGGTCCTGTCCTGCACACAGACACACAGGCAAACTGAAGCCAGCTGGCTTTGCAAGTGAGTCTGCCATCTGTTCTGATTTATGTAAGACTGTTAACCCTGACTAGGTTGGCTCCCACTAGCTCCCACTATCAAAGTAACAAACAGAGAAAGTAAACCTCCTCATACTAGTGTACAACCTAAACACACTAATTTAGATTCAAACACTGAGAGGCCTTTTGAAGCAGTATAGGTTATGTAATGATGAGATAAAAACGAACTTTCACCACTCAGAGAAAAATAATTTAATACAAGCCAAATCTTTCTCTCCGTGTAAGTTATGGATTGATGGTCAAAGTAGGGCTGAGTGATATTGCAAAAAATATGAATTCACTGCTTTGTTTGACAAATTTGAAATTATCACATGAAATCCTTTCCAAACTTTACCAGATACATGCCGTTGAATTGTCAGTGACACTTTTGGCCAGAAGTACAAATGCTGTTGGTCACACTGTTGTCATGTTATTAGAAGTAGATGCAAACTATTTTATTTTTACATTTGAGTTTCAGATGGCAGAATTCTATTGTAGTGTTGATTTCTTTATACCATATTGTCATGTAAAAAAATGTGTTTCTTACAACAAGTTAGTTAGCATTTAGAAGGAGTGGTATTTGAGCTACAGCTGGCTGTCAAGTTTTAGTGCACTAAAAAGACTACTACATGAATAATACTAGTGATATAGTGCTGTACTCTATATTTGGGACTATTTACTACATATGTCTATTGTAATGTCTTTATCCCAAGGCCCCAGCAGGGTTGCTCTGACAGCAGCAGCATAACATGCAGCTTTATAGAAGGGTCATGGACTCAGGTTGACCCATCCATCCATCCATCCATCCATCCATCCATCCATACATCCATCCATACATCTTCTACTGCTTTTCTGTTTGTGTGTTACGCCCTTGCCTCGTTCCAGGCGGGGGCGGGGTACACCCTGGACAGGTCTCCAGTCCATCACGGGGCCAACACACAAAGACAAGCAGAGATGAACAACCACTCACACTTACACTCAGACCTACGGACAGTTAAGAGTCACCAGTTAACCTAAACATGCATGTCTTTGGATCGTGGGAGGAAACTGGAGTACCCAGAGGAAACTAACGCAGGCATGGGGAGAACATGCAAACTCCGCACAGAAAGGCCCCAGGCCAGGCAGTGACAGCGCTAACCACTACACCGCCATGCTGCCTCGGGTTGACCCATCAATGCTAATGGCATTTACATGTTTTTGCTATATGCTTCCTTCAGTGTGACAGGAGTGTCAGGGATGAAGGACTTTGAAAAGAACAGAAAGTCTGCAAATCTTATGCCCCCCTTCTGATTAGTATGTTGTTGACTTGCTGGGGTGTGGGGAGTAGGGGGCGCAGAGAGTGGTCAGGGCAGACATATTTAATGCTCGTGAAGTAATGGGGCTGAATCAGCAGATAGCTCCACTGGGAGCCATTAGTCCAGACATGTGTCATTAACCCTTTCCCTGGCCCGAGCTCCAACCCCCACTCCCTTCAGTCTTGGTGTGTAAGACCAGAGCACTGTTTCAGGTGGTGCAGATAGAGGGAGGGGGGAGGGGAAAGCCAATGGCATGGACACACATTTTGATTTTCTCGTTTGACTTCATATCTAATATTTCCCCTGTTCCCCACTCTGTCAGTGGGATTCTCTCTGCTTTATGTGTGCTTTTTCAGTCAGTTGTTCTTTTCACCAGGCAAGTCTTCCGTATAACTTTCTCCAAATCAAGATAAGGGTGTTTTGATAGAGTTCAAGTTGTGTGCGAGTAAATATTTACTTTGTAGACTTTACAGGTGTATGTAAAAGACGGTACAAATGGGCTGTGCTTTCCATCATGTAAGCTACAGTGGGGAAAAAAACACTACCAAAATGTCAAGACTCATATCACCCCTGCAGCATAATCCACATCTATGCTGTCCTGCAACATGTTCAGTGTGTTCCAAACACTGCAAAAGTTGTCACTGTTACAATGCACGATAACCAATATAACTCAATCTCAACATAGACACTGTCCTTTGGAAACAACAAAGCACTTTGTAAACCTACAGGGAATTAGTATACCAAATAAATGGGTAGCGTATGACTTCAATTGTGGGAGGATGTTTTTGTTGTGTTTTTTTTTTTTTGTTTTTTTTTTTTTTTTTTATAAAATTATCAAGGAACAACTAGAGAGTTGTTTAGTAACAAATGTGGGTAGCAATTTTGGAGCTTCTCGAAGTCAGAACCTCTTTTCCTTTAAGCTATTTTATTTTTTTATTTTTTTTACCTTTTTGCATGCCTCCCCATGTTGGCTCTGGCTGCAGGGCAGCAATAGAGAGAAGGGCAGGCCCATAACACCTGCCAGTCTTAATGGTAAACATATGTTGGGAAATGCAGAGAGAGGAGTGAGGAGGAGGAAAAGAAGAGAGGGCATGCACACTCCTTAAAGAGGCTCTAAAGAGGTTGTGTATTCATAGATAGAGAGAGACAGAGCAAGAGAGATTTTGTGTGTGTGTGTGTGTGTGTGTGTGTGTGTGTGTGTGTGTGTGTGTGTGTGTGTGTGTGTGTGTGTGTGTGTGTGTGTGTGTGTGTGTGTGTGTGTGTGTGTGTGTGTGTGTGTGTGTGTGTGTGTTCAGGTTAGGACAGATTAGGACAGTGATGTAAGTGTATCATCTCTTCCTCATTAAACATAAACAGATCAATATAGTAACCATTCATCCATGATAAATGGTGGTCACATGATTGTTTTGTGTGGGATAGGGTCACTTTAGTTAGCCTGTTGGGTAGTCAGTCATTTTAATTATGTAGGTTTGTCACCTACATGCTACTAACATGCAACACACAAAGTCTGTGTGTTTGAGTCACACTGACATACACATGTTGGGCTGTCAGCACATACAGGATTCATGTATGGTTGCTTGGCTTGGTGCTTTGACTGGCTTTGGTCTCCTGCCATGCTTTTGACATGTGTGGATATGTAGATTTCTGTCTGCAACACAGTGTCTACTAGATTTGTATGCACATTTCTAGTTGCTATATGTATGTGGTCTATATTTATAAACTCAATCTACACTTAAGAAGTGACTACACGTCATGTCGGCCACCTTCTCTCTGAAATATTAAGCTGCTCCCTCATATTGAAAGACAAAGTTGAGTAATCAGACACTGGGCTTTAGCAAGGTGATGGCCCAAAGCCACCTTCAGCTCACCATTTTCCCCTCCTCCTTCCAGCATTGATTAGTAGAGCTACTTTTGGCTGCGACAAAACCAATCATCAAATCTTTTGCCACTGTTTGATTTATCTTCCCTTACTGCTGTTTCCTCCACCCAATCTCTGCCGTCGTCTTTACAGCCCAACATCGCCCCTACAGCCTCTTCCTCAGCTGTTTAAGGTGCTTGCTGGCTTCAGAGGAACGTGACAATTGGACTTCTCACTCTCATTGTGATTTTTAATAATTTGTTAGGCAGTATCACTTCCATAAATTAATTATTTGTAACACCACCAAATTAGTGGCCTTGATGAACTTTTTTTGCTGTAGCAGATAACTACGAAGAAGATATAGTTGTTGTTGTTCCATTATTTTGACAGTTCAACCTTAGCGTGCACATGCCCTACGTCAGCTGTTTTTAAATTCTCCTATCCTCGATTTTCATTCATGAACTTCCTGTTTCTGTTTTGATGTTTGAAAATCTATTTACCTGTAAGGGCACAGTGAAAGATGCATATATCTTGTATCTGAATGCTGCTGATGAAGAAGTTTTCATATCCTTGGTTTCTACTCTGCTGCCCCAGTCTGTTCATGTCAATAGATCAATAGGAGACACCTTGTGTCCCATAGTCAGACACTGGCTGACAAGTCTGAAAAGCTAGATTTTTCACCTCTTACACACGTACATACTCACCTTCAGAACAGACACTGGGAATGTAGTCAGATTTATTTCTCCATTTATGCAGAACTATACTATGCTATAGTATGCTTATTGTTACTTTAGCAACTACTACTATCTTAATGTGTTTTGGTTTATGTCGGTCCATTCGCACACTTGATTACATTTGCAATTTATTCATCTCATATTTGTTTTCTGTCATATTGACAAACTTACATAGACATATATCTATGTTCAAAAGAACTGCACAAAGACAATCCCCCTTTCGCGCACGCACACACATTCTCACTTGCTGGCTGGGTCTAGAAGGAGTCAAATGCCTCAATGTGTTAAAAGCATTAGGTAAGCATGGATCCAGCAGTGTTCCTCAGGCCAATATCATATGTCCTGCTTCATTACAGTCTGGTGTATACATCCAGCTGCATCGCTGACCCTCCATCTATCCATCCTTCTCTCTTCCATCCCTCCCTTTCCTTTTCCCCCGGGGTGCTTTAACATGGAGCGGGCCATCTCAAGATGTTAGCTGAGGAGTAGATGAGATCTCTGATTGTTAATGCTGGCCTGAGTTCCTTGGCTACGGAGCATATGCAAGCACATCCTCACTCAGTTTTGGAAAAGCGAAAGTAAGCGTCAAATAAAGAATATATTTCTATTAATAAATCACTTTTGCTGTTGAAGGATTCTTGAGAAATAAAGTTTGGAGCTTCTGAAATCAAGGGGGAAACAGAGGGAAAATAAGTTAACTCGCAATTAATTTGATACTAACAACCTATCCTTTGTCCACATGGCTGTACAGGTCTTGTTTTCTCCCACAACTATTTTTGGTCCTGATATGAATTGAACTACGGGGAGGGTGCTGAAAAACCAAAACCAGCTGAGCAGTGTGTGCATAAGGCTGACAGAAAGGCCAGGAGAGAGAGAGAGCGAGATCAAAGCTGTGGGCCTATAACCTGTAGCCTGCCGACTGTTACCTCTAGCCCTGTCCAAGGCAATGGAGAGGAAATAACGCCACACCTCACATCCTGCAGCTGCATGTGTATGAGGCAGTGAACACACTGAAGTCTTTTCTCCAAGCTTCACTGCAGCACTTGGCCTCTTGCACCACACTTGTCTCTCCATCTCAGGCAAGCAGGTAGTGCTAGGCTAACATTCGCAATTTTCTACCTTCATAAGCAACTTAGAGTGTGAACGGATGTATTTGTTTAGAAGATAACAGCAGAGAAACCCTTAGGCCAGCACATATCAGTTACAGCCACTTACACCCAAGGCAAAAGGGAGCCCGAGGGGAGGATGAGTACGTTTGAATTTTATGATGGATGGGGTTGTTGTGTGAGAAAGTTGGGTCTTGTCATAACAAACAGATGCAAGGTGTTCAGTGTCCACTGAAAATAATATTTGCATGAGACAGAAATTAGATTTTGTAAGTTCACTTACAACTGCCTGACCTTATGAGAGATTGTGCTAGCAATGAACTAACTGGAAAACATTCATACGCTGGCAGATCCAGACTGTCTCAACTGATTCATACTGGATCAAAGCACAAAAAGTGCTCTTTTTTTTAGTTGTTATACTCCACTGATGACTTCAGGGACAGGAGTGTGGAAAGATGATAGCAGTAAAGGGAAAAGAGCAAAAAATGGGGGAGGTAGGGGAGGGGTGTATATGGAAGATATACTCCTACTGTCTTTAATGCAGTTTAATATCTGTGTAGTTCTTAGTTGTGTCTTTCATCATTGCTGGCTTATTGGAGTGTGGCTCATGCAGCACAGTGGACCAGGGAAAAGACATTCTTTCTATCACATTGTGATCATCTCTCTTTGCCTCTGTATCTTTCTCCCCCTCTTTCTCAAACCTAAACCTCCCTTAAAGCTTTTCATTTAAAAAGGAAGGGAGGGATATTGTTAATCAGCTTCTGGCTTCAGCTTGGGGTTCATGTGTAAAACCTCCCTTTTTCCTCCCTGTACCCCTGCTCCCTGTGTATGTAATAGATGAGGATAGCAGAGTGTATGTTTATGAGCACGAGTGCTGGACTTGGCAGGGCTGAGCACTCCTTCAGTGTCTCACAGTTCTCACAGGTCATCACAGCTCAGTGACTGACTGACTATGTCTTTCTAGCACAGTTTAGATTACGTGCATGCACACATATATATACACACTCAATCATACGCTCTCACTCCTTCCTCTCACTAAACCTTTCATTGTTTTTAGGTCTTAAGCTTGCCCTCAGGTAATTGTTGAAGGTTGTAGATAAAAGATCTGCCATTAGAATCAGAATAAGATTGTTGTCATTTTACCGTGAACAATGAAATAATGTTTGGCTTTTTGTTCCAAATAAATGCAAGTAATTTTAATATTAATTGAAAAAAATTTAGTAATAATAACAAGTCACAGTAAAAAAACAGAAGCATAACTTCTATTATAAAAATAACCATACCATTAATCATATTGTTCTCTCCCTCCCTTGTCGCCTCCCTCCAGTGGTCCTATGCATTGGAGAAACCTAACACAGGCAGTATGTTCACCTTGGCCTGGTCTGCAGACGGAACCCAGCTGGCTGGGGCCTGTGGCAATGGGCATGTCATCTTTGCCCATGTGGTGGAGCAGCACTGGGAATGGAAGAACTTTGTTATCACCCTTACCAAGAGGAGAACCATGCAGGTAGAAAAAAAGAAAGACACACACACTCATAGGTGTCTGACTGCTTTCAGCCCTAATTCTGCAATTCAATTTAGTCTTGTCTCATTTGGTGTCCCAATTCAATGTTTACATTTTATTTTACCAAATAAAATAAGCAATAAAAAGCTGATTGAAGCTGTAGTGGGAAATAGTGAAACAACATTTTACTCTCATAAGAGCAGATACAAAGTTAAATGCATAAACAAAGTGGTAATCCTGGAAGCCCATCTTAATTACACATTCTAAAAGGGTCTCTGTGAGATTTTCAGACAATGTCAGGTAAAGTAATAGATTTTCCCCAGACAAACCTGACCATGAGCCAAACTTTCATAAATCAACATTACAAGGAAATTGATAGTGCAATGCTAAAAGCAGACTGTAAAGAGATGAGTGAGTATGCTATGTAGAGAAGCAAATGCTTTCCAGGCCTTGGCTTGTTGTATAGTAGGACCCTCCCAATGTGCCAGTATGCAGCCCTACAATGACAATGACCAGCCTGTTTAGCTGCCTTGCTTGCTTCACCATCCTCTACTGTTTACACTCATGCAAACCACAAAGTAGTATTTAAATGCGGTTAACACACCCTAATGTACATACACACATTTTCAGGATACACACACACACACATTTACAGAAGCAAGGTCATGCACATGCATGTGTATGGACACTCCTGCATTCATTTGCCGTAAAGATCATTACCAAGTGCAGTTTGTGTAAACCAAACAAAGTTGGGTCATCAACTATTTATTTTCAGCCTTCCAGGCACTTTTCTGTCTCACTCCTCCCCCTCTCCTTCTCGCAGTCTGTTTTAAAAGTGCACATCTGCCAGTGGTTTGTGAATCAGCCAGCTAAATTTACCACCTTGCGGTTAAATGTTTTTTATTCCTGGTTGTGTTGCATGTAAATTTGGCATGCTGGACGGAGCAGAGGAGAAAGATTTGTAAAGCTGTAAAAATAACCCCACCTTTCACCTGGACCTGGAAAAGGCCCTTTCATTCATTTACAAAGAGAGCTGGAAGGAAGTATTTATCTATGCAGGTGAAAAAATGTGTATGAATCACTGCTTGCAAACACTTCAACCAGTAAAAATGTCTTTTTCTAACCACAGTTGCCCTACGTATACTTGGACCTACTGTAGACTATTTCCTGTGTATATTAAGAATTAATACACTCCCATCTGTAAATGACTATGTTCAAGCCTCTGTTTGTGTAGCCAGTGTCTCTCCTTAAGTTCAGTAAGCTTTGTAATTTCTCAGGTTTGTCCTCATCCCAATCATATTTTTTCTTTCATGTCAGTCTCCTTTTTTCATCTTAGTTTTCTCTCTATTTTTCCGAGGTGAGGAATGTGTTGAATGATGCAGTGGACGTATTGGAGTTTAGAGATCGAGTCATCAAAGCCTCACTGGCATACGGTCACCTGGTGGTTGCTACTTCACTTCAGTGCTATGTCTACAAGTCAGTAACCCACTCCTTCTTGTTTCCTCTGGCTCCTCTCATGCCCCATTCACACAGGACCGAAATGTCTTATATAATGTTCTTAACAACATCTTCATGTCATCTTTTGCATTTACTGAGAAAATCCTATTGATGGCGTTTGCAACCAAGTGAAATATAGTAAGAGTATATTGCTGGGGAGTTAGAAAAGCTTGAGTCTTTGTTGCCTAAAACAGAAAAACGTAATAGTCCTAGTAAAAGAAAAAGGGCAACAAACACATCTTGTTTTAATGTTAATGATTTCTAAGCTATTACTATCAAATTACTTACATGTTTGTTTTGAATTTGATTGGTAAAATCAAATGTGAATTCTACTTTTACACATTGTTGACAAGCCAAAAACACAGACATCTACAATGTGCCTGTTTTTCTTTTGTTTTGTTTTGTTTTTTTTACTGTTTAGAAAATTTTCTGTGTCACACTCTTTTGTTCTATCTGCAGATATCCAGCTCTGTGCTACTCCAAATGTAGAACTTTGTTTTTTTGAAGTGCATGTTTTTAACAATGTGTTTGTGGCAGCTCAAGGAACTGGAATACCCCCCTCATCTTTGAGTTGAAGGAAGGAACAGTTAGCCTCATCCTGCAGGCAGAGAAGTGAGTGAGTTTTTTGTACCACGAGCAGTGAAACAAGTGAGGATCAGCGATTAGCTTCTCTGCCTCATTTTTCTGCAGTGACCACTCATCAAGTAGCCAGCTAAATGTGCACACGCACACACACACACACACACACACAGGCACAGTGCTGTAGCTTAACCTGTCCTGTCATCCAATAAGACTGAAAGTAAATTCACTTGGGAAAATTAGATTAATATGGAGAAGCTCATGTGCAATACTTGAGTGCAGTGTTGCTGACACTCAGCATAGAGCTAAATAGATTACTGGCCATTCTGTTGGGTTCATTGAGTCTTGCTGATTAAGTTAATGCAGTGTTTATGTACTATATGTGTTTAACTTATCTGCTCGAGCCACTTTATTTAATGTCATCACCTCATTCTTTTATATTTTAACATTTCATCTATTTCATCTCCTTCCTTGCTCCCTCTCCTCCCACCTGCCTCCCCCAGACACTTTTTACTTGTGGATGGAGCTGGGTTGACTACATTCTCCTATGAGGGTCGAATGATATCATCCCCAAAGTTTCCTGGTATGAGAGCCGATATCCTAAATGCCCAAAGTGTCTCACTTAGTAATGACACCATTGCCATTCAAGACAAGAGCGATGAAAAAGGTGAGGGAAGTACTGTTACTATAAAAATGATATAAAAAGGGTGCTTTTGTGCTTTTGTTAAACTCAATTTTTTTTCCTCACCAGTAATCCTTCTCTTTGATGCCCTGACTGGGAAAGCCCTTGGTGATGGGAAGCCTTTGACCCACAAAGTGAGCTGCATGTCATTATTTTTGGTATTATTTATGTAATATTTAATGTTTTGCATTTAATCACAAATTCCTATTTTAAAGTGCCAGGGCTTAGGTCTTAATTGATACCAATCTCCATTGCCATTTTATATATGTATATATATATATATATATTTTCTCTCAGGTATGGTACTCTAATGCTTCAGTTAATGAGACACTATCTGCACTTACTGAGTGTACTCCTTATTTCCCAAATCCGCATGAATCAGTCACTGAAGATGCCAAATTCTTTTCCTGCAACCTTAAAGTTTCAACTAAGTGGGCAGTGGCTATTTTCCCCCTTGATGATTCAACATGTTTCATTTAAATTGACCTGGTATAGGGAGACAGTCTTTTCAGAGCATGTCTGTGCTAAAAATATACTAAAACATATTCAGAATGCCGATAGACAATAGAGACACAGAAGAGAAAGGGGGAAGGCCTTTGAGGTCAAACTAAGAGGGATAGAGGGGAAAAAAAAGAAAGAACTACAGAAGAACGAAAAGGAGTAGAGGTAGGAGTAGTTTGTCACCACTGCTTTGTATGCCAGTTATCCATAGCTCCAAGACACTGCAACTAGGCCAGCTGACTCTGGCCAAACACAAACAGGCACATGAACACAGACATGCACACACACGACATTCACCCACACATTTACATATACACACCCAATTGGCAAAAAGGCTGTTGGGTCTAAAAACTGCTAAAAAAAACCACTCTCCCCCTTGCTTTCTTTTCCTGATCTTTTGTCCTCCTTCCATCATTCACTCACTGTGCTTCTGTGTCTCCCTGTACTATGTATTTGTATGTAGCTGGAGGTGGTGGAGATAGCTCTGGACCATTTTGGCCCAGCCACTGAAAGGAAGATTGCCCTGATAGACAAGAACCGTGACCTGTATTTGACTTCTGTTCGTCATCTTGGGCGAGAGCCCAAAATCTGCAAAATTGGTGAGAGACTGAGGAAGGAACTCACTTTTCAAGAAATGTAGTAGCTCATTGTTTTTTTTTACAGAGCTACAACTAACATTGGATGAAGGAATGAAGGAAATTGTTTTTTGTTTGTTTGCTTGTTTGTGTGTGTGTGTACATGCACGTGCATATTCTTTGCAATAGGAAGCATGGTTCACAGTATGGCATGGAATGATGCTGCCAACATCCTGTGCGGAATCCAGGACAACCAGTTCACAGTGTGGTACTACCCAAGTGCTGTCTTCACTGACAAGGAGCTCCTTCCAAAAACAATGTACATAAAGGATGGCAGGTAGATATTCAGTACTTACATACTGTGTTTTAGCAGAAATGCAAGACTGTTCACAAGAACCTTTAAGTTTCATGTGAGTGTAAAACAGTCATGAAAGAGCGGTAGTAGGAAAAGATGTAGAACGATAGAAGCAGCTTTTTCAGACCTTCCAGCTCATTCCCTAAGGTGCGACACATAACTGCTCTAGGCACTGCTTTTAGCCAGTAGCTGTCAGACAGTGTAGTGTTTCCTGCCCAATAGTTGTCAGCTTTATCCAACGCTGGAGATGCTTGGACTGCCTGCAAGTAAATACAAACCTGAACTACTTTTGCAAGACTCTACTCAACTAATCAGAGAATTTGGTTTCACAAATTTGCGCTCACAATGTACTTTCAATATGACATTTTTTCTTCACTGTGTTTTTAGCTCACTGTTGTTACCTTTTTCACTTTTAATGCAAAGTAATATTACATTTGCTCTCATTAGCACCAAGATTGGGAACTATGTTTGAACAATCTAATGTTATATTGCAATGTATTTGGTTTTTCTGTTGTTTTGATTGTAACAAATTTGCACTCCTGTAGCCAGTTTCCTTCATGACAGTCTTAAGAATTTGTTGTCATGTAAGGGTCAAACGGGGAGATCTGATACCATGTGACTAGACCTAAAAAAATGTGCAAAGGTACACTATAACAAATGTGTCTTAAGTTTTTAGGATATCTGTGATGAAGGGAAGGTTGGACCAAATACAGTATAAATGACAAACCCAGCACTGTCAGTATGTTATTTCATAAATTCTGCCAAATTGTATATGTGGTGAGATCCCAAAAATTGCTCTTTGTATTGCAAATTCTGGCACAGGCATACACACATATATGCTAACTGGCATAAACTGCAAGGTCAACAAGCTTACTGGTTTGTTCCTCATTAGCACAATCCATCATCCTGTGTTTGTTATCATGTTAAATAAAGTTACTATAAATTAATTAACTTAACTTATATACTACAACCTTATATACTACAAATGTATTTTCGAATTGTCTTCTTTTCCTACTACTTGCTACTACTATCACTACTTGCAAATACACAAATGAATTAGAGTTTTCCTTATTAGATTGTCTGTGAAGACGTAATTACATGAATCTGTCTTACTCTGTTGTGTACTTATCTGTCCTCTTTAAAGTGAGTTTAGCCGTTCACCCCACATTCTGAGCTACGTTGGCACGAAAGTGACATTACGCCAAGGAGACGGTTCACTGGTCTTCAGCAGTGTACCTCCCTACCCAGCCCTTCTTCATGAATACAGTGCTTCTGCACGCTGGGAGGATGCATTGCACCTATGCCGCTTTGCCAAGGCAAGTTTTGAGAATATCATTATTGAGCCACCATTACTACACCTTTGCAGACCCATTTGATGTGTTTCTTTAGAGTTTAGATCATGAAAAAAAAATCACATTACATTTGGAATCAAACCCGTGGCCTTCTTGCATAACAGACAGTCTGAAATGGTAGTGGTGGACAGGTTTATGGGACCAGACCAGCAGGCTTTGATTAGCCCCCAATTAGCCTGGTGACACCATTTACCGGATTTAGCCCCCCTAGACATCACTCATAAATACACACACCACGATATGCATGTGTGAACTCTCCGCATGTATATGCGTGTGCACACACACACTGAATGTAGAGTGAGACTCTCTCTTTGCTTGGGCAATGATGCAATAACCACAACTCAGAAAAAAATGGACGCAAGAGGTGGGTGGGACAAGAGTGATGGAGAGAGAGGCACTGGTTTTCCAGAGCTTTTCCCTCGATCCCTCCCACCCCCTACTTCTGGTAAAGGATCAGTGGCAGTGTGGCTTTTCCCAGAATCACATTTGATGTTGTCAGTAAACCCTCAGCTGATTTGAGCCAGTACATATAGCCTGGAGTCAAACACATACAGGAATTTATAACAAGAGATTCTATTAATCCAACTATGAAAGGAAGAATATGGGGTAAAGCTTTTATATCAAGTTTGAAGTGTTATTTATTGTTTCTAGATGTGGTTTCCAATTAGAGCTGTTGGTGATGGACATTTACTAAAGGGGGAATTATAGACTGGTGACTCTCATTTAATGCGTGCTTAAATGTTGGCCAATTGGCCAGTTAAATGAATGCAGCTGTGTAGAGTAAAGTGATGACACCCTTGTTTACGTTCATAGATACTGTGGACTGCCAATGTCAATGTTTATGTGTCATGCATGTTTTCTAAATGGCCTGGAGCATGACCATAATGAAGCCTCCCAGGATAGGAACAGGATGTAATTTGGGACTACAAAGACACCATCATATCCTGTCCCTACAG
This sequence comes from Echeneis naucrates, assembly GCF_900963305.1. Lineage (NCBI taxonomy): Eukaryota > Metazoa > Chordata > Actinopteri > Carangiformes > Echeneidae > Echeneis > Echeneis naucrates. Next base: position 11,966,482 of record NC_042523.1, on the reverse strand, counting down.
TCATTCACACACGTGTACATACAAACACAAACAACCACATACACTTCATACTACTTTGGTAGTCTGAGCTTTGATTTGCTATCAAATTTGCTTTGCTCTACTTTTAATCACCCACACCTAGAACTGTTTTGCATTAGAATTAAATTAAACAGAAAAGTTAGATTATATTCAAAGTTGCTCACTGACAAATTCCTTTTCACTTTTTTCTGTGATCGTGTCACTGACCCAGCTGTAATGATGTGTTAAGGGAATGATGCTGAATAATATAAAGTAAATGGTATATACTTGTGTAGATGCACTATATGGTAAACGCATGTAAAGAAAGGAAGAAAAACAAAATAAATATTTTTGGATTTATTGTGTCATGGGGTATTTACTCTTTGTGGTTCCAATCTTTACAGGACCAGTCTCTGTGGGCCTGTCTTGCTGGTATGGCAATGGCAAACAGGGAGCTGACCACAGCAGAGGTGGCCTATGCTGCCATAGGAGAGGTGAGAAAATTCATTAGTGAATACGCTGTTTTTTAACCTTGAATTCTCCCTATGGTTTCAATACACAACTGAATGCACTGAGACAAATTACAATTGATCTCATCCACAATCACTTTCTTCATCTCTGCCATTCCTCTCTGTCTCTTTTTAGTTACCAAGGGTACAGTACATAAACTTTATAAAAGAGCAGCCATCTAAGGAGTCATCTCTGGCTCACATGCTAATGTTCAGTGGCCACAGTCAAGAGGCCGAAGCCACTCTGTTACAAGCAGGTCTCATCTACCAGGCTATACAAATCAATATTGACCTTTTCAACTGGGAGAGGTAAGATACAGCTGGAAGAGGAGGGGCAGCATGAGTCATTTAGTTTGATATATTAGATTTGAGCAACAGTTAGGTTCAGGCTTTTTTGTCCATTCAAGATGGATGTGTATCTACATCTTGTTATCTTGTGTCCAGGGCACTGGAGCTGGCAGTCAAACACAAGACCCACGTGGACACTGTGCTGGCATACAAGGAGAAGTTCCTACAGAAATTTGGCAGGAAAGAGACCAATAAGAGATTCCTGCAGTATGCTGAAGGGGTATGTAGGGACAAACCTTCTACTGCACTGCACTGCATTGCATTAATTGACTTGGACTGCTGTCTTTTTTTTTTTTTTTTTTTTTTTTTTTAAGTGAATGGTGTCCTTTTTAAAGCTGTGGATCTTTTTATGCACTGCTTATACTTTCTTAGCACCTCCACAAGAAAACTGTTCAAATCTTCAAATACAAGGCACACTTTTTCCATTGTTCACTACAATCCCTCTTCAACTGACTAATTTGGCTGCTTTACATTGTGAATCTCGTGCTGATAAACTATAGTGGCTTGTTAAAACTTATTTAATCCCATCTTTATGTGTCACGGCCAGGTTGAGGTGGACTGGGAGAAAATTCAGGCGAAGATTGAGATGGAGTTGTCTAAAGAAAGAGAGAGAGCAGCTAATGCCTCTGTAAGGAGCAGCGTGGCCCCTCGACGTTAATGCTCAAGAGACCTTTCTCCAAAACATCAGCTTTTGCAGAAATCAATACCCATGTGTTTTTGACTTTTGGTGAATATTAGTTCAATTGAAATAAACACAAAAGGGGACAGTTGAGCGATGTGAAGATCAGTAGGCCTTAAGAACATGACACTTGACTTTCACTCAGTGTGCAATCTTGTTGCAAATTAGTGCTATATAAGATCACTCATGTATGACTTTCTGTCACTCTGGAAGGATGATTAGACTTTTCATAAGAATATGCATCAGCAATATTATTGGCTCCCTGTCTTATCAGTTTCTCAGGGTTTTCAGTGTGTCACCTTGAGAGTAGAGTTTTATCTTTTTCATATCTGTCAAATTTAACTCGGTCTGTTCAATCTTGCCTGAATGTACTGTTTTCCATTGATGTTTTGTTTTTATATGGATAGATATTTTTACAGTTTATACATTCAGAATTTTTCCCACTGTAAAGAGTTTAACGTGTCAGGCAATAAACAAATGGAAATACAATACATACATTATACACAAAAAAAAAAATTCTCTTTTTCTTTTTTCAATGTTTCATATCCCTTTCAATATCTTGACACTTCTTTGCACATCAACCCAAAAGGTATTTCCATGTATATATACATTTTACAGTCAGTGAGTTATTCTTATGTTTCCCTTTCTGCTGAGGTGTGAAACCAACTGCTTGCCATGCAGCTCCACCCCATGGTTGGCGGAAGGCCAGTGCATCAGCAGACCATTATAGCCTATCCATCTCCTGTAGTGGCCCAGGAGGGATGTCTCACGGTTTTCCAAAAACAGCTGCTAGACCGTATCACGATGATGTGGACAGATATGGTAGAAAGTGATCGGCGTAATCCCTGAAATCGTGAGTGGCCGCAGATGGTGAAGCATCAGAGAAAACGGTAGATGTAGGAAAATCTGTCAATGGGTTCACTGTCTCTCACTGTTGCTCTTTTTCCAGAACTCCCTGCATTTTTAGCCACTTTCAGCACAAGTCTTTCTCTGACTCACTGTTCATCTCTTCTTTTACTCATTCCACCCACTGCCATCTGAGCCTCTTCATTGCGTGATAAACTATACTCATCCAGACCAAACACCAATCATCTATGAAAAGATTTATCAGTGAGGAGTCAGGTTTCACATGCATTACTGCTGAGAACAACCACACACATTGAATATGAGAATTGAAATGAATTTATCTTGTACTCATGCTCCCTCTTAAATGGATGCTAACCCAATCTTTGTGATGTGACTAGATTTTCTTTTTTATTAGTCGTGAAAAAAATATTTGACATTATGACTGTTAAACCTTCATCCATTGGTGTATTCTTTTCCCCACATCTGCTTTCCCCTGCAACACGGTATATGTGTGCATTTGCCATATCTACATATTGGTGTTCTCCTCTCTGCCAGGGGACGTCCCAGCTTAATATTGTCTGATTAAAGTTTCATGCTAGGTAGCAGACTGCAGACTGGTTTTGCCCTCTCCTACTGAACTCCCTGTTGCAGCTAAGATAATGGGAGCTGGGTCACAATGAACTACAAGGGCCGTGAGTGTGACACACAACATTCACACTTCTAATGGTTTGAGTAGCTTTCATACATGGCTCCATGCATTTAGAGGTCACGTACACCATCTCTTCTACCCATCAGTGGGTTTTAAGCATGGATTTAATGCTGATAAGTGCAAACTTCACCCTCCCAGCCACAAATATCCCCCTAGAAAGGAAAGCCATCAGTGCTGACTGTTTGCTCTGCCATTATGGATAGACGGTATTGGATAAAACAAGTCACCACAGTCACATTCAGACTTTTAGTGTCAGGAGCATTAGAGCTTGAGGTCTGTAATTGTAAAGTCTAATTTTGCAGTTACGGATGTTTTGGCAAGAACTTCTTCCATAATTTAATGGCTAAGCATTCAAACAAAATTGAACTTTTGTTTATTGTGGCGAATAAGAATGCTTTGATATACTTCCTGCTATTATATCATCATAATGAATATGTTTTGGGCTATCTGATGGCTGCTAAGCACCCTGAAGCATCTTTAATAAAAGTATGTATTGTGAATACAAAAAGAGTGGTAAAATTTGATTTCTAAGATAAATTAATCAAACATCAATTCAGTTTCCCTAATGAACTGTGTGATAGTAAATTAAATCATTGGGTTTTTTAACTGCTGCTTAGACAAAAAAAGTGCCTGCTTTTTTCCCCACTCTATAGCCTTTCGGTAGCCAAAGGATTAGGCATTGAATCGTGATTATAATTAGCATGTTGCTCAATAATGAAATTAACTGTCTTGCAGCACAGAAGGAGGTTCTGGTGCCAGCATCTCTAGCTGGAGAGAGGATTTGCAAAGTGTAACTGTTTGTCACTCACCCTGTTACCTTGTCAGTAAAGGGATATCTAATGACCACTGAGACTTTACAATATTGTAATGACATATTTTAATGGACAGTTCATTGTAAATATACTTTATATGCTTTAATCCAAGTGAACCGGCCTGATGTAACGACGTGTGTGCAGTCTCTGCTCTGTTTTCAGTTTATAGCAGCAAAAAAGATTCCCCTTCCCTCATTATTTGAAGATGCAAATTATGACAATCTCTGTCTCATCCTCGTTTCCTGATAGATGTCCCTCTTCCTTTGCTTGGTCTGAGCTGGTCTGTGTTAGTTCAGCTTGGGGCAGCAGTTGTGATCTCGTCTGACATGCTATCATCAAAATACAATTTTTTTCCTTGGCAGTTTGCACCATATCAATATGCCAGCTGTAATCTCTGTCATTGTTTTTCCTGAATTCAGAACCTGGGAGACACTCATACATGGAGCTTCAGGCAGCAGGGCTCCGGGTATCACAGCATTTTCTCTCTTTTCTTCTTCTTTTTAATTGCAGGCATTTGCTGTAGCCCCATCTTTTGCGGTAGACACATCAGACATGGCTCTCTGATAAAATGCTCATCTGTCAGCTCCCGCTGTGTGTATGTGCATGAGAATATTGCTTTCATGCTGATAAGACATAAATTAACTGGCTCTAAAGTTGGCTGATAAAAATCTGTGCCCCAGCCCGCATTTCAGGTTTCTGGGAGGAAGGAAAAAAAAGTCTAAATATTCTTTCTTTTGGATGCAAATTCAATAAAGGATAAATAAAAGAACAGGAGGTCCCTCAGGTCCAGCAGAATAGTTGGGATTATTGGGAAGAAAGGACGAAAATTTGACAGGAGAAAAACTGTTTCACGGTGCCAATAAAAATTGAGGTGCTGAAGTAAAACTTAATGCGATTGTACCGGAGCCAAATGAGCTATTCCCCAACACAAAGAGCGTCCATTTCAGCCGCCTTCGTTTACTTTATAATCTCCTTCACTTCACCCAAGCGCGTATTTGCATACAAAAGGCGAGTAATCCTCCATAAGCTTACAAAACACGTTACATTTTCTCAGCCTCCTCCTTTTATTCGTAACATTCAGGATTATAATTGCACTTGAGATTGCTCCTCTGCAAGATAATTACCCTGGCGGCATTAAAATAAGAATACTATATTGTCTCTGGAGCTTTGCCTGTTTTGTTTGGGGCTTTTTTTCCCCGTCAGACAGAGTTTCGAGATGTCCTTGGGCTGTGCTGCGGCCCTGACACCTCCAGGACATCCCGCCTCTGGTCTGCAGCCCTCGGTCCTGCCGCCCTGGCTCTGCCCTGACCGCCCCTCTCTATGTCCGACAGCAGGTTATCATCGGATCGGTCTCTGTGCATCTCCTGCATGCTCTCCTCGTAAGTGGGCAGATATTTGACCTCGTCGTAGGCCGGCAGGTTGGGGGAGGTGAAGTCCCCCAGGCTGTACTCGGGGTACCGGTCCAGCAGGGAGTCCTGGGACGCCGACGCGTGGCCGTGGAAGAGGGAGGGCTCCTCGCTGCGGTCGTGGTGCGGGTGCCGGCGGGGCCGCGGGCAAATGATCCGCTGGATGAAGTAGCCCATCGCGAAGAGCAGCAGGAGGATGAGGATGCCCGACAGCTTCCGCGTAAACCAGCCGACGTTGTCGAAGAAGATGTGGATGGGGAGCTTGCAGCAGCGCACCGCGGAGCTGGTGCTGCCGTTGCCGGTGACGATGGGCGGGCAGCACTGTTGGCCGTCGCCGCACTGGACCTCCCCGCAGCTCCGGAGGGCTTGACAGGCGGAGACCAGACACGCAGACAGGAGGGTTCCGGTGGTGCCGCCGCCTGGCAGACCCGGCATCATGTCTGGGTGTCCCGGGGTCGGACTGTGATTTGCGTTGCCGTTTTTGTGAGATCGAAGTCCGTCAGGTGTTACAGGTCTGCCTCCCCCCTCCAGCTGTGCTCGGATCGGACTCTGGCAGCCTCTGCGGCGCGGAGCGGGACAGCAGGTGCCCCCCAGCTGAGGACGACCTGCCTCCTGTAGATGGGCGATAGGAGTGGAGCAGCATCAGTATCCGGAGGGGGCAATGATGACAATCATGAATAATCTTACATCATTATTAGGTGGATCATTTTAGTTAGTTTCCCCAGCACAACACATTTATGGTCCCCATTTGTTGTCATTGGCCCGTCCATCCTGTCCTACACTGTCCGGGCCAGGACGCCAAATATTTCATATCAGCAACCTTTTAGACAACGTTTCTGCATCCAACCAAACCCCTTATAGGATTTGTTTGATCTTGAATTGATTCAATCACAGCTAAGGGCAGGGGTGGCAGTCACTGATGTGAAAATGACCAGAGAAATACTCAGGCTATATGTAAGCCACCTGCAGGGGAAGTGGCATTACTTTAGCTGTAACAACAAAAGTGCAAAGCTGTTTATTTTTCTGTTGTAATCAGTTGAGTTTGAGCTGATTAACTCAGTGACTAGTTTGTCTGCTAATTGGTGGCTAAATCTGTAACACTGCCTCATCTTTTCATGGCTATCAATAATGTCAAATGTTAATCTGTCAGGAATTCTACAGCTGAAAAATGCATTGACGCGAAAGGTAAAAATGGCAGAAAATGAACATACCCAAGTTCAAATATGTCAAAGTTATATTCAAGCACAGTACAATTAATTTCAATTTGCTGCTGGGAATCTGTAACCTCCCTCCCTCAAACTCCCTTAAAAGATTTCTGAAAGTCCTCAGACCCCACTTCATGATCCACTGTCCACAAATAGCTAAGCCCTTCCCTAAACTTACACACTCAGTGGATCCTGCAGTGAATACCCCTAATATAAGGCACCAATAGATCTACCCCCTCATAAAAAATGAATATTTCTTGAAGCATTGGTTGTAATGGGTCCCATTAGATGAGTGTCTGGATTCCCATTAGTCCAGCTACATCCTAGAGAACCAGCACTGAAGAACATAACCATAAAATTAAATCTCCAGTTTAAATGATAGTGTCCTCGCCCACCATGTTAATTTACTCTTAAGATGTTGTGTTGGAAGACGTCCAAGAATGACAGGCAGCTCACTAAGCTGCTCCACAAGTACCGAATACTAACTGTTTTAATTAAACCGATCTTTATCATCTCGTGCAAAGCATTAACCAGTGACTGCATAAATCCTTTTCTGTGGTACCTGTGCTTGACAAAGGTCATCTCTCAAAGTCGTACATCCTTGGATCTGAAATGATTATGAGCTATTTTCCTCTCTGAATATTATTTATGAATTTAGACTGAAATGGATGTTAGTGATGAGATACAACATTTTAACGGTCTTTGTCAAGTCTTCATGGTGTAAGTCATGTTGTGAATACTTTTAAATTGCAGGGACAACCCCTCCCCCCAATCATGTTACTCTTTGTCGCTAATAGCCAGTCTGTATTCCTTTCTTTCCTAAAGAAGCCCTAATGCACAATACACCGAATCTAATTACTGGGACATTATGATGTGAAATTCAGTAGAAGGGTAGGGTCACGCAGCCTGATTTATGTAGCATCATATTTCTTTTCTGTTATCTGCCTCAATTAGGGAAACTTGATCGCAGGGCACCCTCCTAACGAAATAAACAAATACACAATCAATAGCCTGTGGACCTTGTTTGTAACAGTTCAGTTCAGAAGCCTTTTTTCACTCCATTGTTTTGAGGGCTTTTCCAGTACTTCTGCTTTTCGGCAGCTTAGCTGGCTTTTATTGACACATATAAGCAACAACTGCTATTTCTGAGCACAGCTTTTAATCTTATGTGTGTAGTGCCTGGAAGGCCAAAAAATACTCCAATCTAGACTTGCGGTGTAGACGAAACGTTGGGACCATTTTGGCCTTTTAAATACCTTCATGTTTGTAATTATGAAGATAAGATATTAATTTACATTGAAGGGAAAAAATTTAAGTTCATAATATTCTATCATTTCTACTTCACCAATCACAAGGATTAATTGAGAATGAATTGAAAAATAATCCATTCATTGGTCTCTTCTGTTTATTTTAGTATTTCTCTTTGTCAAGTCTGTTTCTAACCCACTGCCTCCTGCCTTTTCCCTGCTTTCCCTGAACTACACCACAAAGTGCTGTTCTTTTGTGGATAAGATTGAGTCTATAAATTCTCTCTCTCTTTACCTCTCTTGCCCTCTCTTTCGTGTTCTCTGTCCATCTAGGAGCAGCTTTCAGAAAACACATCAAGCTAATTGGAGACCTACTACATATTGAAGGAAACAATTCAGGACAAGTGCCCCCCCGCCTCCCTTTTATAATGCACACCGTATTTACAGAAAGGGGTGTTTCTGTGCTCTGTCAGATGTAATGGCATCAAGTGTCTGATGTGCTCTTGAAAAAAAAAACACCAAGATACATGGCCTCAGATTTCCAATGAGAGAGAGGATTCAGAAAGAGTTTACTCACAACAAATTTCTTAACACCAGCAACACAAAGGAAGCTTTATTCACTTAATGCAATAATTTGGAGATGTAGCCTCCTGTATGGCTGACAATTAGTGATAACACGCTGACTGTATATCACTGTAATAAATGTGGTGTGCTGTACGGTTCCATTAATGTGGCACAAAGGTCTCTTGTGTTGTGCTTAATAATTCAGTCTTATGGGGTCCATTAGCCCTGTGTAATGATGAATGGCAGCGTTCATTTTCATCTGTCACCGAAACTGATGTACAGACCGCCCAAATGGTCAATGTCATGGTTATTACGTTTGCATTAATTATGAAACAAAGAAAGCCTTGTCAGGCCGCAGCCTTTGTTAATGGACCCTCTGATGGTCCTGGGTTTCGCTTTGTTTGCACCAGAGCAGAAGTCACAACCTCAGGATTACTGCCTCAAGACAAACCTCAGCTTCTCCAGCGTCTTCACTTGTTGTATTTAAGCGAACAGCTCAATCTCAACATGTTTTGATATATTGTGAATATGAGCACATGTAGCTCTCTGGGGTCTGTCATACAAACACATGTTACATGAGGAATCTCTTGGCGTGTTGGCATGTCTACAAATAGTTATGTCTGAGTTTGCAGACTGTTTAGGGCGGGTCCTTGTTTAATCTGTGGGTAAATACTTTATCTTTGCAGTTTTAGACCATGTATTGCAGGATACATGTGTGGGTGTCATCAGCCCCAGTGTATTCCCATCAGCTAAAACTCTAATAAAAAGCAGGGCCTGCAGTCAGTGTAGATTGTATGAATCCAGAAAGTCCCACACCACAGCTATTTCACACCCACGTACTTCCTCTAATCTTATCGCTCTGCTGGCTCAGAGGTCTTTATGTTAGCGGGATAGTGTGTGTGTGTTTGTGTGTGTGTGTGTGTGTGTGTGTGTGTTTGTTGAGTGTGAGGAGACTATATTTATCTTTTCGTCTGTTTGTGTGGGTGTCTTTGTGAAGATTCAAGCATTCCCATTTTTGCATTCCATGGACAAAATGTGGTAAAGAGGGACTTGACAGATGCAGGCAAGAAAAATGACACGTGACACAGGTCATGGGACTGACTTCCTTTAAAACACCATATAGCGTTGTGCTGGTCTTCAGAACACTACCAAACAAGCGAGCCGATGCGGTCACTTATAGCAAATAGTTTTGAATGAAAGTCTGTGCCTGTTACCTTTATGTGGCTTGTTCTTCCAGCGTTGTGTAGTTTTTAGATTGGACATGAATCAGAATGTAGACTTCATTTGAGAACATTTAAAACATGCTCTTGAAGGGTCCGCCAAAAATCCTCCACAGAAGAGAAAAAGGTAAAATCCCTTTTCTGTCTGAGGGGCAAGACTTTCAGTGCACTTGATAAAATCTGATGAGTTGGGAGGTTTGTGCTGAGCTGGGCTTTTTGACTCTACAGTGAATAACTGTATGAGGTTGCCCGTACGACGATGCTAGACCATAATACACTGCCATCATTTAGACAGCTTTGATGGATAACAGCACTAAGTGACTTGACTCAGCATTGTTGCTTTCTGTTCAAATGGGACCACGATGTTGCCAGGAAAAATTTATGTAGATATTTATCAACCACTGTCTCTTAACCTTTTGGAAATGCTGTCCTTCCACACTGCCACAGACATAACCACAGGACACTACTCTCCCTCCTTAAGAAACGGCGTATTAATTACACATTCATTTAGGACCGTTGTATTCTTCAAAAGAGAGAGGCTTTTTTCTGTTGCATTACTTTGTGTGCTATTATTTAGCTGAGAGAATGATGAATATTCGTTTCCCTACTGTAATTATACAATTAGAGACAAGATTAATTGTCTTTCCTCCTTTTCTCAATTTAGTATTTTCTGCATTTCATGCAGATCTGATTGACACACACCTAACTTCAGACATATATGATGAGTTCTCATATGAGGGAAGTGAGTGTGTAGCATTAGGGGACAGTCACATAGCTTTTCCCAAACTAATATGGCCCCCCAACAAACCCAAATAACAATGGCAATCTAATTTCCCCCTATTAGACAGGTAGCCCTTCTCCCAGCACCCAGCTGCAGATGACTCAGTTCCCGGGTCTTATACACATACGCACCCACACCAGACAGACACCTGGAGGTTAAATATAGGATAAAGCTTTCCAATTCCCACACGTTTTTAGTGGAGGCGGGAGGACAGGGGATTTTTGACCCCCCTGCCTCCGCACCACTACGCTGAGTCACTCTAAAATGAGGGGGGGGGGGGTCGGGGAGGTCTGCATCTAAGAAGGTGACTAGTCTGTAGCTTTCAGTTGCGTTACGCCCACATTACATCCCACGGCTGGTCCCCCTGAGGCCCCTGAATGCACAGAGTTTGCTGAGGGCTCTGAAATAAAGACTCAACAAAACAGAGAGAAAGCTGCAGCTATAAAAGAGGTCATGACACATTTCACAGAAATGCTGATAGGCTCTGTATGATACATTGCGATAAGTGTAAGATTATAGCGGTGTAAACTAATGTGAAGCAGAAGGTGTTGTCAACTCAAGGACTTGCATCCAACTCTGCAGCCACTAAACTTTCTTTGTCCTCCTTATTGCCAAAATTATTGCCTCCATCCCTGCGTTACACCCCACCATCCAGTTTTATGGATGTCCAGGGACAGGAAATCAGTTAACATGAAAAAATCTAAAGCAATTAAGGCCAGTCCCCCCTGGCGGAAGAGCAACAATGAAAAGAGTCCCAAGACCTTCTTGGTAAGACTGTGTAGGTGTCAAATCCAAACACTCACAACATCAAGGACAGATGTGCCTAAAGCACACAGTTTTCAGTCCATACCAATGTTTTCAGAACAAACTCTGAAAGATTTTGCCAAAAAACCATTTCACAATCTCTGAACACAATTTGACCACTATATTGTGTGGTTTTAGCTCTTTGACTCTTGACCCTTTGGTAGGTCCATCATTACAAACATGTGTTGTGCAAAAAAGAAATTGCTCAAACCCACAAAGCTCTACTTTACATTGTCCTGAGGGTGCCAAAAATACCAAATATTGAACAGTTTTTCTCTTGGTATAGAAAATAGCAGCTTGTATTTGAACATTCACCTCAGTAAGTGGATACTTGGAACACTGATTTATACACATGAACAGCATTTCTCTCAGTTGCTCAACTAGTCCACTATTTTGGTCAAATTGTGATTATTTAAAAAAAAACAAAAAAACAAAAAACCCAAACGTATTTATCTTTCCTTATTTACATCATACTCTAAAAACAGAAGTGTGAACAAGATGGAAAAAAGCAAGACAAGGAACCAAGTGAATCATAAAATATCTCAACATATAAGATGTATTCTAAAAAAACAAACTACATGATTAAATAAAAATATAAATAAAATAGACAAATAAAAACAGGCCTCAGATAATGAGAATTAAACCAAAGAGGGGATTAGAGCACCAGTAAAAAGTCACGTCACAAGTTCATTTGTGCGTTTGAATGCACAAGAGTGGTCTGCTATCAAATTAAAAGCTTTACAAAACTTTATTTCTCTTTCCAATCCAAAAACCTGTCTGACAGCAAGAACACTGCTGTGCTTTTGCATTTTTGTCTTTCATAAAGAGAGGTCATCCCACTCAACTATACAGGCCTATACATTCAAGATTCAAGATCTTTATTTGTCACATGCAGTGCACCCACGGTGAAATGTAAATATTATGCTGTTTCATAGGGTTGGTGAGATTGTCACTGCAATCTCCCATAGCTGGACAATCTCCAGAACCTCTGTCCCATTTTCTCTATACAAAGGCAAAGGTGTTGCTCTTTCATTGTTCACGTCTCTCAAGCTCCTTTATGCAGGGCTGCTGCAGCCACTGCTCTTTCATTACAATTAATCATTCCAATGATAACACAGCCTGGATTGGGAAAATGGCCCAGCGAAATTGAAAGGATGTGACGTTTATCTGCAGAGTAAGAGGACACCTTTTACTTATTTCTGTGTGCGAGAATACATACATGTTTTAATAGGAACGTTTGAGCACAGAGGTATGGGTTTTCTTCCCCCTTCAATGAGTGTGGTTATATGTGGTGTGTGTGTGTGCTATTTTGAGTGTGTGTCAGTGTCTGTGGTGGATAATGAGTCTGCACAATGAGGGCTCATATTAACCCTCTAGGGTGTGTGACATCATCCTTTCCAAACAGGTTTGTCGATCTGTGAAAGACTTTTAACTGAGCTAGGACAGAGCCAGTTATTCCTTCTTTTCTCAGTTTGTGTCCTTAGGAAATATGTGTCATTCAATCTTTTTAATGATTATGACTGAAGGGAGATGTGTACAATTTCCTGAGTCCAGCTCAAGACAGAAGACTGTGATAGCAGACCTACAAGTTAAAGAGCAGGTTTTTCTATAGTGACTTAGATGATCACCTGACTTTTCCTCTGGCACCAAAACTAAGTTGAAGTTTCCACTTACTCAGTGAAATATCTGAACATTTGTTTAATGGGAACTTGTTTCAAACATTTATGGTTCTCAGCGGACGGTCTTGATGACGATTTTGATGCTCTTCTGGTGCTATAATGATGCTGATGTTTGCAGTTGCAAGTAAGATTTCTCAGCAACGCTTAGATTCATTACTGTGATATTTCACTGAAATATCCTTCTCAGGGTGAATATGTGTCATGATATTGGTGCCTTGTCTTTTGTGTCAGCATTTGTTAAGTCTAACTAGACAAAGCTGCTTTTGTGGCTGTAACTCGTCTTGTTGAGGCTTCATTGATCTAAAGTCAAGTCTAGAGTTTAATCTTTTGGCAGGTAAGGCTAAACTGACCTTCATATCTTCATTTTTACAATTCGACCCCATATTGAGTCAAGGT